>NC_089528.1:14055139-14685668 GCF_963924715.1 Thunnus thynnus
CATCCCTCAGGTAAGGACCACGTAATGGGAAGAGAAAGTCAAACAGTCCGTCTTGTCTATGTGAAAATGACTGGAAACACGCAACACGTCCAGGCCATGTTTTTTACAATTAATTTTGAATTTAGAGATTCAAAAGGTTTCATTCAACCATGTAATTTTCCATGAAACCCTACTGGAGTCATCAGGGAGGAGAAAAAAACAACAAATGTGAGTGCAGAGATAACAAATTGATGCTCTCAAATTAATAAACTGTATGCACAAATTAATAGAAGAACAATGAACAATAGCTCACATTAAACTGCATTATTTAGATTATTTAGATTTTGCCTGTTAAACAAAGTTGTTATCGTTGACATTCCTTAAACATATGTTAAAATGTCAATATTTTTATGGATATATTCTATTAATTTGTGCATATGAATTATTATTTGAGATCACAATTCATTAATTTGTGTACACAACTTTGTTTTTTTTCTGTGCAACACCTGCTCACTCTATGATTTCCCATAGAAATTAATTATTGTTTTTGTGTTTGTTTGTTTGTTTGTTTCTGGTGTTTTTTTTCTTTTTGTTCGTTTTTTTTTTTTTTTTTAAATTTGTTTTTCTCTTTGCAGCCTTGGGTAATAGGGTATAAGGGGTGGGAGGATACAGGTTGCTTTTGTTTGTCGAGTTGTTTTGGTAATGTAAAGACCCTGGACAGAGATGTTGGTACATCTTGACTGATGGAGTTTATATTCTTTGCATGACTATTCCATTTGTGTTGTGTACCCTGTACCCTTACCAAACTACATGGGGGGAAAAAAGCAATAAAAAAGTTGGTCACAAAAAAAAAAGAGTGAATGATTATAAATAAAGAGTGACATCTGCTGGTCAATTTGAAAAGCACCTTTGAAAAGTATCAACTAATAAATTAAACAGTTTTAAAAAATCCTTTTACACACTTCCAGCCATTACTCCATGCATTTTTATACAAAGATTGATTTTCATACTGTCATTTTTCACAATATAAATGGCTGTGTTTATATATTTTATGTTTCTGATTGAAATATTCATCACACAACTTGTCTATGTCCTCCTCAGTGCCCTGAAAAGCCCTCCTCCTCCACAGCCTCTAACAACAGATGGAGAGTGGGAGAACAGTTACTTCCGGGGCTCGTGGGTGGAGGGAAGGACGGCTGGAGGAAGCAGGAACTTCCCGTCTCACTGGCAAAACCCCCGCTTCCCTTTCACAGTGTGTGATGAGCCAGCAGTGACATCAGGAGTTAATGTCAGGATTACCCTGCACCAGAGCTGCCCTGACACTGACCTGCACCCTATTGGCTTTCATGTCTATAAGGTGAGTCAAAAATTAAGGGAGAGTACCGGTGTCATTTAGAGTTATGGGGCATCTCCCTCTGTGTCCATTTCCCCAAAACAAACCACACAGTATGTACTTTGTCAGTTTTAACTTCTCTAACTTTAAGGTGTCTGACCTAGCTTAAAATGAAATATTGGATACTTACATTTCTATCTGTGACATGTGACTCAGAGCAGCACTAGTATAAAATTAAACTAAATTAACACAACACCCAAATCAAGCTTTGCTATTACTGTGATACATCATCTTGTCATTTTTAAGGCGGTCTTCATGTCTGTGAAGATTTTCTCAACAGAAGCACATGGCCTCTCTTGAAGGAAGGAACTATATAGCACACATAGAATACATAGCACATAAATATTAATACATGTACTGTATGTCTGGGAGAGTGCACATTAATCAACATTGACATTTTGACACCATCAATGAAAATGTGCCAGAGTTACCTCAACACAACTGTACATCCAACACAAATAAAAACAGTTGAAACCTATAGTAAAAAAACAAATAACATATTACACTTATACCTACATGTATATTTTGTCCTGATGATGTTAAATAAACAATACAGTCAGCAAGTTATGAAACCTCATAAGCAAATTAGGGTGACTCAATAAAAATGTCAGTTCATTCATGAGTACAGATATAAATTATGCTGACCTTGCAAACACCACCACTGCTCTAAAGAGGAAGAGGAACTAGACAGTTTGCATAAACCTAAAAAATATCTCTATTATACTACATATTATCATACATATATTAGCTTATGATGAGTAGCTGTAATTGTAATTCTTGAGTGATTTTTACTTTGTATCCAGGTCCTGGAAGAGGAATCTGGGCAGATGTTACCCAGGGAGGATCCTGTGGCCAGCTGTGTCCCCCACTGCTACACCCAGGAGGCCAGCCTGTCTTGCAGTCTTCCTCCTGGAGCTTACACCATAGTGCCATCCACCTATCAGCCTGACTGCTCTGCAAATTTCACCCTCAGCCTGGCCCGCAGAATACGCAGGTCAGCTCTGTTCTTGAACTGTGTGCCATTCATTTATTGATCCTTTAATCAGAATGGGTTATAGCAATCGTTTCAGGTAATATTAGGATAACGTTTTCTGAAGTTATAGTCGATGTGTGTCTTTCAGGAAAGTGGTGAGAAGCCAGGAGAGGCTGGGAAGTGCCGTTCAAGAGGTAACTATCAATTAATTGATGCACAACTATTTCATTGATGAAGTCATTTATCCAACAAAAATGTTAAACATTTCTCTGTTCTATATCATTATAAATTGAATATCTTTGTGTTTTGGACTGTTGATCAGACAATAAAACAACTTGATGATGTCAAATTGGGCTCTTGCCATTTTGTCACTATTTTAACAATAAATTATTTTGATGATTAATTGATTTACTTTTTAAAAAATGAACAGATAGCTCGATAATGAAAATAATTCTTACTTTCAATAAATTTAGCCTCTCAGGCAGCACCTCGTCCAACAAATCTCAACAAATCAAACGTTATGTTGAGAGGAAGTCCAATCTAAGGGACACATTTTGGCAAAATAAATGTTGCTGTCTGTAGCTTATATTCATGTTTTAAGTCTGTTCTTGTGGTCAGAAGATGGCAGCACTTGAATAATCCGTCTGTCTTGCTCTGTCTCTCTCTGGGCGGCAGGTCTCTCACATCTCTGTGATGCAAAGCTAGTTCTCTGGGACTGTTACTGCTCCACTGATGTCGGCTCACCTCCCAGTGCCTCTTGGCCCATGATGAAAGAACCAGTTCTCCCATCCACCCTCACCATGGAGACTTGTGTGTGTGTATGTGTGTGTGTGTGTGTGTATGTATGTGTACCACGAGTGGCTGAGAAGGCAGGCAGGCAGAGAGATTTAGTGGGAATGTGTGTGTCGGGACTCCTAGAAACCCCTTTATCCTGAACCGCTGAGGCTCAGGGTTGATGAGCAGCCACACACTCATCGGCGATTAGGACATCAGAGGTTGTCGGTGGGCTGGGCTGCTAATGAAGTATGACGGGACTGGCTGGTGTAAACAAACAGCCGCCATTGAAGAGGGCCGCCGCTGCTCTTGCTCATTCACTCACTGGTGCGCCTGCCGGCCCAGAACAAAGGGCCCTCTCATGAAGGTCCTCACAGAGGCACAGGGGGCAAGGGGCGAGGGGATGGTCTCCGACTGTATAGCCAACCAAACCACACCACACCATACCATGCCATACCATGCCAGAGTTTTCCAGCCATCCCTCAACCCCAGACACCCCTTATCTAGCTTGCAGCGTCTGTCTCTGGAGTTTCCTAACAGCCCTTTTCTCAAACCTCCATCTTCAAGCCTGCCCACCATCCTCAGTAACAGTAAAGTCAGACTTGGACCTAAAGAAGTCCGCCTGGTTGCTGACTCCATCGTCAGCCCCCAGCTCCCTTTTTTGTCCCCCTCAGACTCAGTCCACGGCTCTGCTTGGACCTGAACAGAGACACTGTTTGAAGCGGCCGCAAGAACAGATGACAAGCGGAGGGATGGAGGGGATGAAACAAGGGATGCGGCACATCAGAAGAGGCCGGCTCATATGAAGAAGCCGCTGGTCCTTTTTGTGTTGAGGCTGCTGTGTGTGTGTGTGTGTGTGTGTGTGTGTGTGTGTGTGTGTGTGTGTGTGTGTGTGTGTGTGTGTGTGTGCCTGCTTGTACACATGTATGTGTGCACCGAAGTCACAGGGTTTCTGATTATTGCTGCACTGGAGCCACTGTTTACAGGGACTGTGATGAACTGATTGGTACTGAAAAGTGTATTTATTATGAATGAGATGTAAAGAATAATAAAAAATGTTAAAACATGAGTCGGTGCTGATGTTTTTGTGTGAATTTGTTTAAATTTGTATATCTTTGCATCACACATGTCTTCGTTGACTGTGAGTCATGTTGTGAAAAACCGGTTTGAGCTCCACGTTCATCACCCAACGAGGCGTGCGCGTACACGTGTTCACTGCGCGCGCCGCCGTTCCTGCGGAATTCAGGAGGCTGTGGTCGGACTCAGAAAGGCTGCCACCTTGAAAATAATGAACAACAAATTTGACGCGTGAGTACTCAAAAGTTTCTGTGGTATATGTGCTAGAGAGCGGGCTCCCCGTCGCGCCTGTAAATTCAACCGGGGAGCGTAACGTCAATGAAAGCTGTTGCGTTGCGTGTAAAAAGAGAGGTGTGTCAGCTTAAATGCATGCTCTGTGCGTTTATAAACCCGCACGACAGCGAGGTCCGCACATACAGGTGTGTTTAAAATGAAGGGAAGCAGCAGCAGGGAGTAAATAATGATTTTTAATGGGGCGGTGTGCTGTGTTGTTAGCTGTAGCTTAGCTTGGCGGAAGACGGCCAGGCCCTGAAGCCGCGGTGTGGAAGTTGTTGAGAGGCGGGGAAAGGTGCGCGCACACTCGGCTCAAACTAGACCCCCGTGGCCCTACAACACGGGCAGATAGTTAGCAGTGTGCTGGAGGCTATTTACGTTCAGGATGGTTGCTGGAGGTGTGTACATGTTCACCATTCAACAGTCTACACCTTTGCAGTTCATAGCCAGAGAAAAAGTACACCCTGTTTCCAGTTTGCTTAACACAAGCTAATGTAGGTTAATAAAACAGCCCTGCAATAAACCCCGCCGCCATGAAGGTTACAATGCTCTAGTTTTTGCCAAAAACTGATTTAGAGACGTTTTTGTTCACCTTCATGGCCGTATTGAAGGCTGCAGTTTGGGTCATATTTAGTCTACTCATATCTCAATGAGGGTTGACTTAATATTAGAGACACTTATCAATAGCACCACAAACTACAGCGTCCAAAATCATCATTAAGTTGAATGTTTTCCCTACAAAAACTGAGCACTATTACTTTCATGTAGATAGGATTTATTGCAGATCTGTTGTATCAGACTGCTAGGTAGGCTATACTTTGACCACATTTCAATTAGGGCTAACAGTGAAATGTTTGTTTGCTGTCTGTGTTTCCATCAAATCCAGTCTGAAAGACGATGACAGTGGAGACCACGACCAGGATCAAGGTTCACCGAAAGACGGTGAGAAGGAAAAGACCGAAGACGAGGACAAGGAACAGAACATTTCCAAGAAAAAGGTGAGTCTGCAGTATTTAACAGTGACTGACTCGTATGTATTTGTAACCTCTGACGGTGAATTTAACTTGATTTCCTCTTCTTCTTTTTTTTTCTTTTTTTTGTAGATGGTTGTACCAGGGGCAGGAGAGCACCCTCTTCAATACAACTACACCTTCTGGTACTCCAGACGCACCCCAGGGAGACCAGCCAGCACTCAGAGCTACGAGCAGAACATCAAACAGATTGGCAGCTTCGCCTCGGTCTGTCACTTCTCAAGACTTATTTAGAAATGGCATAGTATAGATAGGAAGGGGGAGCTCTTTGCTTCTGTTTATCACCTTAGCCATAAAATAGACCAAATTTATGAATACAAGCTCATCCTGAGTCATTCTCCCACAGTTGTTTATGTGAACTTCTTTTTCCCTTCCCAAGGTGGAGCAGTTCTGGCGTTTCTATAGTCACATGATCCGGCCAGGTGACCTAACAGGCCATAGTGACTTCCATCTCTTCAAGGAAGGCATCAAACCTATGTGGGAGGTGGGTACCCTAAATGTGCACAACACAGTGCCTCATAATATACTGAATCCTGCTGGTTTTACAAATGCACGACCATTCTGAAACTGTGTGCATCGTGTTTAGGATGATGCCAATAAGATGGGTGGGAAGTGGATCATCCGTCTGAGGAAAGGCCTGGCGTCTCGGTGCTGGGAAAACCTGATCCTGGCCATGCTGGGGGAGCAGTTCATGGTTGGAGAGGAGATCTGCGGGGCTGTGGTGTCAGTACGCTTCCAGGTACACTCACAAACACACACACTCTAAATATGTCGTGCACTTCCTACTTTAATATACTAACACGTGTCCTTTCTGGTTTTTATATCTCCAGGAGGACATCATCTCCATTTGGAACAAAACAGCAAGTGACCAGGCGACCACGGCCCGCATCAGAGACACGCTGCGCAGAGTCCTCAACCTGCCTCCCAACACCATCATGGAGTACAAGACACACACAGACAGCATTAAGTATGTATGTCTCAACATTTTTATTATTTTCTCTCCAACTTCTCTTTCTTATACACACACACACAAACATAGCTGTATGCATGCTCACAATCTTTATATTTTCTCACCCAAGACGCATCGTCGGATCACATTGTAACTGTTATGCATTATAAGTGTGGCAGCCAACAGTGCTGATGTGTCAAACTTAAAACTAATCAGATTGGAGTAGTGCTGAAACCGTTCATAAATCAAATCAATTGACAACCATTTTGATAGTCAATTAATCACTTAGTCAGTTAATTGCATGTGCTGTTAACTTCTTAAATGTGATAATTTGCCATCTTTCTCTTGTTTATATCTTTGTAAATATATTGTTTTGGGGTTTTGAACTGTTGGTCTGACAAAAACAAGCAATTTGAAGATGTTACTTTGGGTTGAGAGAAACTGCATTTCTTTACTATTTTACTTATTTCCTGACACTTCATGGACTAAACCACAACTTTTCCCAGAAAATTTGATATACTAATTAAATTCTTTCATCACAGAACTTAACTGCTGGAAAAAAGTGGCACAATCTGTTTTCCTTTAAATTGTTTTATGAGTTTAAGAAAGATATAGAAAATATATTCTTTAAAGCAGCTCTATCATATTTCATGTGCTTTTGCAGTAAATTGAAGCAGCTGGGGATCTCAGTTGATAAATATATAAAGAACGTGCTTATTTTACTGTGAATGATCTGTGCACTGTCTTTGCAGAGCATGGGAAGACTTCCATGGTCTGGTGAATGCTAGCGGCGGACGTTAAGTTCCTGGCACAGTGAACCTCTGCAAGGGTCTGTTTGTCATTTGCTACATCAGCTTATACTGTTTTTTATGATTTACTTTTGGTCCTCTAATGCCCGTGTTACTTCTCTGTTTGTGTAGGTGTGTGTATATGTGATGTGCTGAGGGATGACGAGTCCAGGGACGGATACCTCTGCGTGGATTGGCACTGTGTAATTTGAAGACAGAGCAAAGGTCGGGATCAGAGGCGAGAAGACCATTCCTCCTTTGTGTCAGATTGGAAATGAAGAGAGAACCTGTTCAACAGAACACTGAACCAAGCCGAAGAGAGAAATACGCGTTATTTTTAATCAACCAGAGAAGACTGAAGCCTCAGATTTTTTCTTTTCTTTTATTTTTTAATGCAAGTTGTAACATCATTTAACTTGCCACCAGAGGGAGGCCATGTGACTGGTGTTTGCTCATCTGGTCAATAGCTGTCGACAAAGTGTACTTGACAAAATACTTCAAAACTGATCTAGATCTGATTTTTATTGTTTAACATAACATCTTAAGTCCTTCTGTTAAAGAAAGTGTATGGTAATCTGTTTTATTGGGACTCAAACAGGGTTGCAGGTAGAACTTATTTTATTACTGTGCTGTATTTTAACTACAATTCATTTGGACATTTCGAACTAGAATTATTACTATAATTGTGTACGATATATTTGTAAATACAGTCCATTTCAAAGATCACTTAATTGAATCAGCAATGATTCTCCATCTTTGACCTGGAAGTTGAATCCCAAAGGATGAGGACCATCCTGTGTTGGGCCAGAGGGTTGTACAACGGGCATCTTATGAATGGACTGCCAAGCTGCCTAAATCACTGTGCCTGGCCTCGAGCCCGACCTGAACCGGCTCTCCCTTCTGTCAGTGTTGTCTTTACCCTGCCTTCAAAGAATCCAATGGGCTCTGCTTTAATGTCCTCAACTCATAGGTGTAACGGAGGTCTGAAACACTGACCTTCACTCCCTTTTTTCATTTTGTAGTACAAGAAATGAGACTGGGCCCAGGGGAGCATTTTTTGGAACCATGTCAAAAAAAAAAAAAAAAAAGCACCTGTAGTTTGTTGAGAAACTGTTATGCTGCCCATGTTTGGTGGTGTGATGATGGGTGCAGGTGTGTGTCAAAAGTGAAAAAGCACTGTTGGATGTACACCTGATGGATTATAGCAATAAATGTCAATTATGCATCTGCTGCTAAAACTGGTTCAGTTTCACTTTCTTTCATAAATGGATGTTGGAGATGATTGGCAGCTTTCACACCAGTCCCTTCTTGCTTTACAGATACAATTTCATGATGAATGCTTGTGCCTGCGAGTGAGTGACGTGCCTCAGTGTGTAGTCCACTTGCAATGTGTCATCTTACTTATGATTGTTTTTGTTGATCAGCTCATCTCAAAAAACATATGATTCTGTAAAGAGATAATGAGAACAATTAATTATATTGTAACACAAGAATATATATTTTTCTACAACTGTGTCAATAGAAATACACATGCTTACTATTAAGAATGTGGTTGCCAGCAGCAACAGTTTGGTTTGTGATTCCATACTTGGTGGCACTGGAACATTGAAATAGATTCACAAATGGTTTTATTTATTTGAAATGGCAGTGGAGGGCATAACAGGCTGCTGGTACCGCAAATGCCTGCATTACTGAAATTAAACATGTATCAGGACAGTGGTTCCAAAAGCTGAGAGGTCAAACTCACCCTCCAATCCAAAATATTCATGGTCCATGTTACGTTCATCATTGAAGCCAGGCCATTTCTTCCATATTGTGCCAATTTTCTCACCAATATTGGAGACAATCTGGTGAAATTGACACAGAAAAAATACAGTTTGAAAACACTCCTGGAAACACGGTTATATAGACATTTATTATGGGTTGTATAAATATTACCTGGAATTGCTGGTTGGAGAAGCAGCGACACGGGCAGCAGGAGCCCTGGATCCTGATGGTAGATGCTCCCTCTGAATCCCACACTTCGAGGAGCGGGGTGAACATGCTCCACCTGAAAACACAGCCAACACTCAGCAACTTAACAGATCTCCTTACGTAATCATGCAATAAGCAACCTGGCATACACTGGCAAACACTTCACACACTGCCGCAGCCCAGCCTTGATGCTTGGTTGATCACATTTTCAGCTGTCATGATTCTGCAGCAGGAAAAGCATTGTTTGCTTGGTGTCAGAGGAGTTCAAACTGGGGCAGGCTTTATTCTAGCACAACTGAGAGAATATTTATACCAAGTAGATCTCTGGTCAGTGAAACCTCTGCCAGGTCAGTCTTAATTGGACATGTGTTACTTCTGGAAAACTCAAAATTCAGCAACACAAAGGCTCCCCAGCTAGCCCTGGAGTCAGATTTAGGCCAGATGAAGAAGGAAGTATTTTGGTTTGACTGCAGAAGACAGGGTGCTGCCATTCCTCCCATTAGCCCACATTCCCATTAGGAAGGATGCCGCATTCCTTCCCTCCCAGCAAACAGCTGTTTTGTGCATTCCCAGGTTTAGACTACACCGGGGCTGCGTGGGTCACTAAAGGCTCTCGCTGCTATTTACAGACAGGCCTGGGCAACTATGATGGCTCAGGGTGGCCAGAGGCTGGGAGTGACATGGAAAAAGGCTCACATGACAAATTGTTCAGTCTGAGAATGTAAAGTATTAAGATTGCTGGTATGTGATTCTGATAAAAGGTTTCAAACGGTTAAAGGCTTCATCCACCCAAATGACCAAAAAAGTTAGAAAAATTACTTATAACAGTGTCTCTGTTATTCTGGATCATCCACAGAACATGCTGTCAGCATACTCTTTAGTGGAAACATGTTATTTTGGTCAAACCACCCTTAAATCACGTTTAAGTATTAAATTCTTATTTTGTACATGTCTTTGAAAAGAAATTCTACTACCAAATGTTGTGTCAAATTATACAAAGTAGATTAAAGCCCCTAAAATATTTGGTTACTTTTTTTAGTATTTCTCTTTACATAAAATATTCACGACCAAATAAGCAACAATATAAGTTAAAAGTTAGGGAAAGAAAACATCCTTAGTTATTCTTTATTGCACTGAAAAACTGAGCTAATCTGCTTTATTAGGTGTGGTTCTGTCATCAGATGTAACTAAATCCTGATTGGTGCACTGAACATGACCTTTTCACCTTTTTCTAACTGGGCCCCTCCAACTGCAGACAAGTGAGAGTGGCACAGACAAAAACAACACATCTCAAGCAAAATGACCAAAGCAGTTAATAGGTTAATATCAAGACAAATACAACAGTTTGGCCTACCTCTGGTGTACAGTGCCAATAAGATGCTTTTGAGGTGTGTAGGCCCTCAGCTCCATAAGGCAGCAACCAAAGCAGCAGGCGTCCACCCTGAGCGGCCGTTCAAAATAAAAGACCTGGCGGCCCTGACGGTCAAAACCCTGCAAGGAACAGGCCCGAGCTGGACCGCAACACTGGAGGCACACACAAGAGCTCTCTAACGAGAGGAAGAGATCAAGAGATACAGAGAATAACAGTAAATGACTAACATGTGAACACGAATGACATGATTGTTCTCGGTTAATGCTGCTGAACAGGCACCAGTACCTTCTACCGCCACAAGGAATTGTGACCTGCTGGCTCCTGTGGCGATGCTGTAGATCCTCCTGGGAACACACTGTGGACCTACAAGTTGGAAGCATTACTCACTTGAAACAGACACACAGAAACACACAATTACAAAAAAAACACTCATTCCTACAGACCTTGTAACTCTGGTCTGGCAGTGATATGAATCTGGCTGACTGTATCCAGCACAGTCAAAGAGTCTGATCCCTCTGCACCTTCAAGCCACTGCTCCTCCTCCTCTGGCTGGTTCAGTTTTCCTGTTGGCTCCACATGGCCGTTCTCTATCTTCATCTCAGGAGCAGGACCTGACAGCTGCTCAGCAGATGCCCAGTCAGGTGGTGTTTGACCGGGTTTGGGTCCAGGTGAGCGATTGTGACTCTCACATGAAGGTCCGCACCTGTTCTGGAAAGCTCTGAAGATCATCTGGATGTGTTTCTCTCGCTCCAGTTGACCAATTGGAAGAGGCTGATTGGTCACCGCTGACATGGTGTAAAACTGAAAATACATGCTGTATATATAACTAAGCAATTGTGTAATAATGACACATCAAAACTTTTTTCAGCCTTAGTTCAGTAAATCAGAAGCAACTATACTTCATACCGTGTGACAGGTGTGTATGAGATCTGGGTCAGACATCACTTCTTTACGTCTGGATTTGATACCAGAATCATATGACACAGTTAACTAGGATGTTTGCAGTTACAGATATAGCAATTTTAAATTGACAGTATTTTAATTGTCCCCAAGTTACTCTTGTGTATTTCCTAAATGTGACATTTGTAGATTTATTCCCAGCCTTTTTTGGGTATGACGTAAAATACAAAGCGATGTCTACTTGCGAGTTCTGAGGCGGTTTAATTTGAAAAATTCCTAGATGCCTGAAGAGGTAAAACTGTATCTTCACAGCTGACTTTTGACACTCACTCACTATCACAAGAAAATATTGTAAGTCAGAAAAATAAGCAAAAGTTTGTTTTTCAAAATGGAAATCATCTTATGACCCCTTAGATTCATGTCACGACCCCTTGTGGGGTCCCAACTTGCAGCTAGTTAAAAAAAAATGTGCATACTCTTTTGAGCTTAAAAGTAAAAAGTCCTTCGAATACAAACTTCAATAGAAAAGATGTTTTTTTTCTATGAAAGGAAGGGTTATGATTTCTTTCTTTAAATTTGAGTTATCTCTTGAATTTATGAGGAGACTTTCCTCTACCACACTGTGTTTCTTACAACAGGCAGACAGTTTCTTGGCACTAATATAAACATCCTCAACTTAAGACAGAGTGATTTCATCTCAGCAGATAGCCCGAGCCTCCTTTTTATTCACATCACATCACACACACTCACAGTTTGGTTACATTCTGCAGCTGCATGCAACAATGTGTATTTCACCACAACAAAGATTATGATAGTACCATAATGTAGCCCTACCTTATGCCCTGCATAGACAGTAATTGCTAAAAGATGCAGTGCACTAAAAGAGTGCAACAGGTGCTCAAGTTTTCCTGCAGCATCTCACCCTCATCTCATATAAATAACAGAGCATTAAGACATAAAATAGCACAATAGAGCATTAAAAGTGTCTTGCTTACCATCAGTGGACCTCCAGGCATCTACAGACAGAGATAATCTAACTGTGAGAGAGAATAGACCAGTCCATCCCCCATGGGTTGTCATGATCAGGAGGGGTTAAACACCAACCTCCTTACCCCTCTGTGTGTTGTGTGTGAATATTCACGTAGTAATGTTTGGCTTTGTGAGTGTGTGTGTGTCTGGAGATCTCACTCCCACTCCTATCCCCGGTTCTGTCTCACCCCCTGACTCTGTTGCCATCCCAACCAGCCGGATCTGCCTTTTGTTGGGGTAGAAAGGCACCACTCAGCCATGTAATTGAAATCCTGCTGCCAGAGGTGGGGGGCAGTGCAGCAGGTCTGTATTTAGAGGGAAGCCTGGGGGGGTCAATGCTTTCTGTTCCCCTCGAAAAAAGGTGTCAAACACAGGATTAAGAAATTTCTGAGATAGTCAGCTGTGTAATTGCATGATTACAGTAGTACTTTCACTGATATAAGCATTCATTTAGAACATTTGGCTGTAAATGACATCAGATGTTTATTGTTTACCTGTGTCCTACAGTGTCTAATGATGAATTTATCACAGTAAACAGTAAAAAAGTAAACTTATTGCAAACATTAAGCTTTTTGTTACCCAGCATTGTATGCAGCAAAGACACTGTACAAGCTCAACGATCAGTAACAGATGACACTAGTATGCAGCATTATGGATCATGCATGCCATCAACAACTGTACCGTCTTCACCATGAACAGGACTTCTGTAATGGATGGTTCACAGACCCACATCAGCAAGTGACACCAATGCAGAAAATACTAACGGCCGTATCACCTCTTCTCTCCCATTTATTACTGGAGATCACTGATGGACGCTGACAGATTTCCACTTTGGTTACACGGATGAAATCTGGTGTTTTTGTTGTGGTTCACCCCAGGAAGTCCGCTCCTACCCCGCTCTCAGTTAGATCTGTGAGATTGTCCATTGAAGGGAGGTACTTCTTGGGATCCCCAAGGAAAGGTGAGGAGGGAGGCTGGTTGAAATGGCCCATCAGGAAAATCCCGATGGTGCCGATAAAAAAGACCAAAGCCATGACAATAAAGCAAACCCTGTCGATCACCCGGGCGACCAGGAACCACTCTTCATTCTCCTGGAGTAAGAAAAGGATCCCATTATTGTATTGGACGCTATCTATTTTAAGTCTTCACATTAATTAAACTGGAGTGGACAAATAAATGTGCAAATGTCAAACTTACATTTTGGAAGTTGTTCTGATGCCTTGCAGTTTCAGCTATGTGTTTGCATGAGGCCACACACTGCCTCAGCTCTGGAGAGACCTTTGCCAGACTAGCGCTGAGCTCCTCTGCTGTACCCTCCTCCAGCCCCTCATCTGGGTGCAAAGCAAACCACATATTCATGTGCTCATATTCTCTGAATTGCATTTAAACATATAGAAATTCATTCCAATACTCACGTAGCTTCTCCATCACTGATCTCATCAATCCATTTCTCTCTTTGAGTCTGGCAAACATGAGTTCAGTCCGAGCAGTTTTCATGACATATTCCTCTGCCTTGGTGATGAGGGTCATGGAGCTGCGGCGTCGGCAGGAGACCGGGAACACATCATTACTGTCAGTTTCTGAGGTGTTGTCATTGTTTGGTGTCCAGGGCTGCATTTGCATCCCCAGCAGTCGAGGCAGGATGTTCAGAAAGATCTGGGAGCGACAGAGTCAAAGGGTTAACCCAGTGGAAAATATGCCTGTGTTGACTGCACAGTATTTTCATTCAACAGCTTAAGAAGTCTCACCTTTCGGACTCTGTCTGTCATAACGTGAGTGTTTGGGGTTCTCAGGGATACGTTGAGAATGATCACACAGTTCATCACTACCATGGTGGTCACTGACATCACAAACATCAGATACCTGCAGTCAAGGTTGAACTTTTATATTATACATATAAGGTGAAATAATCTGACCTCTGAGTTGAAATCTTGCAGTAGAGTGACACAAATGGACTTACTTTCCAATAAGAGGTACCGCTTTTGATGTTTCTGGAACCTTCTTAGCGATAAGGAAGAGGAAGACAGTCTGGCCCAGAAGAGTGGCAATAGACATGGTGCACTTCTGACCGCCGGCTGCACAACACAAAACAATATTCAGTCAGCAGAAAGGTGAGATTTTGTGTTCATGAAAACAATTACTTGTTGTAATATCTGTAATCTCGCAATAGATAATGTTGATGAGACAGAGTTCTGACGAAGCAAATATTTGGCGTATAGAGCTAGAAAAATAGGAAAAAGACCTTTGGCAGGTAAGAAGTAAACAAGCAGGCCGAGGGAGGAGAAGAGCACACAGGGAGCGATGATGTTGATGATGTAGAAGAGGGGCTTTCTCTGGATGATGAGGAAGAAAACCACCTCCTGGTACTCCCGTTCATCCTTTGTGTACTGAGTGTTGATCACATTCTTGGCCGGCCTATGTTTGATGACCCACTCTCCATTCTCTAGCAACAACAAAATCAAGTATTTCATTCTGTTTTCATTGCAGAAGAACATTTTATTGCACTTTAGATGGTTTTATACTGTATACAATTATCTAAGATCTAAAAATGTTGCGAATCAACTCATTTGACCTTGTTACATTAGACTGCTGTACCTGTGAAAGCCTCGGGGTCGATATTTATCCACTCAAACGTGTGGTCATCCTCCTCTTTGAGAACAATTTCAATTTCATTGGCGCTGTAAGTCTGGGAGCTGCACACAGGGGGAGAAGATCTAGTGTCTGTCACCACAACAAACACAACCATCTATTCCATTTTACACGACAGCAAGATGAAAAGGGACCATGAATGGGACTATTGTCTCTGGTTTGGACACTGCGGATTCTACTTAAATACAAAGGAAACTAACATGTGAACATACAGGGCTGTAGCCAGGAAATACTGAGGTCATCAGTCTAAATTTCAAAGAGTAAACCCTCCCCCTTAGATATCTGACGAACCTCCAACAAAGGTTTGTGTATTCATTTAAAAAAATCTTATATCCATTATAATAAAGGCTTTTAAAGATATATTCATTGATGGAACAGCATGTCTTGATTTCTTTGGGAATTTATTCATTTTTGTGGACAAAGGCCTGTGTATTTTTTCTCTAATTTTATTCTTTAATTTAACAGTTTGATTATATTTTATCCTACTACATTATGATTTAACTTTTTCAAAGCCTTCTCTACACCACCAGGGTATAAATCTGAAATACTTAATCCCTGTATCATGACTGAATTATTATTTTATAGCTAAAATTGGTCAAATTTAAAGATTCTTAGTCTTAAAAAAATATCTGAATGCACCTTTGAAATACACCATATGTAATTTAGGGTAGTTTGTGTATAACTGTCAAATGTAAACTCCTCCTCAGGTCATTAAAATCCTCAAATTCCCAGAAACAACAACAAGATCATGACCTCTGTGTCCTCAAAGGTATCAACCTTCAAGTTTTTCATAGATTAAAAAGTTCACAATGAGTGACAAAATATAACATGACATATAAAATGTCCATATCCTTCTTCCTGAATCAAGTCCTGAATATTTTATGTCTTAATGTCTTTATGTGTGACCATAAAACACTTTTTCCATTACGATTTTATTTGAAGGGTCTAGGCTGCTTGCTCTATTGCTGATAAGTCCATGTATTCTTTAAGCCCGTTATCCATACTATAACAGTATATACTAAATACTATATACTATATACTTAAGTCCTTGGTTGACATGACAACATACAGTATTTAAAGATACATGAATGATGAGTTACAGTGTTTAGTGTTTGTGTAATACACCCTAACGTGTACTGCTCACTGGCTAGTCATCGAATCACAGCAGATCTCGTCTCTACTCACCGAAACACCATAGTGCAGTTCTGCCAGTCAAAGGGAAAGTAGTTGACAGTGATGGAACAAGCGCTGCGGTAGATGGCAGGAGGCAGCCAGTACACACAACCGTTAGAAGACACCAGTGCATTGCAGTAAAGCGCTACCTCGAACTGTCCGTCCACACTGTGCACAGGTAAGAACAGAGAGAAACTGAAATTTGTTTATGTATTTTTGTGTATTAGAGCTCACACACAGACACATTCTTGTATGCTGTACAGAATGTACACAAAACCAATTCAAACATTAAAGATGTACTATGTAAAGGTTTTTTTTATAAAGTAACCCTTATCTTCATCAAACAAAATGTGATAAAGGGTACTGTTGCACCTTGTTTCACGGAGACCCTATAGACTATTTGCTATTTTTTAGACTATTTTTTAAAAATAATCTGTTGTAAGCTGCATGACGGCATTAGTGATAATGATTTTTCTGTGTTTCAGTTTAACTTTCTCAACAAGGAGCTGCTTGCTGCCATTGAATCAAATGTTGAGTTAAAATGTGAAGGTTAATACACTCACTTGTTTTCTAGTATGATGTCAGGCAGCCATATACTCTTGGAAGGGATACGTAGCTCAGAAGTGAGGTTCCCATACAAAGCTGACCTGGGTGGTTGGTCCCATCTGAGCCTGTAGTCACACCATTGCTACAAACAGAAGTGATGTGGGTTTCACTTTTGACCGTGTCTTTCAAATACACTGTGGCATAAAGTGTTAAAAAATAATCATCACTGCATGCAGAGCAGCGATAAAATCCAGGAAATGCAGTGTGTGTTAGGTTACCATTTCTATCCAGATGCTGGTTGTCAGGGCCTCCTCCTTTTCATTCTGAATAGAGATGTTCATTAATTATGTTAAATAACATTCAGTCACAAACCCATGCAGTCTCTGGCACTAATCAAAAACTCATTCATTTACCAGGGAGATGAGGTTGGTGAGTGTCATCTTGATTTGGACTTGAGTGATGTCCCCACTGTTCTCCATGGGCCGAACGTTCTTGTTGTACCCTTTCATCAAATCCTTGAAAAGTTCCCCTTCGAGGTTGACTGCTGAGGCTGCAGACAAACCACACAGGTTAGAGCAAGATAATAAGAAAGACAAAAGTTTATTCAACAGGAGTACTACTCAGCCTGTGTTACCCTGATGGTACCATCAGGTTTTTTTTTCAAGTTTTGGAGCTGGATCTCAACTTGGGCTAAAATTTTGAACAGAAATCTGTCTTACAAATTGGAGGGGTGGGGTTTGAAAGACGTGGGCATTTTGGAAGCAGGGCGGGGGTTTCTAATGAATGACGCAATCAAATTGCACAGAGAAATGTAGGATCTGATGTTTTTGGAGTTTGACTCGTAATAAAGACAAAACTTTAGTCTATCTCGGCCTCTGCTGCCTCAATTTTGATCATTCTTTTTAAAAGTCTCCCTATAACTTACTGGACGTGCAATACAAAATCGCTGGAGTGCCACTTAAAGATGACTTTTCTCTCACTTAATGATCATGAGTAAATTACCTAAAACTTACCAACCACAAACAAATGTTTCCAGCAATTGGCTTGTGTCTAGTATTACAGTAATTTCAAATCCTGTGTATTAAATATCACAGCAAACACCTGATGGTCCCTCAGGTGAAACAAATGTAACTAATCTACTCATTTTCCTGCGTGGTTTTCAAAGACTAACAATGGACTGTACAGTAGAACACATTTAACACACATCATGAGTATGGTACAGCACAATAAACACAATGTACACTCCCTGCCAAATAATGAAGTACAATAATGTAACAATATATTCAAGACAAAAGTATATCCTTGTTGTTTTAATTGTTCATTACTGAATCTGTCAGAGTTTGGTGTGGCTGTGCTGAAAAGACCCCACACATGGAAATCCTGAGCAAATAACAAGACCCTGCAACAACCAGTCAGCGGGCTGATTAACCAGTGTTCCTACCTGTGGTGGAAATCATAAACACCCCCAAGAGGAGTGACAGAGAGAGCGGAGGTCCAGAATCCATCAGTGTGTGTGTTTGTGCTGTGCTGTCCGAGACAAAGCTGTGATCACTAATCTGATGCACATGGACACTACTTGATGGGGTTGCTGGCACTCAGCCCATGTGTGTGTATGACTTTGTGCGTTTCCCAGCAGAAGTCAGGGCTCAGGGTGAGGTTTAGAGGAAGGGTTGGAGGATGGGGGGTAGTGTTGGGGGGACGGTTGATGATTGTTAGGGTAAATCCAAGAGTGTATTTCCAGTACTGCATAGCCAGCTGTCATAACAACACACACCCACGCAAATTGGGGTAACATGACACACACAGTTTGGACAGTGCACTCTGCTCTCAATGTTAAGGTACACCATCAAATCACACACTGTGTTGTAGATCTGTTCAGTGCAGCAGGCTATTGTCAGTCAGGCATCCACATCAAGAGAATAAAATAGCTCATGGATTCTTGGTGAACGAATTTATCACAGCAGCAATCTATAAAAAGCTATTTAATAGGTTTTTCCACCAGAAACCATGGTGTTCTCTAAAATTAAATGACCACAGGCAGAAAGATTAGAAGATAAAAAGAAGAGAGAATGCAACACTGTGTGTGTCTGTAAGTGAGAAAATAAAAAAAGCTGTACAGTGGACAAGAGAACAGGTGATAAGTCTCATCCATTTACAGCCCACCGTCTGTGATGACTGACCAGGCTATGTGGAGATTGGGTTATATTGCTGACACATTTGTGGCTTGTCATTTGTGTGTGTGTGTGTGTGTGTGAGTACTTGTTCCCACCATGGTTTGGCACACCTTCCTCACAACTCTACACACACACACACACAACCTGAGGTAGGAATGTAGTTGATGTGTTGCAACAGAAGTATGTGTGTGTGTGTTTACTCAGCTGTCACACCCACATCCCTGTATATCCCTCTTTCAGGATTTGAGCTGAGCAAATTGAGAGGAGATTGTAGTTTTGAACTTACTTTGGTCAAATCACCACCTCACTTAAACAGCAGCAAAGACTTGTTGACTACATTTAGACGAACAAAACAAAGATGAGACTTGTGTACGAGTTGAAAGTGAAACTTCCTTTGCTGTCTGCAAATGAGATTCTGTGACTCATGACAGACAGTTAGAGACTCTAAGGTCATCCTAGCTCAGATTACACTTAAAATTCCCCCCAATTCACTTAAAATTCCCCTGGAATAAGGAGAGAAGACAGGAGGAGGTGAGAGGCACTGGTCACCACAGCACAGCAGCTGCTGTGTTGATGGGAAAGCTTACTTTAAAAGAGTCGGAGGACTGAGGTCAATCTGTGGTCAAGAGACGAACCAATCAGCATTGAAACATGTCTGGAGAAACTCAACAGAATGGCTGGCCCCTCCTCTGCTGTAGACCAGCAGCAAAATACTGCAGGATTAGCAGCATTACTGACAGCTAATCAGAATATCTCCTATCTAATATTCAATTTGGACTTAAAAACCTAAGGTTTCCCACAACATTCAACACAAAATGTAATAGCATTAATAACAGTTTTATTCATATATAGATTTTCTTTTACAAAAATACAAAGGATTTTCTCTATACAAATAAATATGATATGAATAAAGATAACATGAATAATATATACAGTCTGTGTTCTTCACAAGAGGCTCAACCTTTGCAAAAGACTTTATGACAATATGAATAACTTATCATTTGTACAGATTCATAAGTTAGACAAGGCTGTGTCTCCAACCACATAGAAAAAAAAAACCTGTGGCGTGATGGGTGGTTCATAGTTGGATTGATACATTCATGGTTGTGTTTTTATTTAGAGCCCAAATCCTGCTCTCTGATGGGGAAAAACTGCTACAAAAAACAGAACGCTTTTCACGGGAAACCACAGAAGAAAAACATTTTTGTTTGAGTGTGCGTTTTTTTGTGTGCGTCTCTCTGTTGTGACTTTAAGTCCCGCAACAACTGTGAGAGTCTTTGTGCCATCATCTCTCGTTTGAGTCTTCTGTCTTTCATCTGATTGCACTCGGTGTTACAATTAATTTAAGTCTTGAGTGCCTCCAGTGCCAAAGCGATGATCCTTGGCACACTGCGGTAGAATGATTCATTCTCCAGGCCCACAAGACTGTAGAAGGTCAAAGGTCGTCCTCCCACTACAGCTCTAACCCGTGCCTGGTAAAGTCCTCGATCATTCTTTGAGCTCAGATCAACTAACACCTGAACAAAAGAGAGAAAGAAATAATGCATAAGTTATAAAATTCATTTTTTTTCCCACCAATGCACATTCACTTCTCTAAACCTCTCCATCTTGAAGGATTATTTACCTCTTGGAAGTTCATGTGCAGGTTCTTGCTTGGGATGCTTAACACCCAGCGGTAAGAGTCTCTGACTTGGCTGACTTGCTGTGAGGACTCTCTCACCCCAGTACAAACTATAGGAACGAACAAAAAAAAATATATGAGAAATAACATTTACACAATACCAAAACATCACAAACTATTTAATGAAAGTTTTGTCAGATCTGTGTGTGCCACATACTTTTCCCACTGGCCCCAGGTATCTGCCTCTTGTGAAGAAGGCTCCTGTATTTTCTGTGGAGACTTAGAGGCTTGACAGCATGTGCAGTTTGTCTGGGCTGAGCGGTCGTCTCCGTGCCGTCACCCACAGTGATTGGCTGGACAACTGTTGTTGACTGCACTGGACTGGATGTTAATTCTCCATTCTCAACAAAAGTAAGATCATCCGATGTGGCGTCCCACGTCACATCAGGAGAAGCAATTCTACTGGATGACATTTCACTTTGTGACTCAGCTTCTGTCACAGTTTCATCTTGTGTTCTTAATGTCTGAATTTCATTCATCAGGGCTGTTAGAAGTGACCATGGCTCCGGGGATTTCTGGGAGGAGGCAGAGGGACTGGTGTGGATTTGTGTTCCACTGGAAGAAGTGGGAATAGGTGAAGTGTTGGGAGACTCCTCCTGGAGGTAGGTTGTGTCCAAGTGCAGGATGGGAGGAGCAGCTTTTGAGTCCAGTTTAGAGCGCAGAGCCAAGATGGCAGATTTATATTCTCCCTCTAGCTGATGAAGCGAGGACTCCCCTGCCTGGAAACGACATGAAAAAATACAGCAGATTCTATGATTAGCTTCAGATAAATGCCCAGCACAACATTATATCTGCATACTATATTTCCCAGAAGAAAATGTTGCATTCAGTAATTCAGAGAAAAACGGAAAAAGAATTATTCCAGTTGCAAAAAAGCAAGAGTAATGCCCCTTAATCAAAAACAGTGTACCAGTGTTAAAAAATTCTTCCCTTTTGAATGCTTGTGTAAAATGGTGAGTCTAGAGAGAAGTCGGCTTTCTTTTATATTGAAAGGCTAATATTGAAACGTAATCAAAAAGCCATTATTGATTTTTACATTTTTATCTTATTTTCACACATCAGACTGTGTAGTGACTATCTCGACATCACATGACATGGCAAGATTTAATTTCTTGCACCACCAACTTCATTTGGACACTTGTAATAAACAAATAATATACCTGCATAAAAATGTTTTCCTCCTGTTGTGTTGATGTAGAGGAGACGTCTGTGGATGAGTCAATGTGTTGTTTATCCATGTCCTCAGCTATGCCTCTCAGGTATTTCTCCCAGTCATCCACCAAGGGGCCCACCTCTCTGAATAAGGCTGGAGGAACTGGAGAGGGACCCTGCTCCTCTGGCGCCACAGCTCCACCTAGCTGTTCTGCAAGTAATAAAACACCTGTTACAGCAGTGTCCAACAACACTATTTGTTAATATACTCGTACATATGGAAAAGATTGTTGGACTGCGAAACAATCAATGTTCTGAATCAATGTTTGCGATGTTTGTCTCTATAAGCTACCTATACATTTGAAGCTTAGACAGAAGATAGAATAACATTATCTATCAGCTGTGTACCTTCAATCTGCGTGAGACCACGACTCAGGCCCAGGTCCCTCCTCTCTCTGGTGTGAGTGAAAGCTGTGCTGTAGATGTGCTCAACCAGCTGAGGGAGAGTCTGGGTGAAGAAGGTCAAGTCAACTTTGTCCCTGATGTAGTCCTCAGCCCTCTGGAGCAAGTCCAACAGGGTCTGCAGGAACGAACGCAACTCTAGATGGCAGAGCATGAGAAAAAAAATATATGAGAAACCTCTGCAGAACATAATGACATGATATTTAAAGCAACTTTTGCTCTGTATAATCAAGCTGAGCATTTGAAAAAATTGTACTTACGACATTTCTTGAAGCGGGTGAGGCATTTGTCCTCGGCCATTCGGCTGCAAGAGCTGGCAGTCTGACCGGGAGGACAGGTTAGAGTGTAAAAGCGACAAAGAGAGCTGAACTCAGACCTCTGTTCCTCCTCAGTCATTTCTGTTGTCTTTAGAAGCTCCGGACATGTTGGCTCCCGGCTCCCAAATGACTCTAAAAAGGACAAACAGAAATGGTATGAATGATTTGAAATATACAGTAATTTAACATTTCAATATGTATTAGTTGTAAATCAGTGATAAACATTTTGCGCATTAGCTCCTCTGGTGCTTTATTGTTGCCATAAACTCACTCTGTATCTCATCCTGAATCCAGTCGGAAAAAGCAGACACCCGAGTGTAGACTCCAGGCTTTCCCTTCTCCCCACAGCCATCTCCCCAGGAGGTAATACCATAGAGCTGGAACCGGCCTGAAATTCTGTCCTGGTAGATAAGGGGGCCTCCAGAATCTCCCTACAGGAGACAAAAAATTAAAAAACTGATTACAGACAATGCTTCAGTTGCTGCTAACAATCAAATACAATTGCAGCAATTTATAAAGTCTTCAGTTAAACTCTTCAATTGTTTTGCTCACCTGACAGGAGTCTATACCTCCAGAGAGATAGCCAGCACACAGCATAGTGTTGGTGACCAGTTCTTTGCCGAGGGCACTCTTACAAGTGCTCTGAGGCAGCAGGGGCACTTTGGCTTCCATCACCACGTCAGCAGATGGGCCATCTGTAGAGAAAATACACACAGAACACACAACATTATTGATCTCCAGGAGGTTGCAGGGTCCATTCATTGAAGTAGCACAGAACAGGACAGAGCTAAAAACCAAATCAAGAATAAGATATTAAAGAAATAGTATATTCATAAAGCTAGTACACAATAACTTTGATCAATTTGCAAGTGTACAGTCTTAATCAACAGCATGTGTATCTTAAGAAGGAAATAAACAAATAAAAAGCCTCACAGATGCATAGAAAAAAACCAAAGCCATAAATAGCTCTACAGTGAGAATGTGTGTCATTTACAGCATCTTCCACTCACCCTCATAGAGGGAGCCCCAGCCCGCCACCAGGCATGGGCTGCCAGTAGGGGGCTCCATGCCAGAGGGAAGACACACAGGGGTGACACGATCAGACAGGACCACAGGGGATGTCAGCTCCACCAGGGCTATATCGTTGTTAAAGGTCTTTGGGTTGAACTGCAGAAATAGAGGAGAGTTTGATTCATTGATTGACTAAATGGCTCGATGATTTACAGAATGTTCTGGCTGTGTGATTGGATGAATGGGGAAGTGCAGTGAAAGAGGTAATGCTATACTCCTCTACTTTGAGTAATGAATGTAATGTTACCTTAGGATGAGGGATGATGCGGTTGACTTTGAGAACCTGTTCATCAGGGTCAGTCTTGGTGATGTCAAACTCCCCCACCACAGCCGTCCAGTAGCTCTCACTGCGGCTGCTACGGAGGACAGAACAATAAGACAAACGGGGAGAGTAGAAGAGGCACAGTGATTATTTCTGATGATGTAAACAGATTTCTATATATATATATACTGATTATTTTAGTCCAATTGCAGAAAACAGTGCCACACACATACACACACACTTACCCAGCAAAGCAATGCGCAGCAGTGACCACCCAGGAGCTGTCCACCAGGACCCCTCCGCACATTAGGCCACCATCTAGCTGCAGGTTGACCAGCCAGGGCCAGCTGCCTGGAGGAGCAGGGGAGCCACCCACAATCCTGGAGCGAGGCTGCGTGATGTTCTGCACCGTGGACGACCTCTGACCGCACACTGCTGCTGGGACAGATAGACAATGATGGTCAAGAAATGCAGCAAATTCCACTTTTTTGCAGACAAACATTGAATATTAGACTTGTGCCTCTTCACTGGCTTACTTGACTGTACTCACCCTGTACGTGCGTCTGTGTGGCAGGTTCCAGGTTCTGCATTGTGTTAAGCAGGCTGCACTGGAGGACGCGAGCACTGCAACTCTCACCCATGATCCTGATGCAGCTCTCCTTGTCCAAGTCACCAGGTGGACAGCGATGCTGATAGTAAGCACAGGCCTGGCTCAAAGCCCAACTCCGCTCAGCTTCATCTTGAAGCTTCTGGGCTTTGGTGATGACATCACAGCTGGGCTCTGATAAGGCATTGGCAGGAGAAGCTGATGGGCAACAAGGGGAGATCTAGGAGTTACTGGAC
The DNA here is from genome assembly GCF_963924715.1 of Thunnus thynnus. Taxonomy (NCBI): domain Eukaryota; kingdom Metazoa; phylum Chordata; class Actinopteri; order Scombriformes; family Scombridae; genus Thunnus; species Thunnus thynnus. The sequence goes on from NC_089528.1 coordinate 14,079,982, forward strand.
ACTCTAAGAAAGCTTTCACTGGTAATGTTGCACAAATGTGGCTCAGGGTGCTCGAGTACAGGATGTGAAAGCCAAGAGGAATATTGTACTTACAGCAGGACCCAGACTGCTGTCCACAGTCCTGAAACAGACAGGGAACACAGCCCCTGCAGCCCGCCTCGGCCCGACTCCTCTCAGATGATGCGCGCTCAAGAGCGGACAGGGCACTCGTCATGGCCGCTTCCAGAACCACAGTACCACGATCAGACAGAGCTGCAAGAGAGATGAGGAAGAAGAAGAGATGTAAGAACAGAAAATTAACAAAGATGTCAGACAAACTAGGAAAGAAGAAGAGATTTGCAGAGAGAGACAGGAAGACATAGAGTGCACATCACAAGAGCCAGGTTGATATAGTGGCCAGGCTGATATGCAGATTTTGGTATCAGTGTATATGTCGGGTGATTCGTAACGAGAAACTATAGCGCAGAACTGACAAAGATAAGCTTTAGATAATGTCGTCATTACGTAGTTTGTCAACTGTCCCAGTCAGTACACACAATTGGTCACAATTCCTTAATAACCAAATTTGAGGGATTCTTATCAAGAATGATTTTTATGAAATAAATATGAATACTGGTAATAACCTCACAAATCCAGAGTCAGTCAGGCTCTAGTGCATACAGGACTGACACCACTATTCAAGGTAATACATTTTTTATGAATAAATGTTCTGAGATTTGCTGAATTCTGACTATATTACCAGTGTTTTGAAAGGAGAATTTGGCAACAGGTCAATAGGAAGGACATCTAGGTCATTACATAGAAGACTGTTATTTGCTGTGGGAACACTATGTCTGCATGTGAGCATTAGTATGAACTGGTGTGGCTTTCTTGTATGTGTGTGAGTTGTCCCCTTTTTCTCATGCTGCTCTTTGAGCTCATTGGCAGCGTGTTAGCGAAGCTAGCTAACGCTCAGCGCGCTGGTGAGGCTTCTACAGACACACTTCAATCGGGCCGCCAACCCTGCAGCCCCCCTCTGTGCCGCACCACATCACAGGATAGGCCACTAACAACAACAATGCTGATTGAAGACTTAATTAGAAGGCCAGGGCTGAGCGGGCAGAGGCTGGCGGGCAGGGACAGGCCCTGGGGGCACGGGCTGGCAGCCCTGGGGCGGCTGGGACCCCGAGTCCCTTGTTCTAAACACTCCAAACACACACTGTCATCACCAGCCGTTTGTATAAGGCTCTGCTGTACTCAGCACTTGAACCAGAGAAGGCCAGAGGTCTCCCATCACTGTGCTCTACTGCAGGATTTGACAAGTTACTCTGCATGATAAGCTGGTGATAACATTCTTGTTCTTTACTGTTTTTAAGTGCCGGAAGCGTTTCAGTATGTCATATGATGTTTGGTGTAACATAATACAATATGTTGCATCACTGACTAAATATCGGCACCTCGTGCTCCTGAGTAGCAACACTTAAGTTTATATTTAGCCAAACATATACCTAAATGATAATGTAGGCTGATAACACAACTCAGAATTCAATTTATTTGTACATATATTTTTTACAGTTTCTAGAAGTATCTAGCACCAGATATTTGTATAAAAATATGCTTGCTAGTCTCAATGAAGCTGGTAATACCACCAGATGTTTTTCCCGCTTTACTCTTGGAGGAATCTCACACTCATGAGGCATCACAGCATCACCAGTGTTGGTTTGCAGTGTTCTTGTTATGATGCAGTGAATATAAAGATAAAAAATTGTCTACAATAAAATTTAAAGTCCAGTGTAAACGCAAGTGCTCTATTTTTACCCAAATGATTTTTATTCAGTTAGGTGCTCCTCTGAGAATGTCTACAACACTCACGGTGAAGACGCTGTGATCAGATTTCCCAACTATAGTTACTGACAGGTACAGTTGTCACGACTCTGAACATAAATGGCCAAAATTAAGAAACAACAAACAACTAAGTTTAGAAAAATTACCTTTGAGTGCACTCTGGGGCATCCTGTAGACTTCTCTACCTGTTGGGGCTCCCAGCAAGCAGTCCAGCCCCATAAACATCAGTGATATCAGCAGCAGCATGGTGTCAGAGCATCAGACCTCCACTCCACCGTGACAACAAACAGACAGGCAGTAGACACGCGGGATGACTGAAGAGGATGCAGAGGTGCTGGAGATGAGGCTAGCCTGCAGTGCCCTTGCTGTCTCCAGGTCCTTATTGTCTGGTGGCTCTCTGCAATCGCTAACTGTCTCCCTCCTCCTGACTCTCTGGGCTCTCTCCCACACTGTGGTGCAGGGCATCTGTCTGTAAATTTACTTAGAGGAACAATAGGTGCCTGGAGTTGTCCCTGGTATATATAGAGTCCCCAGGGGAACACCAGTCAGAGGGAGGGGGGAGAGGATAGGGAAGAGAGAGGGAAAGGGAGGGAGGAGGGAGAAATGCTCCCATGGCCAATGCACAAACAGATGAATTCATTAAGACTGTGACAGCAAATCGGGCGCAACTTGCCAAGGCTGGACATCACAAAGAGGTTTGGTTCTATGAAAGGAGACAGAGGGAGGGAGAGAGAGATACAGATAGGGAGGGAGGAAAAGGGGAAGGCGGAGTGATTGGCTGGGTGGCAGGGAAGGGGGTGTTGTTTGAATTAATTAATGTGAGAGGAAGAGGGAGAAAGTTATGCAGATAAGGATATGGGCTGATGTGACACAGGAGTAGAGGAATGTAGAGCGAGAGAGAGAGAGACGTCAACAAGCGTCTGAATCGAAGGGTCACAGTGTAAGCCGAGAGAGCAGGAGATGGAGGGAGGTTGAGTGACAGAGTGTGAGACAGCGAGAGAGGGAGAGGGAAGTGTCTGCCATTCTCCGTGCCCCTCAAAGAGGGCATTGTCCCCGGCGTCCCTCTGAGGATGCCCACATCAAAGCCGTCCCCCGGGCATCACTTGGCCGCCGCCTCCATTGATCACTTACAGTCTTTTATCCCCCCCATTAAAATATTGTCAGTTCACATCACTTTTGTCTTTCTCTGCTGAACTCTGCTTTTGTTACATAAAGATACAGTAAAAGAGTGCTCATGAACATGATGTGTTTTTAAAGTCCAGAAGTGATCATTCATTTAACCAGTGCAAACATTTTTGTTTTAGCTTCTTGCATTTATTGTCAACTTTCTTTGGATGTATTTTCTTTTCACGGCCGAAAATAAAGTAAAATTGACTTTACTCATCTTGACTTTCTTCAACAAAATGAGTCTAGATTCCATCATATTAATTATTATTTTATAAAAGTGGAGATGCCACATAACAAGAACAAGTCTCTAACTGACAAATTATTTACTCATCAACACTATAACATGAGCTGATAAATCCTTACATCTGAAAATGTCAACGTGTCTGATGACTTTGTCAAATAGTAAGATTATTTGAGCTGCATCTCCTCCTTGTTTAATAAAGGTGGATCTATATAAAAGCTTTGATCTCATCAATTTAACCAAATAATCTTCATGCATGAGGAGAAATGGAAAAATAGGAGAAGAGAACAAACAAAACGTTCCATTTCAAAGCATCAAGCCAACTAAAAAGTTACCATGCAATCCACCATCATGCATTGAAGCTTCACTGTACAATCACTGTGTATTGAACAAGTCTTCAGCTAGCGGCTCCGTGAGACTGTAGTTAAACACAGTGATGCTTCAATCTAAAAGCTAACATCAGCATGCTAACATGCTCACAATGATGATGTGGATTTTTAGAAGGTATAATGTTTACCGTGTTAACCATATCAGTTTAGAATGTTACAATGCAAACATTTGCTAATTAGCACTAAAGTACAGCTGAGTCTGATGGGAATGTCATTAGCCTGACAGGTATCTGGTCATAAACCAAAGTACTGGACAAATAACGAAGGCACCAGATGAAAAGTTACGGGGTCACCAACGTCATTAAAATTCATCCTGAGGGGAACACAAATATCTGCACTAAGTTTCACAATCCGTCCAATAACCACAAATGTCAACCTCATGGTGACGCTAGAGGAAAAGTCAGCGGATCATCAAAATCATAAGGACTTATCCTCTGGGAACCTTGAATGTCTGTACAGAATATTATGGCAACTATTAAATAACTGAGATATTATCGGTGTCACTTGAGATGTGAAGGATGAGATGTGATCTATTGACATCAACAAGGAAAAAATAATAAATTAAGAACATCATAACTAAACAGAAATATATTACAGATACTTGTAATGCATCAAATATACAAGTTCCCTTGGTCAAGATGATATCGGCATAACTCTTGACATTAGAGGATCTGCATAATTATCTTCTACAACACAAATTTCATTTTTACATGTAACTGTTTAACTACAGACACTGGGTGGGTGAAAGGTCTGCAATGATTCATATAAAACTGATATAATCAAAATGTTCTTTACATTCACTGGTAGTGGAAAGGGACACGGTCACAGTCTAGATGGTCACAAAAAAAAGTCTGTGCCGACCAGTTACCCAAAGAGGGAGCACAAATTGGAGTCAACTTTGAGCCAACTAACTGGCTGAACGATAAAAAGAGAGGCGGCCGAATCTAGCAGGACATTATCAAAGAGAGCCGTCCACTGCTGCCACAAGCCAGCACTGACAGCAGAGTTCACACTGACAACAACATACAGTACGTGTTAGAGAGTGTGTGACGGTGTTTTTATGTTTCAGTCAAAGTTTGTGCAGCCAACTCTGGTCAATTCAAATGCTTTGATGTTGGGAAAACTACAAGCAACAGTACATACGTATGCAAAAATGGGTGACAAAAACAAGCATTAGAGACAGAATAAAGAGGATAAGGAGCCAGATCTGAGTTAGAAAAGTTACATTTCTTCCCTCTCAAGTTTTGCTTTCAGACATTTGTTAGTGTGTGTGTGTGTGTGTGTGTGTGTATGTTTTGTTGTGTGCATTGTGCCTCAGCCCCCTCCATGCACCCGTGCGGCACAATGGCCCTGAGATCTGAGAGCAGACTCAGGCGGAGCGGAGCGGGAACGGCATGGGACAAACGGGCGGCACTCTTTCATTCCTTCCCTCCCTCCATCCATTTGCCTTTGATGTCCTTTGATTAATTTGCCTTCTGCTCACTCTTCCTTCATCTAGCCACCAAGCATGGAGCACTCGGCCTCTCTTTTTTCCTCTGCCGGCCTGTCTCAATCTCTACTGGCGATGTTTTACCTTTCTATTCTTTTCCAATGGTGGCATCATTCACAATATTTAAGCATTTATGGTTAAATCTGAAACAATCAACTTGAAAATCCATTATGAATAGCCTAACCTAAGAAGCATAAATTAACTAATAATTGTTGATAACTCCTTTTTATTGGAAATGACATAGATATTGATCATTATACTTCGGTAACCTATGCAGACACCATATGTTTGTGCTATATGTGTTTCTCCTTAACAAATTGAACTTTCCAGTGAATGCACCTGTCTTAAGAGCTCATCAGTTAACAGGTTAATAAATGCAAAAGTCTTTGTGGAACAAAGACTATCAGCAATCATGATGGGAAGCAAATGTCAGCTCATAACAGAAAAAAGGCAAGGCATTATTTCTCTAAAGAATAAATGATTCTTACAGAGAAACTTTCAAAAAATGTATCTACAAACCAGGCAGAACCCTATTCAGTGGTGAAGACAACATTTTTCAGTTAACTCACGACTCAATATCCCTTATATTTACTCATTTTGGTTGTGACATCTACCCAATGATGGTTCTTGAGACTGAAAAATCATGAACATGAACCAGCAGTAAGTGAGACAAGTATATGGGAGTTTATTTATTCTGACCTCGCCAAACACACACAAGTGTGCAAACATATTTTCTAGGGTTTATACAGAAACATTAAGTATGCCCAGTGAGTGGGAGGACTTTAAATAAGTGACACACGAGTGGCACATACCCAAGGTGATTTAGGTTTTTAGACTCAGATGACACTTAAATATTGGTTTCTTGATGTTTTTGTCCTACAGGTTTGTCCTACATTTTTTTAGCCACTGAAATATAAATTGTCTATCAGGTTATAACTGTTAAGTACAAAATTTCTTAGGAGAATAAGATTTGATGCTTGAACTATGGGTAAAATCTTTCACAGCTCATGTGAGAAGTGTGCTTATGTTTTAAACAGCACTGATTGGACAAGCTGGGCTGCATAAATTAATGTAAATGCAAAATGATCTGTTGAACCATCTATAAGTGATTTACTATGGGGTGCACAGGCTTATCACTGGCTGGCAGCATGAGCAGGTTACATAAAGAAAACACACAATGGTCGGCACAAAATCACACCACAATGAGAACCTTAACAACAATCGTGTTGAATAACACCCAGGTATTGTGTTCAGTTATGAAACCATTTCTCCCATTGTCTCAGACAGAAAACAATTGAAATCTAGGTCAGTGGGGTACGCAAGGGAGAAGAGCTTCCCAACATTTCAGCACAGACAGACACTTGAACCCCCTGACAATAGTCAAGCAGAAGCAGCTCGTCTGCACAGGCCTATATTGGGTCATTGTTAGTCATGTTGTTAATTAGATCTATTATGACCTACACAATCACATTAACTGCCATTAAATGCATATTAACCACCAACTGTTTAATAATGAAATATCAAATTTACCTAAATGGATTGATAATGATGATGTGATTGATGTCTTTATGTGGAAACACAGCTCAGATAAAATCCTTTCCTGATTATAAATGAACAAAGCCCTTTTGTCTTGGGATAAAAAGTAATATTTTTATGAATAAAAGCAGTTGGTGCTAAGTTTGAGGGAAAAGACTGCCCTCAATCTTCTGAATAAATCTGATGACAACTCTGTCCATCCTTTTGCTGTTTCAGAGTGTTAGATGAATTGGAGCCACTGCGCATCAATGTGCCATACCTGCAGGGAAGAGGGTCAGGCTCAAATGTGGCTCTCTACTCACGCCCGTTCACTTAATCAACAACACCCTCTTTGTGTTGCATCAGACTCTCTCCTTAATCCTTCCTCAGTCTCAACATGCTGTAACGCTTTCCAGCAGGCCTCTGCTGGTGAAGACAGCCTCACTCCTGCATTTAAACCCACAGTGAACACAAATACAATAACACAACCATTCATGTCTAATGTTGTACAGTAGAGCTGCACAATTACATATAATCCTGTAGAAAGATATGTATTGCAATGGTAGTGCTGCTTGCACTTGTCCAGCTTCCATGTGCAACCCGCTTAACAAACCCTTCAACTGCAAATACTGACCAGCTCCAAGTCCTCCATCAGATGTACTGAGTGTGGGGCAACCTGAGAGGTAAAGGCTAAGGTGAGTAGAATAATAGAAAAAGTGTGTAAAATGTAAACTAAGATGCAATTCAATGTAATTACAGAATTACATCATCTAACCTTTACAGCCAAGTTGGCAATGAAATGTTTTTAAAGCTGCCAAAAACAGCAAATACACTTCAGATGTCACTCTGTTCCAACAAAGGTATTTGCAGATTGGTTTTGTGAAACAGTTGAAAATAGCCTCTCTTGGGACCAGCAGACAGCTGAGAGGGGAGAAAAGAAAGAAGAAACTAAATCAGGTGAGTCCAACCTGCTGCTGATATGAGAAGACTGACATCTAGTGTCAGAATATTGAAACTTCTTTTAATAGAACTGTTGTCCGATCTGGTAGAGTCTCCTGAGTACAACCATGGTAGAGACTTTCCTCCGCTGTACTACACTGTTCTGAGCCTTTATTACCTTTTGAATGCATCAGTGTTTGAAGGAGTAACATGGACATGATAGGGCTGACCAAGGTCACACCTTTGGTTACTCTCACACGCACAACATGATGTGCTCAAGCTTTCAAACTGTCTGAATTGCTCTCAGGCCATATCTGGAGCAAGTATAGACATGTTTTGTATTACTTAAATCAGGTGTGTTAGCTAATTTAACAAGCTAGGTTTTGGTGGGGACTTGCTAGGTAATGCTAAGTAGCTCAGCTAGTTAGCTAACAGCTAGTTAACCTGAGTCACAGTTTATTGTAAGAACAACGTTGGGATTACTTACTTGCTAGGTAAAAGTATTAGCTTTACTGATACCTGGTCTGGTCTCTGTGCTCCCATTAGTTTCCCTCCAATGGTTAAGCTACCTTCTTTACTAGCAGCAACTTTTAGTAACGTTGCAGTTGTAGCAACAAAACTATGCTGTCATAACCTTCAACAAAAATCTAATCAAACAAATGTATGTAACTTATTCTACTGAGTAGTATCTATTCAGAGCAAATCTTCAAGTGAAAAGGCTAACCTACAGTATGTTTAGGCAAATATTGAAGCTTGTAGTTTACCTTTACCAAATAATCTGTTTAAATAACGATAGTGCTAATTTAAAATGTGCTCATGCCACTCACTAAAGCACAGTTATAGATTCACAATGGTTTGAAAACTGTAGTATCATCGAAGTTGTTAATTTAAGCAGTCTTGAGTAAATTTCACACTCACCAGTCTCAAAGAATCATTCAGACAATTAAAACAAAAAATCTCAAATCTGATGATAGGAGTTGAAATTTGATGCACATTAAGTTTACACACACACATTAAGTTCAGTCTCTGTTAGGTGACCTTTTACTTGTATTAGTCATAGTCACAGGATATTTTAAAGACAAACATTTAATAACAAAAATTATTAACCAAGTAGAGTGGAGCATGACTTGAATGTGAAATTATTTGGACGCAAAATATCGAGAACATTAAGTAGAAAAATGGTGAACAAGATCATGTTGCTGTAACAGGCAGAAAAAGATTAGAAAGGCCACATGGAGGCAGTATGGGACACTATCCATCCATCCATTACATGTGGGCACACACACAGACACACAAACACCAGTGATGGGGAAACTACTTTAAAACTGTAGTTTACCAAACTACCAGACACTTCACAATGAAAAGTAGTTATACTACATCTTAACTACCCAAAAAATTTAGCTTGTCAAACTAAAACCACTTTCAAAAAGTAGTTCAAGTACATCCAAACTGAATCACGGGAAATTATCACAATCTGAGTCTGGAACCTCATATTGTTACATGGAGGTACAACTGAACTGACACTAAGTAAAGTGTAGGTGTGTTTGATTTAGGGACTAGGGCAGGCCAGTCCTCAGTTAAGCAGCCAGAGGATGTGTTTTAAGGAGAGGATAGGGAGCAATTATTGAGGTGGAATCAGGAAAATGCTAAATTTCTAGGGAAATTTATAATATTCAATCGCAGACATCTTGGTTGCAAACCATAGGTGATTTTAATCAAAAAGCAGGTGATAGTCATTAAATGACAATGGTGGCCAATGAGCTGTGGCATTGTGCCATATTGTATTGCAAAAAACGTTATGAGAATACTATAAATATGTAGTTTATATTTAACTACCTTAAGTACATGAGCCAAAGTAGTTAACTACTGAAAAAACTATTGAGATTTGAATGTAGTTAAACTACCACCCAACTACTGCAAATTCTAGTTGAACTACTGAAGTACATGTAGTTAACTGCTCCTCAATACACACAGCAAGAGAGTGACAGTGAAGATTTTAGTGATATACCCATAGCTGTCATTTCACAAATCAAAATATGGGAGCTTGATTTGTCTACTGTATGTGTTTGCTTGATTTTAACTTGCACCGCTTACTTAGACTAAATCAATGCAAAGTGCAAAAAATACAATTGTGCTGTAAGAAGAATGATGGATTGCTGTCGGCACATGAACATCAAAACAAACAGTGCTTCCAATCTGAAATATCAAAAGGATATATTCTGACCCTTGCTGCCCCTTTCTCTCTTCATCTCACTTTTTCTGTCTCACATGTACTCACACACACACACACACACACACACACACACACACACACACACACACACACACACACACACACACACACACACACACACCTGCAAGCCTTCTGCCAAATAACAATGAAAGCATTCAATAAACAAAGATAAGCTGTCCTTGGTTCTTACTGGCCCTTCTTATGCATTATACTGTTTAATTAAAAAGGTAACTTGATATTCAGTTCAAAAGAAATGTTATAATTTTTTTTTGCCCTCTTGGCCAAGGCAATTATTTCATTACTCATCAATGATTATTATAACCTGGTCAAAATAAGTCTGTTGCCTCTTTTTATGTGTTAGATAGTAAAAATACCATTGATGTCAAATGTTCCTTTCATTCTGTGGCTCTCTATACTTATTGAGTGAATTACTGAGCTTTTTCACCTTTACTCATTCATTTACAGGATTTCTCATGTAAGTAGATATGGGAAAATTAAGTGGTGATAACATACTTTGTGGATCATTCATTAGTCTTATATTTAGTGAACAACACAAGAAAGGTAAGTACTGCATAAAGTGAAATAATCAAATAATATATATAAAATCAACACACAAAATGTCTCATTACCTCCTTATGCCATTCAGTATATTCTCATTATTTTCTTTATAAAATGTGTTTTACTGTTTTTTCTTTCTTTCAAATGTGTAGCCAGTGATAGCCAGTGATAATTGGACCCATTACTGTAAAATGGAGAAGAGAAGACAAAAAAACTGCTGCTTCTTTGGTCTCACCTACCCACGCCTGCTGCTGCTGCTGTCTGACCGACCTGTTGAGAGAGGCAAAGCACATCTACCCCCCTCCCTCCTTCCTTTCTCTGGCCGAGCCATTAGCCATGAATTATGGTGCTGTTACCATCACGGCCAATTGTCTGGATGAAAAGCAGACTCTGCCTCACTTACCGTTGTGTGTTAGCTTGTGCCTGAACAGCAGGTACACGATCATAGTTTCTGATCAGCTCTGTGGTTTAGGTCAGAGCAGGTAAGCAGATGACATTTCAATCAACAGAGAATGTAGGTAAGTGCAGAGCTGCACGCAGTGAGGCTTTGGGGTCTACTGAAAGGGATATTTGAATTCTTACATACCAGTTGCCTCATACTGGAAATTGATTTCATGTAGTTACTCTAGATTATGGTTGGAGATATGTCTTAAGGTAGTTCATACAAGAACCGACCAAACAATCTGTTTGTACATGCAGATTATTTTTATCCTGTTGTTTCATACCATATTTCTAAAGTCATATTCAGACATATGACTGTACTCTGTGAAATGATTGTTTTCCTTATAGGGCAACTGGTGGATTTGTGGAAAGAGAGAGAAAGACACACAGAGAGAGACAGAGAGAGAGAGAGAGGGAGAGAGAGAGAGGGAGAGAGGAGAGAGCAGGATCTTATACCAGGAAAACTCCTACCGCTGTATCACTGGGAAACCTGCGAACAGATGTGATGGTGGAGTGATGCAGAGCCTGGACACAGAGGCAAATTATCAGACACTGCACTGAACAGTACAGTAAGTGTTCCTGGATGATTATTTTGCTTGTTATCTGCAGCTTGTAACTGACAAAATGGGACTGCAGTGTTGCCCAGAGCTAACTCTTGGCCAGCTATGCTACTGCAAACACCCAGACAGAATAATTAAACCTCACAGAATGAATGCACTTGTAAGATTTGAGTTTACTTTTAATTTTTTTGCTATGACAACTTTGCCATTTACAGTAACAAAATGTATCATTGACTGTATTTTTTTTATATATATAAATTGACTATTTTTTGCATTTTCAGGGAGAACTTTCCAAGGTTGATGTGTGTATGTGTACTGTTTTCATTCTGTACTGAGTGTTAATATACTGTAATTAAGACCACGCACACAGATGCACATGCACTTGAATGAGAAAGTGTGTCCAAACTTTTGACTGGTACTGCACATGACACACAACTCTGAATTTTAAAGAAGTAATTATCTATGCAGCACATCTCTTCTCTCACACTATTAAAAATCAACAGACAGTCTCTCAAGCTTATTCATCAGCATTGCCACAGTTGTGAGTCTCAGCAGTCTACAGAGGGGCGCAATGTTGTACTTTTCCTTTTGTGTGTATTCTGACAGCGCCAGTTTGCCCTACTTTGACAAACCAGGCATTTATTTGCCTGTTATGAGCTGAGAGCACAGTAGCCAGATGGAGGCTGTTGATCTTTTTAGAACAGTAGATGTGAAAAGACCATTAGCTGGATCACAGCAAACACACAGACGCGCGTGTGTGTGTACACAAACTTGCATGCGTACATACACACACACAAATTTGTGCAGTCTACCAAGCTGTGATCTGCACACTGGCCCCTGCACCTGCTGCACTTAAAGTTATTAAGTGGTAGAATTATTGCTTGAGTTACATGGAAACTCTGAGAGAAATTGAATGATTAGTTAACAAGTTTCTGTTGTCCTATAAATAGAAGAGTCTACCACCCTGCTACTGTCAGCGAAGAGTGCAGCTCAGTGAGAGAAAGTATGACAGCAGTTGTAAGTCCATGTAGATTTGCATACAGATTGGCCACTGATAGCATATGCAAGACATGATGCATAGAGTAGTAAGTGTGTACCTGCAGTGTTAATGATTGACCAAGCCTCTTACACTCAAACTATCACAGTTGGTTGCTAAGAGCCTGAGGAGAAGTGATAGCTTAGTTACATGTCCAAGAGCTAATACTGTATGTACATGTTAATAGGTACCAGGCAGGCATATATACATAAAATGTGTGAAACCAATAAGCAGTTTAGATGCTTTTAATCAATGCAGCAAAATATCTGGTCTGAATTAATCAAGTTTGCTTGTTTGGCATAACACTTGATTTGCAAAGATCATTGTTATTGCGCACTGAATGGAAAATGAGAGAATTAAAATGCACACTCACATATTCCCCTTCCTGTCTGCTCAGACCATTTCACTGGTCTGTTTACCTGTGTTCTCATGCAACCAGCAGAGTAGAGGCTTGTTGGTGCCCTAAAAAGATGGTGGGACTGAGAAACCGCTCTACATGGGAACCATTGCTACTCAAGGCCTCCTGCATCAAATCCTGTGCTAATGGCTGCTCCCTGGGCATCACTGCACACCTTACCTATGCCAACGCAGACATAGAGTCTGTTGAAGGTGAGTGGAGGGTGCACAGGGGATACATTCTTGTAAGACCTGTAAATTTCTAGAAACTGCATTCAGATTCAGTTTAGAAAGCTTTGACTAATACCAAAGTAAAATTTATTGTAACAGGGCAGGCTAGAAAAATGACTTGACAAAACAGTGGTCTGCATCAAATGTGACTGTAATAATTTCATCAGCCAGCTCATTATTATCTGAAAGGATGGCAGTTGTTCAGCAAAAAAGGCTAATGAAATTCAGCAGAACAAATTTATTCAATTTAAATTCACCACTATAAAATCTTGTCATGTCAAGCAATTGATATCTGAGAGGCTGTTATTTAATGTAGGCTAAGCTAATAACCTCATAATCACTCTTTTGTGGAACTGGTCACAAACAGCAGACGTGTTACTGGACATGAAGGGTCACAAGTAGACATTACTTCATTTAATGGGTAACAAGCATTTTTTTTCTGTGAGGTCTGAACTATGACATGTTTAGAGATACAAAGACAGTAGTAAATATTTAAAAAAAATATAACAATAATATTCAGTACCAAGAAGAGAATTCAATTTGGGATAAAGTTTATCTAAAACTGATGATTAGTTGAAAGATTCAGATTCAGATTTAATAATCCACACACATATTAATCCTGAATAAAGCTTTTGATTTAGGATGGATTTAAGTATGTTGAGGGTGACTTGGATATTGCAGAATTTGCCTTCTTTGGGGAATCAGCTTTTTTCATTCAAGAGACAAAAGTCAGGGACGATTGGTATTTTTTCTTTGCTTTGAAGGAATGAGAATGACAATAGTGTTTATTAAAACAAGCACAGTGAGTACTCTATCATACTATAGGCACAAGAAGAAAGGTGCAAGAGCTAAAATCAATCATAAAGGGCATTTCGCTCATGAAGATTAATAGCAAGGGAAAGTCACCAGTGATTAAAATAGTAAAAACCTAAATAAACCCTTAAGACAATTATCATGCTTACAATATATCTGCCGCGCTTTGAAATACTGTTGTAGTTACAAGTCGTGTAGTTTCATTGCTTTCTTGTTTGACACAAAAGTATTTCAAAATCTTGTATTCTTTTTTCCAGGTGTGTTTGTGTACCCCCTGAGGGAGAAGGAGGTTGTGGTGGGCTTTGAGGCTGTGATCGCGGGCCGGCTGGTGGGGGTGCAGATCCAGAGCCGAGGGAAGCTGCAGGACTGCTGTTTGGATTGCTGCCCGGGATCTGGTCTTGAAGGCTACTGTGGGAATGGCCGAGAGTGGGGCTGCTGTGGGAGCTCCAACATGGATATGCAATGCACCAATGGTGAGCAGCGGAGGGGAGAGGAATGCGGTGAAGGAGAAGATCTGATGTTAATGTGCATATATATCTATTTGACATGATTTCATAACGTTAACAAGTAAGACATTAGATATGCATTTATGTTGAGCCATCACATTACACATGCTTTTGGGGCTACACATTATCATCAATCAGCCTTCTAATAAATAAGCCCAACAGTAAATGAGCAGTCATGAACTTAATTTACTTACAGATAAAGCTACTCTGTTCTGCAGACACTCTAGATTTACAAAACCCAGACCTGATGAGGACTATCTGAACATCAAAAAATGTATCAAGCTCTATATATTAATGAAATACTTACTTGAAATGCCCATAAAACATGATACAATTATCTCTTAGCTCAGAAAATAAATTGGGTAAGACTGAAGAGAAAAATTGTCATTTGTACTGTATCATTTCATCCACTGAGGACTGTTGTCTGCTGTTGTAATGATCTGGTCTCAACATGAATACAAATATAGCTACAGTATGTCCCTTCTCTGTCCTGTTTTAGCTTCACTGAGGATAGAAAGGACAGACAACAGAGGCAAATAGATTTGGCTGCCTGCCTAATGGTGAAATGGCGTTCACTTAGTACAAACATAAATCAACCTGAAGTGCATAGTATTTTATTGGAAACGGTGGTATCATGAACATGGAATAATTTCCCTACTACAGCCTACACCACACAAATTTAGGTATTCTTTTACAGTCTTTGGTTATTTATAATTTAAGGAAAGTGTGATTAACCTTTTGTCTGTTTTAACATGTGAGTACCTGCTGTATTTTATATCCAGGGCATCTAATCCTGGACGAAGACCTGGAAAGAACTACCTTCATCGTGGGCACAGGGGTCATTGGCCCCATGGATATAGTTTCCGTTATCATAAGCACCACACTTGAACTCCCCACGTTAGAAAACGGAGCAATCCGCATCGTCTACCCAACATTGCTTACCCCGATTGTCACAGGCCAGATGCCAGTGAGCAGGAGTGAAAATGGGGGGAAATCAGAAGAGATTGGGTACACCACAATATTTATGTTACAACTAACTAAAAATACTTTGAAATGCTTTATCTGACATTGTACATTTCACAAAATGTATATAATCTAGACTAATCACTGCTTCTTCAACATGTATTAACAGTATCTGGTTTTCTCAAATAACCTACATTGCTATCGTCCTCAGATCAACCAGCTGTTTTGGTGCAACCTCAGGAAAACAAGACCGGGTCCTAGATTCTGAGCAGCAGTGTGCCCATGCCATCTTCACCAATCCAGCTGCCAACTTAGCACCCTATGAACTCAACTTCCAGCTGCTGGTCAGAGGGGCCTGCCTACTGGCCGGTACTTCCTCTCCTCTCAAATCATTTTGATTCACTGGTTCTTGACTCAGCCATTTGTGAAATATTGAAAGTAAAATATGTGTGGGCAATTTCATCAGAAAACAGAGAGGGCCTGAATCCAAACACAGCCAGACCACCAAATCCAAAGGGGGAGTCAACAGGAGGAAGTAATCTCCTGTCCTTTTTTCCATTTTATTATCTTATCCTAAATCAATTCTCAGGACTGGAGAGCCCCACTCATGCCCTGAGGGCAGATGCAGACCCGAGTGCCCAAAGTGCCTCTGCCACCTACATCACCTTGGCTCAGGAGCATCCATATGACAGACACATAGAGATCATTCTGCACCTCAGTGGTGAGCAATTTAAAAGCTGTCTCCCAAAATATTCTTCCTGCCTTGTTTTGTCTGTTATTTTTCAGATTTTTGACTGTGACTTCCATTCACACAACTCTGTCACAGAACCTCACAGCCCATTGGTCATTATAGAGAGAGGCAGGCTCTCCTTCAGCCAATATGAACAGCTGATCTGTTCCCGCCGTGATTTCATTCGCTGCACCCGCAAAGATTCTGAACCTGAGAGGAAGGTCAGTGAATCGCCACACTGCTTTACTACCTCTATTTGCCTTTGATATCTCATTCTCTTTGATATGCATTTGTCCTAACCCTGTTACTGCATGTAATAAAAGCTAACATGCCGATGTTCCACTTGGCCTGCAGCTGGAGTTTGTGAGGAAGCGGTACCACAAGGACATTCTGAGTAGCCCCGTCTTGATGCTGAACTTTTGTCCTGACTTGCTGTGTGAACCTCTGGAGCTGAACAAAGCCACCAGAGAGCTGCTGTTCCTTGTTGACCGTAGTGGCAGTATGAGTGGAACCAACATCCGTCGTGTAAAGGTGAGCTGCACCAAAAAAAAAAAAACATACCCATGAAGAGGAGGTTAGTGTACATATATGGGACTGTAATTTTGTGCATTGATGTTGCTTTCTTCTTGTTTCCACAGGACGCCATGGTGGTAGCATTGAAGAGTCTCCCTTCTGGCACCATGCTCAACATTGTTGGCTTTGGCACCACCATCAAGCCCCTGTTCACCTCCAGCAAGCTCTGCACTGATGTTGGTTTCACACATAATTTGAATCTGCATTTATTTAGAGAGATTCCAGCGAAAGAAATTATATATTATATACCAGTAAAAGAGAATACATCGAACATTTGGATCATGTTTCCTGAAAGCAGATGTTTGTCAACCATGTAGGACAGTCTGTTCTAGTTTGTCTGTTCTCTGTCCATCTCTAATCAGGCAATAGGTCAGTTCCTTGGGTTGCCTTAGTAGCGGAGTATCAGGTTTTATCCAGACCAGGGGCTGCAAGGACAAACAGCCTTTGCACACCACTCCTGACCATATGGTGACCTTTCATGCATTTTCAGTAAGGCAGGAGATGTCCCTCCATCACCTCTCTCGTCAGGCATGTTTGTCCACAGTGTGATTTGAGGTGGTTTTAAGGCAGGTGCTAATGTGTGTGTATGTTTGCTCTCTCTTTATTAGAGAAGGTCCGATTCAATTCTTTCCTGCCCTTGCAGGGTAATTGGGGCATCTGATATCAAACAGTGAATTTATCCTGACAACACAGATGATGTTTGCACAGGCAACGTCATGGACAGGTGTTGTTTTCTGATTTTTGCTTCTAATGTTCTAATCTTTGCAGTAGATCTGATAGCATCTCTCTCTCTCTCTCTCTCTCTCTCTCTCTCTCTCTCTCTCTCTCTCTCTCTCTCTCTCTCTCTGTCTCTCTCTCTCTCTCTCCATATATATATATATATATATATATATACTGTAGGTCACTCTAATGCAGGCATATGAGTATGTCCAGAGGATGAGAGCTGACATGCGAGGCACCAACCTACTAGGAGCACTGTCCTGGGTGTACCAACAGCCTATGCAGCGCTCATATCCTCGCCAGGTCTTCATCGTCACAGACGGATCCATCACCAATGTGGCTAAAGTGCTGGAGCTGGTCCGCAGAAACACATGTGCTGGCAGGTATAGAGACTAAACTGTCTATTAGAAATATAAGTGTTCTACACAGAGGTGCCAGTAGGATGTCCAATAAGAGGCAAAGACACACAAAATGGATAGTCTATTCATTTTAACAACAAAGATTTATTCTATAACTGACATGTGATAGGAAACATGGGAAGCATCACTGTTGGAGACAAGGAAGCAGCCATCTTGTAGAACTGAGACCAAAGCACTGTGAAAGACAGAAAAGAAAGGGCTGAGGTAATTTTCAGCCCCGCCCAGTAATCCCGTTAAGTGCTCTCCTCTGCAATAAGAGTCACGCCCCTCTGGTTTTCCCAAGGCCCTTCAGCAATGCACAATAACTCCATTTATCCCTCATCAGTATTCTCCTGTTGGACTGACTTTCTCCACTGTGATTTGGCTGTCCCTGCACAAACTATCTACATGGTTGTTGTTTCTTTGTCACTCATGTCATTCATCTAATTTAACGTATTATGTATTATGTAAATTACATTGCAAACTGACTACAATCTCTATCCGTAGCACCAAATATAGGGTTTATTGTCTTGTTTTTATATCATTATAGTTTTCTGTCTTCTTATTTATGTAGCGCTAACAGTATTTAGTCATTCAGAAAGATCTGCTGTTTTTAGAGACAACACTCAAGATCTCAGCCTTTTTAATTATTCTGTCCCCTGCTCTTTTCAAACTCTCAATTAGCCAAATAGCTTGTGATCCCTCTGAGCG
This sequence comes from Thunnus thynnus, assembly GCF_963924715.1. Classification (NCBI taxonomy): domain Eukaryota; kingdom Metazoa; phylum Chordata; class Actinopteri; order Scombriformes; family Scombridae; genus Thunnus; species Thunnus thynnus. Next base: position 14,098,415 of record NC_089528.1, read on the forward strand.
CCCAAATAACAGTTCTGTCTGTGTGATGACTCCAAATTTTCTCTCCTGGGACACAAGAAAGTCTATGTATGCCATTATGTTTCACAAAGAGATGCTTGTTGTAAATCTGAGTTGTTGCAAATGACTGGTGCTTGATTTGCTCAGATAGTAAAACCAAATGACAGAAAAACACACACTGTACAGTATGTATAGTGCAAAGCATCAAGGACCACTCAGTAATAGAAGATGAAATATAATTCTCACATGATAATTGAGGTATAATACCTTGATTTTCTCAGGGGATGTGATGAAAATGTAACATGTCTATCACCTCTGCAGATGCTTTGGCCTGGGCCTGGGTCCCCGAGCCTGCAGGAGACTCCTGCAGGGCGTTGCCAAACTGACAGGAGGTACTACAGAGTTCTTGGATGATGAGGAGAGACTCCAGCCCAAGGTCTGCAGCACTACAGCAATGCCACCTATTGGAGAACATAATATTTGCAGAATAATTATAGGCATAATCTGACTTTGAATGATGAAAACATAAAGCATCTGACTTTTTGCATGTCACTAGCCACTAGTCCTTTGTAAAACAATACATTATAAAGCCTTTAATTTGAAAATATTGTGATTAATCTAACTCCTCAGTTAATCAAGTCCCTGAAAAAGGCCTTTGAACCTGTGCTGACTGATGTACGGATTGACTGGTACCTGCCCGAAAACATGGAGGCTCTGCTTTCACCCAACGAAATCCCTCCACTCTACCCTGGAAATCGCCTCATTGGATATTGTACTCTGTATGATATGACAAATTTCAAAGCCAAAAAGACAGAGGTATACTTCAGTGCATTCATTAAGTAAACCTCTGCTTGTGTCTGCAGAGGAAAATAAATCTAACTTTCATATATATTTTTTTACATTTTATTTTTGTCTCAGGGACGGGGCTATAAAGGTGTACATCGTGGCTCCACGGGTTCAGATTTTTGCCAGTCAAATGATGAGCTTTCACCACCTCCTGCCTCTGAGCTAATGCCGGTGGTGACATGTGCAGATGGTGCTGACTTGGAGGAGGCACTGAGGGAGATCTCCCGAGAAATCTCCTCTGAGTTCTCCTGTGCCAGAGACACAGACCCTGGCACCAGCCCAGGTCAGTCAGACATTAATGGAAAACTTACATTAGCCTCCTGAACCCCTCATGTCACAGTGATTAACACTTGGTGTTTGTCCACTCTAGGTGTGGAGCTAGACTGGTCCAGTGATGTGAGGAGGAGGATCCAGGAGAGCTCTTACATCCAGGAGCAGTACGTCCTCACTCGCTGCTCCCTCAGTAGTGAGCGGAGTCTACAAACACAGTCCCACTCGCACATACACGCCTCGTCCAACTCTGACTCTGCAGACAGGGCCTTTCTGCCTGACCCGCACTCCTCTGGTTCAGTGCTGGATACAGGATCTTTACCCCAAGGCCTTGAGAAGATGCCCCTTCCAGAACAGAGATCATCCCTGTCTCGCTGGGCAGACTCAGCATGGCAGCAAAACCTCTCAGTTGAAGCCCCTGGTAATGGGGTGAAAAAGGTAATGGTAACATTCCTACATTCCAGCAGATGTCTGACAGACTGCTATAACATGACATGAAAAGATGTCCCCTAGCACAGCTACAATAGTTTCATAGCAAAAAATGTTTTCATCAGTCTGTTTTTTTCTCTTTCCGCTACTTTGTAACAAGTTTCAACAATCACACCGGGAGAAATCTATTGTAGAAAAATGAAAGATACCAATCTGTCCACAAATAGACAAGACTATAAGACATATTGGTTTTTCTGAGAAAGGGGTGCAACCTCTAGCTGTCTTGCTCTTACTGGACTATAAGTATTGAGGGTTGTTGAAAAGTGTTCTGAAACCATACCTGATGAGCCAGGTTAAGGGTACACTGTGAAAGAAAATTTCAAAAGTTCCTTAAACAGTAACTCCTGGATATCACAAAATATGACAAATGTTCACAGATGTTGTTTGCTCTTTGTCTGCCTAGACTACCTTTTGTTTCCTTCTCATACAACCAGAGTGGGCGTCTGGATGGAGGTGAGGAGTCTCGTAGGAGACAAAAAGCGCTGGCCCGTTCAACCATGGCAGCACGGAGTTTCTCTTCCCCCCAGGGCGAGCTGGAGATGCATCGCCTGAGAAGAGCTCTGGAGAGAGTCTCCTTTGACCAAGCACTGGGAGGAAGGCTGGATGAAAGCGATGGGGAGACGAAGCCCCCATCAAGAGGGACCCTGTCTTGCAGAAGCCTAACCGACTCCAGTGAGCTATAGTGTTGAGAAAAGCAGTACTATCTGTCCTTTTTTTCCCCTTCATCCAATATCTGCCCCTCTCTTTCTTAATCTGACCATCAGATGGACTCCTGTTCCCTGCCTCTCCACTGGATTGGGACAGCTTCACAGACCCAGAGTATCTCTTCACTGCCATTCCCCCTGAGAATGCCCCACCAGCTCAGTGCCGCTCCCTCATTCACGGCCTGCTGAGTGGCAGACCTGTATCCTGGGAGGTCACTGTGGACCTGGAGCACCTTTGGATCCCTGAGGGCCAGGAGACAACAGTGGCTGAAGGATGTGGAGGAGGGGGGGAAGTTGGAGGAGGAGGAGGGGAATCATGGGAGGAGATCATTCACCAGCTGACTGCTCGCTCAGTTATAAGAGACTTTGAGAAAATGGCAGAGAAGGAGACTGATATTGGACATGGTGAGGTTTACCTGCTTCAAACATGATTGATTTAACAGTTATCTTAAGCAATATACATACTGTATACCTCTTACCATTTGCTTGATGTTTTTTTTTATGGTTTCTTAGGTTCAGCTAAGCGATACCGTATGAAGGCTATCCAGACCAGCAAGCATTGTAACATCATCTGTATGTACACGGCCTTCACTACTACTGACAGCAACACCAACAAAGGCTTGCCAGAGGGCATGGACGCCCAAAATACAGGTGTTCATAACATTGACCAACACCACACATACTGTAGCATTCATAGTCAAAATTACATGGAAAAACACAGATTTGATTTCATATAAAGCATGGGTAAACTTATGTGGATCAGGTTACTTGAATACAACTTTTTCTGTATATATGCTGTGTGTATGTGTGTGTGTAGGGATACATTTGGGGAACAGGCGGAGCTCCCAGTCAGGTAGCCGCAGGCAGAGGACCTATTCTGTAGGTCTGGGCAGACGGCGCACAAGTAGAGACAGTGAAGAGATCGAGGACACCTGGAACTCTACAGGTAGACAGAATGAATAATGCCAACACCCATTTCTCTTGTCAAGACTTTAGGTCATCAACAATCTTTGTATCTCTCAGACAGAGATGACACTCCTGCCTCACCCTGTAGCCTTACATCCTGGGACTCTAGTAAGTACTGCTGTCAACTCGCTCAGTGAAAACACTCTAGTGTCAGTGTAGTCTCAAGGTTAGCAGCTTCTGACCAGACAGACGGTTCATAACTCAAGGTGAGTATGTATGGAAGGAGAAAAAAAGCAGAACTGCTCTCCTCTGACTTGATAATAAACAAAATCTGAGGTAGTTTTTAAAGGGTCTGTTCACCCAAATTACAAAAAACCCCAAACATAATTTCTTCCTCACCTCTATTGGTACTCTGAATAATCCACATAAAACACTTTCAATCATTTCTCTTCAAAAGCAGTTCCACTGAAAACTGTTTGCAGCGAGGTGTGTAACAAAAGTATTATTTTTTGTAATTTGGGTAAACTGAGGCTTTAAACAGTTAGGAAACCTCACTCAACCCTGTGCTGATGAAACAATACTGTTTGATGTTTTATTCCACACTGCTGTCTCAGGTATGGGGGGCAGCACTTACTCTGCTACAGCTCCAGCAATAACAGGCCCCGCATGCACTAGATCACAGCGATCTATAGAGAGCAAGTCGATGGAGAGCTTCTTTGGCACCAGGTGAGACTTACACATTAAAAGAATGTTCTCAGTCAAACATTACAGTCAAACAGTAAATTTGACATAATAATGTGAATAGCCAAAAACTTAAAACACATAACAGAAAAGGTCTTAAACCTTTAAGTGACTAAATAACCACTAAAAACCTGCAAAAAATGGGGGTCCTATTAGGCCATTGCAATGCCAATTAGCAGAATTAGTATGTGTCCATCATACCCCAGTAGAATAGTTTCATTTTGTGTTCATCATTTTCAATACTGTTCTCCTGATTTATTATTTAATTTGAATAATTTTTTGTATGAAAAGCAATATTGGCACCAATTTGGCCTACACCCAGATATATATTTATTCAAATCCCCTCCAAAACCCTTTGAATATATTCCAGGTTCCCACTTGGCAGACTCAGGTCCTCTATTTCATCCGGAAAGCAGGTTCCTCTCAAGTCCCACTGTCTGTCTGCAGAGACTGAGAAACAACCTGAAACTGAAGCTCTAGACTACCTGCCCCTGGTGAGCTGTGAAGACACTGGCAACATATGCTCTAATCTAGCAAGCATGCATTAATTAATTCACATGTCCACGGTGTCTCCTCAGGTGCGCCTGCAGCTGGCGTCAGGAGCTTTTCTTCTGACAGAGATCTACTCCGACTGTGTCCAGATCTCCTTGGACCGCCTGAAGAGGGCTTCACCCTACAGCCTCCACCGCCGCAGCCTCAGTCCACCCTTCCGCTGCACATCTCCCAGCGCTCCAACTTTATCCTCCTCTGCCAAACCTCCCACTATTCACCATGTTACCTTTTCTCCTTCTTCCTGCTCTCTCGCCAAACCAACTGCACCTCCTTTTCACCACACTCCAGATGACACTCCCTTGATGCTGGAACCTAGGCTTCGCCGAAGGCACCTCTCTGACCGAGACCCCGTCACCTCACCCCCTGATCTCCCCAGCTCCGAGGAAGGTTCCCTGGAGCTATCTGTTGGCCACTCTCAGAGCCAGAGCCACGGCCAGGCTGATAGCGGTCGCGGATCAGAGACAGATGTATGTGAAAGCTCTTTGGCAGAGCCTGCTGACCTGCAGGGGAGCAGCCAGTTGGCTCAAGAGGACCTGGAGGGCTCAAGCTGGGCCACAGCTGTGGCTCTAGCCTGGCTCGAGCACCGTTGTGCCGGATACTTCATGGAGTGGGAGCTGGTGGCAGCAAAAGCAGACTTCTGGCTGCGCTGTCAGGAGCTGCCCGAGGGAGTGGACCTAGCAGGGCTGAAGGGAGCTGCCAGACAGCTGTTCCTGCTGCTGCGCCACTGGGATGAGAACATCAAACTAAACATGCTGTGCTATAACCCCAATAATATGTGAGACAATCATCTCTGAGGAAACTGAGCCAGATCTGATTAGCATATTGACTTGTTACTAATGATAGTGACTCCAAAGAAGCAACACCTTTACATGGAAAAGTAAATCCTGTATTTTATCTGCAGGGTCAACTAATACCATAACCCAGTGCCAAGTTCATTCTAATATTAAGTTGCACATTACAAAATCTTTGATCTAAGACTTTATATTTACGTGACAGGAATACCCTTTACATGACATAGACCAAGTGGCCTTTTTATAATAAATATGTTTTATGCAATCACAAGAATGCCTTGACCAGCTGAATGGGCTTTTTGTAGTCTAGATTTTAGCTTGTAGCAAGTATTATGTCTTACTTTGCCAAATGTGTAATCACAGTCAGTGTCAAATAAGGATGATTTTGATGATTATTTGATAAACTAATGAAAAATTACTTTAAATAATGGAAATATTGTGCGGGAAAATAAACTATAATGTTGGAATTCAGCTATTTGTTGTGATATGCATGCAAGAAGAAGAAGAAACACATCAAGGTTAAGTGGCATCTGTTTAATATAAAACGTCACACGTTCGCAGTTTCAGTGAACTGCATATTTTTCACATTAAATCTACTTATGTGCTGATGAGTGGTGTGAGCCACTCAGAACAGAGGATGAATCAATTACATAACAAACCGGACAGACAAGTAGCTATGATTGTCTACAGCTTAGTTTAACTTGTTTGTGGAAGAGAGTTTTGGCCTTGTACTGGAGAACACTGTATCTACTGTGGAAAGTGGAAATGCCACAAGCTTCTCTCCGATACATAATTAATCTAAAACTTTGGGATATTAAAGACATTCATCAGTATACTGCTTTCTTAATGTAAAGTACATCATCATTTGTACGCCAGTGTATGACAGTTTTGGATAATATCAAGATATCGAACAAGGAGAACTTTGGCCAGATGAATCATGGGCAGAGTGCAGTTTTAACATAAGTAGAAATAAAGCCAATGTAACAAATTCTGTCAACACTGTATAACATTCACAATGTCCTCTCAGCACTGTACTCCACTCTTCCTATTATGTATTTGAAAACGAATGACCTGAGAATCCATATTTCCTTTCTCTTTTCATCTCTTCAACTGTAAGGGACATGCCATTTCATCATGTAGGTGTTCACCCACACGCTAGCTTCCTTCACTTTAAGCACTGAGCTGAGATGAGAAGCATCAAATGGCTCCTTTTATTCATTTAACGACAGTCTATCCCAGTGACCTCCCTCTGTGCCGGTGTTGTGGGGATCAAAGAGAGGAGGATGGAGGCTGTTTGGCAGCCGATTAGACCGAATACGATATACAGCCCACTCAGGCTGTGGCTCACTGGCGTTTGTCCTTGGCAGGTGCGTCTTTTTGTGTTTCAGCTGGCGCTGAAGGCAGGGGCGGAGCCAGCCACAAACAGAGGAGAATGATGAGGTGACAGACATGGAGGGCGGCTGAGCTGCTGTTAGTAGAGGGGTAGGTGTTCCATGAAAGCTCGATAAGACCAAGGATCAGAACCCTGAATACAAAGATAAAACAATACAGCATTAATATGTGATTGATCTGGTTTAAAACTAATTTAAAAGTGTAACTTTCAGTTTAGCACTCAGCTTTCCTCTTACCTGAGCAGGTGGGCCAGCTTTTTAACTCCCCCACTCCAGAGCAGGTAAGGCAGCGTGTGGAAGTACCAGACGTAAAATTGGTAGTGCAACGAACGACTGAAGCACATGCCAATGAAGTTAGAGGTAAACAGAGTCAGCACAATCTGTGATTGTCCGTTAAGGTCTCACATGAAAGCCAGAGGATACCTGCAACATTATTCATTTAGTCCCTGACAAATATCCTGCAGACATATTTAGCTAATTTATATTTGACACCAAGCAGTAACTATAACTGTTCAGACCAATGTCTGTTATAGATTCAAGCGGATCAGAAGGATATGATCCACAGTGTTTTTCTGAGCAGGAATTTTCCTCTTGCTCGGTTCCTTGAGGATTTCAAGGATGTTTTCTCCAGGTCTAAAAATAGAAAAAAAATAGTCACATTTCATTTTTAAAAATCATTACTTCAAGCTAAATGACTAAAATGTAAACAACGTAGCACATGTTAACACTTTCCTTTGTGAAAACTGCTATTCATTACATATATAAATGTCCCTCGCATCACTTTTTGTGATTAAGCACTTCACTGGCTTAGTGCCAATTAAAATACTGATATAAATTATACTTGATGGGATGGTTAAGTGAAATTTGCCCTTTGCTCACTGATAAAGAGTACCTTGAAATTGTAGCAACAATTTATATGATAAGTACTTTTTGAATATCCACTTGCAACAGCCCAAGTTGTTGTTGTTACATTTCATCTAAATATCTGAAAATCCTGCACCAGGGTTCATTATCTATCATGTGGTGTGGTAGAACAAAAACTGGCACAATTTCAACCGCAGATTAATTCCAGCTCATCTCCAACTATAATGTCAACAGCGACCTTAACACAGCCAAAGTCTGTCTCACCTTTTCCATCGGCGGAGGGCAAAGAGCAGCAGGGTGAGCAGGTGGGCTGACAGCAGGAGCAAGTGGAAGTAGCGGTTTAAGAAGAGCCATTCTGGTAGGAAGCGCCAGTTGACTGTCCACTTGAACATAAACTGACGTCCAAGATCAAAGGCCCGACTCACATAACCAATGGGATTCTCCAGGAGGAAAGGGAGACCCAGCAGAAGCTGTGATATCAAGACAGACGAATTTAGAGATGAAGTTTGGAAATAAGGAACAATGCTCCAAAATATTTTTGTATGCCAGTAAAACCTGTGCCTGATTAGATGTTGTAGGGAATATTTACCTGTATGCCCGCACACAGAGAAAGTTTCGGGATTGTCCTGATGAGACCAAACTCAGACAGGAGGAGGAAAAGTAGCCCAGGTGCAAAAAGAAGCACGTTCATTTTCACAGACACTGCTAAACTGTCAGAGAGAGGAAGATTGAATTGTTATTTCATCATGTCACAGATAATTAATATGAACAGTGATATGGCATAAAGATTTACAAGAAACATTTGACATCAGCATACATATTCCAGTCAACACTTGCCTGTAAAGGCCACAGCCCAGTGTCCAGTATCCATCCATGAAGAGGTTGACAGCCGCAAACAGCAGCATCATGGCAACTGGATCATTAAAGAGACGCAACACAAAGATGGAGTGGATCCGATAGGAGGCACAACACACGAAGAAGAACACATAGGGAGGAACCTGGAAACATTACAGAGAAATTATGCTTCTTGGGATGTTAACAAGTCAATCACTACCAAACAGCATATTATGTACATAAATATATCTAAGTATATATATATATATATATATATATATATATATGTATACACACACACACACACAAAATTATATTCAGGAGTCTCATGTGCATATTGTGTATTGTTCTTTTTATATTTCTCATTTACTTCACATTTTTCTTTTATATATTTTTAAATATTTAAAATATAGTAAACTATATATATATATATATATATATATATATATACATATATAGTTTATAATGCTTTTTATGCAGTTTATCTCACTGTTACACATTTTTATATATTTGCTAATGTTGCTCATTACTGTTTTATTATATGTACAGCTCTTTGAGACATACTTTGTGATATTGGGATATAATAAAGTTTGACTTTGACTTAACTAGCTACATGAGAACTAATAACAAAACTGCAGATTGGTGGTGTATTGTTGCTAATTTATAATGTTGTGTACTAAATGAGGCATCTCATACAACCACAAACTGACCTTCTTAGTGCGGTAGTATATTCTGAAGACCAACAGCAGTGTGATGAGGTAGAAAACAGCAAAAAGGTACTGGCCCAGACGGATGTTCACCCCATGACTGGTGATGTAGTATAGAGCTGTGAAGATGTAGACAAAGCCAGCCGGATACCTGCAACAAAAAGGTACTAATTTATCCTGCAGTTCTTGCACTAAAAACTGTATGTAAACACTGTATGGAGAGACCTACAGCAACTGCAGGCCTTTGAAACTCACACCAAGGGGCCTGTGTCTCCTTTAAGCTGGGTGTAATCATAGGTACCGTTGATGACTCCCTCCACTTCATCCATGTAGGCTTTCCAGTCTATCTCAGTGTCTGCGGTACAGGACATAAATAAATCATCGTGCATGGTGGGAAGTTACCTTGGAAATTTCACTCTCAGCACTGTTACTATTTTATTATCAATTTTAGAGCTGCAATGATTAGTCGATTAATCAATTAGCTGTCAACTATTTAATTGTAAACTATTTTGATAATCGATTAATCCTTTTGAGTCATTTTTATGAAAAAAAAATCCAAATTCCAACTTTTCAAATGTGAGTATTTTTTGGTTTCTTTAGTCTTCTATGACAGTAAATTGAATATCTTTATGTTGTGGACAAACCAAGCCATTGCAACAATATTTTTCACCATTTTCTGACATTTTACTGACCAAATGATTAATTAATTAATTGAGAAAATAATTAACACATTAATCTTTAATGAAAATAATCGTCTGTAGCAGCTCTGATCAGCGTTCAAATCAGTTTTTTTTTAAGTCTCCTGATCATTTTCTATGCATAACAAGGAGAAAAGCCCATTACATATTCTCACAAAGTTGACAATGTTTTCATAAAACGAACTCTTAACACTCAAAACCCCCAAACTCAACTTTTTGTTGTGTTTTATGGATTTTCTCGTTTGTATATCGTCATCGTACCGTAACTTGAATCTTTGGGTTTTGGACGGTTGGTTGGACAAACAAAGTTCAAAACTTCCCCTTGGACTTTTTTTCATCTCTTTCAGGATTTTATTGATTAATCGTATAAATAGACTAATTCATAGTGAAATTAAGATTAGTACCTGCTACAGCCCTGAATTAGATGAAGGATTAAAATAACCAATGACAGATTACATACAATGCCTGAAATAGTTTCGGTGATGTTATAGTGAGAAGTTACTATCCTGCCTCTGAAGATTTACAGTAACGTTAGTAAACATCAAACCTTTAGCTGCATAAAACATTAGGACTAACAGTTGCTGAAAATTATGAATGAACGAACGACTGTGTGTCATACAAGGGCAGTAAATTCCTTTGACAGGTGGCTGCCTAAATTAAGCGGGTTTGCTAACGCTAGCTATTTAGCGTTCAAAGGCGTTCAGAAAAATGATGAAGCACTGTAGCATGCTAACTAGCCACGCAGCTACTTACACGCTACTTTCTGTATGACCCACACATTGATCCCGATTTCCAGCAACCACAACACTGAAACGACCAGTAACGTGTATTCCGTCTTGAACAGGACCAAATGTTTGTCCTGCCACAGTGTATGAAGCGTCCCCCACAGAGGAGACGAGGGACCAGGAGGTTTTCTCCGCAACACTCCTCCTGCCATCTCTGCGGCGTCAGCGACGTGGAAAGAGGCCTCAACGGACATGCGCCGTTGTGTTTCGTCACGTGACAAAAATATTCATCGCTTACGTCACGTGACATGAACAGTACTTCAGCCGAATAATGTCAACTTGAGATTTCTCCTCTCTGACAGGTAAATAAAACATGTTTGTTATCGTTTGTAGTTGACGATTAATACATTTATACTTTTATACATTAATATTGGTTTATTATATGGTTAGCTAACGTTAGCTTTAAAAAAACGTTTAGTAGAGGTCACTGCTGGCCCTAGCAACGTTAGCTAGCTAGCAACCAACTTTAGTTAACCAATATTTAAAAAATCTTAGTGAAAGACATTGTGACACAAGTGGCACGCATCATGTATTCTTAACCGCTACCTGTTTAGCACGTTACCCATGGCACAAATAACAAAGATAGTATTATCATTATTTGTCCACGAACTTAAATGCTAAGTTATAATGTTACAGGTTTGCAGTTTGCAGTATAATAGTTACAAGTTTGCAGTTATTCACATTTAATAATGTTACCTAATGCAAACTGTCATAGTGGTTAAGAGTTGCTCTCGTGTTTGTGTCTTTCTTTTGGGCTTGTTTATGTATTTTATTTCTATGTATAACTTACAAGTAACGGCCAACTTCTCTATGGCCAAATGTGTATTTTGAGATTGGCAAGGCTTTGCAAACACAAACAAGACAAGGTCAAAACCTAGCAACGTTACAGTATTTGGCTGGACCGTGCATGGTCAATGTGTGAAATTGTGGCCAAATTGTGAATTCCCGGATATCAATTGTTCATCTGCAATTTTCTGTAGTGATCCCAGTAATATTTGCTGGTAAAGTGTACTGAAGTAAGATATCATATGAAATCTAAAGCTACGTTTGAGTAAAAAAAACGTTATAAATGCAGTTGCAAGAACAATACTTTCCTCTCATATCTTGGGATATTTGATTTGAAAGAGAACTTATTTTAATTCTAATTATAACTATTCTAATTACCTATCTGTTAACCCCCCTTCTCTTTCATCTGTCTCACTCTGCAGATGTGGACGCTCTCGTTTTTTACTCTATATTGATTGTTTTGTCAGAGTGATTGTTATTTGGGGTGCTGTCCACTCTTCCTCATGCCTCTATGCACCATTTTTCTGTCTCTTTCCCAGTTGATGATCATGGAGGCTGCGGTGGAAATTATAAATGAAAGAACGAAAGCTTCGACAGCATTTTGGGTGCAAATTCCGGAGGCTTATCTCCACCTGATTACTGCAGTTACACTCAAATCAAGCGCAGCAGCCCCACATTAAACTGTTATAACTGCCTACATGAGTCTCATATATTACCTTCAAGACTCATGTTTTAATGCTGTTGTTCATCGTTTGTGATGTGAAAACGTCCAAGAAATAAAAAGCTTGTGTCCTGGTATTAGTTCAGTTATAAAATCCAAATGCAGCACGGAGCGTCTCTCCTGCTGGCTGCTGACAGCACTGTCAGCCGGAGAGTCGATCACACTGGAAGGTAGAGGAGGAGACGGTAGAGACGCTGGTACGCGTCCGTTTAAACAGGAGTTTAGCCAACTTTGCTGCACTTAAAACCAGAGCTGAGAGCGTCAGAGCTCAGAGCAGGAAACACAGTCACTCTGCGTCATGCTGCTGTCTTCTGCTTCCATCATCTCGCGCCGATTCATTTTGAAAGAGCAACGGCCAATAGCAAAACTCTAACACTCGGCCAGCAGACCAATGGTGTAACTTCATCACTCACTCAGCCACAGACAGCCGCGGTTATACGGCTGGTCCAGTCAATAAGAAGGCATATTATCTTTTGAGACTGTCCTATGTGTCATGGTTAAGTCTTGAACCTTTTGTTTCATAGTGACACAACACACTGTCGGATGTATTGACGTTATTACATTTCATATGTTTGCCTTCTACACTATAGGTCTGATTGCAGGGCTGTAACAGGAGATCCAGAGGGAATGGATGGATTTACTGTGAAGGTTTCCGAGGCGGTGTGTCTTGGGGCCAGCTTTGCCTTCTCAGGCATCTGCTACTATCTGTACAGGAAGAGCCGGACGACAGCAGATACACTTAATGTTAGTTGTGGGTTATGTGTTATTAACATAACTTATATAACTTTATATTGTAATATTTTGCAAATGTTCATTTTGTTTTTCATGCTGTTTAAGCATGTCCTCTACATTATGAATACTGCACCATATGAATATGGTGTCTTTCTTGTGTTGTCAGGATGCTCCACACTTCAATATAGATGGAAAACTCAAAGACGTTTTGAAAGTAACTCCAGGAGTGTGTCTACAGTATGCTGTCATTGAAGGTAATCAGGGTTTCACTGTTTCTGACGCAGACAAGTGCTGATCCATATTTGTTCACTGAAAAATGTGTACTCTGATCTTACCTTTTATTCTCCATTACTGTGTGTGTGTATGTTTGTATATATAGGTGCTGTGCAACCAGTAGGGGAGTCTCTGAACAGTCACTTCCAAAAAGAAACTGTCGGAGTGTTGCAGAAATTCAGTTTGAGGGAACACAGGCTGGTGTGGAACGGCCTTTCACGCACTTGGTGAGCACTATGTCAAGACAATAATGCAGTGCAGAAATGTTTTGTTTTGTGGCATCTTTACATTTTTTTACCCTTATGTCAAGATGGTTGTCATACTGAGCTTTTCAGTGAGGACAGAGGAGCTACTGGCTGTCAGATGAACATATGTACCTATATGCATATAACTGCATGTAACAACAAATCAAAATCAGACAAAAACTGGTAAAATCATACTTTTATCATTCCCATTCATAGTGTGTAAAATATGCCTAGACAATTTCCACACACTGTGCACTTTCTGCATTTTATGACTCAAAAAGTAACTGCGACTTAGTTAACACTTCCATAAAGTTCAGGGACTCGCAAGAGATAGATTTTAAAAACGATTGTCAAAATTGAGTTGCTTGAATCAAGAATACTTGATTTTACAATATAACACTAAATTCATTAAATTTGGGATGAATTACCTTGAATGAAGCACTGTGGCTGACATAAAGGTGCTTCAAAAGGCATTCATATTTGTTTGCCTTTTTAGGCAAGTCGGATATATTGGAACTTTCAGAAATGTACGAGATTCTCAGTCATAACTACAACTTGATGTGACTTCTGACAAGTCAGAAACTGCTAATTACAGTAACTCCCTTACAACATGACTGTAGCATTAGATCCTTTATTGACTGGTAAACACCTTTTTAACTATACAGCCCCAATTTGTAATGCAAACTCTCTTGTAGCCTAATCTGAGGTTATACATGCATTTGCCATAATGAGGTAAACCCGAACCTCCAGTTTATTTGATATTTGTCGTCTGTATCATCATATGTGTAAAGACCTATTGTTCCTCTCTCTTTCTGTTGCAGGACGGACAGTGAGCGACTCTTGCATCAAAGAGTGAATTCAGTGCCCTTTGTGTTAGTGGGATCAGATGAGACTGCAATCAAAGTCATGTGCCCTCTGCAGGCCTCTGGAGTGCAGATGGAAATCACCCATGAGAAGTTCCACCAGGTTAATTATGGCTTGGGCGACATCGTAGGACAATTCCTCAGTGGGGAGAAGCTTAAAGGGCAACTGGAGACCGAGGAAATGCTCAAAGTCAGTTCTTAGATGAGATACTAACTCTGCTAAATTTTATAACACAATAATTAATTCATATTCAGTTGACGAAGCATAAGCATTTTTTTGCTAACAACTACGGCAAATATAAACATAAACTGATCCCAATCTCTCTTTTTCCAGGTGGGTACAGTTCTCACAGGTGTAGGTGAGCTGGTGCTGGACACAGACGGCACCCTGAAACTTCAACCCCCTTCTAATGGATCAAAGTACTTCTTGAGCATCACAGACTTTGACACCCTGCGAGGAGAGCTGGAGAGCACAGCTGTGACGTGGAAGGTACTGGCTGTTGTCTTGTCTTTAGCAGGAGCAGCGGCTCTCCTCTGGGTCGGTCGACGGTACTACAAACACCGAAAACTTCACTGGCAGCGGGAGCAAGAGAGGAGAGAATTTGAGAGACGGCAGGCCGAAGCCCCGAGAACACGTAATGCAGCAGGGGGCCTCGAGGACCCTCTGGATGAGGATGAGGAACACATAGAGAATGCCTGTTTGATTTGCCTCAGTCAGCCACGTAACTGTATTCTGTTGGACTGTGGACATGTATGCTGCTGCCACAGCTGCTACCAGGCCCTTCCACAACGCCTGTGCCCCATATGCAGACAGCCCATCAACAGAGTATTGCCTCTCTACATCGCCTGAAGCACCTGTATGAACATATGACCTCAGTGGAGCTTAACCACCATACAAACTGTTCCAGCTTTACACCTTAAAGGTCTGAGGGCAAAGATGACTTTTTTCTTTGAGGAACATACTGTACTGTACTTATTGACAAAATGTGAAATATTAAAATACTGTGTAAACCCTTTGTTCACTGAGTACTTTTATATGGGAAAATGACAAATTTTATAACAAAAAAAAAAACAAAGTAATTGGAAAGAAGGGGTGTAAATTTATGCAATAGAGATGTTTATTTTCCTACATGTTTATTCTGTGCCTTACTCTGTTAATTTATATGAGTGCTGCTATCCCACAGTGATTATATAGTGTATCCGAATAACTTAAGTCTGGTCATAAGGAACTTGTTTCAGCTAGTTTCAGTTACATATTTGAGTCACTGGAAGTTATTGAAATAAAGACACTTTCAGTGGCAAGATATTTAGAGGGAAATCCAGCTGCTTTAGTGTTAAGGCACATTATAGACAGGTGAGACTGTGTAGAATGATGGTTTGTTCAATTCATTCAATAAAATATCAGTCATTAAACATTTTGTGTGGTGTATTTTATTTCATACTGTCCACTCTAATGGTTCCTGCTGTTCCTTCAACCACTTTCCAAAGTTATTTGAGTAATGGAGTGATAATAAAACTTAATTACGTCTTGGGATACAGATCTGTGGGGTAGTAACATGTAATACTGTATTACGTTCATTCCGGATGTACAGATCATCTTATATGTATTTCAAGACGTGGCGTACTGCCCGCCTGCGTCTCTGAATGATCCACAGACTTCTGAACAACAGCTGTTACATCAAATGGTTGCTGCTCCCTTTTAAACATTAGGAAAGTAGTTCAAGTCTGAATAGATACACGTGTTTCACAGGATTCTCAAGATGAGATGAATTCATGATGGCTTTTTTCTTTTTTCTTTTTTCCATAGGCACAAATGCTTGTTGACAGCACCTGGTGTCTGAAAAGACTTGGGTGTAGTGAGTCATCAAGCTTACTATTTCTGTCATTTCTAACAAGTGATGACAAGATGTAGAGAATGGCAGATAGATGAAAAGCCACCTCCACACACACACACATATATATATATACATATATATATTTTTTCTTTCAGCAGTATCACAGGAAAAAGAAAACTAATAGGCGTGTGTGTATGGGTTTGGGGAGGCGGGCAAGGTGAAGAGTGCAGCATCAGGCCTGAGTGGGGGTGAAAAAGGAGCAGG
Organism: Thunnus thynnus; assembly: GCF_963924715.1. Taxonomy (NCBI): domain Eukaryota; kingdom Metazoa; phylum Chordata; class Actinopteri; order Scombriformes; family Scombridae; genus Thunnus; species Thunnus thynnus. The sequence continues at coordinate 14,114,709 of NC_089528.1, forward strand.
TGGGCGACACAGGATCCCATAAATCTTCCTCAGCGGTCATAAGGGTTCACTTTGACAAATTCTTCATGAGCTCTCACGGCAGAACAGCAGCTGTGGCTCTCAGGGAACAGACTTACTGAAGCACCCCCATACCTCTCAGGGCATGGAAGAAACTATGGTATTTGATTTGTTCATGTTGAATAATTGAATGGATAAAAAGGCATTAGAGCAAAAGAGTGATAGGAATACTCTCTGGGGAGATTGAATGCTATGAAAATGAGACTAAAATCTGTATAGATTTTCTGTTATGTATGCACAGTTCATATAGAGATAAAAGCTCTGAAATATAAATAAGTAATGACTTTTCCCTCTGTCCTCAATGCCTGTGTTCATTGCCATGATTACTTTTAGAAAATAGATCAGATCAAAGCTTCAGAACAGTCATTTAAGCCTATCTGAATTATGAAAACACATTGGTGCTGCTACCACTAGGTGTCCATCTTTCTTCGCAAGAGAGAGTGAGGTGCAAACTGTTCTGGCTGACTGTGACTCCAATGGATGCTTTCCAAGTCACATGCAATTAATGTAGGCTGTGAAATCCTGTTTAATCCACTCTGATAGCTGACAAACAATTTGGATGATATGATTATTCTCTAATGGGCTGTGCTTCACGGGTGTAGACCTTGATTTGTGATGGTGAGGGTGCAGACAGTAGTGGTTAAGTTGGCTCAAACTTTACTTATTAGGGGCACTGGTTTAAAATGCAGGGATTTAATGGCAGCATTAGCTTGGTCAGAGATTATAATGAATTTTAATACCTTCTAAATAACATTATGAAGTCACATTGAACGGAATTATTAACATGTCACTGTGGTTTTTTTGTGCTACATAATATGATATTATCCTGATGGGATACTCAAATCCTTTACACAGCATTTCACTGTTGGAGCTGGTCAAGGTGGAGCTTGTTTTAACTACTTTATACACAGTGAGGTAGTTTAGTCCAGTAGTTCTCAACCTATCGGACAGGCCTCCTCCAATGGGTCACTTTTGTGTAATCTTTGCTTTTTTGTTAAATATTGGATAATTTTACTCCCGTTGGATCTCAGACATTTAAAAATGAAACCATCTGAGAAGTTTTGAGGGCTGGTTGCAGATGCTAACAACTCATAAACATCTCAAGCATGGCAAAGGGCCTCAACCAGACACAAGCCAAAATGGCTGTTTAATCTTTAACAATGCAACACATGTATTTTATGAGTTTAACATATGTTTTTTAATGTAAAATTTTAATCTGTAAATCTGTAGATCTTGAATTTAAATGTCAGATTTTGAAAAATAACAAGTAGGCCTAGTTGTCAAATAAATGTGGAGTTAAAAAGTACATTATTCCCTCTGAAATGAGTGGAGTAGAAATATAAAGTATCATAAAATGAAAATAAAAAATCATGTGAAAAGTACTGTACAAGTACCTGTACAAATGCAGTTTTTCAGTAAATGTACTTAATTACTTTCAACCATTTGTGTGTCTTAGATTCATAAAGGTTTGTCAGATTACAGTCAAACCAAAGCAGATGAAGCCAAATGCTGTATTTAGCAAACAATGGGGTGTAAACTGGAAATGGAATAGCTCCAGTTCTGCAGTACAAGTCTCAATAAATCTTTGAATTCCTGACACACCATGACCTTATGTGCTTGTGTTTCTGACAGGAAGGGGTGTGAGGAGGTGTCTTTTTTAACTTTGGCAGCATTAGCAGACACTTTCACAGAGGAAAGGTAGAGATGCGGTATCTCAGGAGAGAGAGCCACCACAGCATGCTATAGTCCCTGATGCCAATTACCGCTGTCACCCATCTGCTTTGGGCATGCAGTGAAACGTGGGATAAGTGACCTACTTTCGAACAGTAGTGTGACTGCAGCGCTTCTCCACTCGTCAACAAACCAAGTGGTCCCTCCCTTAGGAAAGGGAGACAGCGATGCTATCATAGAGAAATTTACACTGGTCAGATACAAAGATTTTTCAATTTGGCCTATCAGTTTGTGCAGATCGCAATGTTTTTACAGCGCTCACAGCACAGCTCACAGGGTTCTGAATGCACAAATAACAAATTTCCAATGGATGAAGAAGAACTTACTACCCCACTTTGTACTCATTGGAAATCAACCGATACATGAGCATACATCCCCAAATTGCAAAAAATAAACAAACAAAAAACAACAAAACATATTTCCTCACTTATCTGGTTTCATCTGCTTAGATTCTGACATATGAGTCTCTGAGATTTCTGTCACCATCCCAACACAATGGAAGTGAATGGAATTTCGATTGTGGTGCCCATAGCTTTGAAAAATTACATTTTTCTTTCCAGAATCAGTGTCCTTGTTGCTCTGGATAATCCACAGAACATACAGTTTTCATAGGGACTACTTCTTTCAGTACTTTCAAGTTCAGTACTTTCAAGACCGTGTGGTCTGTTGAGTATTTCTGCAAAAATGTTGCTGCTGAATTTTTAAAAATGTTGTTTTGTAGTGCTTTGAGCATCACAAATGAAATTCACTAGACATTGTATTGGAGTGCAAGCATCTCAAAACTAGGACAAAAAACCAAGCAGTTATCTGCATGACTAGATACCATGCAGACAAAACCAGTAAAAACTTACATATCAAAACATTTTTAAATCCTGCATTCATTCCTGTTCATTCATGAAAACAGCTGCTCGCTGCAACTGAAAACGAGGTTGATGTGAGAGGTGAAAGGGAACCAAAACAGTAAAATCATAAAACCAAAACAATGAGCTGAAAAACACTAAAATGCTCCTCAGGAAGCTGAGTCAGTTAATTACTCTTGGTGGGTTTGTCAGTGCAAGCAACACATTTCACATTAAACATAGCAACTTTAGCCATTGTTAATATAGAAAATATCAGTATCATTAGTACAGTTTAAATTAAAAAAAGAAAAAATCACTCATTGGTTGAATTAGTCGAAACGGCAACCAGAGATGAGAGGTCACAGGTAGATGTTTTGTTTTCAAGGGTCACACACTGACAAGACTGCAGCTCACTAGCATGTTACAATTACGGTGCTAACATGCTGATGTATAGAGCAGATAAGGTTTTCCATGTTCACAGTCTTAGTTTAGCATGTTAGCATGCTAATATCGGCTAATTAGGACTGACCGCAAAGAACAGCAGAGGCTGATGGGAATGCCATTCATTTTGTAGATATTTGATCATAACCCAGAGTTTTGGAGAAATAAATTTTTTGACCTGATCAAGCTAAAAAGAAAAAGCTGAAAAGCTCAGGAATTGCCAAAAAGTTGACTCACTTCATCATGTGGGGAATATGAATGTCAAATTTCATGGCAATCCAACCAAAAGGTTGTTGTATCTCACTTAAACACAAATGTCAACGTCATGGTGGGGGTAGATGTAAAATCAGGAGATCCCCAAAGTCACTAGGATTCATCCTCTGGGGATCATGCATAACTGTACAAAATTTAAATCCATCCCATAGTTGTTAACATATTTCAGTCTGGACCAAAGTGGTCGACTGGCTGACATTACCATCCATAGAGCCACACTAAAAATATTGCTTAGTGCACAACTGCAACAGCAGTCAAGGGATAGCAAGTGGACATTGTTTTATTTTAAGAGGTCAGAAATTTAAAAAGTTTGGGAATCACTGCACTATATAGGAGGTAAGTGAGAAAATAGTTTTGTGGGGGGAAGCAACTCTTTAATACCATCTGCTACATATCTACATCTACATATATCTACATATCTGCTCTGTATTCTGAGTACAATAAATAAAGAAATGCTGCTATTATACCTGCTCCACAAACTTTAACCAGTATGCTACTTAACAACATGAAACATACACCTTTGATCACAGCTTTGGCCTCCCCTGTGGACGAGGTGCTGAAGGCGGAGCGCACAGCTGCATCTGTGTAGCTTCAGTATGCTGCAGACTACAGCTGTGAGCATTTCTATCTCATCTGTGTGCTCACTGATCCAAGGGCAGGAGCTCTGCCAATGTTCCCACAGTCTTTTGGAGGATGTTTATGCTGAAAAACAAACAGCATCCATCTTCATGACGAGGAGAGCAGATACACACACACACACACACACACACACACACACACACACACACACACACACACACACGTTTGTGGAGCTATCCTTGTTAGGACCTTGCATTAACTCCATTCATTTTGTACAGCCTAACCAGGACCTCAGAAATTACGGTTTGCTGCATTAGGACTGGGCTTTGGTCCCCATGAGGACTATTGGTCCCAAGAAGGTCATGGTTTATACCAGAAATAGTCCCAATAAGGATAGAAAAATGTGTACACACACACACACACACACACACATACACACACACACACACACACACACACACACACACACACACGTTTGTGGAGCTATCCTTGTTAGGACCTTGCATTAACTCCATTCATTTTGTACAGCCTAACCAGGACCTCAGAAATTATGTTTTGCTGCATTAGGACTGGGCTTTGGTCCCCATGAGTCCCAAGAAGGTCACTGTTTATACCAGAAATAGTCCCAATTAGGATAGAAAAATGTGTACACACACACACACACACACACACACACACACACACACACACACACACACACACAGTATTTTCATTTGGTCCATGAGTGCAGATAGTGTGTCTCCTCTTTCTCCTTTTCCGCTCACTTACATTTTTAGCTTCCCTGAAATATATACCTGCTCACACACACAAATCCTGAGAGCTGATACTAGTGAACTGATCCTTGTTCTGAGCTCTGGCCTTGTTATTGGTGTTTTTCCTCAGCTAGTGTTCCTGAAGGAGGAACATAGTGTGTATATACGATGTTTGTGTGTGTAAGTTCAGTGGTGCTTGGTCTGCTCGAGGGGGAGAGATGGGGAGGGGGGTGAGTGACTCAGCACGTTGATTCATTTGTAATTGGAGGCAGTGCTTCAAGAGCACACACACATATGCACACACACACATTTCTTAAGGGTGGGTGCCCTTGTCAGAGATGATGGGACTGATTGAGTGAGCCTGATCATTAAAGATCTGCTGCCCGCTAAAGAGGCAGAGAGGGAGAAAGAGAAAGAGAGGGAGACGGAGGAGGAGAGATCACAGCATGTGGACTGAGAAAGATCAATTGAACTAAATAGAGACAGAACAAATGAGGAGTCATTGCACTTAAGCATGCTCGCTTCAACATTATGTACGAGTGATGAAAGCATGCAGGGAGGCAGTGCACTGAGAAAAAGAAGGGGCCCAGTTGGTAAAACACATGCATGTTTTTGCCCTAAATAGCAAGCATGAGGAAGCACCTGGTACCATGTGGGGGCAGCAGGTCGGATTTTCCCCCCACAGCCTCAAACTCCATCGCTGACTGATGACAACATGTGAAATCCCTGGCCGTTGCTTGAACCCTGCTGCACGAATCGACTGCTCTGCTTGTTGACAGCTGGAGGTTGCAGTTTATTGGGCAGAAGGAGCTTTGTGTGTCATCCCTGGGGAATTACACTGGGATACAGTGGCAGATTTACAATCTCTGGTGCATTATGTAGCCTTATAAGTTATGGAATTTGAAAGCCATGTGAGCTGAGCGTAGATATATGTTTCATCAAATATAAAAAAAATCCCATTAGAGAGAAACTAATTAGTAGCAGTTTTCTGATCAAATTTAACCAAAGACAATCTAACCAAACAATTTAACCAAGATGGGAATCTTGGTTAAATTCTTTGGTTAGATTGTTGTGTAGATTGTGGAAATAGACATTTGGGTTGTTTCTATACCTTTAAAGATGTTGGCTCCATGTTTTCTAACAGGAATGCTCTCTGGACTCAGAAACATGTTTTACAGAGGGGTGTATATGGGCCACACTTCGTGCCAGATCTCACAGCCAGCCAACAGGCAGGAACTTGCTTTGACTCTGCAGCCGCTCCTTGTCTTATCCCCGCAGGAAATTCAAGAACCTTTCCAACGCCACTGATCTCAAGTCTGTCAGCTGGTCACTTTCACCGGTCAGCTATGCAGACTGGCTGCTAAAGCAGAGGGCTTCAATGGAAAGGTTGTTACATGTTTATAGACAGGTCAGCTGGCCCGAGTTGTTAAAACAGGTTTGGTCCAATAATAGGCTTTCTGTCAGTTCATTATTTTAGCTTTTTATGAGACACCATATGCTGTGTAGACAGACTGTAACACAAGCTGTGACAAAAAGAAAGCCGTGAAGAATGACGTAATTTAAATTGTAGCTAATGTAGAAATCATGGTGCTGTCCATGGTGCTGAAATGATCCAACATATAAATGTATATTTCTGTTAATCTTTTGTATTTCTTATAGGAAGTTTATGTAGTATAATTACATCATGTAAAATCTGTTATGTTCATTTTTGTGTTTCTTATTGTACATAGTAGATGCTCATAACGTATAGACTTATTAGTATTTTAGGGTTTCCAGTTTTTTTGGATTACTTCTCTTATTCATGAGTTTTGGGTCAAGCCCTTAAAAAAAACCCCTGGATCCTGCATTTCCCATAATGCACTGAATTGCATTTTTTGTTAGATTCTTCCTCCTTGGTAAACTCCCGCATCTTTCATCACTCTATACCCCAGTTTGTTACGCACCCTGATGACATCATCAGGGTTATTTTCTCAGACTGGACACAGCTCCACCAGAGCCACAAAAGACATTATACTGTACAACTGTTTTCACAGGATGAGTAGCAGTAAATTGACTTTTATTGTGTGTGCATGATCAGAAGAAGGTCCCTTTAATTTCCCTGCGTGAGATAATTTAAGTGTTATCTTATCAGCATCATCTTATTTTATCTTTTCATGTCCTTTCTTTAAAAATAGATCATAAATGCAGTCTTTGTGTCAGACGCTTTCAGTTATAGTCTGTACATGTCAGGATACTGTGCTACAATGCAAAGAAATGCCTGTTTATGACACTTGCTGCCAAAAGAAGCAATCTTAATGATCCTACAGTGAATTATGGAAGGAAATTGCACCCTGTAATATGATTATTATGTGCTATATATTATGTGAATATATAATGCAGAGGTATACATTCATTTTATCAGACACAGTATTTGAGTTTTGGTTTTATATACTGAAGTAAAAGTCTACATCTTCAAGCCTCAGAGCTGCTTCAATGTGAGTTTTGAAACAACACATCCTCCTCCACTAAAGCAATTACATCCCTCGCCTGTTGATGTCACTCTTGCTCCTCTACCACTCGGAGTCCCCTGCCACACACACACACACACACACACACACACACACACACACACACACACACACACACACACAAGCTCGCGCCTCAAACCCGGATGGATGACTTCACCGTTCTGCCTGGGTTTCCTTTATGATCCCGGGATCTCCCACTTCCCTCACCAGACATCAGCCAGCAGCACAGGCGAACACAACTCTCTCTCTCTCTCCCTCACACACACATACAAACACACACACACACACGCTCTCTCCTTGCAGCTGCAACGCATCCAGAGACCACAGAGAGACTAACACCAGTTCCCGGACTTTAGACGCTGTACCCCGAGTTATATATTCTGAGAAGGATCCCAGCAGGAGAAACACCAACCACTGCAACCTGCGCACAAAACGGGATCTACGGCTGTATTGAAGATATAGCCACTGAGGAAAACTTTTATCTACTTTTTTTCTAAACCTTCACACGCTGGTGATACTCTAAACTCCTTCGTGCCACAATGTCCGAGGTGCTGCCATACAACGAGGGGAAAATGAGCGGCTACGGGGCGGACAGCGAGGTCAGTCAGATGTCCTTTAGCTGCGGACTGCAGGACACAAGCGCCTTTTTCGCTGCGTCGCAGGCGAAAAGACCCCCAAAGCTTGGACAGATCGGCAGAGCCAAGCGAGGTAAAGGATGGTTAAACAAAGAATCCTCACTATAATTCATACATGACCAGAAATGTTTATGTGACGCAAACTGCCCCAAAATATAGAAATAGTATAAGCCTGCAAGGTATCCAGGAACTTGAATACTCTCTTAGTAGTGATTTCAATGATTTTATTGTAATCTATTGATTCTCTTTTGATTTATTGTGTCGTCTCTAGAATATTCTAGCTATTTGTTGCTTTGAAAATGCACCACAGGATTAATATACTTATTTATCACATGGCTCTGTGGTTATCAATGACATTTAATCTGTTTACATGCATGCACGAGAAATTATCTTCATGCAAGGACACACCCCGTGCTGCACCCGTCAAACATGAGGGTTAAACATACTGTAAAGGAGAAAGCCTGGCTCGTCGCCATTACCGGGAAATGTGTTGTTTTCACCAAGTGCGCGCACGCAGAGGTTGAGCATTTGCATTTGTGTTTTTTCTTTTAAATATTTATTAATTTATTCACCTGCAACCGCGCCACAGACTTCCCTCACTTTCTTTGGTTATGAAGTGCGCCATACCCCCTTTCTACTGCAGGCCATGAATAAGAGTCAATTATGGGACATCATTGAAATGTGGTGAATCCCTCAATAAGCTCCTATAGGGATGTTATAGAAATCTCATCGTGTATCTGAGCTGTTATGGCTTCAGTAAACATCCCCCCCCCCCTTTTTTTTTTCTCTCCACAGTGGTCATCGAGGACGACCGAATAGACGAGGTCCTGAAGGGGATGACAGACAAGTCTTCACCTGGCGTTTAAAATATGAACGATGCCTTGCAGACTTTTTAATTTAATGATCACCGATTTGAAGCACTTGTCGGCTGTGCATGTTCGAGGATTGCGGGAGAAAACGAAAACGGCACGAAGCGAGGCTGTGGATGATGAAAAGATGAAAAGGCAAAGAATGGGGGGAAAATGGAGAAGGCTGAAGAAAGAAGTATAAAGGAAGAAAGAGAGAGAGACTCTGGAAAAGACCAAGATTTATCATGGGATTGCTGGCAATTCTCCAAACGAATCCCGATTTTAACTACTGCTGCGCAGCAAGATGTTGAGATGGCGGACACTGCTCTGTATCTCAACCTCTGCTGACTTTATTGATGGATGAACTTGTCATTACTTCACGCCCATCTCTCTTTTTTCCTTTCCAAAAGCGCTGTAAGCAACAAAATACTGCAACTGGAGGCTGAAGCTAAATCCCAGCCCTATTTCAATAAGTTGTACAGTAGGTAGGCTAAGCTTTCAGACACCCCCCCCCCCCACCTCCTCCCATCCCCTCTCCTCCTACTCCTCCTCCTCCTTCCCCCTTTCCGTAGGCTTTGCTTTGTTGATTCAGTCAGCGACGGTGCATTCAAGGGAGCTGTCCTTTCAGCACTGGTCCAATGCATTCCTGTTGCTGCTATCGCTTTTTAAAGACAGACCAACCAAACTCTAGAGTCAACTGAATAGAGGAGACCCATTGTATGTAAAAACATATATCCGAGGACGGTGCAATGTTAATATTTTTCTGTAGTAGAACCCTATTTGTCTTGGCCCTACACTTTAAACAGCATTTAGGCCAACTGAACCACAGGTTACATTCTTCTTCTTGCATTATTACCCATCAGTGGTTAAAGGTGCAGGTTGGCGCCTTCATGTAGCTGATTTACACCTGCACATATCTTATTTTTCCCCCCTCTCTTTTTCTTTTGTTTTGCATTTTCCAATGCTCTAATATCTACAGAAGCCAGCGGAGATGTGGAGATTATAGTAAATGTTTAAAATAATAGTCATGAAATTGATGGGAAAAATGTTCTTTCTATAATTTGGGTATTTTCATTTTTTGCGATTATTCGTGTTTTCGTCTTCTATAAATTAAAGTTTTTCTCCATCTATTTGCATGAACTTTCACTCCGGTGCCAACACAGGTGCCACCACTCTTACCCTGGCACGCTTCTTTTTAACAAAAGTCATATTTGTATTTTTATATCTAAATATTTGTTATTTAAATGATATGCTAGTCAATCGTCTTACAATTCATCAACAAAAATATTTCTACTTCAGAGAGGATATACAGAATGAGACTAGGCTTCATAGAGGCGAATCTAAGATTTTGGTCGACTGGTCTCATTCTATATCAGAGGTTGGACGTTTTTTAAAGACTAACTGAATGTGTCTGGGGTTTTTGCACACATCAATGTTAAACTATTATTAAGAAATCGTATACTGTGACTTGAGCTTCGTTGATGAATTTGTTAGAAAATGGCAGTTTTAGAGTATATTGCACTGTTTACGAGTATCCTCAAATAACACGTTGTTATTTGACCGATTTTGGACATTACAGTTTTTGTTTTTTAATTTTGTTTATTTTGTACCATTATTTTAAAGAAACTGGATATGGTTTGTTGTGCATGAAACCTTAATATTTTCAATAACGAAACATCGTTTTATGAAGCAAAAAAGCAACAAAAATGTCATGACATTCTAAGAATGAGTCATTGTATATTATGATGCCATTTTCACTGTATTTGGTGAATTAATAAATGGTGAAAGAAAATGGAAATGTGATTCCTTGGCTTTTGTCCCAAGACACTCTTACTAAGTATTAAGTGGAAAATGACAAACAATAGTCCAACATCAGAGTGGCTCTGAGTTGTTTTCTGATTGAAACATAAGAGCACATGACTTCAACACATTAACTATGAAACATAAACTTAAGATCTTTTGAAGAAACACAACACATGGTTGCAGCACTGGAAAGCCAAGGGCGTCCTATGTATTTCTGTGTAGCTTTGGCTGGACTACTCTTCCACAGCCTTCACCTCAGTGACAGTAAATACTGATCCTTAATTAAAGAGTGGGGAAAGAACAGTGATACATCTGTTAAGCTGTGTAACAGCTCTGTGCTGGCCTAGACTGGTGAATCCATTAAACCACAGACCCCTGGGGAGCCACAACTTGCCACATGATCCATCAAATTCTGGTCTTACAGTAAGTACAGCGGCTCTCACGCAAAGTCTAAAACAGGCATGTGAACACTCGCTGCAGTTGATGCTACAAGAAAAACCTAAATCTATGAAATTAGGTGAACCAGTCAGTTGGAAGAAAAGGTGAAGAATACTGTACTGCAAACATGTCAGTCAGGAAATTGTGTCAGCTGATATCACCTCTCTTCTAGAGACCTGTAGATACTGTACAGCCTGTATAACTCAGAAAAACGACTTGTAATTATGCTACGAATGTTCCTGTAAATTCTGCTGCAGTAGTGACAGATTGTTCTCTCTCATTTGTTCATTATTTGGAAAACAAACATCTACAGTACAGTATGAGGAAGTGTCTATAAAAAGCTACATGTTCTGACAACGATACATGAACACTGATCCTCACTCTGAATTGCACTTCACTCTAATAAGAGAACATAAACAAAGCGTCATCAGCGTAAGCAACCACATTCCCATCAGTGAGATTATTGACTGTCTTGATAACATCAGCACTGCACTGAATGAACACATAGTGCTATTGATCACGTTGTTGTTGATGTCGTGTGTGTATATGTGTGTGTGTGTGTGTGTGTGCAGCTGTCTGAATTCATGGACAATTACACATTTCACAGTAATGGGCAGCCCCGGAAAGCCGGAACCGGATTGACATATTTGGGCAGATGTTTTATTGTGTCAGCACTACCACACACCTCCCTCTCTCTGTCATGAGTGTGACTGTGGACATGTGGCTTTTGGAGTAATTCACTAAAGTCCTGCTACTAATAGTGTGGCACTATTGGTCTCCTTTGAGTGTTATATAAGTTTTATGCACTTTTGAGGTTGCAAAATCCTCCAAATATTTTAAACCTGAATATGTCTGTACTATTTGAGAGACAATAGGCTTAAAAGATAAAACTGATTTTTGGGTTTCTTCTCCTTTTTATCAACCAATTCCCCAAAGAAATGAAAACCAACAATGACTTTATCCCACAGATCAGTATTGTCTGTGTAGCCAAAGTGTCTGTGTGCCATTGTCATCCAAAAAACATTAAAAATACACAAAAAACTGTTGCATCAGTAGATATTAGCTTATTGCAGATATATTGTTTCTGCATATACTGTAAGTTGGCTGATAAGTAACATGAAATCACAGTTCAGAAATGCCAGAGAGGTTTGAGGTACTTTACAAACAGCATCTCCATTACACTGAGAGAACTGACAAGTTAATTTTTCAACTGTAAAATGTCCCTCTCAGTACAGTTCTTTAATAACAACATTAAGAGAAGATCTCTATCAAAATTGTTGTGTTGTGCTTATGTAAAAAAGTGAAAATTGGAAAATGAAAATGACATTTTTAAACTCTAAAATATTGATTGTCCGCCTCAAAATTGGTTAGGCTCTATCTCAAACACATTCCACTGCTCTCTGAAGAGTAACTTCATGGCAGATTGACCTCACTGAGAATGCTCAAGAGCACAGTTGTGTGGTACCACTTCTTTGCCAGTTTGAAGAGTTATGTAAAAAAAAAATTACACTGGCAAATGATAGGTGATACGTCAGTAGATTCATAGATTCTCCTCGTCTCTGAACTCTTCTGTGGTGATGAACATCATTTTTCTAAAAAGACATTCCCTCGTTTGGTGTTTTGATGAAGGTGGAGCTCAGTTGGGTGTAGATCTGGTGACTGCAAAGGCCATAGCATATGATTCACACCATTATTCATCCTCATCTAAGCCTTCCTGTCTGAAAGTGTCTGCATTTGTCATATTTCTCCATTCATGTATTCAGGTTTTTCCTTTATGTGTCACCCATTGGTACATCAGGCTCTGGCAACAGACGATTCCTTTTAGTGGAATAAAATTATTGTTGGTTTGGTCTTTTAATAGGATTTGTTGATAATAATGAAAAGATAATACAATGCCAGATTTATCCTTTGAGTTGTAAAGTGGGACATCTAAGGCAGCAACTAATGAGCTCCTACTCTCTAATGAGGCTTAAATTCAGTCATCATATTTTAGCTTTGAGGGTCAGAGGTTATTTGACTGTTAGTTGGAGCAGTGGAAATAACCCAGGATCTTTGCGGCTCCTGTGTGTTGACCTGGCAGATGGGCCGAGAGTGCAGGCCATGTTGGGGTCAACACATACATGCTGTAGATGCCTTCCCACTGGACACTGGAAATACAAGCATGACAAACATGCAGACGTTTGTGTGTGCATGACAAACACAATGCTAAAGCAGCAGCACAGATAGACCTCTGTACATGTTGAGTGCCATTGTACCCTCAGCTGTTATCTCACACACAGCCAAAAGCAACTCTCAGTTTTAGGCTCTAACTGAGCGTGTGCTCAGTTTGGACAGAGAGCTTCGATATGATTCCACTTTCACCCCATCCTGAGTGGACGTCCATTAATATTCCTCCTGCAGTTACATAAGCCTGCCACACAGTATATTCTGCCATTATACTGCCCCAGGGAAGATGGGAAGATATATAGAGTGCTGTTGATAGCAGCAACAGTGCACTCTCTCTGTCTACACTGCATCTAATGTAGATTGGTTTCCATCGGTGGTTCCCCCCATCTTATCTACACAAGTCAATAACGACTGGTTACAAGGGTTGTGTTTGGGAAATTCCAGTTTATTACAAGCTGTTTCCCTTCTCAAATTGTTTAATCTGACTAATTTTTGGAAACCTGAGAGGATAAAAAGTATTTAAAAAGGGCAATTATTAGAAAAAAATATGATCATGATGTGTGTGTAATAAGAAATATGTTTTTCATTCTCTCGAAATCAAAACATTTGGAGTAAAAAAAGTGAGTGTGCTTTAAATGTTGGTAATAAAACCTCATTACACAGAAAACTATGTGTGCGTTCATAGTTTATGGAGGATTTTATGGAACTAAATGGAGATGAATAAATAAAGAAACAAAGCGAGTTGATTGGCAAGACTGCATTTTCCCTTTGCTGTAGAGTTTTACAAAATTTTCACAGACAGTAGTAGTGTTACGTTCTTCTACACTGATGACCTTCTTACAGTACAAGTAGATAAGCTAGCAAGGCTACCAAAAACTAGCCTGTCTCAGTTGATCACCTGACCCTTGAATCTCTCATTTTAGGGATGTTTACAATGGACAGTTTGGATTTGTTTTCTTTTCTAAATAAGTTTGACTAACCTAAGCTAACTAACTGCTCGTCTATTCCCAGATCTCAGTGATTAATTTGCTTAGTAGTGCAACATTATTATTACCACTAGGAATGATGGAAAAAATAAAAAAAATAGAAATACCAAAATACCACCTCAAATTTGAAGAAATTCTCTCAAGGAGTTCCTGAGATATTGTGTTCATGAGAATTGAATGGACGGACAGACAACCCAAAAACATAATGCATTTGGCCACAGCTGTCGCCGACGTGGAGGTATAAAAATAGGAGCACGGTCGTATGAAACCAGAATTGAACCTTTAAGAATCACTAAAGAAGCTGTGAATTGCAGCTGCAGTAAACATTCAGTTCAACGGGATACAAACAGGCTGTAGTGCTGTTGTGTCGTGATTCAGTTTAAACACAAACAGACAACCTGGCAGAGAAAACCCAGAGATGTTTGGTTAAAGCATGCAGTAGACCTTTTGACTTGCATGAGCCCTCACATAACACACACACACACACACAAAGCACTCAAGCCAATCGATGCAGACAGAGAGGGCGGCGTGGTGAGAAGAAGAGTGATTGAGAGAGTGAAAGGGAGAGACAGACAGAGAGACAAAAGAGAGAGAAAGGCATTGAGCATGCAGTAGATTAGTGTTGTTGCTGCCCTTGGGCAACAGAGCATGGAGGACAATTAGCAGCAGGAGAGAGAAAAAAATTCTGGCTCTTCTATTTCTCTCACACACACATAAATACAAAACACTCCATATTAAATCATAACCTCAGACACATAGATAATACATGTGATCAGCTGAAGAAACAAGAAAAAAAAAAATCACAGAAAAGGTTTTGTGTTTAGGAGAAAATGATGGCTAAAATTCTCCTGCGTGAGGGCTGTGACCTGCTCTTCTATGGTTATGTAACTTAAGTCCAGTCAAGTTAAATCTCACTGTCGGGTCCTCTGCCATTACACATCAGTCAGTCTAACAGAAGGAGCAGAGAAAACTAACTTGAGAAGTGCTGATATTTAGTATATTCATATATTGACAGAAGAGATATTGAAGTAAGACTAAGTCCAAGTGAGAAAAAAAGTGTTGTAAATTGCACTTGAGGAAAAATACAGCAGAAAACCTTAACTCTGCATGTTGCAACACATCCATCCATCCACACTGACAGATGAATCCATCGAATATTTTGATGTCCCAGTGCTGCAGTGTGGCTGACCTGCCCCCCCTGAGCCTCTATTGTCAATATCAATCCAACTGCCACTTAAGACTTACATAAGCACTTTCCTGTCATCCAGCCTGCCAGGCCGAATAGGTGCCAGGCAGTTTTTTTTTATTTTTTATTTTTTAAAAATCCTCCTATTCGGATGGTCAGGGAATTGCACCCATTTCGTCACCATGGAAACCAGATAATAGCCAAACTCTCCAATGGGGTTTACACAGAGACAATGCATCTGTGTGCTGGAAGATAGGAAGTGGGTGAGATTGAGGCCATTACTGTCTTACAATGATGCATCTTAATATGTGTGTGTGCATAACATGAAAATAGGCCTATATAATTTTAGTAAGTAAGACTGTAGTAATGTCACATCATTTTTTAGTTTTTAGGAAGTGCATTTTAAACATAAAGGACTCAAAAAGACTAAAATTCAGAAGATTTTATTCCTTCCAATCACAGAGCATGTGAACTCAAGTGGAACCAAATCAATGATTGTGAATTTTGAGATAGAAATTAAATTTTTGACCTTGAAAACAACAGTTGACAACAACAGTTTCACTACAAGGTTTATTTAGTAGCTTTTTATATTCCTCAGCAGATGGGAGTTTACCCAGTTACCACTCAACTGAAAGCTCAAGAGAAGCTACTAAGTGGACCTTTTGGTGAAATCGTTTTGTCAACTACTGTTCCAAAGTTAAGAATAAACTTTCAATCTCAACTTTGAAGCCAACATGCTCATTAACATGCTCAGAAAAATGTAATTTGAACATCTGCAGTTGACCGTTTGCTATCGCTTCCCATAACAGTGATTGTCCAACCATTGCTTAGCAACTATAACAAGGTGTAGCGGGCCTGTCAAGCTTTGCATTTGTCCACATGTTGAAGTGGTCAACAGGGAAATAGTAAAAGAGATACTCAGCATTTAAAGATTGTGGAGGGTGGTGTCTCTTTTATCTTACCTTTCCAAGAAAAGCATAAGAACATAAGTGTAAGTATTGGATTAAATTGTGTGCATTATGTGCGTAACCATCATGTGCATGAGCCCCTTTTACAAGTTTCTTATTTTAAAACAAGTCATGACAAAAGAATGAAACATGAAAAAGTCAGCAGGAGACAGACTTTTCAACCAACTCATAAAGGTAATGTTAGCTACCTAGACCAGTGGTTCTCAAAGTGGCGTCTGGAGACCCCCAGGGGTCCTTGAGGGGGTTCCAGGTGGTCCCCAGCAAAAAGGGGGATAATTGAGTTTCACTATAATTTCTTCCATAAGTAACACAATGACAGAATGTATTACTATTTTGGTCATGGGTTTGATACACTTTATGTAATAAAACATCTAAAAGCAAAAATCTTAGATGGGGTCTGTGGTCTAATGTGTGTCAGTTTAGGGGTCCTTGACATGAAAAAGTTTGAGAACCACTGACCTAGGCAGTTGTTATTTCAGCCAACAAAATCACTATTTGCCAGCTAGACACCTGCTTTTGTCTTAATTCTGTCTGAAATCAAGGACATGTGGCTGTTTAAAACATTTCAATGTTGAGAGGTATTTGCCACTGTTAACATTGTAAACTGTACAGGAACGGAAAGACTGAAAAGCATAACAACAGTAACTAAGGGTGGGCTTAGCAACAGTCAATTCCATGACAACTGAGCAAACTCCATCTGCTCAGGAAGATAGCAGGAAATTATTGATGGCTCCACAACAGCTACTACATAGATGTGTTGAGATTGTTTTGTCAGCATCAAAGTTAAACAAACTACCATGTCACACCAGCAGAAAAATCATGAAGAAGAAAGAAGAGCCATCTGAAAAATCACACACCTTTTTTTCCAAGTCTTAAAAATAGGCGGTAATTAGATCTCAGTGGAGAATTAAAAATAAATGATTTCTACTTTATTAATGTGGTCCCCCCTCCAGTCACCAGCCTTCCTGCCTGTCTGCACGCCTGAATCTCTCTCCCTTTCTGGTCTATATTTAAGCAGCAGAGAGCACAGCACCAAAGACTCATCTCGTTTCCTCAACAAATAACACGCAGGGTTAGCTGTTACTCCTGTGTATGTACATGTGTATGTGGACACACGCAGCGTCAGCGTGCTTGGCAGTTCTGTCAAACACAGCATACCTCCATTAGCAGCTTTTGTCTGGAATCTAAAGCAGACATGGGACAGATACAGACAACCCCAACAGAAGGGGAGACTCTGATTGACATATTATTAGACTTTAACACTGACTATACATGCAGGCCAGCGTTGCTGTTATGTACACTGTCTAGACATGCTGGTTTGTTTTGCAAATTGCATAACACTGAGGATGTGGAGACAGAACAGTTAATGTATAATTGGTTTATGACTGATAAAAGTTTCTATCATGAACTTAACAAGAACAGAAGCTGACAGCAGCACAGAAAGAACGTCATGACCCAACTACAAATCATCAAATTGGCCATCAGAAAACATTGAGACTGTATAATCTATAAAACGATAAACATTTAAAACAATCTATATAAAACGTTTCATAACAATGTCCATGGTGGAAGATATGACAACATGGATTGTAAATATCTGTGGTTGTATTAGGCCACTGGATGCAACACTGCAAATTAATGAGCAGAACTCCTTTATGGCAATATTGGATAAAACAGACATTCCCATCCAGTTATCACATCAACAAATTGTTTCTGAATCAAATTTCTTATAAGGTTTTTAGTACAGCTGTAACATTTTGACATCCCTTTGACATCAAGGGTCAGACATTATAAAAATGTGTTGTTAAAACCTTGTAGCTGTATTTAACACATTACATTTTACACCAAATTTGGTGTGCCGGCAGCTTTTCCTTAAATTGTGTTGCCTTCTTGCACTTGATAAAATATTAGGATACACCAACCTAGTGGCTACCAACTGAGGGGTCGGGCCCCTCAAATGAGACAATCCTATATGGAAAAAAATCCCTCTTTGGTTGGACTGCTCTGTCAAGATACAGTATATGGTGCTGTTGTAAAAATAATTCTACTGTAATACAAAATGTTATCCATATTTCCCACCCTTATTCGATGTTACCTCCACACCTAAATCCAGTGTAAAATAATTCCACAACAATTATTCAACACTGATGTCCATATGATCACATGAACCAGTACAAAATTAAAAACACATTACAAAATAACTGCAGTTCTGGTAAAGTCTTCTTTGTTTTTCTTAATCATACTATATGTATAAAATGCTGGGTAAAACATAGTTTTGCCATCAATGCCTCAGCCTACAAGTCAATATTAGACAGGAAGTCTTCCTTATCATCCTTCTGTGTTGTGGTGATTCTTGGAGGTGGGGATCTACTGTCCTCCAGTAGCTTCTTTTCCAGGGCTGCATCTTCTGGGCTCAGCTCCTCTCCTTTGGTCAATACATACACAAAATATTCAAAGCCTTCACCATAACTGTACTGTTTGATAGACCAGTTGTACTCGGTGCGAGCGTAGAGTCGTTTCCTGAAGAAGGGCTGGGCGAAGGTAACGGAGACAAACAATCCTCCAGGTTTCAAGCAGCGGCTAATCTGCGAGAAGAACAACAAAAGAGAAGAAGAAGGGTATTAGAAAACATTACCCAGGACCCATACCATTACAATGCCTGCAAACACAATCATTACCGGAAACCTGAGAAGCCAAAATCGTTGAAAAATGAGACTGTAAGCATCATTAGATTCCCATCCATAATCAGTTATATTTAGCTATATTTTGGGAATACAACAAAATTCACAAAATGCAAATTTCCTGTATAATAACATTGTTCTTATGGAGTTAATTGTTGAGATGTGGTAACAATGCTAAGAACAGGCTCAACAGGGCAACAAGCACCAGCAGTCAGATGATTATTATTAAGATTTGGTAGAGCAGACTAAGACTAATCTAGGGGTTTATTTAAAACCTGTATAACAGGCTGACCACTCTTCTTTGCCCCATCTGTTATGAGAAATCAGCAGTTTCTTAGGTGAGCATCATAGCCAAAGAAAAAGTTGTGATAAATCATAGTTTTCCCTTCGGATTGGCTGTTTTGTGGGAGAAGCAATCTTCTATACTAAATCCAAGTCGAGTTACAAAAAACAGTGCTTTTTCATGAAATACCTTTGGATTAAATTCCATCTACGTCATAGCTGGTCATTTGTATACATCTGTCAAAAAACCTAAATCCCTCAAATCTGCATCTCTACAAACAGGCACATATGCATTGCATCGCTGTCAGATGGAGCAGACCTTAAGCCACCAAGCTTTTCAGTCCGCAGTGCTGTCTGTTCAGCCATGCAGTCTGATAACATGGTGTGACAGCACGAAAACGATGAGGCTCCCTCCATATGAATAATTGTTGTTCTGGGGGTCCATCAACATTCTAGTGTGTTGATGCTTCATGTGAGATACATGTGTGCAGGGCTCAAGCAAACAGGAGTAGACACACGGACACACCAGAGAGGAGAAGTGAAACAAACACAGGCATGCACAGACACATTTAGCTAGACATGCTGGGAGGTTCTCCAGAGACAGAAGTGTGTGTGGGAGTGAAGAGACAGAATCTGCAGAACTGAGCAGTGAGCAAAAAACTTTTTGACCCTTTGATACAACAAGCATGTCGCTGGAGTCAACACATTGTCACAATACATTGCTAGAGTGTGATTACAGGCATACAGTAGATCTAATGGAACAAGTTGATATAAACCTGCTAATAGCTCATTTTCAGAGGTGTGGACTTGAGTCAAATGACATGGATTTGTGTCAGACTCAAATCATGAATCTGATATCTCTAGACTTGACAAAATCAAAAAATACTTGAAACTTGACCGAATTCAAAACACCTGAGATGTGACTTTACTTGGATTTTAGTGTATTGACTTGAGATGACTTGATATCCTTGACACCAAATGATTAAAAAATAATCTCATAGAGCTGCAACGATTAGTTGATTAATTAATTAGTTGCCAACTATTCAATCAATGACAAACTATTTTGATAACTGATTAATCATTTTAAGTCATTTTTTAAGAAAAAAAAAGTCCAAATTCTCTGATTCCAGCTTCTTAGATATGAATATTTTCTGGTTTCTTTAGTCCTCTGCGACAGTAAATTAATTATTTTTGGGTTGAGGACACAACAAGACATTTGAAGATGTCACCTTGGGCTTTAGGAAACAATGATTGACATTTTTCACCATTTTCTGACATTATATAGACCAAACAACTAATTGATTGATTGATCAACAGATTAATCGATAATGAAAATAATCATTAGTTGCAGCTCTATGATGTGATAAGAGTGTGGACTTTTATAACACAAGTCTGTTGTCAGGAGAATGACAACAGATAAACTTTGAATCCTTTTGTCACCAACTAACTAACTCAAGCATGGCGTGCTTGGTGTGCAAAAACTCACCAACTTCTTTTGACATTTGAGGCTTCACAAGGAACAGTAAGTTCAGGCTAATGATGTTCTCTGCCAGCTGTGGCTTTAGCTAACATAAGCTACAAGCTAGTGTTGACTACTTTTCAAACATACATGAACCACAGTTGGCCTGTTTAGCTATCTGTCATTAGTGGCTAGCAATAAGGTAGCCCAACATTGTAACTGTCCCTAATTCTGTGATGACTTACTTAGGACCTGAAAAACAAAGTTTAATACTTGGACTTGTTGGTCTTTGCTTCATAGGACATGCTTCATGTTCAATTATGGAAAATATAAAACATTTAAAATATTAAGCCATCCACTTATAAGGATCATTAGTATGTTAGCTCTGGAAAAAGCTTGTAGGAGAACTGTAAGTTTAATTAAAATGACAAATCAACACTACATGGACATCAAATGTTTTACGGCATCAGTTAACCAACTATAAACATCAACATACAAACAAAAAACTGTTGCAGAGACATACAGAAGTGACAAAATCTTCATAACATTTATAATACCATTTTGCTCAGCTAATTCATGAAGTCCTACGTCATATACTGTATATACACACAGTACATGGATGTATAGTGAGAGGTTTTTGCATGGTCTCTGTGGATGGCTCCATGCCTGGGATTTGAAAGCATATAGGAGCTGGCGCAGGCTCACGTGTGACTGTCATGAAAGCTGGGATGGTACTGTCATGCAGCCAGGACAGAGTAGTTGTGGTCGCTACAGTAAGCTGTGGCAGAGCACTGTGGCTCCCCCCTATACTGTACTGGGGTCCTCGGAGAGAAGAGTCGCTCTGAGATGAGCACGTGTATCCTGCTCTTCTAACATGATTCATCTCCACCAGCAAGCAGCCCGAACATGAATTATTCACTCTCCACTGTGACACGGAGAAAAAGCGAGAGGAAGGGTGGATGGGTCCTTCCATATGGGGTAAAATTAGCAACATAATGCACAGATAATAAAGCAAGGAGGGTAGGGGGATGTAGTTTAGGAAGGATATGATAAAAAATGGCAGAGAGGTCAAAGTAGAGGCATTGGATTACATATTTTTTCAAAACCTTGCCTTCTTAAATGTTCCTCAACCAGAATCTCTGGACTTGGATGCTGTGTGAAAACACACAATCATCGGGGAGAAATGTAATGGCCAATACTGTACCTCTTCAGGGCAACATGTTGCTTATGCATTTGTAATAATGAGTGCAGAAGTACATTTGCAGATCAGTTATTTTAAAAGGAACACTCCACATCTGAGACAGCATATTTCCAAAAATATTGAAGATATTGTGTCCAGTATAGAGATTCAGTCCACAATATGTTTGCAGGCAACTGCCCTGTGCTACATGGGACTTTCAGTCAGTGTGCTGTTAGACCACACTATTAATTACACAAGATACAACATTTATACTGTATAAAACAGTGTGTTGCTGTTGCTGAAAGGCATATTGATTTGCTTTTGACAGAGCTACGCTAACTGTTGCCTTACCTCGAGTGTTTGTGCTGAAGTAGCCTAAACAAGTAGAAGACCGCTCTCTCTAGTTGATTAATTTGATATTCTTCTTATCAGTCACTGGGTAAGACTGCAAAGAAGCGTAATCTTTCTCAAAATATGACAGCATTCCTTAAAGCTGCAATAATCAATTTTTGTTCACTATGGAGCAGAAAACCATCAAAACAAACTGACATCTACAGTCACCACATATCACCGGCTTGTACAGTTGTCGTGGCAAACATTTTGTCTACTTTCACATCAAGCAGACATGGAGCAACATTATTATTAATTTGGAATCATGTTTCTGGCCACCTGATGAATGGTGTACACCCAGTGTTCACTCTCCCTTTACTTCTGGTTTGGTCTAAACCATTTCTTGGGAAAAATGTTTGTCTTAAGGTGTTTTTTTACATTGTCCAGCAGCCACTTGCTAATTTTGTCTGCCAGCCATTTAGCGCTGTGCAGATAGTGAACAGGGGGTTTATCAGAGATTCTGTGCTTGAAACAGTTGAGGTTGAACCACTGAACCACTCCCCAGTAAATATGTGGACTGTAAAATCAAAACAATGA
The DNA here is from genome assembly GCF_963924715.1 of Thunnus thynnus. Classification (NCBI taxonomy): domain Eukaryota; kingdom Metazoa; phylum Chordata; class Actinopteri; order Scombriformes; family Scombridae; genus Thunnus; species Thunnus thynnus. The sequence continues at coordinate 14,137,447 of NC_089528.1, forward strand.
GCTAAAAGAGGCTACACAGAGACAGATGTTCATTCTCTATGATTTCTGTGCTGAGTGTTATGTTAATATCAAAAATATTGGCTAATGCAGGTTTGAAACACAGCAACTATGATAAAGGGGAACATATTGCCTTTTACCTGAAAAAACCCCCAACAGAACCATCAGTTTCCTCACCAGTCAGATTACTGGAACCGAAAGTTGAAGTTCAGGTGGAGCCCTCCAGAGACTTTAATGAATGAGTCAACATCCTGACTTCACCCCTTCAGACATTATTCATGGCACTGAGACGTATGGGTGCACACCCTGTGCCTCTGCCGTGTAACTCCAGAGCCTTATGTCACAGGTGAATGGAGGACTGACGTCACTGCAACCCAAGACGACACTGAACTACTGTATAGTAAACAAGTCAGCTATAACCGTGACTTGCTTGATAGCTTTGTTGGCAGCTAGAGGACAGCTTGAACGATAAATAAATTCAGTGATGTTTTGGACCATTTTACACATAATCACACATCGTATTACTCCCTCCCACTGTACGTCTTTGCAGGATACATTACTGACCCAGATTCTTACACTCAGCATGGGTATGAGTGTATATACAGGAAATCCTTAGAAGAGGAAGATGATGCATTGAGTATGGTGATTCATATTTATACACATTCTGTATGTATAACAACACGTGCACAACCACAACAACTCCGACAGTTATGTACTGTAAATCATCCACCCACGCGTCAGAGTAGTGGTATTATTAAGATAAAGGCTCAACAGTGGCAGGTCTGTTCAGATGTGATGTGGTGCTCACAGTTCTACAGATGAACGAGTGTATTAGTTAAAAAATACAGAGGTCATTCATCAGGACATACAGATATGCTGCAGTACATCTAGACATAAGACACACACAGTGTTTCATGTGGTTATCTTCTGAAGCAACAGGTGGCTGAGGGCTCACTCACTGAATGTTACATCGAAACACTGGAGTAAGGAAGCAGCATCCCTAAAACACCGAGTCAGTTTTCAGCCCATCCACTCGCAGTCAGACAATCTGTAAGCTGATCCTAAGTGGGCCACAGGGCTTCTCCAAGAGAAGAGAGGAAACCACTCTGTTAGCGCCCATCTTCACACACTGACTCTCTACTGAAACGATTCCCCAACATGCACACTCCACATGCACAACATGGTTTTCTCAGACACACACACACACACACACACACACACACACACACACACACACACACACGCACACACACACAGCATCATGGTCCCTCCTGAATTATTCAGTGTGGTGGTAGAAGCTTGTGTCTGTCTTGAGTGACCTGTCTTGAGTGTAGTACAACAAAGAGGTAATATGAGATCTGAGTTAAATTCCCCATGAGAAATCCCAGGTAATCCCATAAACATTTTAAGATGTTTTCCAACATTGTAACATCAATCATAATACTGATATTCAGCCAGAATTATGCTATTGCTAAATCTTTCTTCCCTGATTTCTCTCCACAGTGAGATACAGCAGCAGGGCTATGTCAGATACACATTGGTGTCCCTGGAGGTAAGCATTCAGTGACTGTCAGTGTTCAAAGACACCTCCACAGGGTGAATGAACTGGTGACACAGGGGTTTGAACCTGGGTCCTAGTATGGATGATCAGTATTCTCCCTTCTCATACAGCTTCCAATTTATTGTGCTCAACAGAAATGCTACACTGACCACACTGAAAATGTTTAATTTCACTCAACAAATCGAAGTGATGATGCCACATTATGACAAGCTGCATATGCATTTTTGGCTTTAGGTGCAGCTAAAAAAACATCTAAAGCAGTGGTTCCCAAATCTCCCTCAGACATCAGGTCATCCTCCACACATAGAACAACTTCACACCTATTCAGTTTATGTCCATCCATCTATTCCACCTGCCAGTGGATTCAAACTCAGGACCTTCTTGCTGTGAGGAAATGATGCTAACTACTTTGCTACCCTTCAATTTAATTTTATTACATAAAATAAAAAAATAAAAAACAACATTAAAAAAAACAAAACATAAATTGCACTACCATAGAAGTTCATTCCAGGCTTACTCCGGTTACATAAACTCTGTTGGGAACCACTTATCTAAAGTTTTAATTTTACCTTTCTCCATGTGGCTTTTCTGCGAATTATCAGAACATTGTCTAGCCCTTTTGTGATCACGCAGATAAGACTTTGTTTGGTAGACATGGCCCAAACAATCTCTGTATTGGGAGAAACAGATGAACTTGTCTAAACCTTTGAAATATTAACTTTGTATATGTCAATTCAGGTCCCTGCCTGACCTTTCCGCATTAGTCTGTGAGAAGATAAGCTGTCGATCCAAGGAGAATGACATTTCATCTACTCTGTAGCCTCTCTTCCTCCAGGTGTGTATCCTCAATTTCTCCCATTCACTGCTTTGTCTTCCTGTCCTCACTGAGCCACAATATAACAGCTCATCCTTTGTTATCTCCATTCATTCCTTCTTCTCTGAGCTCTGGTTTGCCTAAAGATACTGTACATGAGATAACTGATTCTCTGTGGTGGTCAGATGAGGACAGGATGGCGTGTGGCCACATCTGCCACTGTGATTTCACTCTGCAGGACCTTAAGGTTACATAATCGGGGTTCATCTGAGATTGAAAAGGTATGTCTGCGGCTCCTGAGGCAGTGAACACACTCACTGACATCCTTATCAATTCTCTTGCAACAAAACCAATATGTCAGATGATTTGTGATGGCTGTCCACATCTTAGACAGTTTAGGGTTGAAATGTTCAAAATAAAAAACTATACATGAGGAATTATCTAAGCAGGAGAAACTGTGAAACCGTTTGACTCACTGCTTTATCTTGCTTCTCCGTGTTTGTTATAAGCAAACTTCATCCACAATTACATAATACTTCCTTATGGTTATTTTATGATAAGTCTTCTTTAATTTGGTAGATTGAATTGTTTAGATAAGGGGAACTGCACGGGGGGGGGTCTGACTTATTATTAGCCACTGATAGAACACACTTGAGAGATACCAGGGAGCAACTGTGGAGATGTTGAGTTGAGCCGCGCCAGGATGATCCCAAAATGGATGCTGCAAAGCTGCAATTTAGTTACAAAAGCCACAAAGGCTATGGCAGAAAACAAATTACATTCAATTTGAAGAAACCAAAAGAAACCTTTTGTAATGATAAAATCCTGAAGCGCCCAACGCATCAAATAAAAACTTGCTGTGATCAGACACCACAATATAAACCCAATAACGGCCTAACTCAATGAATGTGAAAATCAGTGTTGGTGCGACAATAGTTCGTTTTATCCCGTGTAGTGTCACTGTGAAAGACAAAGCATCTGGTACACTTCACAATGTCAAGTCAGGAGGAACAATGTTACCCATGATACACTTCTCGGAGTCCAGGATTTGGTCTGCCATGTCTGTCAGCCAAGTCACATGACGACAAATTCACGAGGATGACCTAATCTAACACCTTAAACAAAGAAAGAGACAAAATATTGTGTAGTCTGATCCTGGCATTAAATGTCCTCTATCCAAAACTTTGTGAAAAGGACAGCTACTAAAAAGTTTTCAATGTCTTTGTTTGTCTGTTCTGAACAGATGAAGGAGGCTGTGGTATGGGGCAAGCAGAGGTGGATCCTCTGAGTGTGTGTGTGTGTGTGTGTGTGTGTGTGTTTGCATGCACTTTTCCCTCTGTGGGTTAGGCAGAGCTGATCAGTGGGTAGAGACAACAACAGAGTACTATCTCTGGACAGCAGACCTGTACGGACAAAAAGCTACTGTCTCCTTTAGAGATACTGTGCACACACTCACACATACAGACAAAACATACATGCACGCACACTTGTGCACGTAAACGGACACGCATGGGAAGGTAGGTATGTCCATACAGCTCTCAGTCGTGCACGGACACACACATACTTGAACTGGGACAGAGTGAAAAGCAGGGAGGAGGTGCACTTTTTATTTAGGTCATATTTTCATATCATACTTTATAATTTCCCTCCCATCCTCTCTGTGGTTGTTTACTGGTCTCATGTAGCTCCGCAGACCCCCACCTTCCCTGAAGGAACGTGCATTTTGAAATCCACTGCCTCTCTTCCTTTTCATTTTACCTCACCCATAGCCTGCAGCCAGGCATGTGGATGGCAAAAACGTGTAAACGTCTCGAGGAAACAAGAGAGTGGGTAAGGGGAACGTGGCGGGAAGGACGGAGGAGAGAGAGACTAAAGATAGGAGGGGAGGGGGGTGAGAGAATGAGGTCTCAACGTCGGTCTCCTTACAAAGCAGATCTGCTCTTCTGCTCTTCCCTCCAGGGGCGCAACAGCCTGCTTTGTTTGCTTCATCCCTCCATCCCTGTTTTATCTCTTCTCTTCTTTTTTCTCCAAGCTTCTTCCTTCGAAGAGCCAAATGTGCAAATGCTACAAGGCACCATCTGCCCCGAAGACGCTTGATTTTGTGCGTGCACAAGTATGAATCTGCCTGAGCGACTGGGCTGTTGCTGCACAAGCAAAGCGTCTTCCTCAGGATCAAGGGAAATGTGAAAAAGTGACACAAAAACTGGAATTCATTCCAAAATTGATTTCATATAATAGCAGGTTTTGATAAGTCTATGTACACCATTATGCACAAGAACAAAACAACACCATAAACATACATCATTTTGATCACACGTTAATTTATACAGACCCACATTCCCTTTGGAAGACTTGCAGTACTTGGCACAGTGATGGATAACAGGGGAAACGTGAGAGGAGCACAGTGTTGGATTGCCCCTCCACCCTCCCAACCCCTGCCTCCTCCATTCTGCCCACCCACCTTTCCTCCCCCAAATTTCCTCTCCGCTACCCTCCTGTCCTCCCCTCTCCTCACCCAGCTCACACCCCATCTCCTCCGCCCACCCACTGCATGGATAAATTATACATCAGAGACCTTCCCTCCTTTTTCTCTCTGCTCCCTCAACATCTATGCACCCTTGCTTTGCTGAGACAAAAATATTGCTTGTATGTGTGTGTGTGCGTGTACATATAAATTGTGATCTCTGCATTGCTAAAAAGCTGACACTGATTCAAAATGGAGATTTCTAATCATCTTCCCGTATATTTATTCTGATGTAAATCTGAGTGCAAGCTGTGTGAGCTTGTCTGCAATGTGTGCTGTGAAGGCTTGGGCTGCCGTAGGAAGACAACAACATCCAGCCTTTCAAGTAGGCGCATCCCTCCCTCTCGCACTGCACGTTGCCATGGAGACTAAAGTTTAGCACTGGTCACGGTAACGTATGTAGGTCAGAACGGGACACCTCTCAAAACAAAAACACCAGGCAGCGGAACAGCGAAACTTGTGCCTTCATTAGGTGAGGAGAACACCAGAAAGTCTGAATAATGCTGATGTGCAAAATGGCTCAAACAACACAAAACTACACTGAATATTTACAGTGGAAATACAACATTTCACCGGGATTTGCGGCTCTTTCACTCTGCCGAGAAGTGTCAGAAAAGTCTTTCTCAGCAGCCTAATTAGTGGGCTGACTTTAGGTGAACATAAAAGTTGAGTGAAGAAAAGGAATGACTATTTTTCAACAATAAATGCAGCTCCAAACTGGGTCACTGCGGATGTGTTTACAAAGCGCAGCTCGAAGAAAACTGAAAGCTTTGGCTTGGTCATTTCCCTTAAAATGAGGGAAACTCTAGTCTTAAGGCAAATTTTCAAAATTGTACCCATGCTGTTAGAAGTAATATCAGTGTGTGTGTGTGTGTGTGTGTTGTGTGCCCGTGCAAGTGCGTGGACCTCTGTCAAACCGATCAGCATCTTTGCATTCAGCCACCACATTCTCCCCTCGTGGCAATCTGGCACGCCAAGCTAAAATTAAAACCTCCCTTTCTTCCCCTTTTCATCAAAAATAACCGTCTCTGGCTTTTATCTCTCCTTTCTTCTTTATCTCTCCCACTCCCTCTCACTGCCTCCTCACCCTCTCTGCCTTTCCCTTTCCATTGGGGACCAGGCAGAGGTTTGCTTTAACTACTGAACTACTTTTCATACCAGCGGAGAAAGACACAGACACACTTCACACACCCACACCCGCCCACTGTCACGCTCCCAGCATCCCTGCACTGCCTTTCATGACTATACTCCCCAGCGTGCATGTGCGTGTATGTGTGTGTATGTGTGTGTGTGTGAGCATTTACTTGTGTTTAACTCTGTAAAGACTTCTCTTAATATGTATGCAAAAAAAAAAAAAAAAAAGCAAAATGAATCAAGCAATTTTTGCTATTCTTGATGCAGTATGATGAAAAAATGATGCAGACTTTGTGAAAAACTTGGTTGGGAAGGCACGGAGTCAGCGAATGTGTAATTAATAAACTCATCTGCTTTTCAGAGCGGTTCAACAAATCGTTAAAACTCAGAGGAATATGAACCGCAGAGAAACTAGAGCAAAACGTGAGCGGCTGATACAGTGACACGTTTGGCTTAGAAGCAGGCAGCGTAGAAGGAGGGAGGGTGTTTCCCTCTTTCTGGCTCACTCCCTTTCTTTCACTCTGAGCCTCTGTTTTCTCAGTCTCTAAATCTGAGAGCTACCTTTTAAAGCCCGGGACACTTTTACACTTATCAAGCCCTCACTTGCACTTATATGTAATTATCCATTAAGTTCTTGTGGGTAGACTTGCATCAGCAGCGGCTGGGTAATTAGTTTATTGTAGCCATTCTCTTTTTAGCAACACTTACAGCTTACTATCTAAACAGCTGCTAATGCATTAGGCTGCTATAGCCATAAACTGTCACACATCTTCTCCTTCTTCTCTGGACATAAATTAAAGTATTTTAGCACATCAATCGACAGAGAGAGATATCAAGAGCCAAAACAGAAACAACTACCTCAATTAGGTCTTATAATTTGAAGTGCCTTTCTGTCCTTTTTATTGGCGAGCCAGAGATAAAGAGTTTGGCAGCAGCTGGAGAAGCAGGGAGACACAGCAAGAGAAGCAGAGAAGTAAAATGGGCCAGTGTGCCTGGCTGCTGAAAGGGTCTCCCGCGGGACGGGGAAGGGGGGACAGGACTAGCCCGGTGGAGGTTCCAGCAGCACACTAACACAGTCCAGCTCATTCAGTAGGCCAGTAGCACAGGAAAGATATAAAATGTGATATTACACAATATCGGCACCTGTATCACTTCAATATTTCTGAGGAAGCTCTGAACAAACAATTAACGGTTACTCTGATGGTGCTTGATGACCTATATTAGTCTCTCTTCAGCTTTTTTGCCTACATAACTTTGTTTTCAACATCAGTAAACATTACAAGAAATGTCCAACCCTCATTGTAGTATTGATTATAATGGCACCCAGTGTTTCCTTTAAAGCTGGCACTTCTTCAATAAAATTAAAACTATTCATGTTTTCACATTCAAGTTATCATTTGAACATGGGAAAATAATACATTTTTGACCTGTAAACATCTTTTCAAATTGAACATTCTTGTTCATCTGTTTGACAACTTTATAAAACAAGATTCGGTTTTCCATCTTTCCCAGCCACTTCAGTGTCACTTGGTGATAGAAAATGTATCGACCAATGTTCCAGGCCCTTAAAGGCTGTCCCCCCACAGGTCTCAACCCACTAGAGACCTCCCAGTGACTCATCTTACACAAAAGCACAAGTGCGTCTTCTTTGCTTTCCCTCTCTGACTCAACTAATCAAAAAAATCATCTAGGAGCTTTTGATCCAGCTTGGTATTATAGAGAGACCCATTTACTCATTTGTCTCAACTGTCTTTACCTTTCTCAGTTTCCCTCTGAAGAGGGGAGAGAGCGGAGGAGCAAAGGTTGACTCAGATCCAATGAGCCCGCTGAGGAAAACCAATTCATTTAACATGGTGCTTGTCAGAGAAATAACAGTAATGGGTCAATTTATCATGTTTTTCTAGAGGACACTGGTGCATTTACTCTGTCCTTCACTGGTTCACGCACTGTACTGATTTCTTTTCAAACCTCACAGACCACAACATGAATCCTCAAGATGAGAAAAGAGTGTAGACAGACGGTTCTTTAGTGTCAGTTTGTTTGCTGTATACGAGTTGTTCTGGATAACAGTAACACACATTTACAGTGAGGGATTTTAGTAAAAAGGAGAAGTAGAAAACACTAGTGCACAGCACAGGAATGCTGTGGACGTAGGCAGGCCAGTTTCCATAACAACCTGAAAAAAAGATATATAGAAAAAAAAACCCCGAAACAACTTAATTTAATTTATTCTTGAAGTTTGGGAGTCTGCTCATGTCTTTGAGCTGTTGATATACATAAAATATATCTGCAGCCTAAGTTAATTTTTCCTAAAGCAAAAAAGTGATGCTAACTTTTGTCACTATCTGAATGTTCTCACAATGACTGCACTTAAATTTGTTGCTGCCTCATCAGTCCTGTTAAGAGTAAAGAGCCTGTGGACAGTCCTCCATTCAGAAGTAATGTAACATCAGCCATCTGAGTAATCTGAGCCATTTGAGTCCTTTTTGGGAACTTAATCCCTAAATGTTTTAAGCAAAGCCCCAAATATTTTTAACAGTGCATATTTCTGTGGCCAGGACCTGTGTGTGCTAGAAGACAGAAGGAGCCAATTAGTGTCAAGCTTTTCTTTGAACAGCATGGAGTCATTCGGGACTTACTGTACCACAGGCTCTGTTCATAACAGAATGATAAAGGCAGTGACCCGTGCAGTGTTCTGTAAACTAAACTTTAAGAAATATCAATGTTTCGGTGCTTGATGACTTGCTGTGTAACACAAACTACATGACAGGAGTTGGTCATATTTACAGGGACTATTTGTGATTTATCTGTGACTATTTTTCAGAAGTTGGCATTTACAGCAATGAGAACTTGATAAATTTTGATCAATAAGTATAATTTAGGTAATTTAGCATTAAAACAAAAATAATCAACCTTTACTGTTGCATGATAATGCAGTTGAAATGGCAGACTGGTTTTAAAAGTCTCCGATGAGTTACCTCATAACAATAATGTAACTTTGACAAAATTAATGCAGGCATTTAGTAATATTATCACATTTGTGAACTCCAGTTCACAAATGTTTTAGCTGCACTGTTTTAGCTGCACTAAAATAAATGGAAAACAGTGATTGCCTGTAAAGTCTAAAACACTATAATATAGTTTGCAAGGTGGTCAGCAGTTATGTAAAATATTCATCATTTATAGTGAATAACCTAAAACACTCAAGTCACTGGTCATTTAAGGAAAAAAAGTGCATTCAACTGTTTAAATTTAAAGATATCAGAGAATATGTCCTAACATCCCAAACTGTGCAACAATCTGGAATAAGTCTCAGGTTGTCTTTCAATCTTAATATTGTCCCTGAAACTGCAATAATCCCTCAATGCAGTGAAGACAGCAGTGCTTTTTTTTTTACTGTTACAACTTACAAAATTATAAAAATTAGCTTATTCTAGAGCTAGCAGCTCTTCACACAAAGCCACACCAAGACTCATTAAATACCAGATCATAAAACTGTTCTTTAACTACGCAGCTACTGTCTCATTATACAGTAAGAAGACCAGGCGAGTGTTAGAGCCTTCACAGTCAAGCAGTCATAGCTGCAGACTCAGGGGAACAAGTGATGGGTTCGAGCCCAGTGTAGTGTGACTATACTGTGTGTGAGGGAGGAGAGGAGCTACTGGATCCACATTAAAGCTGTGATGACTACGGAGGGAGAGAGGGAGAGAGAGAGAGAGAGAGAGAGAGAGAGAGAGAGAGAGAGAGAGAGAGAGAGAGAGAGAGAGAGAGAAGCAGAAAATGGTGGTTGAATGAGTGAAACTTAAGTGATGGAGGAATAAGTGGAGCTGAAGAGAAAGGCCACCAATTTCATCTTAAAAGTTACTTCGCATTGCACCCACACGGGTGTTTCTACTTGAGACCTCTATTAAATCTGTTACCGTGATGGTGCCCCCTAGTTCTACATAATTTCGATTTTTAATTTTGATTGTTCTGCAACCCACCGTAAGCTGGAGTCCTTATTTCAATACAGCAAATCAAATCTTGCATACAGCAATAATGTGGAGTTTGATCATAGGCAGAGCACACGGTCACACCAAGCCTGACAGCATCCTGCTACAAAACACAGGAGCCACAGACTCTGAACAACAACCCACATTACTCTTGTTCTTATCTAACTTATAAACATGAACACACACCTTGTCCTGCACCTTAGCTTGTTGAATGAGCCACCAAACAAACATTCACTGGGGAAAAGTCTACCACTAACGTAAGTCAGGAGGCTAGGCTAATTAGCTGCTCATCTGCAGCACATTAAAGAGAATGTTACCTGCAAAAATGTCACTTCAGTCCCGTTAGATGCTGGTTTGGTCATTGCTCTTCAAAATCCCTGTTAACAACACATCGTCTGTCCATGACTTGTAGCTACAACAGTTTGTTTACTTTGTTTCTGTTCTGTGCAGTGTAACACCGGTAGCCTGCCAGCTAATGTCAATCAAACAAGCCTCCGAAACACCCCCACCCTCCCACCTCCAGCCAGCTGAGACAAAAAGAAGCATTTATGACATCTCCCCAAAGACCTTTTTTCTTCATTCTAATAATACAAAACTATTATAAATACATTATTACATTATTATTTTTGACTGCAAACAGAGATAATTAAATGTGATTTAAGTTGAACTTTAAGATATAATGTGCCCTATAGCAGGTCATAACACTAACTCAGAGCACAACTACACCACACACACACACACAATATTTTAACATTGGCTCACACGCAAGAGAGACTAACACCAAAAAAAAAAACCACAATGCAAAAGCCAATTAACAGATACTCTCTGTCAATAGTGCTGTTGTAGTGAGATGTACTGTACCTGGCATGTGGCCAATGAGGGAGTCAGCGAACAGAGTCTGCCCCGAGGCAAACAACAATTCCTGGAGGGTGGGAGACTCCAAAAGAGAGTTGGCTCCGTTCTGACACCTCATACTGATAGCTCTCCTGGCAATGTCAAACCATACAGTACAACCCAAAGTTCTAACAGTTCAGGGGACTGCAGGCAGCTTCAGTACAAATCACACTGTGCTGGTGTCATTAAAGAAGTCTGGGATGATTATTCATATCATGCCAAGAAGGCTAGATAGGTGGATGAAGTTGGTGGAGCATGGCAGAGTGGGGTGGATTTCCTACACTGATCGACTGACAGACTGCTGGGCTGTTGTGGCTCTTAAGTGTTTTCTTACTTCCACCTTGTTGGACTGGACTCCCACAGTGAGTAGAGTAGCAGTAACTGTAGGAGTTGATGTTGAAGTGACTGGAGTGAGACTGAGTCACCAGCAATGAGGCTTTAATCCACATTTAACAGTCAGAGGAATTCCTCGACTGTTGTACAGCAGCATCAGGACTGACGGTGCGAGATGAAAAAAGTTAGCCGATCCCAAATGTTGGTTGATTTAACTTAGGTGTGCAAAGTTTATAAGAACAAGTTATTGTATTCTGATTTTGTACAGGTGCGGACACTTAACTCAGAGTATGACGTGAGTCAAAACTCCCACAAAGATTATATTGCATTAGTTCCCATCTCTAATACCGTCCATTGACTACTTCTGTCCGTCTGGTCATCCAGTGTGTACTACAAGTGTCAAATGATGTGTCACCACACAATGTGTGTGGTGCACCTTATTTTTTGTGTGACAGCTTATCTTGAAATTAGCAGTTTGCAGACACCTTCAAAAGATGTTTTGGTTTTCAGTTTTGCAAATGTTAGTTAAAGGGGACATATCATGCACGTTTCTATATTTATATTCTGGGGCTCTACTGGAATATCTTTGCATAATTTACAGTTCAAAAAGCTCCTTATATGTCTTATACTGGTCCTTTATGCAGCCTCTCAGGTCAGCCTCCATCTGAAACAGGCTATTTGAGCTCCTATCTCTTTAATGCCCCCCTCCCAATGAGCCCACTGTGTTCTGATTGGTCAGCTCCTGGAAGCTGCCGCTTGGCAACTTTCGGCTGGTCATGAGGCTACGCAAACAAACAATACAAGTAAGATTTCACTTCTTTTTCTCGTTCTTTACTCGAAAAAGAAACTTCTCAAATACATTTGTGCATATTCAAGACTGAGAACATGAGCAACCCCTGGAACAACCTTTGCAACAAAGACTACAGAACATACAGACGTTTGTGTGCATGCATGAACAATCTGATGTCATCACGAGGAGGAAGCAGAGGTGACCTTTCAAACAAAGTATTCAGAGTGAGCTGAAACTCTGGCTTTTTGACTTTCAGGGAGCATTTTAACATATGTTCACTTCAAGTTTTGGAACTTTGACCATATTTAATATAGACACCCAACATCATAAGAGTATAAAAACAACTCTTCTGTTCTTTCTGTACTTGAGGTTAATATTTAACTAATATAAATGGAAATTGTAGGCTGTCTGAAAAACGAAACAATTAATGAGTTATATTACAGTTTGAGAAACAGCATTAACATAAAGCGTACATCATTTATAGTAAATGGGCTAAAACGAAACCATCAGTCAGATTCTTTAGGAGAACAATGTGAGCATCATGTTGTCATATATGGTTTTAGTACAGCTGACTGCATATCTTCACAGTTGCATGTTAGCCTGATTTCTATGGACAGTAATGACAAACAACATCAAGAGTGCTTTTCCCTGAGCTAATCCCAAAGGGGACTGAACAAATCCCTTTGCATCTTGCCACCGGCATCAAAGCTCGAGAGTGTAACCCTGCACATCAAAGCCTGAAACAACTCTAAAAATCATCAGCAGCCGACAAGCTGAGTGTCTAAAAATGCCTCGAAAAACAAAATCCACCTAATTCTTTTGAGTGTTTCTGGCCCATCCAGTAAATAACCTTGGTAAACAATCAAATGCTCACTGCTGTGAGCTGCTTTGTCCAACCATAAAATGTTACATCCAATTCAACAGACACTCAATAGTGTCCTGACTCGTGCTAAGTACTGGTGAACTGTTGCTATTATTTGTGAGCTATTTTTGTGGCAGCAGTCGATCCTGCAGGCAGAATATGCAGCTTTTAGACTGCAACAACAGCGTCTAATCACGCACCCCAAACCAGGTCGGCTACAGCATTAGAGTGGGCAGAAGCTCGCCCACTTAGCTCCCCTCAGATTCTTAAATTAAGTACAGCTTTAATTGGGAAAAATAAGATAAACTTTTCATGCTATACTATGTCTTATGCAGGATATTTGTGCAGTTCTGACATGTGTTGAGCTGCATATTCAGGTGACTCATTTGTGCACATTGGTGTGCATAATTTTGCAAGATAGTACATCTAAATACAGCAATGTAAAAACATGATTTTGGTAGTAGCGGCGACTCATACCACCTCAGCAGCAGGCGTAACACAGTCGCTCCATCACTCTGTCACACCTTCTGTTTGTCTGTACTCTGCTTATCTGTCATTCTTTCCTCACTCTCTCCATCTCATCGGGTGCTGGATGAGCACTTGGATTCAAGAAGCTGTGATTGTTTTGTGAAAATTCAACGTGCCCCCAGGCTGTTGTTTTTCATAATTAAGTACTGGAGCAACAATCTGGCTACAAATAAAACCCACAACAGACAGACAGGCACGCTCAAACTGCTGAGCTGTTCCAAAATGTGCCACATATTCATATCCATATTGTACAGGTCAGAACGAACTGACCACATACAAGCGGTCCTGAAGGGGCTTTCAGCAAGTGGAGGCACTCTTCGGTGTTTTAACTGCTCTGAACATGTAAGACAGCAAAAACAGCCCTCTCCCTCCCTCTCTTTACACGTGAGTAGCTTTGTCTTCTGAGCGTTCTGCTGTTATCTCTTTCTTCTCGTCTATTTCTAAATTTGAAACGACATAAAAGCTGGGTCCGTTTTTTGCTGTTTCTGTATAATTGCATCATTTGGAAAGTGGTACAGTTATTTCGAGCCCTTGGATATCTCTCTGTACACAATGCAAAGGCTCAAAGGGATGTAGAATTGAAGATTTCATAGGATGGGAGAGAGAGACAGAGGGGGGAAAAAAATGAAAATATCACAGATTATACACAAACACATTCATATCCTCCAAGTGGGTCAGTATATGAAGTCAGATATTTGAGTTTCAGATAGGTCGTCAAGCAACAAACCTAAATTATGTTGCCAATAACTGTTTTAATCAAGCTTTAGGATGTATGTTCAAGGTGTTTGATTTAAACACAACCTAAACATGAAGATTTATTCATCCAAAGCCTCTTAATAGATGGAGACTGTTTAAGATGACTGAGATACTCTGCTAAAGCTTATTCAAAAATTGCATGAATGCAATTTATCAACATATTATACAAAAAGAATAGAGTTTCTCTGTGGATGTAAAATGTTTTAAAGAAAAAAAAAAATCCACTGTTTCATCTCGATTTCGGTAAACAGAGACAGACAGACAGACCAAAAAAAAAACAACTTTCCCTTCTCGAACACCTCTTGCCGGCACTAGGAGGATGGGATGCACTGCACTGTCACCTAGTTTCCATGGTAACTTGTTGCTATGGAAACAGGCCCTGGAACAGACTCAGGAGTTAGGGTGGTGGAGATTTTGTTGCCGGAGAGGCAGAGGGAGGTGAGGATAGAAGGGAGGGAAGTGAAAAAAAAACAGGGGGAGAGAAAATATGAAGAAATGGAAAGAATCTAATGAAGAGGGGCTCAAAAGTGGTTCAAGCATACACCTCAAGTACTATCCAAGCATTAATACTGTACAATGCACTTGTCATCAAAACTTAAGTGACTCTAAACTACATTCTCTGAGTGGTGCAGGCTGTTTAGGGCTGTATTAAGTGTGGGATTTTGGGCATTTGAGTGTGTGATAACGAAGATGATCATGAACACTGGAGAAAAGGAGGGATCGGCCTCATTGACATTCATCTCACTCATCTGATGGCCGTGTACAGCAAACATTACATAAGAAATGTAATGGCTGATGGCTGGCACTACAGCCAAACTGAGTTACACTCTGTGTGTTTTCTAGTCTTTCTATCTTTGTGAGGACCAATTTGAGTTTTATTATTCAGAGAAAGGATATTTTAACCCGACGTATTTGTTCATGGGAATATTTAAGGACTGAGGGTGTCGGTGAGAATTATGATTAGTGTAGATGTGGTGTTGTGCATGCAGTGCTGACAGTTTAAGGTCAGCAGAGGGAATAAAAATGAGGCCTCGTAAGAAAAGGACAAGAGTTTTTGTGCATGTGTGTGTGTGTGTGCTTGCATGTTTCGATGTGTGAATCAAGTGTCAGTTCACTGCGGGAGGTTATATAAAATCACCTTTTTCAAGAGAACAGCCACTGGTCATTCAAACAGAAACACAGACAGTCACAAATAATATGAGTAAGAGAAGAAAGTGGCAAACAACTTAATTTGTTTGTTACTGAGAAAATAACGCAGCAGCCCCGGCTGCCGGCAGGTAAATCCAAAGACTATAACACACTCATTTGCAGATGTCCGCACAAAAAGCTGTTTCCCAGAAATTACAGGCTGACCAGCCTTTGGACTATATTTGATTTCCTGTAATGTCTCCTCGCGCACAACCACCCACCCCCTCCTCATCTCCATCTCAGCTCTCTAATCTTTCCCTGGCTGAAGTTGGACTGCAGCCTGCTGGGTTAGTCTATTTAACTGCTGTCACAGAGAGAGCCTTGGAGCATGTTGTGTACTACAGTCACTGACAGACAATATGGGCAGCAACTGGCAGGGAGCACTATAGGACAGATGGATGTATGCACACACACACACACACACACACACATTTTCAGATGCACACATATTCACACAGACTCGGGCTTATTCACTTGATTGCTCCGACAAACTGCACCACAGAGTTCAGTCCGACTTTCTACATTATGGCTGCTACACAAACACAAGTGTTTGAAAGATAAACAAAGCTGATAGGAAATATGTGCAAACAGGAAGCGAGTAATTAACTTTATACACATGAAGCAAAAGCATGCAAACCCCCCAAAAAACACTTAATGCTGCCGATTTCATTATGACACAGTTGCTATTCATTAAATTTGGAGCAACACATACATATTTAATGTTACACCAACAATACTGTGAGGACTGTTATCTAATGTTTCCTTTTCAAATCTCATTACAGTAGGTTTATCGATCAATATTTGTGAGTAACTAAAGTTAAGAATGACTACATCTCAGATTCAATTTCGATCTGTAATCACCTTTTGCTGCCTGAGAAAGCAGAAACAGCCTAATTAACGTTTACAGCCCGTAGATATAACCTGAAAAATCTGACATTGAAATAACAGTTGTAGCCTTATTTGTCCTGAATTATTTGCACCAAATACTGGAGGTCCTGATTTAGAACAACTGAAGTTTGCTAACTGTGAGATTCTCCAGACATTGATGTGATCAGCGTGGCTGTTTCACCATAGAAGACTTATCACTCTGTTGGTCTTGGTCAAACCCGGAGAGGAAAAAGGAAAGGAGGCATATGTGCTCTATGAATTGTCACAAACTGCCTCAGGCATTACTGGGTTTTTTTTTTGTAGAAGACTGTATAAAACGTTTGCAATGACTTCATGCGATGACTTCAGTCTGACGGTGCAGAAGGAGGCGATTTAATTAACTGATTGGGAGTATTACACAACTCAGCTTCTGTCCAATGAAACCCACAACTATAGTAACCCCGAAACAGCATTCAAAAACCTGAGTAACACTAAACATCTGTGATCAGTTTGTAGCAAACTGATCTATTTATCTCGACCTTTGTGATTTGATGACAGTGTGATTTTATATTTTTATAAATGTCCATAGTGGCAAAAGTTCTCTTCATAAAGTAGTGACAAGCAATCATTAAAGTGATGTAATTTCTTGTTGTAAAAATGTAAGCCAACCATCTGTACAAGGAGACATTCAGAAGAGTTAATGAAGCCTTGAACTACAATAAAGTAAAACGTACAATTAATACCAAAGTAATTTGAATGACATATACAGATACATCACTTTTCTTTGTTCAAATGAAGGCTGTTGATGATAGCAGACATTACTATATTTCTTGGACTTCATTTATGCATTTGTTCACTGTTGGCACACAGAAACCATAATGGCATTTTTTCCAAATATACAATATGTGTGTGTGAAGTACAGTGTCTGCCAAAAGCCTGCTGACAGCCGCTGGCAGCTACCGTGCTAGGAGGTGTCAGTTAAATAAATGTATAATTATCTGGAGGTTGTCAAGAAGCAGTTTAATGCGACGCTGCACTGCCTGACTCAAAGACAAGCTCCTGAGATCAGAGTCCTTTCAATGCAAAAGAAACGCGAGGACGTACAGCAAACAACTGTCTACACATCTGGAGCAGTGACACTGGAGGGCACAGGGTTACATCTGTGTCATGTGTGTGTGCCTGAACACGTTTATCTATGTCTATTGTGATGTTTTATTGTGTGTCCATGCAAGTGCATGTGTGTTTGCGTGTGTGTGTGTGTGTGTGTGTGTGTGTGTGTGTGTGTGTGTCTCCAGCAGTAGCGGCCAGCTGTTCAGCAGCGGGATCCCTGCACATCTGGCAGCATGTTTTGGCCTGGAGTGGAGGGTATGTGCCATGCAGCGATGGTGAGGGGGATGGGAGAATGAGAAGACAGAGGGGGGAGATGGATAAGATTAAAGGCGAATGGGAGGTGATAGAAGGCTTCAAAAGAAGGAGAGATGATGGATTTATCCTCAATAAATGAGATGAAAATGAAAAGATATACAGCGAGACACCTGGGGATGAGCTGTGAGCCGAGGAGAGAAGTTGAACACACTGACACTCACGTAGTCTTGTAATTTTAATCCAATAACGAAAAGAACAGTTTAAAAAAAATAATCATCAGGCATGTGGTAAGGTTAACCAAGTGCTGCCCTTAATTTAGTAACAATCCCATCATCGGTAAGCAGGCAGTGTTTAGATGTTAAAGGGTTCAGGTCAGATTATTGGGCCTAAAGGAGCAGAAATCAGTGACACACTCTGCCAGAGTTTCTGTCAACACATTTAGGTGACACAAAACTACATCAGCAGCTTTTCCTGTCTGGCCTAGATACAGCAAAGGTGAACAAAATATGATCATGGGTGTCATTTGGCCTCATCTTCCCATTACCACTTCTCTTAAGGTATTAAAGTAGGCGTGCACAACCAAGTGCCCCTGTTCCCTGGAGCAGATTGCACAGCTTTAGGTTGTGCATATATTCAGATGCAATCTGTTGAGATGTAGATTCATTGGTAGAAAGTACACTAAAGGTCATAATTCATGATCCTATGAGCTAGTACCTAGCACGAGTTTAGGGGCCATATTCACAAAAGTAGCTCCAAAGAGGCAGAGTTAGGACAAACTCCTCAAACTAAGGGGCATGCAAGTCTTAACTTTATGATTTGTTTTTAGGACTTTGGCGATAAAAGTAGCTCTTAGGTCTGAGAGAAGTTAGAGGCAGTCTAGAGGACGGCTCTGTCGGGACTTCAATGTTCACTGGAAACATTTCAGAGGCAGAGTGTCTGTTCTTCAGCAGCCACATTTATAATGTCATTTAGAGTTTTCCTGCCAACATTTTTTTGTACATGTAAAGCACAAGTACATGTTTTCAGCTTGTTTAGATGTGGTGACAGATGCGTTTTGTCTGTAACTGAATATGACAACCTTTTGTTGCTTCTAACTTTCTCTGTGATCACTCATATTAAATGTCAATAAAGCCAATTGCACAGCTGCTGTCATTAACCTCTTCCACTCCCTAAGGACGTCAGTGTCCGCGGGTGATATTACTGTCTTTCAGTGGCTGTAGTGGCCTCAGTTTTGAAGCTACAGTGAAGATACTGGTATAATATGAACCTAGGTGACCTAAGGAACCCATTGGTACCAACCATGTCATGTCATGCTAGCTTGTCGGGAAGGGGGCTAAATAATACCCCAAGTTAGGCTAAATTTTGGCAAGTGAAAAACTGGCATGGCCATTTTCAAAAGGGTCCCTTGACCTCTAACCTCAAGATATCTGAATGAAAATGGGTTCTATGGTTATCCACGAGTCTGACCTTTACAGAGATGCCCACTTTATGCTAATCCCATGCAGTTTTGGGCAAAAACCATACAGTTTTTTGCATGCAGTATAAATGTTTTTTCCGCCTATTCTAAAAATGGTGTATTTGGTGTATCTGCATACAGGGGTCACTAAACAGTCTTGGAATTGCATACATTTGGTATGAATGGAAAGCTGAGACTCTTGTGGATTCAATGATCTCAACTGTATTCATGTGTGATGATTTTAGTCCCCATAATAGCCATTTCATTGTAGTGAGACCATTTTTGAAACCTCACTGTATAAAATGACCTATTGTAACCTCTAGGATAATCACAGCCTAATAAAACATTACAACCACAAACTAGAGACACCTTTAGAAGTGAATTTCATGCTGTAGAGACAAAAGCTCTCCAAGCAAAAACAGACCCTGTGTAACAGATAAAATCTACTTGATAGGTCAATATTTTACTTTGTTTCATGAACGAAATCTGTGACGTGGTGTATAAAATACCTAAAATATTGAAATCTGTCTAGATTTGAGGATTTAAATCTCAAGTTGACTCCGTGAGGATGGTTTATGCATTAATCTCAACCAGATTAGATTACTGTAAGGCTCTCTTTGCTGGATTCTCAACTCATTCAGAATACAGAAGCCAGAAAAAGCAACACATTACTCCAGTACTTAAATGACTTCATTGGCTCCCAGTGCAAAACAGAAACAACTTAAAAATTCTACTTTAAGCCTTTAAAGCACTAAAGCATGGTTTGGCTCCCCAGTATATTTCTGACCTGCTCACTGACTATAATCCAGTCAGAAAAGGTCTTAAGAGGAAACTCGTAGCTACTTTTAGCACCATTTTGGAGGAGTCTTAATGGTAAGATAAGATTCTTTGTGTATGGCCCCTGGACTAATGGAGCCTGTCTGTCTCTAAACACGTCATGCTATAATATCATTTGAAACCCTCCACAGCTGGAAAACTGCCACTCCACCCAGAAACTTTAGAATAAAATAAAACACACTGCAATTACAGCCTGAATGTACACATTTTGTGGATTAAATATCCCCAAAAATCCTCTGCAACACCTACTGAAAGTGATCCTGGCGCCCTTGAATGAAATGTGGATCAAAATTAACTCCACCTCCACAACCAAACAAAAACCTAAAGGAAACATTATTCAACTATGTTGAGAAAAACAACATCCTTGTATAACAAGGTATAACAATATGTGATACCAGGAACAGTCGTGACTTAAAGGGATAGTTTGTATTTTTGAAGTAAGGTTGTATGAGGTACTTATCCATAGTCAGTGTATTCTCTGCAGTAGATTTTACATTACATTTACGCACATTACATTTTTCTGCTGGCCCCATCCACAGCAGTACATTGCTTAGCTTCCGTGTCAGTATTCTTGTCTATTTCTCCAAACTGGGAGCATGCTGACTCAAATCTACTGCAGGTAATACACCGACTATGGATAAGTACCTCATATAACCCCACTTCAAAAATACGAACTATCCCCTTTAATTATAATTGTTGGAAACCAGTGGGACATGTAACAACTTGGATATCAGAGTCTGCAGGGGCTTTCTCCACGGTCTTGTCATGAGTTACATGATCTATTTGTACCTGCAGGAAACAGGTCTATTTCTGGCGAGAGGGTCAAGCCTCGAGAGTCCAAATCAGTGCCCTCTTCCTGCTTCATCCACTCTGTTAAGCAGCAAATAGCTGTTACCTTAGCTGTCTACTCTGTCCATTAGCTCAAAAGTGAGGAGGTCATTTTGGTCACTTGAGATGGAAGTAGCTTTATGTTGTGTGAGCCTCTGCCAACAGAGAAAAGCTGTTTCTTACGAGTCTTCGATATGTCCGCTGTGGTACTAGAGTGCCGGTGGATAGAAGATCACAAGGCTCAGTCATCGACCTGGACCAGCTTTCAGTGGACAGTGAAAATACAGAGTGCAGTAGAGGACAGAAAGTGACCCAACTGCAGGCTTGATTGATCTGCTGTGTGCAGGGAGGCTGATTTCACAGTTGGCTGGGTCAGTTGGCTGGGTTATCTATCCAGAAACACCTCGTACACACAAACACACGCGAATGCTTGGCCCTGCAAACACATGCATGAACACATGCTGATGCACAGACACACAAACAGACATATGCTTTCTCATACATGCACAACGATGCCTCTCAGATTCTGATGATGTACAGAAAAAAAATCCAGGTCTGTGACAGGTCGACCCTGTTATGTCAGAGTGACATTTTTCTTCCCACTGGATAAGAGTTTTCCCTGACCTCCCCTCAACGCTGCCTCTACTATCCACTCTGCACTAATAGCACTCTCATGAACATAAGCCTGCATGTTTGTTTCAGTCCTTGATCTTTTAATGTACAATGCACGACAGAATACATTCTCCATAATGTGTAATTAGAGACAAAGATAGTGCATAACACCCTGCATGCTGATATTGCAGATTAAACTGGTCGCAGCCAGACAATGACGCATGTAAGGCAGCACATACTGAACAGTAGGCAGATTTTACAGCGGTGTGGACTTGACCTCCTCAACTGTCCCCAGCTGGAATGATAACTTTAACAGTAAAAGATAAACACGAAGCATTGCAGTTTACGTCCCCCCCCTTCCTCCCTCCCTCTCTCCGCTCTGACTTTGAAAGGCCTTAATGAGAGAAAAGTGTCTGTATCGATTCTCCTGCATTCTAACACTCTGTGATCGAAGAACAAAAGAGAGGGAAGATACGGACGGAGGCAGAGAGGGAGAGGGAGAGCGCATCCGTTGAAGAAGCTTCCAGATACTGCAGCCAAACAAAGAAACAGTGTGCCCTGTATAAAGAATATAAATGAACAAACCTAAAGGTTTACAGTGTGGGCAGCTTTTGTTAAGACTGTCTGTCTGTAAAATAGAAACAGAAATGGAAACAGATGTGCATGTCTGTGTGTGACACCGTGACTTCAGCGCTACTTAAACTCAGGAATAATAAAGCAGGAATGTTGGAGAAAGGCTAAACAGAGATGCAGTTCACCTGAAACATTCCCAACATCTTTCCTTATGTGCCTCATTTTTCCCTTTTTCCAGACTACCTCCTGGACCAGAACAGAAACTACAGTGGCAGACAAGGAACACTTGGCATGACAACTCGTACCTTTAGAAGCCTAAAATGTTCAATTTTCATTAGTCTGGTGTCAGATAGGAGCTGATTCACTCACTGATATTTTTGAGGCTCTAGTGTTGTACTGTACAAAGTGGAGTGCATGAACTAACAGTGATAAGATATAATAAAAATATCCTTGAACACACAGTCACCCACAATCCTGGGAGGTTTGTGTAGTCTACTAACCTTTTTCAAGGGTTGTACTCCACTCTACTTTACTGTGGCCGACATTAATTTTCCACACATACACTCTAAATATAGATTTCCCACTTTTTAGGCACTACTTGCCAAGTTGTGCTTATCTTATGACACCTGGGTAAACAAATGCACAGTCCTACTGTATGGACAGCGACAATTAGTGGAAAGAAGATACACTAAAAGGATAAATTGATACAGTAAAAACACTGATATATCCTCATAATACTTTGTTTCCTAATGTACGAGGTTTGTCTTTTGCAGGTCTTCTGACCACACCTTTGCTCATCTCCACTTTCTCTCCTCATTATCCTCCTCTCCGTCTCTTTCCCTGTCCCTTGTCTCTAGTCTTCCTCATCCCTCTCTCCTATATTCTCTTATTCCAATTAATGATCTTCCTCCTTTAGGCATCCGTTGTTTCCATAGGAACAGTGCTCTGTAGTCGATACTGGTCGTCTAGGCAACGGTGAGCCATGGGCAGGACATTCTGTGTGTGTGTGCGTGTTTCTGTGTGAGTGCGTGTGCGCATGTCACATGTTTACTTGATTTGGGCTTGCCCCTTGCGACGGCGCAGGTACACGAATGTCGTGTGTTCAGTGTTTATGGCTTTCTGTCAAGTAAATTTTTAAGTTTTTCTTACTTTGTGTTAATATTTCTTTCTCATATCATATGGAAATAAGTCCTTTTGATTCATATTAAAGTATATTCGACCATCATTTACCTCACTTTCCTCCTCAGTTCTGCTACTGTGTGGGTCGTGTTGTTGCCGTCTAATTCTCCTTTAAACTATATCCCTCAGTACTGTGCACATATGTAGTGTAACATCATGTTCTCAATCTCTCTCTCTGGTTATTGGTTACACACACGCACACACACACACACACACTATTTAAGGGCAGTCCCTGTAGATTATAATCTCTCTCCTGGTCACAGATTCTATTGTATGTGTTGTGAAAAGAGGGAGAAAATCTATAATACTCCAATCAGGTGCACAGACGACACAACAGAGAAGTGTGTGCACGTCTATGCACTAAATGTGTGTGTGTGAGTGCATGAAGTGTGTATTAACGCATGAGATGTGTGCATTAAAGCATGCAGTCACATTTACGAGATTTAGCAGTGACTCATGTTTAACACAGTTGCATCTGCCAACCCATGTCAGGACATTACTGGACACGTTATATTCGTGTGGACAGTCTTGTAAACTTGAAACCATGTGTGTTTGTGTGTGTGTGTGTGTGTGATTAATGGAGTGACAGTCAGCAAGAGGGATTGCAAGCGGGGGGGGGGGACGGGAGGGGGTATGTGTGTAAAAGGGAACAGAGGGATTGCGTCTGGCTGCGGGGGCATCCCTGTTCACAGCTGGGACAAACCTTAACGCTGGATTAACAACAGTATCCATAGAAAGACAGAGCGAGCACGAGTGTGGAGAGGACTAGAAGACAAGAGAGAATATGTAGACAAATAGTAGTAATAATAGTAGAGTGAGAAAACCTTTTTTCAAATACTACATTTTGATGCTCTGCAGATATCCTGAGATCATGAGTGCATCAGTTTTCCTCGCAAATCCATTTTTCCTCACTAAAGTCTTCATTAACAAGAGAGAAATAAAAATGACTTATTCACGAATGCCTTTTAAAAACAGACATCATTTCACACCAGCCAAAAAAAGGAAGCAGACCTGCAAAAGCGAACAACTTGATTTTTCAGATACTACTGGGAGAACACCAACACACAGTGACATTACTCCACACACACTTGTTGAACAACTAATCTAAGGGTCTATGATACACACTAAATATGACAATATGTGTATAATAAATATATTATACACACATGTATGCATTACTATGGTGGTTGTGTGTGTGTGTGTGTGTGGTCAGCCGTTAGCCAATGTGAGTGGGGAAGAGTGACTGAGCACATGCAGAGAATCATGCCAGAAGCAGAGCTGTGTGGAAAATCTCTAGAGAGCTGGGAGGCCTCGGCTCAGCAGTCCATCCCCTGACACACATACACACACACATATGCATATATGCATATAGAAAAAAGAAAAAAAAAAAAAACACATGTAAAGACACATGTAGATGCAGTGCATGCACACACATACACACACATCTACATTTTGTAAGATCATATAGAGGAGCTTGAACACACAAACATCACAAGGAGTAAACGTGCATGTAAAAAATAAAAAAATTAAAAAATTAAAAGATGCTCTGAAAGCATACACAAATGCACTCGCACACCCTGTCTTTGATCCTATCGTCAAGTTCCTACACATGCGCAACCAGAGTTGCAATCACCCACGCTCCCTCACCATCACGTGTGCTCCACTGCTCTACTTTTCCCCAGCTGGAGCTTGAGAGGAGAGGGGGCTCATTGGGCAAGCACCCTCACACACACACACACACACACACACACACACACACACACACACACACAATATATATACACAAAAGCATGCATGCACGGGAATACACACACAACAACATGAGTTCACAGCCACACATGCATAAATCTGCAGTTGGGGATGCACACACACAGAAGTATACACAATTAAACAGCATGTATATGCGCACACACATAAACTCACAGAGGAGGGAGGGAATGGCTTATAAAAATAACCTCGGACACACATGCACTGATGTATAAAATATACTTCAGCTTTCAACATTAGTCAGGTTTTAAAGTTTACTGATTCACTGACTGCATCACTTTGGCTGCTGGGATTGACGGCGTCTTCCTTCCTATACTTTTATAGACATATACAATCCAAATAAAGTTCTATCCAATCAGAGTATCGCAAGTAAAGAGATGATACATTGGTATGTCCAATATTATCCGCTGATATTAGTTTGTCACTGATATATTGGTATTAGCGTGTATGTTTGCCAACTAGTAACAAGAAACTGCAGTACAGAAATACCAAAGATATGTTTGGGGTCACTTAGAAACAGTGTCACCTTTACGTAGTTTGTCATCAGAGACAAATTTATTCCTCAACTGTAAAGTGTCCCGTTCAAGGATTTAAGAGATTCTTGCCGAAAACCTTTGTTCACGTTATGAGTTCATGCAAACAAATAATGGCCAACATGATTATTTTACATTTCTGAAAATCCAGTATCAGTTGGGCTATAATTAAATCAAAACAGATTAAAGGTGCAATATCAACATCATCCCAGGGTGTCAAATACCGATGCTCTGTCTCGCCCCTTGGTGTCTGATACCGACGCACAAGGAAGCCTTTAGCATCTGTATGCGATGCGCCAGGCATCAACTTTATTGAGTAAACGACGCACTAAATGCTAATGTCAGCATGCTAACATGCTCTCAATGACAATGCACTACAGTTAACATGTATTTACCATATTAACTGTAGTAGTTTAGCTTGTTAGCATGCTAGGATTTGCTACTGAGTACAGCTAACCAAAGTAAGACCTGATGTCGCCTCTTGATGAAAAGTCAGTTGATCACCAAAGTTATTACAATCCATCCAGAGGTAGGCATGAATGTATTCACCAAAATGGAGCCCTACATTTACAGATATACTAAAACCTGAATTAAACTGAAACTAAAAGTCCAGATTGGACTGAGTCAATGTTAAAAATGTCAGAGGTTGAGTGAAAACCTCTAAACTGCACTTTGTTCTTTAAGGATTTTTTAAACTTCACCTTTAACAGGACAGAAGGAGGTGAGATAGAAAGAGCGAGCGAGGGAGAGAGTGTGAAAAGAGAGAGAATAAAGTGGATTGGTGTAATCCACTTTATCCATGGCACAAAAGGTTCAAACAGCAATGAAAACATACCAACATGGGAACACAGACACAAACGCAGACAAAAAGACACACACACGATTCACAAACTCTGATGAATAAACCTAAGCTGGTGTGTGTGTGTGTGTGTGTGTGTGTGTGTGTGCGTGAGCATGAATGCTATGCCATCTATGTGTGTGTCTCAATATGAATGTTCCCCTGGGGTCGTCTTCCCGGCAGGCTTCCAAGCTTCCCGGTAATGGAGCAGGGGAGAACACTCCACAGCAGGAGTCAGGGACAACCAATCAATGTCAACGAACGTCTCTCTCTCTCTTTCTGCATTAAACCAGCTCAAGATGATGTAATGACAGGAGTCTCTCTTCCATTATGGATGGGTGGGTTCACAGTTATATGTTTTCCAATACATTAGCCCAGTGGAGTGCCTGAAGCCATCTCTGGGCACTTTTTATGAACCAACCGACCAAAAGGTCTGCTTCAGGTGCTCAAGGGTCATGAGAGCAAATGAAAACATGTCATATATAGTATACAACAACAACAGTAAATATCTCACCTCAAATTCTCTCATTTCTTCTCAGAAATCTAGTTTTAACAGGTCTTCTTGGTGTAATGAAACCTGTTCCCTGCACATGTTTGTATTTCTAACCATTCCCTTGTATCAACTGAGTGTAATAACAATGGAGCAGCTAGTGCTGCATGCAACGGGTAACGTTGGCATTTATTTATTTTATTTGATAGGGATGATGCAATTTAATATAGTTCCGATACAGAGCATGAAACTGATGTGCTGCACACAGAGGTTATAGCTATTGCTAATTTTCAACTCTTGCCCCTTGCTGAGCTTTACATATACAGTGTAATTAAAATATAAAGCTTTCATCATCAAAAAAAAAATTGTCATCCTGGAAGAGACCACTCCCATCAGGATAGAAATGTTTCATCATAGGATAAAGATGATCACTCAGAACAACTTTGTAGTGATTTGCAGTGACCCTTCCCTCTAAGGGGACAAGTGGACCCCAACCATGCCAGCAAAATGCCCCCCACAGCATAACAGAGCCACCAGACCCCCTCACTGTAGGGGTCAAGCATTCATGCCTGTACCGGTTTTTCATTTAATTTGTCACCCGTCAGTATGTTTTTATTTATCTTATTGTAACACCAAACAAAACAATGTTTTGTCTTAAGTGAGCTTCTTATCACTTAACAGAAAAAAACAACATCAGATAAACAGCACCAGCATTAAAGAACAATAAGTGCAATTGAAAAAAAAATGTCTCTAGAGCTTTTCACATTTTCTGCTTTTTGGCAGTGAAACCATCTGCCTGAAGTTTGGCTACACCTGATACCTATTTGAGGGTAAAAATAAAGGGAAGGCTAATTTTCAAGACATGAAACAATGATACTACTCTGCAGGCCCTACTTAAATTTGCCAAAGCATGGCTACATGAGAGGAAGGGCTATTATAATCAGAGGATAGGCTGTTACCACAGAGGCTGTTACATGTAACCTATAAAGTTGTCTATAGCCATTTCAATGACCAAGACGTCAGGTAGGCGAAACCTTAACTTTACACAGGCTACGTGGTTTGCTGGCTAGATTACAATGATCAATGGCGCATTGCTTTCAGTGGCCTACGCCAGCTCTACCAGCGAGGATGCGTGACAAAGTAGAGCCAATTTGATACAAATGCTCTTGGTCATTTAAGAAAAAAAATGCAGAGCTAATTAGTTATCGAAGATCTATCTGTCTACAGTTTATGTTAACTCATTTTCACTGATTAAACATTCAACAACAATTTGAATCTTACCGTTGTTATTCCGTAATGTGGAGTTCCGATGTTTGATCTGAACTATAACCCAGAAATATTTGCTAAAGTTGAGCGACGCTCTGTGTTTAGATATTCCACGCTGGTCTGTAAACAATCTCATTGGCCAGTGAGTGTGACAATTTGAGAAGAACATCTGTTTGGTGGCTTTTTTTTTTTTTTTTTTTTTTACAACATTGAAGTCCACAAACAAGATAGAGAATGAATGGGAAGTTATATCTCTCTCTCTCACTTGTCTCCTCAGATCTAAACTGATCTCATAAATGGCCTCTATAGACATCAAATGACGGAAATCTATCGTAGCAACGGAGAACTTTAATCCCTGCGGGACTAAAGGTTAGCAATTAAAAGTGTTAGTCTGAGATGATATCCAACTAAAGAGTCTCCATAGCAACAGTAAGAGTGATTCAAAGAGCGTGTCAGGCTGTGAAATAAATTTCACAACTCAGTGCACCACGGCCTCTACTGTGAGATTTTTTTTCTGTGTGTGTGTGTGTGTGTGTGTGCGCGCATGTTAGCAACAAAAATAAAACTGTATTTGTTGTTACACCTATTGTACCATGATTCTATAAACAGCATGTGTGTCCTTGATAGAGACGAGTGGTGACTGTGTTAAGATGTTTTTCAGCTCTGATTTCTGCTGAATTTTATGGTGCATTCAATCTTTTGGATCTATATGTAGGTTGTTGCCTTTGAACCTTATTATCTTGGCATACTTAAATACATTTGTGCATCATTTATCATCATGCTCGTGTAATAAAAATCTATTGACATGAAGTGTCATTGATTGTCACAAGTACATTTCTTTGTTTTGTTTTTTGTTTTTTTTAAGCAGGTTAGGATTCTGTTAGGAAAAGCAGATTTTAGATTAAAGCATGCTCTATCTTTTCTCTTCCCTCTCCCCTCTTTGTTTTTCTTCCCTTCCTTTGCTACATTCTTTCCATCAGTCTCACACCAGCGCACTGCTCATTAGCTTTCTGTCAGTCTCGTTTTCTGTCTCCTTCTCTTTTTTCTTTCCTCTTCGCTGTCATGCACTTTCCCCATTTCCCTCACCCACCTCTTTCTCATTTTCTCCTCCATCCCTCCTTCCTTGTGTGTGAGTTTAACAAAAGATGTGTCTTCAGGGATCTCCTCCCTTCTCATCACTCTCTCCTCCACTCAAGCCATTTTCCTGCATCTCCCGAGCTGTTCACACCTTTCTTTCTCTTTTGTTATCTCTTTCCGTCTGTCCACCTTTTTCAATTTGTGAAAATGTTTTAGTAAGAAATGAAAGTAGGCTCTGATCCCACCTCCCACATTCCTGCAAAACACACACATACATATACTGGAATCGTGACTGCTGTACCCGTACAAGCCACAGTGAGAGAGCAAAAATACACCAGCGCAGAAGACTACTGACATCTCTGCGATCACACACGCATACATACCAGTATCTGCACAACACAAGCAGTCACAAAGAACACACAAACACAATCACACATTATCATCTCCGCATAGCCTCAAGCATGGAGCAGGTGAGAGAAACGAAAGTGGAAATGAGGGGAAAAGTGAGTGAGAGGAAGAAGTGAGAAGAAGAGATGGTGTGAAGGGAAGCAGGTGACAACGAGTGAGAAGGAACTCGACTCTCTTACTGTAATGGCTTTCAAACAGGCCTGCTTTTTGAGCTCAGCTTCACTTCTTCTGAAGGGAAGTCAAATCCTCCCATCTGTCCCCCAAACAAAGTGATCCTTCTTTAATACTTCCGTCTGGTAGAGAAAGACACCCAGGTCTACTGTTTTTTGCATGTGTGTGTGTTGCTTTTGTCCTTAAAACTTGGCCAGTATGATGCACAGTTTATGCCTTTGTTTACTAAGTTTATAGCATTAAAACCTGAGTTTTTAGAGGAGATTAAACAATACTTTAAATAGGATATTTTCTTTTCAGGCCTCATCTTCAGTGATGGTGAGAATGAAATCATAAATACATGCAATGTATCATCAAAAGGAAATCTATTTGACTACACAGTGATGCATCAGTAATAGAAATGATATTGATTATAGGACTACAAAGAACAATTTTTCATGATTCATTAAAGGTACCCTGTGGAGATTTCTTGAAAACAAACAAAAGTTATGTTTACATTTAGTTTTACTGACCAAAATGCATCATGTGTATCCCTGAGGTACAACAAATGACTTGAATGTATTTCCTTCCTCATAAAAACAATTGAAAAGCAGCTTTTTGAAAACATAGAAATTATACATTGTTTACGTTCTTCGTTGCTAGCTTGCAGTCTTCTTCAATGCCTTTGCGGGCACATTGCTACATTTCTTTGTGCGTTACTTCCACAAAGCGTCCATCAGTGGAATGACATTATTCCTGCGGCAGGAATGCGTATGGCGTCACATGTGCACATGCATGAGAAAAACAAAACGGAAACCAGTCATAAAAACTTTTCTCTACAGTGCTACTAGTGGTCAAAAACTCAACAAGGTACCTTTAATCTCTCGATTATTTTTCAATTGAAAGATGATTGCTTTGTCTCTAAAATGTAAGAAAATAGTAAAAAAATGCTACCACAATTTCCCAGATTCTCGGTGACATCTTCAAATCGCTCATTTTGTCCACCTTACAGGTCAAAATCCAAAGATATTCAACTTGCAATTATAAAAAATTGAGAAAAGCAGCAAATCATCACATTTTAGAAATGAGAACCAGCTAATTCTGGAGATTTTTGCTGAGAAATGATAAAAGAATTCATCTATAATCAAAACAAATTGTTTCAGCACTCATTTACTTCATTACTGGATGCCAAATCTAAATCGTCATCATCATAATAAACATGAGGCTGGTAGCCTACTGATTGAAAATTTTAGTGGAATATTCAACCGAGATGTACCATTGCATTTTCAGTTATGTACGATTTTAAAAAGGGCCTTCATATTTTCTGTATAAATTTGCATTAATATTAGATGCACTTAGTCCTCTCTAGATGCTTCCATTAAAATGATTCACACGTTCTGACCTTTTCCACTGTTGCATTTACTGTAATTATATATTCAGTCTGTGTATTGGAGTTAGCAAAATGCCTGGACTACACCTGTAATTACAAACTAAACTTTGGATTGTAAGTAATTCATCAATGCTCCAAATGCAGCAGGAGTGCATCATGAGTAATTCTTCCCCATTCATAGCTTGGGAGTCACTTACTGTACTTCAGTTGACAGTGGTGTTCTCTTGTCTTAGTGTGTCAAGGTCAAGCATGGCTAATGGCCAAAACATTGTCATTGTCACATTGACACAGCGGTGGTTAGTGCCGCAGTCAGCAGCTGAAGGGCACTCAACGTCATGCAAGTCAACCGATGGGCTGTTGAGATGGAGTGGAAATGTAAAGTGCCACTATTACCCATTTCACCGTCAGGAAGAAGTCATTTACAGATAAACTCCTATTGTAATGCATTCAAATCATCATGCTATAGGCGTGTAGAGACTCTTCTGGCTTGTACAGTAATGACAGGTAGAGGACAGATCAGTGAAATTGGAGCAATCTACAGTATACAGTATATATTTCAAGTGTTTTTTTTTGTTATGTGTATTACTACCGTACAAGAAAATAAATGCAAAAGAAAAACATCTTCCAAATCCTGTACCATATAAATGTTTATAAGGTAATGCTGTATGTGACATGTTAGGAACCAAACTTTTTGTTTTTAACCAGAGATTGTTGCAAAGACTGTACAGAACTATGTTCGGAGGACACAGCAACAGATATGATTGCTCTACAAGGGCTTGAGACATATTGGAGACAATGCTTCCAGCTAATGGAATTATTGTCACCTACATATGTTTGAAACTGAACAAAACTGGGTTGAGTTTACTGCAGGTTCTTTAGGAATTGGGTGCTATATCCTTAAGGGCCGTAAACACCAAGAACTAACGATAACTATAAATATTTAAGTTTTAAAAATCATTCTAACTCAAGTGGATGGCGGAGTCCACACCACAACTATAACGACAACGACAGTGGTGAATGATATCATTGGCATCACTTTCAGAGCGATTCGATGAACAATAGAAACACTGACAGCAAACTCCATCCCCGAAACCATACAGCATGACAAGGTCTCCATCAAGCCTGACATTTCCAGTAAAACTCCAAGACCTGCATATATCATCTTAAATATATAAATATCAATCTGGAAACTGACTGATGACTTTATTTATATCAATCTATTTTAATGTGGGTTTTCTCCTTTCTCACCACGGACTGACACACTGGCCCAGATTGACACCCAGAGGTGATTTCTTTAGATAGGTTTGTCTCTCTTTATTATACAATGTTGCCGGAACTTTGTTCTCCATTATAATGTAAAAAAATGACAAAGTTAACGACCCTTTTAGGCCCCAGATCTGTGCTCATACCGTGTGTTCCTACCACAGCGCAATAAAAGCTAGTCGTCTATGTGCCTTTGAGCATCGCGCTTCAGTGTCTGCTACCATCCGTCAGTGCAGTTTGGTCTGTAAATACAGGAAAATCACAGCAACTAGAGTCCCAAAATACTTCTGAGCAACACATTGAATCACCACCCACCTGTGAACCCATACCCTTCTGGTGGAGCGCGCAGTGCATGCTTGGCGCCACTGATTACAGAATTTTATTCATAAGTGTGGATTCTCACATCGTTATGGTTATAGTTATTGTTATAGTTCTTGGTGTGGACAGTCCTTAAGGGTCCCCATCCATCTAAACCTAATCACAGACCTGAATTTAAGTTACTGGACTGATAGGTTTTAGACCAATGAAGATATATAATGTAAAATATTGTATATAAAAAGGTGAGGTAGAGTTAGGTGAAGATTAGGGTTGAATGTTTTCCCTTGATTCTATAATTATTATTTTCCTGAAATACATCACTCTTTGCCCATAATAAACAGGATTTCTCACTATAAATGAAGTTTGATTTTATACAGAACAACAAATTATAATATAATACATGGATAATTTTCATTTTCTTATATTTTATATTTGTTAGGTCATATTTTTGGTTAAAAAAAAAACAAAACACAATTCATCTTAAAGTACAACATCTGTGAGGTGAAAGAAAACACAATGCTAATCATGCTCAGCATATCTTCTTACCAGTTTTGTAACATCTGAGGATTTACACGGGAGCGTATGACCATGTTTTCAGTGCTAAACTTAGTTTATTAGCTCATTACTGTGTGCAGCGGCAGGCAGAGAAAATCTGTCGCATGCAACCAGTTGTGAGTTATTTCAGTGGTTTGAGGCAGGGGATCACTGCTGTTGGATGTTTGGGCGGTTTTATGCACATCTGTTGAATGCTACTCTGCACTCCACCACCTGCGTAGTTTTCATTTACAGATCTGGTACTCTACTTTGTTACCAGCTGAACTTTCAGCTGCCATTGTAGCATGAAAGCTAATTCGAAATAAACTGCTGCAGCTGTAAAGTTGATCCACTTCAGTTACAGTTGCATTGTAGCGCAAACATGCACACATGTTCTAAAACTCCACAGTTCCTGAAGGTATTTCTCCCAGGAAAAGGAAATTCTGGTGACAATTTCCAGTAAATACAAGGATCTCAAATCCCTGTTATTTAACCAGAGTGAAGATACACAGATTTGTAACAGTACCTCTGTGAGAGCCTTGTGAATGAAACCAGCGGTCTCAGGGGACACCTCCCAGGGGGTTTTCTCTTCCACCATTATGGCATCCAGCGTAGCCTTCTCTAGGATGACATCAAAGGACTCATTGGGGAAGGAGAGCTGGCGGACGTCCATCTGATGCCAGGTCATACCTGGGCAGTCGCTGTGTCTGGCACTCATAGCACTGATGCACACTGAGGAGTAATCTATGTTGGTGATGGAGCGGTAGCCAGCACTGTACATGTCACCACTCATACTGCTGTTTCCACAACCTGGAGGAAAAGAAAGAAGAGACAAAGAAGAGTGAGTTGATGCTAGAACAGGAAAGGACAGGAGGCAAGTTAGGAGAGAAAACAGGAGAAGAGGAAATGAGGAAACAAGAACAGAGAAGGGGAGACTAAGTCCAATATGTCTCTCATGATTCAAATCCCCAATATGTTTTTGGTATGAGTAAGAGATGGTGTAATCAATATAGCTACAACATGGGATTAAACAGCTAGTTGCTAACATGACAAAGACTGCCATGACTGGGGCCACCTCCTGTGATTGATGAGACAGAGACCAGCACGCACACACACAGTCTCTATTTGATCAAGCTGCGGTTCAATCATGAGCACCAAGCAGAGATGCAAAACCTGCCACTCCAGAGGACAACACGGGGCTCATATAAAGTGTGTTCAGCCGGTGCAGCCTATTCCCACATAGCGTTAGACTGCAAAAAAATTTGTCATGAGCAACAAGGTTTCAACTTGTAGCTTGTCACTGGGTGACAGATGGACGATAGCCTGGCCGTGAAATAAAAGAGGACAAAAGAAAAGTGAAGACAGCCTCTCATGTAGCAAGACAAGATGAAAATAATCTACTGAATGCAGCATCTCACCTTTAGGATCAGATGACTCATAGATCGTGAAGATGGAAGAGGAGGAGTGGGCGGAGGAGGAGGAGGCCGACAGGCAAAAAAAAAAAAAGAGGGAAAGAGGAGGAGGAAGACATATGCACCATGTTGAGGCACAAAGTCAAGATCATGTACGTTAGCGCAAGAAATGGTCATTTTATCTTGTACTTATTAAAGTTAGCGTGTGTGCATGTACATTTGTGTTTAATGGTACAGTATCTGCCTGGGGAAGGAGAGCATGTGATAGGTGGGGCTGTGACTTCCGGCAGCACGTTGGCATTGACACCTCTGCTGCAAATGTGTGGCTGGCGCTTGTTATCACCTTACTGCTTCCATAATTACCAGCCTCCAAAAGCTCCATGTATGTGTGTATGCGTGTGTATTTTGGTTGTGTGCATGTGTGCAGTTCATGCTGAATAAAACTTGTGTTGCACAATCATAGCAGGCATAAATTCTCACATACAGACATACATCCAACAACTGAAAGGCAACAGCTGTTCGAAAAGGACAGAAACGTGACAAGGAGAGTAGGAAGCGTAGCCACAGATACATAAAAACATTGTGGAGAAAGAAAACCATGTGCCAAACAAAGTAGTAGACTCCCATTTTCCTAAATACACTCCACCAGTGATATCAGAGTGTTTTAGCTGCTTGTGAATGCAAGTGTGTGTGTGTGTGTGTGTGTGTCGGACATCAGAGGGCTGGAGCTGTGCTGTCCCCTGATGGCTCTCCCAGTAACGTTGGCTTCAAAACAAGGGAGAAAATATGTCAGTGCTGCTTGTCACACTCAAATAGTTGAGCACTTTCTTTATGGATGGCTGGAATATGAGAGAATGCATCAGAGTTGAATTACACAGGCTCAACAGGTTATTTTAGATAACTTTAAGCTCCCGTTATAGGTGCCAAAAACAAGCTGCAGCTTTGGAAATACATGTTGTGTGGAGGGGGAGGCAACTCGACAAACAAGCTGTGAGTCTGTGGAACATTGGAGATTCCTTCCATCTTAAAAAAAAGGTCAGAGACATCATGAAAAATGGTGGCATCACTGGTCAGTTTATGGTCAAAAATGAGGGTCTGCGGTCTCATTTCATGCCCACGTTTGGTGCTCTGCAGAGTGGGTTAAATCACTGCTGCACTCCTCTCTCAAATCCCCAAGCACGCCAGACATTGTTTCCAAAGGGCTCTCCCCGCTGACACAGCTATGTGTGTGTGTTTTCTTTTTCCATGCACTCGGCTCCGAGGAAGGGGTGTCACATGACGGCTCATTCCTAGGGGTTGTCACGATAATTATAGTTGCCAGGCTGTCATCAAAGACACTACTCCCATTTTGTCTCTGTGACATCAGGTGGTGCCCCCCACAACCTCTGATCTTTATACACACACACACACACACACACACACACACGCACACAGACACAGACAAAGAAATAGGCCTACATTGCTGCAACTCCAAAGCAGACAGAGTGTGCTTCGTGTTTGCATGTGTGTGGGGAGATCCCAGGGTGTATGAACCATGTGTGTTTATGTGACTGATGTTTATTCAGGATACCAGACCACTCCAGGCCAGTCTGGAGCCTGGAGTCTGTTTTTTTTCCTCCAGCTGGAAGCAGAGGAAGCTAAAAACCTCCTGATAGCCAGAGAGCACATCCTAACTGGATTATCCAGAGCGGCAGACTAAAGTTAGAGGTGTCATATCACCTCCTTCTGCTGGCTGTGTGAGTGTGCGTGTGTTTGTGTGTGTGTGTGTGATGGAAAATTTGAGACCCGGTCTTAAAAAGTATCATACCACTCTGCCCCTCCTAGTCTTGTCCCTAGGATAAGGGATGGTCTTGGGTCTGTTGCCTCGTTGGTTAAATCCATCATAAGAAATCTAGGTGTCAGTATGGACCAGGCTCTGACTCTGGACCAACATGTCAACTGTCTGATTTGCTCTTGTTTTTTCCAGCTGAGAGACATTGCAAAACTGAGGCCCCATTATGTCTCAAGCAGAGATAGAAATGTTAATTCATGCTTTTATATCATCCTGTCTTAACTAATGTAACTCTCTTTTCACCTGCCTCAACAAAACATCCCTGGATCGTTTACAAGTGGTCCGACAAGCTGCTGCTAAACTCTTGACCAGGTCCTCCAAAAGGTCACATGTGACACCAATTCTGATTGCTCTTCACTGGCTCCCCATCAAATTCAGAAGCCAATTCAAAGTTCTGGTGATCACCTATAGAGCTCTGCATGGTCATGCACCTGTTTACATTAGAGATCTACTAAGGTCCTCTGATCAGGGTTTGCTGGTTGTTCCTTGATCTAGGCTTAAAATTAAATGAGACTGTGCTTTGACTTTGCTTTGGGGTTGTGGCTCCTAAACTTTGGAACTCTCTCCCTTTGGACTTAAGATCTGTGGACACTGTGGACACTGTGGA
Organism: Thunnus thynnus; assembly: GCF_963924715.1. Classification (NCBI taxonomy): domain Eukaryota; kingdom Metazoa; phylum Chordata; class Actinopteri; order Scombriformes; family Scombridae; genus Thunnus; species Thunnus thynnus. The sequence continues at coordinate 14,174,421 of NC_089528.1, forward strand.
CACCTTTACAAAGCAGCTCAAGACTCATTTGTTCAGACTTGCCTCTGTGTAATTTTTCCATTTTCTAATAATTTTTGTTTTATTGTGTTTTGTGTCTGTTTGCATGTTTATGCTGTATTTCATCTGTGAAGCACTTTGTGACGTATCTGCTCTATAAAGGTGCTATATAAGTTATTTACTTACTGCACTCAGCAAAAACAAACTGCAGTGAACATAAATCATCAGTAAAGTGTTGTTTCTCTGTGTCCATTTACACAGGAAATTCTGCATAATTTTTTTTTTTTTAAATAGGAAAAGAAGACGATGAGCTGCTAATGCAGAGAGGAATGTTGGCCAAACATGGATGTGGTTCCTTTCTGCTGTCTGAGAGATGCTTGATCCAACAATGGTATCAAGTTGCATGACTGACCTGACAAACCCTTTGATATTCAAGAAAAACCTCAACATGTGACTCTCACAGTGGGGAGACTTCTTACCCCGCAGGAAAGGAAACCTCTGAGATAATCCACTGGAATATCATGGCATCTGCTGTTTGCACATGGTCAGCCTACCAAACACCAGGGAAAAAAGCAAGTATTTTCCTGACACTGAAGAGTTAGTTCTTAATTCAATCCATAAAGTTTATGTCATACAAAGATGAAAATAGAAAAGACAGTTTTGCAAATAGCAGAACTCTTTTAAAAGTATAATTGACACCTGCCTTCTACAATGAATAATGCCATTCAACACTTCTACATAGTGTTTGCCTCATTTATAGCACAAGAGTATGCAGTTGTATTACTGGAGAGGGTGCGTTAGTGAATGTAAGACAAAACTGATCATGAAATGAAATGCTTGCATAATCTTAATTTCCATTAAGAGACTGCTGCTCAGAATATCTGGATATCCATACTGTGTTCAAAAATGTGTCCAAAACCACATAATCGCATCCCAATTTGCAATGCAACACCAGCCCATCTGCACACCAGAAACGCCAAGTAAGATTAAAGCTTCCTTTATAGTCATTCCATTCATTTCCAGTTCAGTTTCTTGACTCTTACTCGACATTAACTGTTGCAGATTTGACCTTTGAGCTATCAAATGACCTCCTTCCGCATAGACAGCGACTCTCTAGAGTCCATATATGGTCAGGAGGGGTGGTGGGTGGGGAACCCCTGTGAGAGTGCCAGTGGGGTGAAATATCAAAGCTGCTATCTCTGAGGAGAGCCAGACCCAGCAGTGGAAACTCCATGATGTCAGAGGCATGTAGGGCATGTATTAGCATCCCAGATTGATTTAGACACATCAAGGATGGGGACTGTGGCCAGTGCTGATGAAAGGTGATGTGCTCTAGCAACAACAGCGAGCTCGCTGCCCCCGCTCACCCTGCGAGCTCCGGGCTAGCCCGAGGTAAACTGATGCCACGGTGACGCTTCACAAAGTTCAGCTGCAACAACTGTAAATGTCAACAAATGAAAAGCGCCCGAGTGGAGACGGGTTTGTTTGTGTGTTTACACGCATTAATGATGTGGATGTAAGTAAGTATATGTTTGTATGGTTGAATGTGTTGACTTGTGTGTTAACCTTTAAAAAAAAAAGAAAATGTGACTTTAAGTAAGTTTATTTCTATCAAGCTGCTACAAAAATGGCAGCAACTCCAATAAAAACATCAGTCAAGCCCAAAGCAGCCCATCATGTTTCTTCCAAGAGAAACTGAAGAATTTTTCCACGGCTGTTGATGCAGTTTTGTGCATAAAGTGTGATAAAGTCTGACTTTGAGTGGTTATGTCAGGTCACAAGAAGCCTGCACGTGTGTCTGTGTTTGTGTGTGCGCACCATGACAATGATGACAGTAGACAGTATCACGCTGGGCCTTGTTTTAACCAATTACATCTTGTTATTTTCCCTCTAAGTTATGGTCCCGTTATCTGATTAATTAGGCATAACTGTTTGTTGACATTTACACAAACACACACAAATTACCTATTTTAAAATCTATTTGACCTATAGTATCTGAAGTCTGCAGTGTGCTTAAATGGGCCGACCACATCTTAAAGCAAAGTAGAGAAACCAAAAGGTATATAAAGCAGTTCCAAATGACCACAATCAAAGACAAGACAAAAAGCCTGGCGTAATAAAAAATGACTGAGCCATGATGCATTGGATAAATGGAGATAACACACATTTCACATTTCCTATCACAACTTGTGATAGGAAAAAAAAGAGAGCTTGAGAGCTCACTTTCCCACCCTGTACACCTGGCCAACCACTGCATGAAGTGACAGTGTTTGTCAGATTGTTGTTAGATTGTTGGAAGTTACCAAAATTGTTGGACGCGGCTCCCACCTCTGAAATCAGAAAGCTGAAGAGTGGGGTTTATTTGAAGCTCTTCGTTTGAAGCATACTGACCCCTTTATTGATCTGTTTAAAAACTTTCAGCTGAGTTTCCTATTAAAAATGCATAATTTTGTGCAGCTTATTCATCTTAACACAGAGACGGAGGAATGAGAGTGGAGAAGACTCAGGAAGAGAGGAGAGTACAGCAGATAGAGGTAGAAAGAACAGAAGAAGATGAGCTACCAGAGGAGAGAGGACACACATGGGGTAACAAAAATAACAGTGAGGATGGAAGAGGAGTCATGAAAAGGAAAAGAGTTCAAAAAGAAATGGTGAGTCAAAGAAAGCAATGAAAGAAGTGGAAAAATCATTTGAGACAGAGCAAATGTGGCCAAAAAAAAGAGGGGAAAAAAGACAGACAGGAGAATCGACACAATACTAGAGCAAGATAAGGGAGAGAAAAGGGGAGTTGAAGGAGAAAAGGAAGGAGAGAAACCAGCCTCGTCTCCATGGAGCTGAGAATCTCTCACTCGATATACACCTAAATCCTTTCTCCTAATCTCAATGTCTTTCTCTATCACATTTCGTACATACATCATCGACCAGCATCCACTTAAGATGAAGGTATATTTAAATACACAAGCCGCTGTGTGTTTCAGTGTGCGTTTTCCCTCTCTGTCACCATTTTACACCAGATAAAGATATTCTCTATTTTTATGTTTTTCAAGCAGTTTCAGATGCTCTGGTGAAGTTGCATCAGCAGTGAGGCCAAATGAAATTCTCTCAAAAGCTCGACTCTTCCGGCAACTTCTCCTCACGAGTCTCTTCTCCCCCCCTCCACTCACAAAGCAACCTCAGTTACATAACCGGGTATACGAGATAATTAGTGACTGAATAATTAAGCGTGTGCCCGTGACAGTGTGACTGTTTGATGGAGTGTGAGCCTGTGTGTATATATGTGTATGTGTGTGTGTGAGTGATGGAGGACTTTTGGAAGGACTCCATTGTATGAATCTGCCTCTTTGTTGTGGCATCGAGCCTAAAGCTTCTCTCGGATCCAAAACACCAACAGGCACCAGGAACGGGGGCTTAGTAAATAGCAACGGGAAGAGAGAGCCATCTTTTCTCTCTTTTTAGCCAGAACTAACAGTTATTGAAAGCCACCCACCACCCTCTTTATAACACTATTTATGCCTTGTTACCTTCTCTGCCAGATTTCATACAATACCACGAGTCAAGCATTTGCTGCACATAATTTTTTTTGTAAAAGGAAAGCTGAGTGCTTTATGCTTCACCCTCTGCTTAACAAAAAAAGAAAAAACAAAACAAAACGCTCAACTGTGGAAGCTGCAAAACTGTCTGCGTTGCACCTCTCTCTGTCCTCAGCAGGGTCAAACGAATGCCGGAAAAAAAACTACTGTGCTGTGGTGAAAGTCTGGACATCAAGTACGATGGATAGAGCACTAAAAAGTGCTCTATCCATCGTAAGTAATAGAGCACTAAAAAGTGCTCTATCCATGAAGGGTGGGCAGCTGTCAGACTAAGTGGGCGAGCTAGGAGCAAAGGGGTGACATGAGTAGGAGAGAGAGAGAGAAACTGACAGAAGGAGTGTGTTGTACAGAGCCCAAATGATGCAATTTGATCTGCCCTTGCTGTGTAACTGAAGAACTAGCAGGGGCACACACACACACACACACACACACATACACACACACACTCACAGCATGAGTCAGGTGTGTCACTGCAGATCAGGTCCTTGTTGAGGATGATGTTGTGAGCCGTTGTAATTCCAGGAACAATGACAACAAATGATCTCCCTTACAATGATAAATAATGATACAATGAAAAAAGCAGATCAGTAACTGCGATCACAATTAACTATTTATACAGCACGTCTAGTGGCTATTGTGCTCATCTCTCTCACTCCCAGTTTTCATCCCACTGAAGTGGCTGCACAAAACTCTCTTAGATCCATCAATACCCCACGCTGCATATCAAAGTACACTCATCACAATATCCTGGCATCCTTAGTCACAAATACAGATGGATGACAAACTAAGGAAAAAAACATACATGAAGTGTCTCAGTAAGGTGTTGTGCTGCCAGAACAGCGTTGATTCTATATCTCACACCAAAACCTTCTGCAGGTAATCTATTGAGTTAAGATCTGGTCATAGATCTGTCATAGCATATGATTCACATATTCTTCTTACTCACCAAACCATTCTGTCACCTCTCATAGAAATGTGAAGTCTGAGGAGATGCTGGTTCTCGAAGTCTCTCCCCCTCTGTAACTTTTCGTTGAATGACATCCTCAATGTCCCTAAACATAGAAACATGGGAGTCTCCAAGATAATGTAACAATACTATTGGTTTTTGTCATCGCTGTGTGTTTCAATTATTTCAACTTTGTTTCTGAGAAATCATGTTTTTTTTCTGTCAGTTTGGCATGGCGGGTGGATCAAAATACTACCGTACCCATGATCCTCAGCCGTCAGTCGGACGAGCAAAAGCAGAGCTGATGCAAATTCAAAACACTTTGTCTCTGCAGCTGTGGACGAAGCACTTTGCCATAGTCGCTGAACTCATCCAAAAATGTCCCACACAGCATAATCTTTAGCTTCCGCTCAATGATAGTTGCACATGTAAAAGAATTTTAGGCTTATGGACTGGACATTTCTTACTGAAATGCATCTTGGGAGTTGTAGTTAACTTTTCTTCTTATGTTTTTATATACAAAGGGTTGTAACTCTGACTTTTTAAATCAAAGAACCAGATATTTTCTAACACAGTTGCTCATATTTTGCAGTGATGAATCAACCAAGAGAGTTTCATTCCCATCTAAGCCTTGGAAGTGCTCCAACTTCTGGTCATTTGCATTCAATAACCTTCTCCACTTAATCAGGTTTTTCTGTAATTTGTCTCATGTCTGTATGTCTGTAGCTTAATTAGTCTCTCGCTACAGTCTGGATGAAGACCAAACCTCCAACACATCACTGAGGTAACTGTAACTTTTCACCGTGCCACACCCATCATATGGAAAATCGCCAGCACCATGCTTGCAGTTTCTCATGGTAGGATGCAGCACAAGTATTCCAACTGTATGATAAATTTGGCACGAGAGGGGCGCACATTATGAAAATAAACTGGTATTTCACCCCAAGGTCAAACCCATTACCAGCTCCCTCAATCAGTTTCAATAACCTGCTGTCTAATCACTTCAGTGGAAAAAAATCTACAGCTCTATTCGGGTCATACTACCAACATGAGTCGCAGAGCCCTGGAGAAGCGTGTCCGGGTCTGTTTGCTTGCACACTTGCATTAACAGCTGTGTCTGTCAACAGCTTTCCCCTCTCACTTGATATTCATTAAAGCCACGCTGAGTCAGTTACAGACGTACCAATATTTATTTTTCCGTCAGGCTGTTCTAGCAAGAAAGTATGTTCCTGTGTGTGTTTTTGTGTGTAACACCACACTCCTCCTGTACTGTTTGTTCTCCTTTACTGGCAGCGTTTTAACCTGTCAGTCAGTCGCTGGTGGTGGTGGTGTAGCAGCAGAGAGGAAGGTCGTGATTCAGCAAAAAACTGAAGCATGCTCAATTAAGTTTACAGGAATCATTTTTCGGCTCCCTTTAATCTGTGATCAATCCACCTCACCTGTACTGTGTCTTAACGCTGTACACACATACAGTAAACATCAAGTTAGAGAAAAAAGCAGCTCTTTTTTCTTTCACACCCCAAACGTTCCCCACTACAGTAACACACTTTATGAAGCTCAGGAAGACGACTCAGAGACATTACCGTCACTGTCAGATACTTCCTTGTAGCTGCGTGTAACAAGGATTTGGTGCAGACTGCCTCAGCAGGAAAACACAGCGCATGATAACAGTACTGATTAGGCAAAGTCAGGGAGACTAAGTGTATGACATAACACTCTGAAGGTGATTTCATGATAACCAGCATAATAAGAGAGATGTTACAATGACTTTGTCCTGTCAGAAAGCCTCTCAGGAAAAACTGTGTGGGCTTTTCTACATTAGTTTGAGGTAAGATATAAATGAGGCCAAAACTTGGCAAAATCTGTGTTCCCGGTGAGTGTGAATGTTGGTGGATAGTCTGACACACGCTGTGAACAAGAACACAAACACACAAATAAACACGCGCACACAGACACGCACACACACGATATTGTGTAGAGGGGAAAGAGAAGGTAACAGCAGTAGGCATTTTCAATTAGCCACCTACCAAGACCACGTCTGTGACAAGATGAAATGGCCGAAAAAGCACAGGTATTCTGAAGTTTTAAACACACACACACACAGACACACACACACACACAGTGGCTCAAACTTGACTGGTTAATTTTCTGCCTGGTTGGCAGGCGAGTTTGTCAGTTCAAGGTGCCTGCGTCTATATGTAAATGGCTCTGTTGTCTGACCTTGGTGTGATTATGCAGTATGGATCCAGTTTTACAGATGAGGGCAGGCCCAGTGTGGGAGCTTTATGGCTGACCAAGCATATTGATCCCTGCAGGAGGAAATGGCATGTCTCTCTGCAGTGTCATTGTGTCATAGTCTGATCCGTTTCTGAGGTCTGAATCAGCGGCGCTGCTAGAAATTCTGTGTCCTCTGACAAGAGCTCACACAGTGTCACGAAACACTCTGAGCCCCCCTCAATCATTCAGCATCACATTTAGTTTGTATAATCTTTGACTTGATTCTAGATGGATGTGCTGCACATTATCATGAAATGGTTTTGCTGGAATACAGATTTCTTTATCAACTAAAAAGTAGACTGTACAAGCAGAATGATTTGAAGAAAATGTCTAACAGTGATTTTTCTAACCAATTCTGATTTAAATTGCATTTCTTGTATTAATGAAACTTGTATTAATAGTGGTTTACATAGTATCACGCAAGATACATTTGTATAAAGCATAATCATCTTTTTATAGTTTGGGCGACTCATGCAATTAGAACCTACAGCTGAAAATATTTGTCAATCGTCATCATAGCTGCAGAAATCAACGGAATAATTATTTGCTTGTTAAGATATTGTTAATAATAAATGTAAGTTGTAGCCTAATAAAGAATAAATCACATTGGTTAAATTGGTTAAAATCATTGGTTAAATTAATATATACACACTACTATTAAATGTAGTTATAGTATGACTCCTTAAAGTTAGGATTTTCTGGCTCTAATACATGCCAAAAATGGAGGCAAACCATAAACCCAAATCCAAACTTCATAACGACATGGTCACACTGTGTCCACGCAATCCCATACTAACTGGTTGGCAGTAAGAGGATACTGGGCTCTTGATCAACCTGCCAGTGAATACCAACTTTGATAGGCTTGTCAGTCAGTTTCCATGAATACAAATTTAACTAAAAAAACAAACATTTTATGTTCATGTTTTAACTGCATTAAACGTAACCTCTCTTGTTTATACAGTGTGGCAGTGCATAAACTAAGTCGTTAAATGACATTCATTGATAGCCTATTAACATCTGTGTCAGCTAGCTAAATGGCTACACCTGCTGTCTGCCTCTACACTGAAATGGTGCAGGTGTTAACAATTTATGATGCAACAACAAAACATATCAAAACAAATGTATGTGTGTGGAAATAGTACTTCAAAACACAATGGCAGCTTTGTGCAGATTCCACATTGCCCTACATACGATCCAAAAAAAAAAAAGGTTCAGTCTTTTCAGAATTGTAGATTTTCTGACTGTGCTTCAGCTCCAAAATAGTTACTGTAGTTTGTACTGACATGATATGGTGGCTGCGGTCTTTTTTCGGGCCACCAGTGAGCCGCTGATAGCAGTGAAGTTGCTAACGGAGAGTGAGTCAGCCTCTGAGACAGACTGGTGGATCAAGATGGTGATTAATGCTGCATGCTTCATCCTCTCCTCTGGTTTTCAACTCTCCATCTCTCTTTGACAGACACACACACACTTTGATTCATCCAGTATACCAGCTTGTCTGACACTTCATAAGGAAACTATTTGGTTATATTTTGTGATTCAGTTTTTGTCTTCATATCTTCCAATTTTTTTAAGAGAGGATGGAGAAAGGAAGGTCGTCTTGCAAGCATCTGCTGCTCCAGTGACTGAGAACTGGACTGGACCGGACCGGAATGTGCAGCATGAGATATACACACTGAAAACACACACAATGGTCTGTTCTCACTGAATCTGAATCTGGACCACTTCCTGTTTGGCAGGAACTGGGTGTTCTTTGTCCATGAGAAAAAAGCAAGAAACAAGAAGTGGAGGAGGTGAGAAGGAGGACATGAGGAGAAGTCAGACTGTGTGTGAGTGACATGGAAGTTATGTGGTTGGTATCTCCCAACAAGGGGAGGGGGATGTCTGACCTTTCACTGGTGCCTCCAGCAACTGCTCAACTCAGACCAACACTGTGATGTCACTCACACAGCACAGAGGAAGTACTTATATGGTCATAGGAACAGGAACTGCAAGGGAAGTGGTGAATGTCACTGTGGTAATATCCATGATGCTCTGAGGCTACCTGCAGTGAGAGGAGGGCTGCTGACACTCTGAACAACTCTTTCTGTGTTCCAGGCTGCAGGGGATTGAGAGAGGTATGAATGACTTTCAAATTTGGGAGAGCGAGGGATGTGAATGGCTGGGGCTATGAATGAGGATAAGAGCGGAGGAATTTAGTGGGTGGGGTAGAGAGTGAAAGGGAAGAGATGCGGAAGAAGGGCAGGCTGAGATAGACGAGCATGAAAAGAAGTAATTGCAATGATAAAGAGGGGAGAAGAGAGGCTGGAAGTGAGCCGCTGGTATGACGTATTCAGAGTCTTTCTCTAACTCTCTCTTGCTTTCTCTATTAGGCATCTCTGCTGCAGCGTTGACTCCAACTGCATACTTCATGAGAGAGCCAGCACAGGTCCCAAGTCTCAACACACACACACACACACAAACACACACTCTTGTTTGAGAGTGCTGATAAGGCACTGCCAAGCTAAGGCTAAGAGCCTGGCACCGATCCTGGACCCACTGCTACCACTGCCTGACTCTCTCACTCACACACACACACACACACACACACACACACACATACATACACAGGCATCAACACACACTCACAGCCCAGATAGACAGCAGGTTGCAAGAGGGGCTCCACTGTTTTCAGGCTATGAAATATTTGCTGAACCATTGAACATGAGCTGATAAAGAGGTACATTATCCCTACTAAAATACCAGAAAACAGACATCTGAATCACACATGGGCACATGAGTACGAGAAATACAGCAGCTGAAACAGAAGTGATGCAATAACAGACATATGTATATGCACACCACATATACAGACAATATTTCTACCACTATATTCCAACATGTTGTGTTACTGGTAGGGATGCACCGATCTGACTTTTTCAGTCCCAATACCAATACCTGCTTTGTGTATCAGCCGATACCAAGAACTGATCCGATACCAGCGTTTAATTAATAAGCTGTATGCCTCACTGAGTGGAAGAGACTGGGATCGTTCTTTTATGTGTAAGGCAACATCAGGCTTGACTTTGCTGTCCTAACTTTGGAAAAGAAAATGCAACAAATAAATATGTTTATTTGTTTAAAGTTACATAATATAATCATGAATTCATGAGGGAGTGATTCAATATACAGCTGATTCAGGTTGCTAATATTTAGCTGTAATGATTCAACAACATTGATCTTGGTATGAAATCCAGATATGTGACATTATCTAGATTGATATTATATGCATAGGCTAACATTTAATGTTACTGTGCACAGTGCACACACACACAACGTTACTGTTTTGAAAAGAGGACAGCTATAAGGATACACTCACTGAACAGAGCGTGTCTGTGTGTGTGTGCACGTCACTGCTAATCTGTTTAAATTAAACAATATGGGATTTTCTGGATTGAGTCAAGTGAATCTACCAATAGGTGGTGTTGACCAACCACAGCAGGTTCTCTGTCAGAAACACAGAAAACAAATCCAACTCTCTAAGGCAACTGACAGTAATGCTAAGACCTTATATTTTCTACCAGAAGGCTAAGCGGTGCGAGAGTGATGGCAACGCGACCGAGACAGGAAAATAATCCCGGAGGGGAAAGTGCCTGAAGTGAACCTGAGGAGCAGAGCTAATGCTAACTGCAAGCCATTGCTAAATAATCAAACGGAAACTCACCTTTTATTAGTTGAATGTAATAGCCAAGATACTAGCTAGAAAACTACCCAAATGAAAATAATTATGTCTTTATTTTGCTTAAACTGTATGAAACCTGTGCAGGGTGTGCACAAATTTGAACATTTCTAGACAAAAGATACCCGCAACTACTCCACGTTGATGCAGAAGTCAATAAAAGCTCTCAGCATGCTCCCTGCAGAAACCTACATACGATCTCCTCTGCGGGTCTGTGCACACTGCCTGCAACAATTATTGTGTACATACACGCCGAGTCATACACTTGTCCGAGCAGAAGTTGCCATTGCTCTCCAACACTGGTAGGTGCGGTGGACAAATCTACAGCGAGCATACATGAAGGCCACTGTAGGAGAAGGCAGGAACTTTTACAGTGGCTGTATGTCACTGTGGTACAGCATGTTTGCTTGTTTCCTACTTGCTTTTTTGTTCTTCTTGTCTTTAAAAATACTTGGTCATCTGATAACTGTATGTTTTGGATGGAGACTGAAGAGGAGGTGATTGGGTCAAGGGTCCAACAGACGAACAACCCAATCATCGACAAGGAACAGTGGACAGAAACCATGATGTTTCAGAGTGTGAGAGGCATCTGCTGGGTCTGCATGCTGGTTCCAGTTACACACTTGAGGAGGTTTGTGGGTGAACATGTTTGTGGAGCCCAGCGTAAGAAGCATGCAAAGGGGCCTAAAGAGCCGCTAAAGGTTCCAGGCAACCAGGGGGCCATAAAACATTAACGATATTAAGCGTCTACAGCCATGCTACCTGCTCCGTGAGGCTGTTCACAATAATGCTAACATGGTGGTGTTTAGCAGGTACAGTGTTAACCATGTTCACCATCTAAGTTTTGTTCGTCAGCACGCTAACATTTGCTAATTAGTACTAAACACCAAGTACAGCTGAGGCTGATGGGAATGTCACTAGATTTGCAGGTATTAGGCCTAAAACCATGAACAGTCAGAGATCACCAAAGTCATTATGAGTCCATTAACGTCTGTACTTAACTTTCATGGTAGTTCATCCAATATTTGTAGAAATATTTCAGTCTGAACCAAAGTGGTGGACAGACACTACCATCCCTGGAGTATGAGTTATACTTTTTCATACTTTGTCTGCCAATGTTGAACATTTTTTACATCTGTATGTCACACAGTACTTTTCACTTAAGTACAAACATGAATGCTCAGACTGGCCCTGAAAAGTCCGTAAATGAAAGAGCTTTGCTTTATAATAACCAGTCTCCTTCATAATAGAGCATAACAGCAGTCCTTCATCTTCAGTCCCATCCTGCCCTCAACAAGCCTGTAATACAAATACACTCACACATGTGCAAGTGCAAACACACACACACACACACACACAAATGGATGCAGATTAAAATCAGCATTCGTGGGCGAACAGCTGAACAGCCAATCTTCTCTCTGCAATCAAACAGTCATTCATGAATATGTGTGCAAAGACTATGAGTTGCCAAGGCCAAGAGCTGTCTAGCAGTCAATGACAATCAGATTCAAAAACTAAACAGTAAACCGAGCCAGCATGTGTGAGCAGAGCAGAGGGTGATGTCATCCTGCTGTGTCCCTGTGTGGAGGTCAACACACTGAGAGTCCTCTGATGACATGGGACCTCATTTCCTGGCCCAGGAGGTTGATCTGTGACAGAGCTCACACCACTCCAGGAACTGTGTCATGTTAAGGTTGAGACTGCTGGGGAGTAGGATTACAGTGGTGACAGGGAAGGTGTTCACAAAGCAATGTGTGTGTTTCTTTGTGACGTTGCAGTGAATAAAAAGGTGATAAAATTACAAACTAATTGGAGTATATAGTATACACTATATCATAATTATATCAAATAGTCGTATATCAAATATAAAAGGTCCAAAATTAAAGTTTAACATTCAGTAACAGTTTCCCAAAGTACTGTATATACACCTTTGTTCCATTTTGGGATAAATGGTGTCACTGTCAAGTATAAATTGAACATTTGGTGCATCATGTATAATTCATGCTTAATTAATGGGCGACTTGGAGACCAGTTTTTAAGATTAGTGTCAAGATACATCTCAGATCTCATTTGTGATATTCCACTTCTACAGCAATTACAGCGTCCTGCAAACTGTCTCTTAAACTGTCAATCATACACTGATCTTCACTCACAGTGGTACTTACTGTAGGACTATGACAATCTTGTGATTACATCCTTGATAGTCAAGTAAAATGAAACATCTATACAGGATTGGGCGAATCAAAAGTAGAATCAAATAATATTTTTTGATTAAATACACAAAATTGATAAATCAAGTATTGATTTCACTTAGCTAGAATAGTTAAGTAAGTTTAGAAAATTGGATTACTAAAAAACATTTAAGGTACAATATATCATAATGTTACCATAAATCAAATCTCAGTAAAAAAAAGTACCCTGCTTTCTATTAATATTAAGATTATACATCTGCCAGCTTCTGAGACAATTTACACACATGATAAATAACATTTTTGATTAAATCTACAGGTCGGGACAGAACGAACATGCTCAAAGTCAACAAATGCCTATTGCTACTACTGCAACCAACAATTAACTAGTGATTACTTTCACAATTTATCACAATTAATCGATTTATCAGTTGGTCTATAACATCAGAAAATTGTGAAAAATACCCAACGCAATATCCTGGAGTCCACAGTGACATCATCAAATGTCTTATTTTGTAAAACCAACAGTCCTAAACCCCAAAATACCAACAAAAGCGACAAATTCTCAAATTTGAGAGCCTTGAACCAGTGACCATTTGGCATTTTTGCTTGAAAAATGTAGTTGCCGATTAATTTTCTGTAAATTGACTAATCGTTGCAACTCCAATTCCTACGTCACCAAACATACCTGGATGACAAAGTAAGAATAAACGCCGCATTTGGTAAGAAGTCGCAATGAGCGACAAGTGATTCCACACAAATCCAGAGTTTGCTTCAGCTGGGGGACACTGTAATACCAAATTAGTGAGAGTCTGACATATGTTTTCATGTTGAGTGACTGTCAACATCTAAATTCTACCTCTGAATATAATAAATGAAAAAAATGGAAAGGGGAGTGGGGTTATTTAATTTTATTTCATCCTTATCTATAGCAATCAATAGCAAGTGACACAGAAGCTGTGGTAGCGGCTAAATGCAATTAGCCATCATCTCTTTTCTTATTAACAGGAGCAACATTCAGATTCCACACAACTTCTCACCACTCTTCTTTTTTTAAGTCTTTTAGTTACATAGCTGGAGCACCAAATCATCTGGGAACATTCCTGAATTCTCTCCCCCCTTCAATCTCGTTCACTCCTCCCCTCACCGCCATTGAAATGCATTAGGAACAAGATTAAGTCCTTAAAAATGGTCAGAGAGCGAGGCAGAGACGGAGAGGGGGGCAGTTCTCAGAAAGATGCAGAATATAATGCTGGGTGAGGGCAAAGTCTGCTGCCAAAAAGTAGTTACATCATCGCAGGTCAACGAGGCAAAGTGTAATCATGATAGAGATGAGATGATGAGGGGATGAGAGAGGGAGGAGGAGAAGGGGGAGGAGAGGACGAGCAGTCCAGATGTCTGCTCCTGAAGATGAAAATGAGCCAGACTCACGGCAAAGGCTACACGCTTACACAAACACAACATGCCTTATGAGGAGGAGAAGATTATCTGAACACCTACATAAAAAACAAGTGTGTTGATAAAATGCAAATAACCACAAAGTCTGAAGATACACACACAGATCAGTTTATAATTTTCAAAAGACCCTGATTGTGTCATGTCAAGCATCAATTGCTCAGACAGATGCCAACATCAGGCTTCTCAGTAGAGTAGCAGTGTATCTTCCTCCCCTCCTCCATCCCCTCTTCCTTACTTCCACCACCCTCCTCCCCTCCACCTCTATCTATGTGTTATGTAACCTGAGATACAGACTCCAGAGGAGAGGTCGGTGCCAGGGATAAAGAGCATAAAGACTGTGTGCTAAAGGAAGAGACAGAAAGACATACATGTAGACGGGTATAGAAACAGACCAAAGCATGCACAGGAGGAAGAAAAGGACATGAGATGCGAGGTGTGAGAGTAGTTGCCATGAGTCGTGAGGAGCCTCTTAAAGGAAGAAAAAAAAGAGAAGGCAGCAGCAGAGAGTGCAAAGGAGAAAGAGTCAAAAAGCAGTTGAAGGAAAGTGAAAAGCAAGACATTTTACTCATAACTTAAAAAAGAAAGGAACAGAAACGTACACAGCAAGATTACACACACAAGAGTAAATCATCTACATGAATGAGGAATACTGAGAAAAATTAGAAAAACAAAGACTCAAAAGACGAGAGATGACGCCGTGGATGTGTCAGTGTTTCAAAAGTGTAACTGCGCAGTGTAAAAACCAGAGACACTCAGATTCTCTCATCATCAAATAGTCATGGACTGAGCACTCATCAGCTTCATAAGCAGCATACTGTGACATTAACCGCATTTATTATCCGAGCATTATGCACAGCACAGCAGGCAAATGGGACTTGTGCTCTTTAAACTAAGAGCTATGTCTTGTTACAGGGACTGTGGAAACCTCATCAGCTGGGACAAGTATGGACACACAGCCGACCTGAAGGAGAGCGTGACAGCATGCGTCGCACTCTCAGCCGGCTCGGGTTTATGTGTGATGGGTGACATAGTTTAAATATGTGTACTCTGTGTGTGTGTGTGTGTGTGTGTGTGTGTGTGTGTGTGTGTGTGTGTGTGTGTGCTGGATTTAATCTGCATGGGAACACAAGGTCTGGAAAGTCTCCCAACAGTGGGATTTGTGAAAATCTGCAGCTCAACTCTCTCTTTTCTCCCAATCTTCCTTCCTTCGTTTCTGTCTTTCTTTTTTTTTCCCCTCTTTTTCGTGAACCCATTAGCAGGTAAACTGACAGTTCGCTAACCCCCTTCCCTTAACAGTGACTGTCCAATCGTAGCTTAGCAACCGTAACTAGGCACGGCAGGCCTGTCAAGCTTTCTCCACATGCCGAAGCTGTGTGCTGTAGTAAAAGCCATACTCTGCATTCAAAGAGTTTGGAGGGTTTTGCCTGTTTTTTTTTTTTTTTTACAGCTGTTTCTTGACTAAAAATCACAAAACCAACATGTAAGCAATCAATTAAACTGTCTGTTAATCTGATGGCAGTTAGAGCTCTAACATAAGATGTGATCATTAGCATGACCAGACCTGAATTATAATTATAACTGCCTACCTCTAAGTAACCCATTGTTACTTACAAGACTAAGAAACACATCATTTACTAACTACATTACTTTATGGGTGTACAAGTCAAAGGATGAAGTTAGCAGCTCTGTCCTGCTTTTTATTGACTTTGAAGGATAAGTTCATAATTTTTCAAGTCTCTACTAAAACAATAGTCAGACATTGACACGTTTTTCTTGCTGTGATCATTCCTCCAGTTCATACTGACCATTAAGAAATTCATAATACACTTTCAGTGTAAGTTATGGGGGGCAAAGTCCACAGCTCTCCTTCTGCACATAAATGTATTTAAAAGTTTATTTGAAGCTAATATGAAGCTTCAGCTGTCCAAATTAGTCAAATAAATATAATATCTATCTACTTTTTTTAATGCCAAATTTTTGTTACAATCCTTCCAATGCAGATTAACAGTAAAACACTGTCCATCAAGACACAAAAAGGGATTTTTTTTTACTAACTTTATTCGACTAACTCAGACGGCTGAAGCCTCATATTATCTTCAGATAAAATTTCACATATATTTATGCTCAAAACGAGGATTGTGGATTTTGTCCGCCATCACTAACATTGTAAGCGCATTAGGAGGGGATCTTCTAATGGTCAGTATGAACAGGAGGGATGATTACAGCGAGCAAAATCTGTTTCAATGTACATACTTTACTATTGTTTTAAGAAGCTTGAAAAATTGTGAATCTATCTTTTATGGACGATTACGTCCCAGCAACCACATCCAATGATCCCTGAAATAGCATTACATTTGCTAAACAGACTTCTTTTAATGATAAAAGTGAAAATATGAACAAGCACATAAGCTAAGCAGCCAAACAGAGTAATGTTAGAACAAAGCTGTTTCCCTATTTAATGTTACACAGCTGCTGACTTTTTGCTTTGGATTTAGCTTCAGTATTTCCACACGATATCATGTGTGCTGAGATCAAGTACATATTTAAGACCCCTTTGACAAGAATCACTTTTAAAAATGAGTCAGCTGGAAACATTTAGAGGTCAGCCAGAGGTAGACAACAAACTGATCCCGCTAATGTTACCCTAATTAGCTAGCTCGCTTCTGCTAGCAAAATCTGCAAGTGACAGTTTTCATTTCGTCATTTCGTTGTCACTGGCTTGAAACCTGTTTTTGTCCGTTTCTGTCTGCAATCAAGGACCTTGGTTTAGCAAAAGTAACTTACAGGGCTTAGTGAACAGAGCTGATATTATAAAGTGATATGTAAAGCCCTTCATCTCCCAGTGGAGTCACTACAACGCTCACACACTGTACAGTATATGACATACTGTATTGTGTGGTACTTGTTGTCTCTCCCACTCATTAATCTCACACACAGAAACAAGAACACCACCTTTCTATTAGAGCTCAACAGTTAAATTAATGCATAACATTATGTTTTTAAATAAATATTGTCTTGGGGAGGAGGTAGCCATGGCAACAGGCAGAGGAACTGACTCTGCAATGGTGGTTTGGGTTTGTCTGTCAGTACTCTCACTGATTCCAACATGATTTAATACTGTGTGGACGGGAGGAATTGTCTCGACAGAGAGTGTTGCAATAAACAGATCATTGGACTCAAACTTCGTGGGTTTGTTGCTCTTGGTTTCTTCATTTGTGTGCGTGTGTTTGTGTGTGTGTGTGTGTGTGTGTGTGTGTGTGTGTGTGTGTGGCAGGGGCTATGCAAGGCCCCGGTTCTCAAGTTAAGTGAACAGAGCATTACAAACCGTGGCAGACCCATCTGCTCTCTGATTCCCTGTACAGGCTAATATAGGCCATGCATACACACAGTTGTTTGTTATGCTCTAATGGTGTTAGTTAATCCTAGCACCACTGGACACAATAATCCTCTATCCAAACCTGAGACTCCTCCTCAAAGTACCTTTTAAGTAACTACCCTGTAATGCTTAAACACAGACACAATTAACAGAGTAATTTAACAGCAGCCAAGTAGTGATGTGTTAACATTCTTCTTCTTGCTTCTTTTTGCAGTGAATGCTTTTTGTGAGATAGCTGGAAAGCACGATAAATGGCATGTAAAGCTGAAAGCTCAATGCACTTTGACCATGACAGACAGCGTGAGCACCGTTCCACGTCTGCTTCGATTATTATGTTCCACTCTAACAGGGAAATGTCAATACTTCAAGCTCCAGTTACTAGCTTTTGTTTATGTGTTCTCTGTGACTCGGACATCCAATTAAAGTGGTGGGCCATAAGGATAAAATCTCCTATCACAGTATGTGTTTATTAACTTTGCATTACACAGGGCAGTAACTAATGAATATTTTTATTATCAATTAATGTGAAATCATTTTATTTTTGCAATTATATACTAATTATTGCACAGCCTTTTCTGGTAATGATTGCAACAACAGGGCACCGCAGGCCCGGCGGCACAGGGAGCAGAGGAGGCTCAGGCCAGTTGAAGTCAGTGATGTGCAGTGATGAAACTGGGGGGACAGGTGGCTTTCAGCGAGCCAGAGTACTGATTCGCTTCTAACCACCAATCAATTCAATCTCTCTCTCACACACACACATACCTCCTTTCGCCCTTCCTTCCTTCCTATTCTTTAAATTGTCTCACTGAACGCCCTCATTTTGCTTTCTGGTCAGTTCATCCAAGCACCAATAGCCACAGTAATATATACAGACAATGCAGAGAAGCACTGAGAGTAATCGTTCTCGAGGGATTAGTTTCATTGCTACTCGTTCATGGATTCTTATCAAGCATGGCATGGGTTGCAGGTCAGTGCATTGCTGCATTTACATGGAGCCTTTTATTCCACTAATAATAAGAGTTCAATCAGTACATAAAGGCTCATGTAAATTTAATAACCGGGTGACTTTGAAGGAAATTCACTCATTTTTATCAGTTTGAAAAAATCTACTTCCAATTACCTACTATTACATCTGTGCATGCCAACAACATAACGTTAAATAGGTTCTAGGAATCCGGAAGTTTTTCTTAATAACTGTAGGAGTAATTAAAACAGTTTAATCAATAGAAACCACAGCATGAAACCAATAACAGTGCCACAGCACTGCCTGCAGAGCATTTAAACCATGCAAACTCTTCTCTAGGAATCATCATTCGGATTTCAGTGAGCAAAACTTTGGCTCATGTAACTGCGACCAGGTCTGTTTGCTTGACCATTGTCATGTTCAACAAGAAATGTAACATTTTATCTGTTTATTGGATTATAGCAGCTCAAAGACACTTCTGGCTAGGCTATACAGTAACACTGAAGTAGTATCTCATATCAACATTTACAGACTCATTGGTCAGGGGTTGGATGCATTCAATACAGCAGGACGTAGATTCCTCTCTGACTCCTCATGTTGGAGATCGTAGGACGAATGATCAAATGTGTGTCTCCTGAATTTGTGTGTAAGGGCTGCACAATTAATCATAGAAAAATGCCAATTGTGATTCCTACCTTAATGTTATTATGAAATTTCATTCTTACATGACAGTGATCCTGCAGTACTTGAATTAGCAGGGAGGTCCTTTGCTTTGAACCAAGCGCTCCTCCCGTTCCTGAGTTGGTTCAACAAGACTATGCTGTGTGTGTGAGATTGTTGCAAAACTGCACATCGCCACAATTTACAGTATACAACCACCTGAAAAGTCACCACATAATAGAATATGTACTATGAAAACCACAAAAATATAACCAGAAAATCCCTGCTGTCAATCTATACAAACATAAAAAGGAACCTTAAACGGCGTGTCATCATACCAGACAAGCTCCCATAAACCCACAGAGATTACAGAGGCAGTCATTTTATTAAAACCTGGTTTCTGTTAAAAATTGAGAGAGGAAACGGTAATCTAAATTCTACATGAATAAAATAGTGATTCCCTTTTTATTCAGAACTGTGCATCCCTGATGTATGTGTGTGTTTCTTTGAAACAGGGGAGAGTGCAAAGGCAAATGGAGTATTACATAAGAATATCACAACCAAGCTGAACTAACTCTGTTATGCACGCTATATCAGAAGTGAGAGATGGAGAGAGAAGATGTACAGACAGCCAGAAAATAAAGCAAAGATTGAAGACTTGGACTGAGTTAGGTCCACAAACAGTGCAACGAGACAGACAAACGGAGACTCACAAAGACAGACAGACAAAAACGTTAGCAGATATGTCGATGGATATTCAAGCACATACTGTAACACAGACTAGGATGTAGAGAGACAGATCCACAGACAGTCAGGCTGTAAGAGACACACAGAAATGCAGGCTGACATAAAGATGCAGAGGTGGAGGTGCAGGTCTGTTAGTCTGTGCCTGCAGCATTACAACCAGCATTACGTAAGAGTGCCTCATACAAAGCCAGCACTCGCCTAAAAATCCTATTGGACACACATACACATACACACGCAAACAAACAAACAAAAAAAAAACATCAGTGTATTTAATGACTTTGCCGCAGAAATGGTCTTAGAGGGGAGGATGACGAGGGGATTTGGAGGCATAACACGGAAGATACGCAAGTGCAATGTTAATGCAGTCATGATTAATGTATTGGTTACACCTGTGCGCTTTCCTGCTACAGTATGACATTTTAAAAATGCTGTGAATGCCAAAGCCACTTCACGTAGGACATAGAGGAGCAACTCACAGCTGAAGAAAATTCATGAGTGGTGAGAAAGCTCCAGGGAACATGTTGAAAAACTAAAAATGAAGTATTAATGTGCTTTAACAGATTTTTGGACACTTGGGGGGCTGTGCAAACAAGCTGTAAACATTGTAATCACCTTTTAAGTTAATATGGCAAATTTGTCCATTTTTTAGGGATTCAGCTGATACAGAGCAACAATAGCATTAATTCAGAGTGATGTATGTGCCCACCTGATGAAAGTAAGGCCAATATTTACTCTTCCTTTTAGCTCTGTTTAGTATTGACTAAATCCTGAAGGAAATATGTGGCTCTTAACCAGCTAAATGCTCCACAATGTTCAACTAGTCACCAACTTTGTGTGTCTACTGTTTGGTGCTAAGAAAGTAGTGTAAAGTAGGTTCATCAGAGGTTTTTTGGGCTTTTTTTGTCAAAACTGATGAGTGTACCAAAAACAGTAAAGTTGGAGGCTATAAAACCAAAACACTGAGCTGAAAGACACTAAAATGCTCAGCAGAGTTGAGCGGGACTGTAGAGTTGAGTTATAATTCTCTGTCGGTTTGTCACTATGAGTGATAACTTTTACATACACATAGTCATGTGATCCATCATTAATGTAAAACTATTGATTATAGCTGCTTTAAGTATTTGGAGAAACCATTTTCTTTCTCCTCGGAGGTTAATGGCAGTAGCATTCTGAAGTCACTACTTGATTGAAATCCTTTGGTGCATGTTGTGCCATTTTCTGTTAATTTCTTCTAAGCAATTTCTTAGCATGAAGTACAAACTGTTAAGAAATAGTAGAGTATGTGGTATGAAATTAGGACACAGTTGTATTGTGTTTGATGTTTACTATATCGGCCACACAGTGCAGCAGCAGAGCACATATAAAGAAGACTTCAAAATGAGCATGCCTCGGATAGTGGATTTAAACTGGGCATTGGTCCATTCAGTACACTGTTTACATCTCAATGTACACTCTGTAAATTAACTGAAACCAGTCAATCTGTGTCTGCTGCTGTAGAGCTTCATTCTATTGGAGATTCATATCCAGACCCCAAAATATGCACAGCATCACACCTCTTCACAGGTGATTGAAGTACATAACTCTTCCTTACTACCGCAGGCTTGCAGCAACAGTGCGTCATTGCAGAGAGCTAAATGCACTGGGACATCAATGACGCACACAGAGTGCCATTACCTCGCTGACAGGGCTTTCCCTGCTCTCCCTCTCCCTCTCTGACACAAACAGGCACAAAATCCTTTAGATAAAAGCACTGCATCTGCACAGTTCTACACATTAAGTTAACAGTATAATTTAATGTCTAAATGTTGGTCATTTGCATATGTGTTCATTAGTGTGCAGTATTAGATTAGTACAGTTTTCAGAACCTTGGACACAGGTTGTTAAACTGTGGCTGGAAGGTTTATTCTGCTATATGCACAAAGTTAGTTATGTACAGTTTACTAGTCCTATGTGATCAGGGGTGAATTTGTATTCATGCTGCACTACATATTTACACACATGCATCCATGACTGAATAGGCTGAGCAATTGGATCCAAGTGTGTCCTCATTTTGCCCAATCTTTGCCAATTATCTAATTGAGGAAGGGAAAAATATGCTGTTTTATACTCAAGTCATCGATGATTGAAGTGGATCATTTTGATCAGGTTCAAACATAACTGAAGTGCCTCAGGCTATGTCACTCTTGGCTTAACAGCAGGTCCATAAGTGCTCCAGTGTCCCTGCATCCTGCATCTGTATTGCTCATTTAGTCATTTGTTCAACCCTGTATGAGCACCATGAAATCAGGTCACTCTCTCAAAGCTTCTTCAAGTCTTTACACAGAGTAATAGCTGTTATTTTCACATCTAACACGTTGATTGTTTAGGACAAAGCCTGTCGCTGGAATCACAGATTCAACTGTACAAAAGGCCAATGGAAAGTGACTTTTTGTGCAGCAATTGTCACAGCAAGGGAAGCTTGTCTCTTGGTATTCATGACCTATGAGCAGTGCGACTCCAAATGCACTTACACGACCCTTCTTTGAGGTCGACATAATGTCTTTGTGAGAAATGCACAGCGAGCTACAGGATGACACTTCAGCTCTTGAGAGCCGACTTTGGCTGCAGATGCAACTCTCACCAGCCACTCTTCCTTCTTCCTCCTCCTCCTCCTCCTCCTCTCTGCCAGGGACAGGGAGGAAGGGAGAAGAGGTGAGAGAGAGGGGAGGGAGGGTAATGTGATGCAGGAGGGTGCAGTGCAAATAGAGGTGGCTGTGTGAATTCAAATCACCAATATATTCACTCGCCTCAACAGACACACACACACAGATTTGTTAGGATCTTGTGCTTGTAGCATAAAACAAATTGACTTTCAGGTTCATGAAAGCCTATATGAAGATAATTCACTCACACATGCTGTACCAATGCAGTTTAATGTACCAGTTTTTTTAAGTGTATTATATATGGTTGTTGACGTGAGAGGCCTTCATGTTTCAGTTCGTACACACACACACACCCACAGCAACACCCACTGACACTCCAAACGCATCTGCAGGCACTCACGCCTGGCTGCAATGCTGTATGTGGACTGGTTGGGGAGAAAAGATAATGTGCACTCAGATGTGGACTGGAGCTTTCAAATAGTCAAATTAAAACCACTTAATGGGGACATTATTTCTGGAAAGTGATGTGGTTGTTAAAATTTGAAATGCAATGCTGTAAGCACTGAAAACAAAACTCTAGAGCCGCAACAATTAGTTGATCAACAGATGATTAATCAGCAACTATTTTGATAATCAATTAATCATTTTATACATTTTTTAAAGAAATGTCCCTGTGTATAATGGACTATTGCCAATCATTTACTAAAAAGTGAAATGTAAGAGGTAAATTTGTGAGCACTTGCCTAATATGTGAATTCTAGTAGCATTCTGGTAACACCTTCAAGGATTTTTAATATTAAGGAAGTGTAGAGTGTACTCCTCCCTGTTCTATCTCAAAACTGTGCCAAATAAAACCAAAAGTATTCTAAATGGCTAGATAAGTGATATAATGTCTTTCTTTGTCATTTTGTGTGAACTGACCCTTTAAAGTAGCCCTAACAAGTTCATGAATAACTTATTAGATATTGTGACACTCGATCGTTCGTATTTTGTACTTACAGTATGTTCCAGTGGGAAATACATAGCAATTTCTTATAAATTAAAATAATAATTCCACGGTCCACGGTGTAGGCTAATGTTTTTTCACTGTTTATGATGTGCTGACAAACACAGAGGTGTCATTTAAAACATCCCCACAAACTGCTCATGCCACATTTACTTTCTGAAGTTAGAAGTTAGATCAGTTAGATTGTGTTTTCTATGCATATCTCTTCTTACAGTATGTGTTCACTAAAGCTCCTCTCCTGACTACACTCTTTACTACCGTCACATCTTTTACATCTTTGTTCTTCACCCAACCTCTTTAATGTTTTCCAACACACTGGCTTAACCTCACAATAACAGTACCTGTAAAAAAAAAAACATCACTGTATGCAGCAAGCATTTAATCAAATCAAGTAGCCAGCCGGACTCATTGGCTAGCTGTATAATTTGCACTCTGTGTGGGAGTGAGTAACAGCCACGCCGCCTCTCCCCTTCCAATGGCCGTATTATTACCGTAAGTGAATGAGTCAGGGTAGTGTGTGTGATGTTGTGTGGTCACCCCCACAGTCCGCCCCCACAAGCCCTTTCACCAAGGGCGTTCAGTGTCATTGAGAAAGGGAGTCATTCGCTTGAAAAAAAAAAGGAAAAAGAAAAAGCTTCACGTCCACACACAAACATCCACACACCTCCACTGCTGCTAACACAAACACACACATCCTGTGAGCCTGTGTGCAGTCTACGTACACACACACACACATACACACACACACACACACACACACACAATCACAGGTCGGAAGAGATTTGATAATAAGATATCTTCTAATTGTCCCAGAACAAAGAAACTCCCACTGCGACATCAGAAACCCTGTGACACACAGACACACACAAGCGCTCTCGCTCTGTGCTCTGTTTATCAGGGCCAGGCCCATCGATCATCCTAGCCTGGTTGCCCGGGTAACCCCGTTATTATTCAAAGCACGGAGCACCAGCTTGCAGAGAAGCGCTGTGTATGTGTGCGCGTATGTGTGTGTGTTAGGTAGTGGAGATTCCCATTGGCAAAGCAGCCAC
The DNA here is from genome assembly GCF_963924715.1 of Thunnus thynnus. Classification (NCBI taxonomy): domain Eukaryota; kingdom Metazoa; phylum Chordata; class Actinopteri; order Scombriformes; family Scombridae; genus Thunnus; species Thunnus thynnus. The sequence continues at coordinate 14,199,037 of NC_089528.1, forward strand.
TGGTCCCGGCATCCTCCTTCCTAACATCCTCCCTGATCTGCATACCTATGAGGGTGGACATTATCACACACACACACACACACACACACACACACACACACACACACGCACACACACACACACACACACACACACACACACACACACACACACAGAGTGATAGCTCTAAAGGGACACAGCAATTGGAGCACGGCTATCTCTCCAATAAAATTTCCCATCCTCTTCATTTCTATCGCCCCCCCACCACCACACCACCATCTCCTCCTCTCCCCTCCTTCACTCCCCTCCCACCATTGTGATTTTCATTCAGCATCCCTTCCACCATTTTTCCTCCCTGTTTTTGGTGCATTTCATTCAGCCTGAACCCCTATCTGCTCGCTCCCCCTCTTATTCTTCATTCACATTCTGCGGCTCTGAGGCTCATTCATAAACAGCACCACTCCTTACAGCGGCAAAAAGTGGAGGGGAAGGGAGGGGAGAGCGAAGAGGAGGAGAAGGCGGGATGCAAGGAGGATTGCCCCTACTGACTTACTGACTGCTGCATGGTGAGGGCTCCCTGAAAACCGAAAAACAGCCAATCCGGATGCTGAGAAGAGGGGAGGGTAGGGAAGAGGCAGTGAGCAAGGGGGGGGGGGGGGGGGGGGGGGGGGGGGATGCATCCGTGTGCCTCAAACTACACCCTCCTCCACCTCCTATGTTCTTCTTTCATTCAGTCATTCACTCCTTCAGCCATTCATTCATTCAACCCACCATCCATTCACACAACACACCTCGTCTGCTGCAGTTTTGCATTTGCTGCAGATGTTTCAGCACATCTAGGTGAAGGCAGTTTGTGCGGTGATGTACAGACTTGTGTGTGCATGGACAGTATACATATATATGTGTGTGTGTGTGGCTAATTTCCCTCTAGTTGAGGCCAGAGGACACTGCAGACAAAACAACCTCTATTACCTCTGTTTGTTGAGCAGCTCCATTTATCACTGCATTACCTTGCTCTGACAAAACGGTTTTATCCAAAAAACAACACTACACAACATCACTACCTCCTCGTTGCTTTTTGTTTTGACTAGCAGCTGAACAATACATCCAAACCCTACTGTATTGTCAATGCAGGACCATGACATCAGTCTGATTAACATGTAAACTTATCTGTTTATCTGACCGTTCACAATCACAGCAGAATTAGGCCACTGTTAAATACATAAAACCAACAGATTCCTTAAACACCACCGTGAATAAGCTGCCAGCACAAAGTAGGGCAGTGACAGGGGGGAGGACAGAGATGATACAAGCCTATCTGATCAGACGTGCTCCGCCTTCAGCCGCCACAGGAAGGAAGGGCTGCAATCAATAAGAGGAAGGGCAAGCGTGAAATGGCCGAGGCCTGTCTCTCGGTTCTATTATTCCTCTGAAAGCTGCCTGTACCTCACAACCTCACTGCTGTTGTTATTCCGAGTGCGGGGAGGAAGTGTGTGCATGTGTGTGCTTGTCTGTGCGAAGAGTGAGAGGCATGAAGGAAGGAAGAAAGGGAAGGTGAAAATAGAGGGGAGGATAAGTGAAGATAAAATGGACAGGGAAAGTGTGGAGTTGAAGGGGGAGAGATGGGGGCGGGGGGGGGGACGAGGGAAAGGTTACATGGAAAAATGGTGAAACTCAAGTTTAGAAAGGAGGGTTGAAACTCCCATGAGCAACAGTGGATCTGATATCAGGTGGATCTTCTGACAGCTGCTAAGACGTATCTCCTGACTGCAAATCTCTCTCACTCGCTCCCTATCCTCTCCGTGTTGCCAGTGACTTTCCATCCCATCAGCATTCTGTATCTGTGTGTGTGTGTGTGTGTGTACATTTCTAACACTGCGGAAAAAAAGGGGACGTGAGAGGATCATCACCTAAGATCTCCCTGTAAACAGTGAAATCAAATCCTCTTGCTTGACATGTCCTGCACAGATTTACACACAACCAATAGACTCTTATTTACGTGGGTAAACTTTATCTCATTATACACAAGCACACAAACATGAAACTGCATATCTGACCTGCAAAACCATCCAGCAGGTGTAGAAAGATTTTACTCACAGCTTTACACAGCTGTCTACAAGAGTTTTTCTCACGTTGAAAAATGGCATGAAACGTTACAGTATACAACAAAGATCGAACAGCAGACATGACCGACAGCTACTCTAGAAATGTGCACTTCTCTAATGAGATGCCAATTTCTGAATGAGCCGTAGCTCAACATATTAGCCCTCCAACAGCTAGTGAAAAGTGCAGCTACTAAACACCTCTGCTCCAGCTATATATAACTGGACTGGCTCCGGGCACCCAGGTGGTCTTTAATACCAAATACTGACAAGCAGGCAAAGGGAGAGGGCAGGAGAGGCACAAGTGAGGCAATAGATAATGAAGAAAAGGAGAGGTGAGACAGCAAGGAGGAAATGGTGGAAGTGAGGTGATAGAATGACATGATGGAGGGAGAGAAAGAAGCACAAGCATGACGGGGCGAGCTGACAGAGAGGGTGATGGAGGGAAGACGTTAGAGGGGTTAAATTGTTGCCAGCGTGTAGTAATGTTCTTTATAAAACACATAATGTCATTGTAGTCAAGATACTGGGGCCATACATGGTTACAACAGCTGACTCAACAGTCACACTGATGACTGTCCTTTGCTATTCCTTCGCCAATAAACACTGCTTACATCACCCTCAGGAGATGAAGGAACCCAGGAAGTGGCAGGCTGATGATGTCAGTGGGTGAGCTCAAAAGAGGGAGCAATGCAGGACATTTAGGGAGGGTTAAACATTCCCCTTAAGTCTATAACTGTAGATGCATATAGGGCTGCAACTGACAGTTATTTTATTCATCAATTAATCTGCCGATTATTTTCTTGATTAATCGAGTAAATGTTTGGTCTATAAAATGTCAGAATACCACCAATCACAATATAGCCAAGATGACTTCCTCAAATTGCTAGTTTTCTCCAAAAACATTCCAAAACCCTAAGAAATTCATGTTGACAAAACAATTGTAACTCTTACTTACTAGCTTTTCTGGAACTTTCAACTACATCTCACAGTCATCATGAGCAGATGAAGTTTCCTTCTGCTGCTGAAGACCATGAGATACAGTTAAAAGGCCTGGAAAAAGCTAGTAAGTCTTCCTTGAGTTAAGATTGTTTCATTAAACTATTTCCAAGGTCAAGAATGAACCTTCTCACTCAAAAATATTCAGTTTTCTATCATAAAAGAAAAGGAAAAGCAGCGTCTTAACATTTGAGAAGAATGTTGTCATATTTCAAAGAAAACAGTTATGATTATTGATTTTACCTGTTGAATTCTTGATCTTTCAATAAAAAATGAATGATAAAAAAATAGAAATACCGCCTTGCAGTTGTATGCTTCTGCCAGCCGGTCAAGTTGCAGTTTACATCCATGTCTGTCCAGACTCATAATATTTGTAGTGAGGACTTTGAAGGAATTTGATAAAAAGGTATTAAGTTTCTTGGGTTATGACCAAAAACGTGTTATGTGAGGTCAGTGACCTTGACCTTTGACCACCAAATTCTTATCAGTTCATCCTTGAGTCCAAGTGGACATTTGTGCCAAATTTCCCGGCGGACAACCAAAAAACATAACGCCTTCAGCCACGGCTGTCACAAGCGTGGAGGCATAAAAAGTCACGTGTTCACCAAAGTCATTAGGGTTCATCCTCTGGGCATCATGCATTTTAGTTTAGTTTTAGCAACATTTCATGGCAACCCATTGAATAGTTGATGTTCAGACAGTTGACAGACACACAGACAGACCAACATTAACATCCATACACAGACACACACACTCACATACACACACAAACCAATAGACAGCCTGTACAGGTTAGTCTACCCCTGAGCAGCGAACCATAACTTCACCAAAAGTTAACAAAACCAATAAACAAGATGATCAGTTGTTCATGAGAAAGTAAAAATCTGAAAATATGCATGTGTTTCTGCATGTGTCTTTTTCTGAGAAAGCTTCAGTAATTCCAGCCATTTCCCTTTATTTATGACCAAGCACTTCAGATGAAAATTCTACTATTACAGCAATATCAGCACATATTTTAGCAGCCCTGTGGTCAATGAAAGGTAGATGTCCTTCATCTGTCTGTGGAAATTTTGTATCATGATCTCAGGTGCACTGATGGTGAGATGTAAAGAACGTAGAAGGCAGATAGATACCCCCGGGATACCTGACACACACACACACACACACACATACACACACACACACACACATCTCAACCCTACACACTGCAGGAAAATAGAGCCATTACATCATCACCCCATCGCCTTGGGGAACGAGGCATGAGCGCTGACCACGGAGAGACGTGGGGTCATTACATCATTGGCAGCAGCCTGGAGCAGACCATAAAAGAAGGAGCTGTGGCTGTGTGGCAGGCGGGAACTGGACCGTGTGCGAGCTGATCATTGCTAATGCTCGGTAATGTTGTGAACACACATACAGGTCAGGTGGAGGGTCAGAGACTGCTTGACGCAATGCTGTGACACACACCACCCCAAGCCTTTATCTTACCATGCAGCCAGCCCGGCCAGTAAAGAGCAGTTATGTCACATTATGGAGCCTTATTAGACACACAGTGCCTTAAAAATAATATTATATAATAGGGATATTAATGATAGTTCTGTTTTTTTGTTAATGTCCAGTGCATGTGCATGTTTACTTCTGGTTATCGATATCATTATTCAACATGTTACAGTACTTTAATCTGTAGGTAAGAACCAAAGTCAGCTTTCAGTTCATCATGATGAATGATTTTAAAGCTGAAACAAGGCTGACCTCATGTCTCTGTGGTTGAAGTGGGTGTCTGAGTGGGCAGTGCAGCTTCTGAAAAGGATATTTTTATTCATCTGTTGTGTATGACTTTACCACCTTATCACAGGAGACAGAACGATCAATATTGAATCTCCTTTAGAAAACTGATCCTCGTAAAAATACTCTTACCAAGTTTGTCTTTTTACTTTTTGTGAATGTAAATAGTGTGATGTTGAAAAACTGAAAAACTGAGAACATAAAAGAGGGTTAATTGTAAAGGACAAGAACTACACTACAAGATGAAGTGACAACAGGTACAATGCTGCTTAGTTATGATTGTTATAAGTAAAGTTTAGTGAAATATTACATTATCTAGTGAAGTATTTTTTACTTAAAAGGAAATGTGTGTCTATGGCACTCAGCACCAACCCTGTTTTTTCCAACTGAAGATGTAAATCTTTCAAAACAGGTCACAAATGCATACTTTTTTCATAAAGGATGTCCAGCGTCAAGAGGCCATCATTACCATGTGAGTAGCGTGTAGTTATCGGATTTGCCGCTATGTAACTTATGTCTACAACCTAACTTAGTGAAACTAAAATTGGGACTGAAAAGGAGAAGCTTTGCCACCGCGGAAGAGATCCAGGAAGAAGCGCAGGAGGCTCTGGACACGGTGACAACATGAAATGTTTCCAGGAATGGAAGAAACTCTGAGATGAGTGTATCATATCTCAAGGAGAGGAGAGGAGAGCACTTCCAAGAGGATTAGAAAGGTACTAATGAAATTCTGTGCCCCCCCCCCCTCGTATGTTGGGAACCATTTTCATTTTCCACCACAGTGTTGATCTGCTAGTGAGTATTTACAGCAGGATGGTGTGTTTGACTAAAAATAAACTACAGTGCCAATATTCATTGTAATAGGGGAACATTAAATCTTTTCATGGAATAAGAAAAATATAGAATATCACAAAGATGACAGGAGGTGAAAGAAGTTTTTCAAGACTCCCTAAATATAGACCAGATCACCAGACTTGTCTTTTAAAGAAGTACAACTATGATCATATGGTGCCACTACTATACAGTTCACCCATCTCTATTGATTAAATCCTTCATACCGTTGGGATGACACTAATGTTTGATCATGCATGCTTGCATTATCTAGTTTGATTTCAGATTATTGCAAATCCACAGTAAGAGGCGACTGTGTGTAACTTCAGTCTGGATGAGAGGACTAATGCTGCTGAGTGGGAGATCATGACAAAGAAAGAATAATATCTGAAGGCAGAACTAGGTTAGTAAGAAGGTGGGGAGGGAAAACTGGGTGATGGGGGAAGCCAGCCTCTCCAGACATTAGAAAAGCACAGAGGAAACAAGTGTTGTGGGGAGAAAGCACACACTATACGAAACCGTAGAAACAAACTGAGATAGGAGAAAGAAAATGAAACTGTCATCAGCATGCAGCAAAGTGTTCTGGTTCTCCTCATCCACGCTTCCCTCCCTCCCCTCTCTCTCTTCCTCTCTGTGCTGTACAGATGATCATAATGGAAATGACCTCCATCTGAGACAATGGAGAAGCCCAAACCTGATTAGTTATTTACCTCCCTTCCATCTCCTTTCCCCTTTATCCACTCATCACACACACCAACAGCACCGTGGCGCCTCAAATCTCTCTTTACGTCTTCCCTCCTCTCCCATCTCCCTGCCAAGTTATGCCCTGGTCGCCCTGTGGTGACAGTAATTCATTGTGTCATTTTATACGAGCCAATAGTCTCTCTGGATTTACAGACTTGACAAGTGAGAGTAGCCGGGAAATGTGTGCGACCGTGGCAGGCGTTTGTCCAAGCGTGATGATATTTAAGTGCTTTTAAGAGCTCTTCATGTCTACAACACGTGAGGGTTCACACGTCTTTACAGTAGGCTTCCCTATATAGCCCTATATATCCCTATCTGTGTGTTGTTAAAGAAGTCCACAACACGTGCTGGTGACAGAAACGTGCGATTCCATGATTTGGTGAGTAGAGAGAGAGAGAGAGAGAGAGAGATGCCCTCCGAGATGAGAGCTCTCAAGCAATATAATGGCTCTCCTTTGGGTATAAATCAACGTGCAGGAAGTGGTCTGCCCTGGTGTTGCCTGCTGCAGTATAATGCAGGGAGGATATTTCATATATCAGACTCCAGAGCCCACTCACACCTCTGCTGTAAGTGTGCCTATGACGCACACTGAAAAAGTGAGGCTGCATACTATGTGTATGCCCCCCTGTCAGTCAATATCCTCACTCAGGGATGTGATTCGAAGCAGGCAGGACACCGGACCATTGTCATCCACGTTAAGAGAAAGACCTCTAGGTGTAATGAAGTTGGATGTATACTGGCATTGTAGTCGTGCAGGAATTAGACAGTAGCAGAGAGTTTTTTGTCGAGCAAAGAATATCCAACTTCTGACAACCTTGCAAGTCCGCCCCCCCCCCCCCTTTTTTTTACCCCCACACACTGACACACACAGCAGAAAGCTCCTGTCACTCCCTGACACAAATTTAACAAACCCCCTGACACACACACACACACACACACTGTGCATGCATAAACAAGGTTCGCATGAGAAAAAGAAGTAGACCACCATAGCCCTCTAGGCTTCTGTGGAGGTATAACAGTCTAAAAACAAGAGCCTTCACAGCAGACATTTCAGCGTACTATTCTGTCTAATGATAAACAAGATAACAAATCATTAACACAACTTGTTTACAACTTTATAATTGTCCAAATTAGTCTTTGTCAAATATGGTACTACCTCAAAGTGTGCAGCTTTGTGATTTGATCACGACTAACATAATAAAACAATCAAATGAAGAACCACTTCAAGGGCTGTTTGTAATGCAAAGGTCTATCACTGCGCACTATGCTACTGATTGAAAATGCAAATGATAAACTGGTCAATTCAGACTTAAAACAAGTAGCAACCAAAGAGGTAGCATTGAAGAATTTGTGCTTCTAGTGACAACACTGTTTTATAATTTACTCAGCCTCAGATCCCATACAGACAGACTCTATGTTCAGCAGTCAGAACACCTTGTACATACTTCAAATGTTTTTGCAGCATGTTTTACACAAGCTGCAGGGCCATCAAACCAGGTACTGCAGGTAGTGTGAGAGTGCAAGAGAAGTGGATTTATTTTTAATGGAACAGTGACATCTTGTGGACATTTGTGAACACTTCACTCAAAAGCCAAAGTGTTGATTCTATCAATAATAAATGACAAACTCTCTATTATATTATTCACAGAAAGAATACACTATGTTTAGTATAAGTCTGTGATAGAAACATCGCTACAACACACAAAGCCAGAAGGATTTTTCTTGGTGACATCTTGTACCTCAGTAAAGTTATGAGGATTTCATTAAAGAGAATTTAAGAGTAGGGATGTTATTGAACATTTTTGGTACAGACTGAAATGTGCCTGTAACACAGACTAACACAAACTGAGAGAAAGTTAGCAGTGAATACCGGGTCAGATTCATAGTCTTTGATCAGATAGTTCCTGATTTCAATCACCATTGAGCCATTTACATTAATGGCTGTTTGTGTTTAGAAAACCTTTCACATCTATTTCTTTTGTTAAATGAAAAGGGTTTTTATTAAAAAAAAACAAAAAACAAAACATGTTTTAATTCCTCAGGTATCAAACTCAAGCATTGGCACCAAAACTCAGGTATCATGATTCTACGCAGTAATAGTAACGACAGCGTTGACAACCAAGATGATGATCTGACAGTTATAATGATAAGTAGTGACAGGCGTTTTTGCCGACAGCAGACAGTGAAGAGGTGACAGGAAATGGGTGGCGAGAGAGAGAGAGAGAGAGAGAAAAGGCTTACATGCAACAAAAGTCCCCAGCTGGACTCGAGGCTGGATAATGAACTCTTTGTCCTGTTTTTGTTTATGCAGCATTATGTGGTGATAAGATACAGAGAAGAGGCTACCAGCCAACTTAAAACTACTAACCGAGTATCAGAATGGAGTCTTCTTTCTTGATGTGTTTTTCCAAAAGATGCTGGAATCTGGAGAAGCTGCCCAACCAATCGTAACACTGCTCTGTCTTGTATCTTTCGTCCCAGTAGTCGACATCTTTGTACCTTGAGTTATCATCTGGCAGGTGGTCCATATTCTGTGTGACATGTAAATGTGACAAAAAATGATTGTTAGAGCAGAATTTAACACTTAAACTGCTTTCACTGTGATTATGTTTTCAGAAGCTCTGATCCAGGAACCATCACAGTACATATACATATTAATTCACTGAGCCTCAGGATAAACTGACTCAGAGGAATCCTTTTTATGATTTTCTTCTGGCATTTTAAAGCTGGGTCGCTTGTTTTTGTCGTCGGTGCTGCCAGAATTGCATGCATGCTGTACAATTTACATATTTTTGCAGAATTCTGCATGCAGGTTTTCTCCAATTCAAAAATCCCATATAGCTTCAGGTGATACTACACATCATTACCATGAAGTGGTGTCAATCGATATATATGTGCATGATGTTTTATGTGATCTTGCTGGTTGGTTTAAAATGTGTTTGTACACATTTGTACTGTATGTTCTACTGTTCTATTTATTTTATTATGTTTTATATACTTGTGTGTTCAAGGGATCATCTGGCTGCAAAACAAATTTCCCCTCTTGCCAGATTAGATTTGGTATCTCTGTTTTCACTGATCTCTCTAAAAAATGTTTTTGCTTTTTCTTTCACAGGCTTTAATTCCTCAAATATACATAATATTTGTAGAAGCATTCACGGAACAATAAACAAAACACAACATCTTTAGTTATTATGTGATAAATTAATTACCATTACATCAGTACTAAAAAGTATGCAAAAGTAAATATGTAATATCAAAATACTCAAAACCAAATTAATTTTTTTTAAAAATTAACCGGAAAAAAATGTAAGAATAAATGAATAAAAATTCAGTGCATGGATTAAAAACAATATAGCGCAGAGTTTACAAAGAAAAATAATGCTATTAAAACATCCACACACACAAAAAAACTTAACTGTTTTTGCTGTTTGCAATGGATATCATAGACTGCATTTGAGAATTACAATCAAAGAAAAAGAAAATCATTTTCAGATTAGTTTCAAGGAGTTTTAGTTTATGAATAAAAACATTTGCAAATAATATGAAAACGTTTCCCACAAATTCTACTCCTTTTTGTTTCGTTTAGCATTTTTACTTTTACACACAACAACACAACCATCAATTTTATAGTTATTTGTTCAAGTTCATAATATTTCTCTGGATTCACTTCGTCGCTAATTGACAGGATGCGTTCACTGTCACCCGGGACGGTCGGCAGTTGTACATCTGCTCACAACTGTAGGTACAACTAACGCTCAGCTGCTTTAAGTTATATTTTGGTAAATTTAAACCCACCTGACATTGACATTTCTTTCTCCTGAAAGATCAGAGTTATAAAGTTATAATTCCGTTAACTAACTGAACAAATGGGTTAACCCTTTAATGCCTGAGGTGGGCCCTATGTTTTGATGCTTACGTGCCAGCACAAGCGATGGCCATGTATACATTTATCAACTCAACTCAACACAAAACACAAACCCCTGAATTTTTAGGGTCGTAAGGAGCTCCTGACTCTCCCTCACCTTATACAGCTTTATTAAGTAAACATACCAGTTTGTAAACACAGCACGTGCAGGGTTGAACATAACTTATGTTGCCAAACTCTCGCAGGGGGCCGTATCTAGATGATAACCCCAGATTTGCGAGATCTCGCGAGAGTGATCATTTTAACTCTAACCATGATCTCTCTCTTACCCTAACCATGTGTGTTTTGTACCTAAACCTAACCAGACCTTAACCACAGCGTTATCACATCATAAAACATAATTATTTTGTACAATGACAAACAACGCGCACACATATCGCGAAAGTTTAGGGTAATCTAGGGTTACCCTCTAGATACGACCCCTCTCCGCAGCTAGTTCAAATCATTTCACACTAACACAGACACAGAATGAACTTTAAATCACATATTCTTCATTTCGATACTTACGAGTTAACCTCGTTAAGGCCAGCGGCTCATAGACGTGTTGTTGAGACTCTGCAGTGAGTAAAAAGCTCGCAACTGTAAATCCACGTGTTGTAGTTTTACTGCATTAAAGCTGTGGTGCAGCAGGCATTGTGGGTACACATACAGGTACTGCAGACTTATCTACAACAGGATAAACCTTAATGGGAAAGCTGGTGAACCGCAGTGTAAAAGCTCAGTGTAATTTTACGGTCAATTTGAAGGGGCATATATTTCCTAAATGCTCTCTAGTGCTTGTAGTCTGTTCAAACGAAGGCGGAGCAGTATACTCATGATGCTTTCAAGCACAGCCTGGAAAAACGACGACTCAAGTGGCTTTTAAAGATTCCCTCCAGACAAAAAACCCAGCTTGGAACAATAACATGTGTCTGATATGGTTTTCCACAAAAAAAGTATAATTATCAAATCTACTCCTTCTCACTCATTCAGAATCTGTGAATATGCAAATATATTTCATTTCAAAAGTTTTCCTGCTGGACACAACATGTCTCCTATTTCACGTGAAGTCCATTCTCAGTGTTTGTGCACTGGAGGCTTCAAGTTTTCACATCACACTTGTTGCATATTGGACCAGGATTGACATCCGACCTGGATGTGATGTCACAAATCCTGCTCATAGGTCCACCCCTAAAAATCTGATTTTTAGTGAGCACAGAGAAAATTTCCACTTTTAACAGATTACTGTGAAACTCTGCACAGACATCATTCAAAAGGATAATTTTGAGTAGAGGGAGACTTTAAATTAGATCCAATAGCTGCAACAAAACAGTTTCTTACACCTTTTTGTTTTTTTTGTTTTTTTTCTCTTCCACACAGTGAGGCATACAGCTTATTAATTAAACATTGGTATTGGATCGGTACTCAGTATCAGCCGATACCCAAAGCCCAGGTATCGTATCAGGACTGAAAAAGTCATATCGGTGCATTCCTAGAATTAATTAGTTGATTCACTGATTAAGGATTACAGACTGTTAACTGAATTTCTTTGGCCTTTGGACTGTTTGACATTTTACAGATTAAGTGAAAATGAAGAAAAAATAATCAGAAAAACAGTTGACAACGGAAATAGTCGTCCCATTATAGTTTATGATCCAAAAATGGAATAGATTTTTATATTAAGGATGGATTTAAGGGAAACAACATACAGTGAAATGTTATTGTTAAAAAAAAAAGTTTAAAAAGAAAGTCAAATTCACAGTTTTGTCAACAATGAGTCTGGACAAGTATCTGCTTCTATTGGCAGAACTTCAATGTGTTTTGTACGTTACAAACTTGCCTCACATGATGGAACCAAAACAGATTTTGCCTTGTAGGGAAAATACTGATGAAAATACAGGTTTTATGTTTTACATTATGTATGTATAAAAGACACTGTAACTATTAAATCAACATTGCTTTTTCAAACAAGTCAAACTTCAATCTACAAGAGCAGCTGTAGATCGAGATTTCAAGCAGATTTTTATTGTAGAAAGAAACAAAATATGACTTTCTAAATAGAAAAATCCAAAGTTAGACTTTAATACAGTCTATTTTCAGCACAGGCCTACTACTTTGTCTGCTATGTTGCCAAAATGATGTTGCACGTTATGTAACCAGACACTTGCAGACACACTGCAGCCAGGAGTCAGTAGTATATCATATATATTATATTGGTTTTTTCAGTAGTTTGATGAGCAGCTCGCTGGTGCAGATCCCACCAACAAGGATGAGAACCATGAACAGCAACGTCAGACCACGACGCAACACCAGCTGCCTGACCAACAGAGGCTGTGGTACTGGAGCACTGGCTGTCCCATCATGGCCTGGACCGAGCACCTGCAGGTTTGAGTTTCCCTCTTCAAAACTCAGATTAGATGAAATGATGTTTATCTGGGTCTCTCTCCAAGCAGCAAGGGCATGTCCTGATCAGAGAGGGGAGAGACGGGTTAGGTGTCTAAACTGAGCACAGAGAAGTTCCTTGATGCAAAGAAAAGAAAAAAAACTGAAGGGAGAACTTATTTACCCATGTTTCTCATTTCTAAAACTTCTTTCTTTTCTGCAGCCTGGACTCCTGCTCTCACCAGCGCCTGTTAAATAATGACAGGTGCTTGTAATGCACATCAAACCAATTACATTCTGTTCAGCTACAGGGACTTGAACTAATATACTGAAATGAATGCACACATGATTGTGTCATTTCCCACTTGTGACTGTAGAGGGCAGAAAAGATCAGGAAGTTTGTGTACAAGGTTTCTCATACTGGTGGTTTTGCAAGTTTTAGCCTCATTAACTACAAATTGTGTTTATTTTATTGGCTGCAAACCATTTCCAAAGTATAAATTGTAGACATGCACCTTTGTCATTAAAACAAATACAAATGGACAATATGGGATTTTTTTTATCCTCTAGAAAACACAACATACATTCCTCACATTTTCTCACAGTTGGCATAGACTTTTAGTGTAGATTGTGGGTCAGTCTCCAAAAAACACTGGATCCTACTTTTACCGTAAGCAAGTTGTTGCCCAAATCTTTCAAACTCCATCACTGCAGTTTGTAACGCAGGCTTCATGTTAAGAAATTGGTGTCTCCAAACCCAAGCTGAGATAAACCTTATGACATCATGAGGGTTAGGAAGAATTGCACTTGGTACAAAATGTGATAGCACTCCTGTCAAATATGAGTCAACGCTGAGACAACGGTATAGTTTTTTTTTAATGCTTACCCTCTCTGTAAAATGGTAGCAAATCATTTTTCATGAAATTTCAATGCGTGCTCACTCACCTCTTCTGAGGCCTTTCTCCAATTTAGTTTACACAGGAAAATGATAAAGAATATGGATTGTAGAGTGACACAAATGAAAAGCCCCAACCACAGTCCTGCAACAGAGAAGAAAAATCTCTCAAACTTACTTCAAAAAAGACCTTAAAGTTACATGGCATTGTCACTAGCTTGTCTGTCCTCACCTACGATGCCCATTTTGCCAGCAAACATCAGGGACAGTCCAACAGGAAAGCCGATGCAGTAATATCCCAACACGGTACAGATGGCCCCAATTTTTGGTTTCCCTGCTCCTCGTACAATGCCCCCTGTGACACCCTGCACACAACAAATACAGCTATCAGTCTCTGTCTGCTGTACTTAGCTTCCACATAATAATAATTCTACAGACGACTTACCGCAATCGCTTTTGCAGGATTGAGGAACACATATATGATCATGACATCAGCAACCCGCTGAACAATTTCTCTAAAAGATGCAAACAAAGATGAACTTTTTTTGCCACAATACATTTTGAATTGTAGGACAGGATTATGAACTGTAAGTTTGATGTGCTGATTTCCTCCCAGCTTGACTGGCCATTAAAACTGATTTGCGAGTTACATCAGAGACTTGGAAAAAGATTTTATGAATTCACAAATATACTCACTTTTCAGTTGTAAAGATGTAACCAATCACATCCTTACATAATCCAAGAATAATTCCAACAAAGCACGAGACTGCAACTGGATCAAATGTTGGAAGAACACAGACGGCAGCTGTTAACAAATCTGAGCAAAATGTATTTTAAAAATACATCATTTACATGGATGACTTTAATCTGTTAAAGAGGACATAGAATCCTTTCCTGCAGTTTTATCTGCTCCTCTTTATGCATATTCAATTCACATTCTTTCTTTTTTTTGCAATGACAACAAAGTTTAATTTAATATCATCTATGCAATCTGAAGTGGTAGAGACAGATTTAAAGGTCAAAATCATAACAATAGATATTCAAAAACACTTGGTTCTACACTACCAATAATGTGTCTTTCATCAGACCCTCCCTCCACTCCTCCAGTTTGTAAAGCAGTGTTAAAAAAAATTGTACTACCCTGAAATTACCCTGATGACATCATCTGGGTTATTTTTTCAGACTTTGGAGCACTTCCTCCAGCACCACAGAAGATAATATACAAGCTGAGTGGTGCTTGTCATGACAAGTAAAATCATTAACTGTGCTATTAGTAGTTTTTCTGTGGATGGAAGGTGGCCTGCATGGACGCATTTGTTCTTACATGCACAGATGATGGCGATCTTTCCAGACGCAACAGCCTGATCTACATTTCCAGCACCAAGAGCATTCCCAACGTGCACACTGGCAGCTATTGAAAATCCCATTGGGAACTGTGGATACAAAATATTGTGTGACATTTTAACAATTTCAAACCACAAATGTGGCAATGATTCATGATTACATCTGCAACTATTTTGATAATTGATTAATTGTTTCATTCATTTTTTAAGCAAAAATGTCAAACATTCCCCACAGTTCCAGCTAGTCATTGTGAGGATCTGCAGATTTTCTTAGTGATAGTAAATTGAGTATCTTTGGGTTTTGGACAGTTGGTCTAACAAACCAGGAAATTTGAAGACACCACCTTGGATTGTAGGAAACTGTGACAGACTTTTTTCTCTGTTTTCAGATGTTTTATATAAATAATCATTAGTTGCAGCGCAGTTCCTCAACATTTCACATTATAATATCTAGTTATCCACGTAGTAGAAGCACAAAACTTACAGTGCTGTATGACCACTACTCAAGATGTTCTACAGTTTAGAAATGAAAGAAAAAGTAGGAAATGTTTGAAAACATATGTAGCAATAAACACGTAACTACCAAAAAATGGAGCCTAAATTACATAAAAAATGTTGCATCATTACCGTAAATGTAACAGAGACTATCTGATAAACAACCGACTGAGCTCCCAGCTCAACCTCACTGATCACACCAGCCAGGAATCCTCCCATTTCAAACATCCACCACTCGAGACAGATCATAAGCATGCTGGGAATGGCCACCTGTGTGAACAGACCCCATTCCTGCAGACAGTCCAGCGACCAACCTAGTAGACAGAGTTAAACAAGCAAAGAAAATGTTTGACTAAATTTAGTTTCCTGATTAACTCTGAACTCTACAGTCCAGAGCTATTTATGACTGTACTAGAAATACAGTAACTTAACATTTTCCAAAGATGCTGAAATGTTGTGGAAGGAGTGTTTTCAGTTCTGCTATCCCAGCACAGGATTAAAAGTTAATCATCCAAGCAGATGACATTTCTGAAAAAGTTAGAACTCACCATACCATGTCGTTTTGTGTAACCCCGTCCAGCGAATGTAAATGTACAGGATGACAGCCAGAGATGACTGTGAGATAGCATTCGCTGCTGCAGATCCACTGTGGGTCAATAGACAACAGAATAAAAAAAGACACAGGTGCACCTGACTGTTTCCCTTTCTAAAATTTAGTCTCATATAGTGGTGGGTACACTTACACAACACCCAGATCCAGCGTGTAGAGGAGGATGTAGTTGATAATTACATTGAGAACATTCCCAATGACTCCAGTTATCACCTGAGGCCAGATAATACCCTGCCAGTTCAAGCACAACATGGACTCAGTGTTCAGCGTAATTGAACAATTCTTCAGCTATCATTGTGTTTCTGTAGATGTGCACTGTACCTGATTCTGTAGATACCTCCTCTGCAACTGATACATGAAGACAGCCTGCAGACAGGGAGGTGAATACGAGTAAAGCAAATTAAAAAATTTAAAAAATACAAATTATAGTTGTGTGTTAAAGTATGCAGAGCAGACTAAACTTACTGGCAGAGCAGGCATGAAGATCTTCACATACTGCTGCGAAACTCTGTGGACAGCAAACATGGAGTGCAGAAGTATGTGTTAGTACACTGTGTGTGTGGTAGCATGTGAAACTGCCGTCAGTGAAAAGGATGCTGACCGTGCGACGTCTGGGCTTTGTTTGACAGCGAGTAGGATGGGCTCCGTGTTGATGAGGATTGCCCAGCAGGGAAAGCAGCCCAGGAGCAGAATCAAAACACCTCTTTGGAGAATGATTCCCACACGCTTGAGGTTTCCACTCCCATACGTCTACACAGTAGATAATTCAGATTTAGATAGATAGATAGATAGATAGATAGATAGATAGATAGATAGATAGATAGATATTATTATTGATCATTGTCTCTCGTCTCAGACTGTCTGCCTCATATAGCGACTTGTTTTTTATTTTTTTAAAAATTGTTAATTTTAATATTTGTATGCAACATGTTGTCATAGGTGAAAAATAAACATCTATTTTGCTGTTGTTGTTTTTTTAATAGTTTTATTTGAAAATGTTGGAACATATTTTTAGATGTGTTATTCTGTGTTGTAACAGGTTCAATAAATTTCTCATTGAATCATATGCTGGATACCAAATGAATAATCAATTATATACAGTATAGATATACCATGTGACCCAACATTTTAAGTTCTAGGGCACAACTATGTCTTCATCCACTATTCTGTTCGGACACTCTAGAAAGTCGCAGGCACAGAATTCAGTGCATGGCAAGCCAGCTGCAAAAACAAGGACATTTCTTCTGTTGACTGCATTGTTTGTCCTTGCAGCAGAGATGTGTTAGATCTCGCACTCCTTGTGGTGCTGCTGCCTTTTCATACATCGTTGTTTCCATGACTCCTTCCGTAAACCTCCAGCCTTTCCCCACAGGACTCCAAAGCACTGTTTTTTTGTGATGACAGTGGCACCAAATGGCAGTTTGGTACATGGCTCTTAGTAGATGCTGCCTAAATGAATCTTCAGCTGGGGGCATATGAGAAGCAGGCAGGTCTGAGGTGGATGCCAGCACATATCTCATCTCATCCAGAGTGGTACACTTCTTGTGGCCATACAAGATGAGTGCATAACGTCTGACTATAGGCAATGACTTCTCAAGATTTGTTGTCAAACCAAAGTGACTTAGGCCTTTCAGCTCATCCAAGTGCTTCTGAAGTTTTGTGAAAGCAGTTGTTTTTCCTATTTTGAAAAAACTGCTCGTCATATCACAGACCGTCAATGCATGGCAAACTGGAAGGTATTGGCACAAGGTTTTCCACAACTTTTTAAAAATTGTATTGATTGGCACAAACCTCTCTTTGCCTGTATGGGCTTTGTGCATTAGGACCAAAGCTGAGCCAAACATGCTGCAACTTGCATAATGCAAGAGCAACACAAGAACATCAGTGTCATCACACTTGATGATGACTCCTGTGTATGTCTTGGCAAGGTGGATGGTATGTGGTGTCGGTCTCTTCTTGATGACTCATTAATCGACTAGGCTCTCCAGGCTGTCATTTTCAATGGTTTTGGTTTCTTCCGCATCTTTAAAACTTCTGGCCAAGATGATCGTCTGTTCCTCAGTGAGTCTACATGGACCTGAGCTGGTTATGTAATTGCAAACAAAAGCAGAAAGCGTAGCCTTGTTGTCACTGCTTGTCAAATACCTCCTGTAATTTCACGTGTTGGTCCTGCATCTCCAACTGCTCCAAGTTTTTGTTTGTCTTGTTGCTTGATGGAGTTTGAGTGGTCATATCAGTCAAAAACCATGGCAACACAATTGATTTTTTCCTCTTCCAATAGCAGTGAAAAGATTATTTTGAGAACGCGTTCCATAAGGTCATTGAAAGTTTGAAACCCCAATTCATTCACTCTGAAGTAATACCATGTCATCTATGATGTGTGCACATGGTCCTATTACATAAGGTGAGTGGTACCTTCTCATCCTGCCATCATCATAGAACAAAGCAGGTGGTAGAGCAACTAACTCATGAGACAACATGTTCTACATGGACACTGCTGGAAGTCTCTTGAAAAGAACATCTGATGCTGTCCAGACTTGTTTTGCAATACAGGTACTTTCTTCTTTTCTCTGGTTCCCAGAAACTATTTGTTCCTGTGTACTTCGCAAGGCACTGCTCTATGAACAGTTGGCTTTGGTGTTGAGCATCTTCAAAGAAACAGGACAAACATTTTGCCACCTTTTCAGAGGCAACTTAACCAGTGACAATGTTATCAAGCTCTTCAGGAACACTACAGGTGTATCCAGATCAAAGGGGTTTTGGTTTTCCTCCACAATTTCCATGGTCTTTTTTCGACTGTCTCATCCTGGCTGGTTCTGGAGGATCCATGCTCTTGGTGGGTTTGTGAGCCATGGACATTTCAGCCACAAAGCTCTTTCATGGCATCCACATATTCTGTTGTCATATGTCGTATCATCAACCATATTGTGAGAGCCCCTTTCTTAAGCATGAGACCAACAATTCCATCTTCACTCTCACCCTCACGGTTGATCATTTGCTCCAGTGCCTGGTCAGTTGCCATGCAGTTAAAGCTCCGTTTGTCAGACCGCTGTGCAACAGAGATGAGGATAAAAGAAGGGCAATACGCTGGGGATGACCCCTCCACAGGAAAGCACTGACAGTTTTCTTAGTCTGACAAGTAGGCATATACTGTAGCCTATATATTGTTATGTTGACAGCACATTGTGTTATGTCATGTTGTGATTATTTTCTACTTAATATTGAAGTTTGCTGTGCACTGCACATAGAGCTGAATTAAACAGTGACTTGCAAGAATGACATTAAGTGTATAGGCACATCTGGCCGAGTGGCGCTATCCATAGCACTGAAAGGAGTGTTGGGGGATTTAATTCTGGTATGTTAAATTAGCATCTAACCCTTGGGGGTTTTTTGTATATGATCACATCTCTCATGTGTCCGGATGAGGAAAGGACAAGGCGTGAACTTGACCTAGAGATAATGCACAAACACAATACAAAAGAATATTGTCTGCACAGAACAATAATAGATAGGACTTGGATTGAAAAATGAACCCTGACCAAGATTGTACCTGAGATATGAGTGTATCACAGGCCGATGCCAATCCAGTGCCAACTGAAATACCAGTTACGTTAATAACCTGCATCCAAAAACAAAACACAAACTCACCATTAATGTGATTCAAGCTGTAATAGATAGACAGATGAATTACAAAACACAGATAGGTGCATGAGTTCAGGGTTGAAGCAAAAAGTGACAGAAAAGGGCTAAAAAGTAGCTGCAATTCTGTTTTCTCACCACTACTGCTAATGCCACGCCTGCAAGCTCAGTTTCCCCCAGATGACCACTGAACATTATGCTGACAAAACCGATGAGAGAGATCATCAGCAGCGAAATGAACTGGAATACAAGAAAAAAAACTCTTCAACTTAATAAATGAGAATTAAATCACAGTGAAACTGAGTTTGTGTAGGTACACAAACACGTAGGGGAGATCGGGTATGGTTGCAACATGAGGAGAGTTGTAACGCCACCAATTCTACCAATTAGGGAAAAGATAGAAGTCATATTATCATATCAGTGTTTACCCACTTCCCCCCCAATCCCACATGGTGGTTGTCAAAGCTGGAAACAGGTGCATGCAGATTTTATAGAGAAAAAAATGATTTTAAGGTAGTAAAGTATTTTTTTTTTTGACCAAGACTATATTTTGTTTAGTACTTATACTATTGCAGATAAAATCATATGTCTTATATCAGATTAAATTGCAGTTTCTCAGGCAAAATGTGCATCTTTCCCCTGCTAATTTCAAACCACTATGCTAACACAGCTAGCTAAACAATGGCTGGCTGGGGTGGGGTTGGGTTGTAACACATCCTTAAAAAGTGTTACAACCATCCCCAACAACTAAGAACATGTTCTTGATTTAAATCATTTTGGAAAAGAAAGACTGACAGGGGTGTGCCTGCCAATGTTTCAAAAAAGCATCTGATGGGGTCACAAAAAAGCGCAAGTTAGTCAGATCAGTTGTGAAGGCACATGGGATCTGCCATGTAACACCGAGCAGATACTGCAAGACACTGCAGAAGCTAAGAAACCGAGGGTCCACTGATCTTCCTAGTGGAGGTTACCGGAGTAGCAATGAGGTGCAGGAGGAAATGTTGGCTGACTATTTGACTTAAGCACCAGACCTATAGACCAGAGTAGAATTGAATATTAGTGTAGTTGCCAAACAAATTGAAAAACTTGTTGTGTCTATGCACTCAGGTTTTCTATTCCACTTTTTTTAAGGTCAGAAAGTTTGCATATCAACTTGCAGTAATATATAACATCAAACACTCACAGCGGGAGTGGAAACAGTGTAGTAGAGTGTTCATTAAGCATACATACTGTTAAGGAAGTTTAGTTTAGTAGTCAAACAGAAAGTGGATTTGTGTTATGGTCAGTCACAGAGAGAGAGAGACGTTGTTCTGGATTGTTCTGTTATTTCAATAAACTTCTTTTTGAAGCATATCATATGGTGTGGCCTCTGTTTTTGCTTCTTTTGTCTAATTGTTCCAACTTACCCCAGCATGTGTTACAACATAACCTGGTAGTGGGGTGGGTTGTAACAAAGGAACACCATGTATTTGACATCAACTCACAAGGTCTGTGATATTCTTGCAGAGGTTTGAATTGATGTCATTTGTAGTAAACAGATGTCGGTACTTTGTATAAAAGTTTGAGACCTATAGCTCAAAAATTGGGTGCTGAAGCAAAAAGTGTTACAACCATACCCGGTCTCCTGTACATTTACATTTGCATAATTGAGAATGAACTGCCACAGCAAAACCTCACTAAACACTTCAAATCAGCTATTTCGTTTAGACAACTTCTCAAAAAGACAAAAAAAACTTTGTGTTGTCCCGATTTGGGACAACACAAAGTTCAAACATGCAATATCTCCTTTCCAGTAAATAGAGGCCGTAAAAGCTCATTAGAAACCAGTTGTAAGTTGCCAGTGTAAGTGGAAGATACACCATACCAACACAAAAAGGTGGAATAATAAGGACTAGGAAGAAATAAACCCTGCATTTTTCATGAGGTGTGTCTAAATATCTACTTACCACAGGTCCTGCTAGTTTGAAAAGTTGAATCATTTCATTCTTGTAATCCACTGGGAGCCAGTCCTTGATGCGCTTCAGACACTTTGCACCATAAGTATATAAAGTATCTTTGTCTTTAACAGACACATGGTCTGCTTGACTCTGTCTGTTTATTCCATGTTGACGGACAAACTTTAGACCTAAATCCTCCATATCTAAAAAGGTTTTTACACAGGAGAGGTGAAATCCTTTTTTTTTTGCACTTCAGATCTCCTCAGCTGAGTTCTCTAGTGACCTTTTGAATTGAACAGCCTTCTCACCTGGGACGGCCCAGCTGAGCTCTCCTCCCCCTCTTGCAATGAAAAACCTGAAGCCAAATTATCGTGCATGTAGTAGGCTACACTTATGAAATAACCTGTTCTTCCTCATGTTATTCTCTGACTGAGGTCCTACTTATGCTGATACTGCTGTGGTTTTGCTGAGCTTCGGTGAAGTTCTCAACTTGCCGTAGTGATGTATTGCTGTACTTCAGGGTGCAGTCAGTCAGTACAATCAACAGTGATCAGAGTACCAAAACTTTCAACTGGAAGTGATTGATAAAACAATGTGCCTCATGCAAGAACCGAAATGAACAAAAATAAATATATAACTAAAACAAACTTAATGCAAAAACAATATTCTGTTTACCATATTATCATCATCATGGCTGCCAATTTACTGAGAGGGTTTTCACACTTAGTACATGTTTAATATTGACAAAACTCATGTTGATGGGTTGATGAATGAGTTGTGAGTTGTATGAATGAGGTGTACTTTTTCTATACCTGTGCTGTTATATGACTCTCTTCAGTACTCTGCACAATTTAAGATAATGTACCTCAATGTATTTCAGCTCTACATGTTTGAAAAAGATGTCAGTTCCTATTCACCTACAGCAACAT
This sequence comes from Thunnus thynnus, assembly GCF_963924715.1. Classification (NCBI taxonomy): domain Eukaryota; kingdom Metazoa; phylum Chordata; class Actinopteri; order Scombriformes; family Scombridae; genus Thunnus; species Thunnus thynnus. Next base: position 14,221,614 of record NC_089528.1, read on the forward strand.
CTTTTACTTTATTGCAAATATACTGTTCCCATCATGCTGGCTAATCACACTGCAAAACTAAAAAGACTTGTCCAGCTTGTAAGGCAACTCTTTGGTCAGAAAGGACCATGTCAATCAGGTATTGTGACAGCTGCACTTTCACAGAAATTCCATCCCCCCACTTTTTCCTGAGGTGGTCATTGATGAAATGAAACGAGCTCCCCATACACGAAAACCCGTTAGTCAAGTTAGATTGATTTAACAGCCATCCAGCCAATCACAGCCATTTGACCAACCCGCCAGGCCAGGGAAAAGTTGTTAAAACTTTATTCAACAAAAAAAGTACATATTATATCAGGCACAAACAAGTAAACAACACAAAATTTTGAAATGAGCCTCTCTGACTTTGTTAGGAATAAAAAATTTATTAGGTTAAAGCAATGTTTCTTCCAGTTTATTTCTACCAAAAGTGAGTTCCAATCAAATTTTCTTCTTGGAGTGATTTTGTTTTCACTTTGAGAATTTGATAAAAATGTTTATTATTACATTTCCTGTCATATATGTTGATACCATTCAAAAGCAATGTAGATGGAGCATCTGGGATGCTCCCTCCTCCGAAACATAAGTGACTCTTAATAACATGGATTAATCGAGAAGGAATGACTTTGATTACTGAGTTGTATTCTTTAATAGGAATTGGAAAGTTGTGTTTAATTGTTGGACAGTATAAGGCCATGTTAATCAAAAATAGACAAAATGTTGATAATATTTCTTTGGAACCACTTGGGATAAAAAAGAGATTTATTCCTAATAGTTATATTATCATTGTTCCATGAGAAAGTTTTATGAGGAGAAAAACGGTGGATGAAGCATAACTTCCAGGCAAGAGGTGATTGCTGATGAAACTTAGATAAAGAAACAGGGAGTTTGTTAGGTGAGTAATTACATGTTAAAACAAAATTTTATCAAAAATATGGCTGGGGATGAAGAAACAAAAAGAATTTGGCTTTGCCAGGCAACTCTTTAGCCATTTAATTTCAAAAGTGTGTACAGTATCGATGAAATGAACAAGACAATCAAGACCTCTCTCCATCCTACTGTTAGAAAGTACTGCCAGTTGGTGAGTTTTATTTTTCCAACTGAAGTCAAGGAATAAATTGTTCATTTCATTAGCCGTGGGGTCATTAACAAAAAGAGAAAAGGATGGATAAACGAAGGGAGAGAGGCCCTCAGCCTTAGATAAAAGAACCCTGCCGAATATTAAGTCTCTTTGAAGCCAGATGTTAAAGACATTTAGCAACAAAGTTCAGTTGCTGTCTGGCTACAAGGTTTTTAGTTATATAAATGCCCAAACACTTAACAGCGTTCTTTACAAGAACATTTTCCAATAATGTATCTTCACAATCATATATGGGCAATAACTCACATTTAGATACACTGAGCTTCAAACCTGAAGATAGTGAAAACTGTACAACTAGATCAATAGCTTTCAGCAACTGATCTGTATCTTTTAGGAAAAGAGTTGTGTCATCAGCTAGTTGTGAAATTCTTATTTCCTTATTAAATATAGAAATGCCTTTAAAATCTGGATCATGTGCAATATTTTGGGATAATAGTTCAACAACTAAAATAAATAGAAAGGATGAAATAGGGCAATCTTGTCTAACACTGCATTTTATATCAAATCTATGGGAGGTGTTGAAGTTACTAATCACAGAGCTATTGATTCCTTTATGAAACATATCAATAGCTCTATAAAAGTTTTTCCTGACCCAAACTTAAGACATTCTATAAGAAACTTATGTTCAATGGTATCAAAGGCTTTGTAAAAATCTAAAATAAGAAGCTTTTGAATGTACTGAGTCTGCATAGTCCAACAAATCTTAGATAAATCTGATATTATTGCTAATATGCCAGCCTTTAATAAAACCTGACTGTGTTTCAGCAACAATATGATTAAGTCCTGTCTTTAGTCTGTTCACATAAGTCATGGCCAAAATTTTATAATCAATAGTTAGAGGAGTAATAGGCCACCAATTATTTATTAATTAAGTATCTTTATCCGGTTTTGGGATAAGGGAAATAATACCTTGTTTCATAGTTGTGATCATCTCTCTCCGACCGATACATTCTCTGTACATACAAAATACAGGGTTCTGAATAAGGACCCAAAAATTAATATAAAATTCATCTGAAAGACCATCAATACCTTTCATTGATTTTCCCCTTTTCATTGAGAAAAGAGCTGTTTTAAATTAATTAATTGTCAGATCAGAATCACAAAGTATTTTAGGGTAGCAGAATAGCAGAGATATGTTTCTTTACCTTACTAATAAAAATTTCACAGGAACAGTAATTGAATTCAGACGTATACAAATTATCATAAAAGGAAAAGACAAAGTTGGATATTAGCTTTGGGTCTGTTCACTGGAACGAGGGCCAAAGGCAGGGGGTAGCAGTGCTCATGTCCCACCCCTAGAGCCCCAATACTTTTAAAATTGCTGCTCCATCCTTGATGTCAATACACAATTCTCAGCAACTGTACTTTGGTTATTTCCTGTATTGCTCTTCCATTTGATCTGGGATGAAATGTAGCAGTTATCTGTTGGGGTTTTAAAGGGTATAGGAAGAGAAAGTGTTGGTCTTAGTTGTTGTACAAATGAAATCACACTGCAAAATCATAAACATTTCTGTTTTATGGGAGATAATGCATAATGCAAAAGAAATAAACACAACCACAGTTTATTTACATTAAAATATACACTCCACTGTGCAGGAGAGTAGTGTCATGTCTCTCCAGCAGATGGTAGTGTCACATTATTATTTTAAAAGGTTTTCACTTCCTGGCAAATGCTCATAACCTGCTACCACAAATTCACTGATAACCTAACCACGGTCATCCTATTTCGTTTTCTGTTGTTGAAAAGTCAACTGCAGCTCGCCGTTTGGCTCACACTACAAAGCCTTCACTATCTATCACTGGAAGTACAGTGATGAAGTAACTTCTGGTGTGAACAACAGCAGAGAGAACCTGAACTTTTGGTTAAAAGGATTTTCAGGCAGCAGGCCCTCGTTCATCTTTATCAACAAGAGTTGCTTTTTCTGTCAAACCCTCCTAAGTGGTGTTGCAGCTTCCCTGTGAGAGGCTAAGCTTGCCTCCTTCTCTGAGAACGTCTCACAGAGGAGAGTTCTTATGCCTTCAGTGCATCAAATGCCACTACGTCAACTTAATGTACAATATATCCCTTCATTTCTCACTCACTGAACTGTAATCAACCATAATTCTCTGTAATTTTGCCACCAAGAGCTTTTCTCCATTGCAGTCTTTGTAAGGCTTTTATTGACAAACAAGCAGTTATCTTAGAAGGACCGGAGCACTTCTGAGTCTCTTTATCCACTTCTAATTCCACTTGAAAGACAGACACCACTATGATGTTGAGGATCACTTGGTGGCTCAGTGATACAATATGCTTATAGGAGTCTAATATTCATATTCTACTTTTGTGTCAGGTTGCTGTTGACCAGGCACAGAGTGGGCTGAGACACGGGGGGGCCAGAAAGGTTAACTGGGGTAAGCCAAGTGTTGGCTACCAACAGAGACTGTGCCTGGAGCCAGAAGTGAAAATCAAAAGTCCTTATATCTTGACGGCAAAATAGGTTGGAGCACTACTGCCAGTGCGTTCTAAAACAATCCTTAAGATTTATGTTGTGCCACCTTGATCGTCTTGAACGGTATAGCCTAATTGTTAATTTTATGCAACTAAAACTTGGTTAAGTTTGAGATTGCTGTCATAGTTTGATGAAACCAATTTTGACTGCCATAAGTCACTGAATGCAAACCTCAGTCACAAAGACTTGACTATTTGTCAAAGCCAAACACTTTGTACCCCTCTCCACAGGGCAAATTAGCACGCAATCCTGCCTGAAAACATATTGGAGGCCCTAACGAGGAATGTCATGGAGGGTCTTATATGAGCAAACAGATCAAACAGAACAGGCACACGTGGGATTACTGTGAGTTTGTCCCTGCACACATCATCTGCAATACACCGAGAGGAGAGGAGGACCTAAGGGCAACAATAACATGTGTCTGATATGGTTTTCCACAAAAAAAAGTATAATTATCAAATCTACTCCTTCTCACTCATTCAGAATCTGTGAATATGCAAATATATTTCATTTCAAAAGTTTTCCTGCTGGACACAACATGTCTCCTATTTCACGTGAAGTCCATTCTCAGTGTTTGTGCACTGGAGGCTTCAAGTTTTCTTATCACACTTGTTGCATATTGGACCAGGATTGACGTCCAACCTGGATGTGATGTCACAAATCCTGCTCATAGGTCCACCCCTAAAAATCTGATTTTTAATGAGCACAGAGAAAATTTCCACTTTTAACAGATTACTGTGAAACTCTGCACAGACATCATTCAAAAGGATAATTTTGAGTAGAGGGAGACTTTAAATTAGATCCAATAGCTGCAACAAAACAGTTTCTTACACCTTTTTGTTTTTTTTTTGGTTTTGTTTTGTTTTTTTAAAAACAATTTCAAAGATTCAGGAAACCTTGTTTTATCATTTTAGGCAGGTGTATTTGCCTATCCACTTTAAATTTCCTGCTACAACCATGAGCTACTAAATAAAGAGCACAAAATGTATTGGGAATCATATTTTAGTGCTGAATTAATTAGAGATGCACCAATACCAATACTGATATTGGATATCGGTCGGATACTAAGTCAAATAGCTGGATTGGGTATCAATGACAACAGGATGATCTGGTATCAGATAGAATTGTTTTAATAAATAATAATTCAGTACATTTATCTCTATGTATTTATTTTTTACATTTTGTTTTACAAAGTTAGGAAAGCAAAGTCAAGCCTGATGTTGCCTTACACATAAAAGAACGATCCCAGTCTCTTCCACACAGTGAGGCATACAGCTTATTAATTAAACATTGGTATTGGATTGGTACTCGGTATCAGCCGATACCCAAAGCCCAGGTATCGTATCAGGACTGAAAAAGTCATATCGGTGCATTCCTAGAATTAATTAGTTGATTCACTGATTAAGGATTACGGACTGAATTTCTTTGGCCTTTGGACTGTTTGACATTTTACAGATTAAGTGAAAATGAGGAAAAAATAATCAGAAAAACAGTTGACAACGGAAATAGTCGTCCCATTATAGTTTATGATCCAAAATTGGAATAGATTTTTATATTAAGGATGGATTTAAGGGAAACAACATACAGTGAAATGTTATTGTAAACTTCAATCTACAAGAGCAGCTGTAGATCGAGATTTCAAGCAGATTTTTATTGTAGAAAGAAACAAAATATGACTTTCTAAATAGAAAAATCCAAAGTTAGACTTTAATACAGTCTATTTTCAGCACAGGCCTACTACTTTGTCTGCTATGTTGCCAAAATGATGTCGCACGTTATGTAACCAGACACTTGCAGATACACTGCAGCCAGGAGTCAGTAGTATATCATATATATTATATTGGTTTTTTCAGTAGTTTGATGAGCAGCTCGCTGGTGCAGATCCCACCAACAAGGATGAGAACCATGAACAGCAACGTCAGACCACGACGCAACACCAGCTGCCTGACCAACAGAGGCTGTGGTACTGGAGCACTGGCTGTCCCATCATGGCCTGGACCGAGCACCTGCAGGTTTGAGTTTCCCTCTTCAAAACTCAGATTAGATGAAATGATGTTTATTTGGGACTCTCTCCAAGCAGAAAGGGCATGTCCTGATCAGAGAGGGGAGAGACGGGTTAGGTGTCTAAACTGAGCACAGAGAAGTTCCTGGATGCAAAGAAAAGAAAAAAAAATGAAGGGAGAACTTATTTACCCATGTTTCTCATTTCTAAAACTTCTTTCTTTTCTGCAGCCTGGACTCCTGCTCTCACCAGCGCCTGTTAAATAATGACAGGTGCTTGTAATGCACATCAAACCAATTACATTCTGTTCAGCTAAAGGGACATGAACTAATATACTGAAATGAATGCACACATGATTGTGTCATTTCCCACTTGTGACTGTAGAGGGCAGAAAAGATCAGGAAGTTTGTGTACAAGGTTTCTCATACTGGTGGTTTTGCAAGTTTTAGCCTCATTAACTACAAATTGTGTTTATTTTATTGGCTGCAAACCATTTCCAAAGTATAAATTGTAGACATGCACCTTTGTCATTAAAACAAATACAAATGGACAATATGGGATTTTTTTTATCCTCTAGAAAACACAACATACATTCCTCACATTTTCTCACAGTTGGCATAGACTTTTAGTGTAGATTGTGGGTCAGTCTCCAAAAAACACTGGATCCTACTTTTACCGTAAGCAAGTTGTTGCCCAAATCTTTCAAACTCCATCACTGCAGTTTGTAACGCAGGCTTCATGTTAAGAAATTGGTGTCTCCAAACCCAAGCTGAGATAAACCTTATGACATCATGAGGGTTAGGAAGAATTGCACTTGGTACAAAATGTGATAGCACTCCTGTCAAATATGAGTCAACGCTAAGACAACGGTATAGTTTTTTTTTAATGCTTACCCTCTCTGTAAAATGGTAGCAAATTTTTCATTTTTCATGAAATTTCAATGCGTGCTCACTCACCTCTTCTGAGGCCTTTCTCCAATTTAGTTTACACAGGAAAATGATAAAGAATATGGATTGTAGAGTGACACAAATGAAAAGCCCCAACCACAGTCCTGCAACAGAGAAGAAAAATCTCTCAAACTTACTTCAAAAAAGACCTTAAAGTTATATGGCATTGTCACTAGCTTGTCTGTCCTCACCTACGATGCCCATTTTGCCAGCAAACATCAGGGACAGTCCAACAGGAAAGCCGATGCAGTAATATCCCAACACGTTACAGATGGCCCCAATTTTTGGTTTCCCTGCTCCTCGTACAATGCCCCCTGTGACACCCTGCACACAACAAATACAGCTATCAGTCTCTGTCTGCTGTACTTAGCTTCCACATAATAATAATTCTACAGATGACTTACCGCAATCGCTTCTGCGGGATTGAAGAACACATATATGATCATGACATCAGCAACCCGCTGAACAATTTCTCTAAAAGATGCAAACAAAGATTAACTTTTTTTGCCACAATACATTTTGAATTGTAGGACAGGATTATGAACTGTAAGTTTGATGTGCTGATTTCCTCCCAATTTGACTGGCCATTAAAACTGATTTGCGAGTTACATCAGAGACTTGGAAAAAGATTTTATGAATTCACAAATATACTCACTTTTCAGTTATAAAGATGTAACCAATCACATCCTTACATAATCCAAGAATAATTCCAACAAAGCACGAGACTGCAACTGGATCAAATGTTGGAAGAACACAGACAGCAGCTGTTAACAAATCTGAGCAAAATGTATTTTAAAAATACATCATTTACATGGATGATTTTAATCTGTTAAAGAGGACATAGAATCCTTTCCTGCAGTTTTATCTGCTCCTCTTTATGCATATTCAATTCACATTCTTTCTTTTTTTTGCAATGACAACAAAGTTTAATCTAATATCATCTATGTAATCTGAAGTGGTAGAGACAGATTTAAAGGTCAAAATCATAACAATAGATATTCAAAAACACTTGGTTCTACACTACCAATAATGTGTCTTTCATCAGACCCTCCCTCCACTCCTCCAGTTTGTAAAGCAGTGTTAAAAACAAATTGTACTACCCTGAAATTACCCTGATGACCTCATCTGGGTTATTTTTTCAGACATTGGAGCACTTCCTCCAGCACCACAGAAGATAATATACAAGCTGAGTGGTGCTTGTCATGACAAGTAAAATCATTAACTGTGCAATAAGTAGTTTTTCTGTGGGTGGAAGGTGGCCTGCATGGACGCATTTGTTCTTACATGCACAGATGATGGCGATCTTTCCAGACGCAACAGCCTGATCTACATTTCCAGCACCAAGAGCATTCCCAACGTGCACACTGGCAGCTACTGAAAATCCCATTGGGAACTGTGGATACAAAATATTGTGTGACATTTTAACAATTTCAAACCACAAATGTGGCAATGGTTCATGATTACATCTGCAACAAATAGTAAATTAATCAATCAACTGAAAAATAATCTGCAACTATTTTGATAATCGATTAATTGTTTCATTCATTTTTTAAGCAAAAATGTCAAACATTCCCCACAGTTCCAGCTAGTCATTGTGAGGATCTGCAGATTTTCTTAGTGATAGTAAATTGAGTATCTTTGGGTTTTGGACAGTTGGTCTAACAAACCAGGAAATTTGAAGACACCACCTTGGATTGTAGGAAACTGTGACAGACTTTTTTCTCTGTTTTCAGATGTTTTATATAAATAATCATTAGTTGCAGCGCAGTTCCTCAACACTTCACATTATAATATCTAGTTATCCATGTAGTAGAAGCACAAAACTTACAGTGCTGTATGACCACTACTCAAGATGTTCTACAGTTTAGAAATGAAAGAAAAAGTAGGAAATGTTTGAAAACATATGTAGCAATAAACACGTAACTACCAAAAAATGGAGCCTAAATTACATAAAAAATGTTGCATCATTACCGTAAATGTAACAGAGACTATCTGATAAACAACCGACTGAGCTCCCAGCTCAACCTCACTGATCACACCAGCCAGGAATCCTCCCATTTCAAACATCCACCACTCGAGACAGATCATAAGCATGCTGGGAATGGCCACCTGTGTGAACAGACCCCATTCCTGCAGACAGTCCAGCGACCAACCTAGTAGACAGAGTTAAACAAGCAAAGACTAAATTTAGTTTTCTAATTAACTCTGAACTCTACAGTCCAGAGCTATTTATGACTGTACTAGAAATACAGTAACTTAACATTTTCCAAAGATGCTGAAATGTTGTGGAAGGAGTGTTTTCAGTTCTGCTATCCCAGCACAGGATTAAAAGTTAATCATCCAAGCAGATGACATTTCTGAAAAAGTTAGAACTCACCATACCATGTCGCTTTGTGTAACCCCGTCCAGCGAATGTAAATGTACAGGATGACAGCCAGAGATGACTGTGAGATAGCATTCGCTGCTGCAGATCCACTGTGGGTCAATAGACAACAGAATAAAAAAAGACACAGGTGCACCTGACTGTTTCCATTTCTAAAATTTAGTCTCATATAGTGGTGGGTACACTTACACAACACCCAGATCCAGCGTGTGGAGGAGGATGTAGTTGATAATTACATTGAGAACATTCCCAATGACTCCAGTTATCACCTGAGGCCAGATAATACCCTGCCAGTTCAAGCACAACATGGACTCAGTGTTCAGCGTAATTGAACAATTCTTCAGCTATCATTGTGTTTCTGTAGATGTGCACTGTACCTGATTCTGTAGATACCTCCCCTGCAACTGATACATGAAGACAGCCTGCAGACAGGGAGGTGAATACGAGTAAAGCAAATTAAAAAATTAAAAAAATACAAATTATAGTTGTGTGTTAAAGTATGCAGAGCAGACTAAACTTACTGGCAGAGCAGGAATGAAGATCTTCACATACTGCTGCGAAACTCTGTGGACAGCAAACATGGAGTGCAGAAGTATGTGTTAGTACACTGTGTGTGTGTGTGGTAGCATGTGAAACTGCTGTCAGTGAAAAGGATGCTGACCGTGCGACATCTGGGCTTTGTTTGACAGCGAGTAGGATAGGCTCCGTGTTGATGAGGATTGCCCAGCAGGGAAAGCAGCCCAGGAGCAGAATCAAAACACCTCTTTGGAGAATGATTCCCACACGCTTGAGGTTTCCACTCCCATACGTCTACACAGTAGATAATTCAGATTTAGATAGATAGATAGATAGATAGATAGATAGATAGATAGATAGATAGATAGATAGATATTATTATTGATCATTGTCTCTCGTCTCAGACTGTCTGCCTCATATAGCGACTTGTTTTTTATTTTTTTAAAAATTGTTAATTTTAATATTTGTATGCAACATGTTGTCATAGGTGAAAAATAAACATCTATTTTGCTGTTGTTGTTTTTTTAATAGTTTTATTTGAAAATGTTGGAACATATTTTTAGATGTGTTATTCTGTGTTGTAACAGGTTCAATAAATTTCTCATTGAATGGATACCAAATGAATAATCAATTATATACAGTATAGATATACCATGTGACCCAACATTTTAAGTTCTAGGGCACAACTATGTCTTCATCCACTATTCTGTTCGGACACTCTAGAAAGTCGCAGGCACAGAATTCAGTGCATGGCAAGCCAGCTGCAAAAACAAGGACATTTCTTCTGTTGACTGCATTGTTTGTCCTTGCAGCAGAGATGTGTTAGATCTCGCACTCCTTGTGGTGCTGCTGCCTTTTCATACATCGTTGTTTCCATGACTCCTTCCGTAAACCTCCAGCCTTTCCCCACAGGACTCCAAAGCACTGTTTTTTTGTGATGACAGTGGCACCAAATGGCAGTTTGGTACATGGCTCTTAGTAGATGCTGCCTAAATGAATCTTCAGCTGGGGGCATATGAGAAGCAGGCAGGTCTGAGGTGGATGCCAGCACATATCTCATCTCATCTAGAGTGGTACACTGATCCCCTCTCTCTTTCTTCTTGTGGCCATACAAGATGAGTGCGTAACGTCTGGCTATAGGCAATGACTTCTCAAGATTTGTTGTCAAACCAAAGTGACTTAGGCCTTTCAGCTCATCCAAGTGCTTCTGAAGTTTTGTGAAAGCAGTTGTTTTTCCTATTTTGAAAAAACTGCTCGTCATATCACAGACCGTCAATGCATGGCAAACTGGAAGGTATTGGCACAAGGTTTTCCACAACTTTTTAAAAATTGTATTAATTGGCACAAACCTCTCTTTGCCTGTATGGGCTTTGTGCATTAGGACCAAAGCTGAGCCAAACATGCTGCAACTTGCATAATGCAAGAGCAACACAAGAACATCAGTGTCATCACACTTGATGATGACTCCTGTGTATATCTTGGCAAGGTGGATGGTATGTGGTGTCGGCCTCTTCTTGATGTGGATGGTATGTGGTGTCGGCCTCTTCTTGATGACTCATTAATCGACTAGGCTCTCCAGGCTGTCATGATCAAATATCAAATATCAAATGGTTTTGGTTTCTTCCACATCTTTAAAACTTCTGGCCAAGATGATCGTCTGTTCCTCAGTGAGTCTACATGGACCTGAGCTGGTTATGTAATTGCAAACAAAAGCAGAAAGCTAGCCTTGTTGTCACTGCTTGTCAAATACCTCCTGTAATTTCACGTGTTGGTCCTGCATCTCCAACTGCTCCAAGTTTTTGTTTGTCTTGTTGCTTGATGGAGTTTGAGTGGTCATATCAGTCAAAAACCATGGCAACACAATTGATTTTTTCCTCTTCCAATAGCAGTGAAAAGATTATTTTGAGAACGCGTTCCATAAGGTCATTGAAAGTTTGAAACCCCAATTCATTCACTCTGAAGTAATACCATGTCATCTATGATGTGTGCACATGGTCCTATTACATAAGGTGAGTGGTACCTTCTCATCCTGCCATCATCATAGAACAAAGCAGGTGGTAGAGCAACTAACTCATGAGACAACACGTTCTACATGGACACTGCTGGAAGTCTCTTGAAAAGAACATCTGATGCTGTCCAGACTTGTTTTGCAATACAGGTACTTTCTTCAAAGTGACTGAGCATTTTCTTTTCTCTGGTTTCTCTGGTGTTGAGCATCTTCAAAGAAACAGGACAAACATTTTGCCACCTTTTCAGAGGCAACTTAACCAGTGACAATGTTAACAAGCTCTTCAGGAACACTACAGGTGTATCCAGATCAAAGGGGTTTTGGTTTTCCTCCACAATTTCCATGGTCTTTTGTACGACTGTCTCATCCTGGCTGGTTCTGGAGGATCCATGCTCTTGGTGGGTTTGTGGGCCATGGACATTTTAGCCACAAAGCTCTTTCATGGCATCCACATATTCTGTTGTCATATGTCGTGTCATCAACCATATTGTGAGAGCCCCTTTCTTAAGCATGAGACCAACAATTCCATCTTCACTCTCACCCTCACGGTTGATCATTTGCTCCAGTGCCTGGTCAGTTGCCATGCAGTTAAAGCTCCGTTTGTCAGACCGCTGTGCAACAGAGATGAGGATAAAAGAAGGGCAATACGCTGGGGATGACCCCTCCACAGGAAAGCACTGACAGTTTTCTTAGTCTGACAAGTAGGCATATACTGTAGCCTATATATTTTTATGTTGACAGCACATTGTGTTATGTCATGTTGTGATTATTTTCTACTTAATATTGAAGTTTGCTGTGCACTGCACATAGAGCTGAATTAAATCTGAAAGAATTAAATCTTACATCTCTCATGTGTCCGGATGAGGAAAGGACAAGGCATGAACTTGACATCGCATCACTGAGAGTGAAAATATTGTGCTATCAGATGAGATGTGTGCACATGATCACTGTAATTAAATAGCTACCACACCTAGAGATCATGCACAAACACAATACAAAAGAATATTGTCTGCACAGAACAATAATAGATTGGACTTGGATTGAAAAATGAGCCCTGACCAAGATTGTACCTGAGATATGAGTGTATCACAGGCCGATGCCAATCCAGTGCCAACTGAAATACCAGTTACGTTAATAACCTGCATCCAAAAACAAAACACAAAGTCACTGTGATTCAAGCTGTAATAGATAGACAGATGAATTACAAAACACAGATAGGTGCATGAGTTCAGGGTTGAAGCAAAAAGTGACAGAAAAGGGCTAAAAAGTAGCTGCAACTCCTAACAGTTTGTGTCTTCTCACCGCTACTGCTAATGCCACGCCTGCAAGCTCAGTTTCCCCCAGATGACCACTGAACACTGTGCTGACAAAACCGATGAGAGAGATCATCAGCAGCGAAATGAACTGGAATACAAGAAAAAAAACTCTTCAACTTAATAAATGAGAATTAAATCACAGTGAAACTGAGTTTGTGTAGGTACACAAACATGTAGGGGAGATCGGGTATGGTTGTAACATGAGGAGAGTTGTAACGCCACCAATTCTACCAATTAGGGATAAGATAGGAGTCATATTATCATATCAGTGTTTACCTACTTCCCCCCCAATCCCACATGGTGGTTGTCAAAGCTGGAAACAGGTGCATGCAGATTTTATAGAGAAAAAAATGATTTTGAGGTAATAAAGTAAAAAAATTTTTGACCAAGACTATGTTTTGTTTAGTATTTATACTATTGCAGATAAAATCATATGTCTTATATCAGATTAAATTGCAGTTTCTCAGGCAAAATGTGCATCTTTCCCCTGCTAATTTCAAACCACTATGCTAACACAGCTAGCTAAACAATGGCTAGCTGGGGTGGGGTTGGGTTGTAACACATCCTTAAAAAGTGTTACAACCATCCCCAACAACTAAGAACACGTTCTTGATTTAAATCATTTTGGAAAAGAAAGACTGACAGGGGTGTGCCTGCCAATGTTTCAAAAAAGCATCTGATGGGGTCACAAAAAAGCGCAAGTAAGTCAGATCAGTTGTGAAGGCACATGGGATCTGCCATGTAACACCGAGCAGATACTGCAAGACACTGCAGAAGCTAAGAAACCGAGGGTCCGGAGTAGCAATGAGGTGCAGGAGGAAATGTTGGCTGACTATTTGACTTAAGCACCAGACCTATAGACCAGAGTAGAATTGAATATTAGTGTAGTTGCCAGACAAATTTAAAAACGTGTTGTGTCTATGCACTCAGGTTTCCACTTTCTTTAAGGTCAGAAAGTTTGCATATCAACTTGCAGTAATATATAACATCAAACACTCACAAACATGGGATGAGAAGCAGATGGCAGGGCCTTTATGAAGCAGAACCCCAGCCTGTCAATGAGCTAGTTTTAACCACTCAAATGTGGAACATTTCTTCAACAGCCTTGGAAAGGTCATTGACAGAAACAACTTCAGCGGGAGTGGAAACAGTGTAGTAGAGTGTTCATTAAGCATACATACTGTTAAGGAAGTTTAGTTTAGTAGTCAAACAGAAAGTGGATTTGTGTTATGGTCAGTCACAGAGAGAGAGAGACGTTGTTCTGGATTGTTCTGTTATTTCAATAAACTTCTTTTTGAAGCATATCATATGGTGTGGCCTCTGTTTTTTGCTTCTTTTGTCTAATTGTTCCAACTTACCCCAGCATGTGTTACAACATAACCTGGTAGTGGGGTAGGTTGTAACAAAGGAACACCATGTATTTGACATCAACTCACAAGGTCTGTGATATTCTTGCAGAGGTTTGAATTGATGTCATTTGTAGTAAACAGATGTCGGTACTTTGTATAAAAGTTTGAGACCTATAGCTCAAAAATTGGGTGCTGAAGCAAAAAGTGTTACAACCATACCCGGTCTCCTGTACATTTACATTTGCATACTTGAGAATGAACTGCCACAGCAAAACCTCACTAAACACTTCAAATCAGCTATTTCGTTTAGACAACTTCTCAAAAAGACAAAAAAAACTTTGTGTTGTCCCGATTTGGGACAACACAAAGTTCAAACATGCAATATCTCCTTTCCAGTAAATAGAGGCCGTAAAAGCTCATTAGAAACCAGTCGTAAGTTGCCAGTGTAAGTGGAAGATACACCATACCAACACAAAAAGGTGGAATAATAAGGACTAGGAAGAAATAAACCCTGCATTTTTCATGAGGTGTGTCTAAATATCTACTTACCACAGGTCCTGCTAGTTTGAAAAGTTGAATCATTTCATTCTTGTAATCCACTGGGAGCCAGTCCTTGATGCGCTTCAGACACTTTGCACCATAAGTATATAAAGTATCTTTGTAAATAACAGACACATGGTCTGCTTGACTCTGTCTGTTTATTCCATGTTGACGGACAAACTTTAGACCTAAATCCTCCATATCTAAAAAGGTTTTTACACAGGAGAGGTGAAATCCTTTTTTTTTGCACTTCAGATCTCCTCAGCTGAGTTCTCTAGTGACCTTTTGAATTGAACAGCCTTCTCACCTGGGACGGCCCAGCTGAGCTCTCCTCCCCCTCTTGCAGCCACACTAAAGTTTTACCGAAACCTATTTAGAATTCAGTTGATCCAATGAAAAACCTGAAGCCAAATTATTGTGCATGTAGTAGGCTACACTTATGAAATAACCTGTTCTTCCTCATGTTATATTTTAGTCCAACATCTCATCTAATTGTATTCTCTGACTGAGGTCCTACTTATGCTGATACTGCTGTGGTTTTGCTGAGCTTCGGTGAAGTTCTCAACTTGCCGTAGTGATGTATTGCTGTACTTCAGGGTGCAGTCAGTCAGTACAATCAACAGTGATCAGAGTACCAAAACTTTCAACTGGAAGTGATTGATAAAACAATGGGCCTCATGCAAGAACCGAAATGAACAAAAATAAATATATAACTAAAACAAACTTAATGCAAAAACAATATTCTGTTTACCATATTATCATCATCATGGCTGCCAATTTACTGAGAGGGTTTTCACACTTAGTACATGTTTAATATTGACAAAACTCATGTTGATGGGTTGATGAATGAGTTGTGAGTTGTATGAATGAGGTGTACTTTTTCTATACCTGTGCTGTTATATGACTCTCTTCAGTACTCTGCACAATTTAAGATAATGTACCTCAATGTATTTCAGCTCTACATGTTTGAAAAAGATGTCAGTTCCTATTCACCTACAGCAACATCTTTTACTTTATTGCAAATATACTGTTCCCATCATGCTGGCTAATCACACTGCAAAACTAAAAAGACTTGTCCAGCTTGTAAGGCAACTCTTTGGTCAGAAAGGACCATGTCAATCAGGTATTGTGACAGCTGCACTTTCACAGAAATTCCATCCCCCCACTTTTTCCTGAGGTGGTCATTGATGAAATGAAACGAGCTCCCCATACACGAAAACCCGTTAGTCAAATTAGATTGATTTAACAGCCATCCAGCCAATTACAGCCATTTGACCAACCCGCCAGGCCAGGGAAAAGTTGTTGTTTTTTTATATAAAACTTTATTCAACAAAAAAAGTACATATTATATCAGGCACAAACAAATAAACAACACAAAATTTTGAAATGAGCCTCTCTGACTTTGTTAGGAATACAAAATTTATTAGGTTAAAGCAATGTTTCTTCCAGTTTATTTCTACCAAAAGTGAGTTCCAATCAAATTTTCTTCTTGGAGTGATTTTGTTTTCACTTTGAGAATTTGATAAAAATGTTTATTATTACATTTCCTGTCATATATGTTGATACCATTCAAAAGCAATGTAGATGGAGCATCTGGGATGCTCCCTCCTCCGAAACATAAGTGACTCTTAATAACATGGATTAATCGAGAAGGAATGACTTTGATTACTGAGTTGTATTCTTTAATAGGAATTGGAAAGTTGTGTTTAATTGTAGGGCAGTATAAGGCCATGTTAATCAAAAATAGACAAAATGTTGATAATATTTCTTTGGAACCACGTGGGATAAAAAAGAGATTTATTCCTAATAGTTATATTATCATTGTTCCATGAGAAAGTTTTATGAGGAGAAAAACGGTGGATGAAGCATAACTTCCAGGCAAGAGGTGATTGCTGATGAAACTTAGATAAAGAAACAGGGAGTTTGTTAGGTGAGTAATTACATGTTAAAACAAAATTTTATCAAAAATATGGCTGGGGATGAAGAAACAAAAAGAATTTGGCTTTGCCAGGCAACTCTTTAGCCATTTAATTTCAAAAGTGCTTACAGTATCGATGAAATGAACAAGACAATCAAGACCTCTCTCCATCCTACTGTTAGAAAGTACTGCCAGTTGGTGAGTTTTATTTTTCCAAATGAAGTCAAAGAATAAATTGTTCATTTCATTAGCCGTGGGGTCATTAACAAAAAGAGAAAAGGAAGGATAAACGAAGGGAGAGAGGCCCTCAGCCTTAGATAAAAGAACCCTGCCGTATATTAAGTCTCTTTGAAGCCAGATGTTAAAGACATTTAGCAACAAAGTTCAGTTGCTGTCTGACTACAAGGTTTTTAGTTATATAAATGCCCAAACACTTAACAGCGTTCTTTACAGGAACATTTTCCAATAATGTATCTTCACAATCATATATGGGCAATAACTCACATTTAGATACACTGAGCTTCAAACCTGAAGATAGTGAAAACTGTACAACTAGATCAATATCTTTCAGCAAATGATCTGTATCTTTTAAGAAAAGAGTTGTGTCATCAGCTAGTTGTGAAATTCTTATTTCCTTTTTAATATAGAAATGACATGACTTAAGACATTCTATAAGAAACTTATGTTCAATGGTATCGAAGGCTTTGTAAAAATCTAAAATAAGAAGCTTTTGAATGTACTGAGTCTGCATAGTCCAACAAATCTTAGATAAATCTGATATTATTGCTAATATGCCAGCCTTTAATAAAACCTGACTGTGTTTCAGCAACAATATGATTAAGTCCTGTCTTTAGTCTGTTCACATAAGTCATGGCCAAAATTTTATAATCAATAGTTAGAGGAGTAATAGGCCACCAATTATTTATTAATTAAGTATCTTTATCCAGTTTTGGGATAAGGGAAATAATACCTTGTTTCATAGTTGTGATCATCTCTCTCCGACCGATACATTCTCTGTACATACAAAATACAGGGTTCTGAATAAGGACCCAAAAATTAATATAAAATTCATCTGAAAGACCATCAATACCTGGCAATTTTCCCCTTTTCATTGAGAAAAGAGCTGTTTTAAATTAATTAATTGTCAGATCAGAATCACAAAGTATTTTAGGGTAGCAGAATAGCAGAGATATGTTTCTTTACCTTACTGATAAAAATTTCACAGGAACAGTAATTGAATTCAGACGTATACAAATTATCATAAAAGGAAAAGACAAAGTTGGATATTAGCTTTGGGTCTGTTCACTGGAACGAGGGCCAAAGGCGGGGGGTAGCAGTGCTCATGTCCCACCCCTAGAGCCCCAATACTTTTAAAATTGCTGCTCCATCCTTGATGTCAACACACAATTCTCAGCAACTGTACTTTGGTTATTTCCTGTATTGCTCTTCCATTTGATCTGGGATGAAATGTAGCAGTTATCTGTTGGGGTTTTAAAGGGTATAGGAAGAGAAAGTGTTGGTCTTAGTTGTTGTACAAATGAAATCACACTGCAAAATCATAAACATTTCTGTTTTTTGGGAGATAATGCATAATGCAAAAGAAATAAACACAACCACAGTTTATTTACATTAAAATATACACTCCACTGTGCAGGAGAGTAGTGTCATGTCTCTCCAGCAGATGGTAGTGTCACATTATTATTTTCAAAGGTTTTCACTTCCTGGCAAATGCTCATAACCTGCTACCACAAATTCACTGATAACCTAACCACGGTTATCCTATTTCGTTTTCTGTTGTTGAAAAGTCAACTGCAGCTCGCCGTTTGGCTCACACTACAAAGCCTTCACTATCTATCACTGGAAGTACAGTGATGAAGTAACTTCTGGTGTGAACAACAGCAGAGAGAACCTGAACTTTTGGTTAAAAGGATTTTCAGGCAGCAGGCCCTCGTTCATCTTTATCAACAAGAGTTGCTTTTTCTGTCAAACCCTCCTAAGTGGTGTTGCAGCTTCCCTGTGAGAGGCTAAGCTTGCCTCCTTCTCTGAGAACGTCTCACAGAGGAGAGTTCTTATGCCTTCAGTGCATCAAATGCCACTACGTCAACTTAATGTACAATATATCCCTTCATTTCACACTCACTGAACTGTAATCAACCATAATTCTCTGTAATTTTGCCACCAAGAGCTTTTCTCCATTGCAGTCTTTGTAAGGCTTTTATTGACAAACAAGCAGTTATCTTAGAAGGACCGGAGCACTTCTGAGTCTCTTTATCCACTTCTAATTCCACTTGAAAGACAGACACCACTATGATGTTGAGGATCACTTGGTGGCTCAGTGATACAATATGCTTATAGGAGTCTAATATTCATATTCTACTTTTCTGTCAGGTTGCTGTTGACCAGGCACAGAGTGGGCTGAGACACGGGGGGGCCAGAAAGGTTAACTGGGGTAAGCCAAGTGTTGGCTACCAACAGAGACTGTGCCTGGAGCCAGAAGTGAAAATCAAAAGTCCTTATATCTTGATGGCAAAATAGGTTGGAGCACTACTGCCAGTGCGTTCTAAAACAATCCTTAAGATTTATGTTGTGCCACCTTGATCGTCTTGAACGGTATGGCCTAATTGTTAATTTTATGCAACTAAAACTTGGTTAAGTTTGAGATTGCTGTCATGGTTTGATGAAACCAATTTTGACTGCCATAAGTCACTGAACGCAAACCTCAGTCACAAAGACTTGACTATTTGTCAAAGCCAAACACTTTGTACCCCTCTCCACAGGGCAAATTAGCACGCAATCCTGCCTGGAAAACATATTGGAGGCCCTAACGAGGAATGTCATGGAGGGTCTTATATGAGCACACAGATCAAACAGAACAGGCACACGTGGGATTACTGTGAGTTTGTCCCTGCACACATCATCTGCAATACACCGAGAGGAAGGCCTAAGGGCAGCTTGTTCGGCACTTGTTTCGACGTTGCTTTTCTTGAAAGTAACATGTGTTAAGATATTTGTTCCCACCAATAGGCCTTTTCCACAACAGACATTTTGACTTGTCACAGTAGGAAAAGCACATGATCTGTCTGTTCTGTTCAAGTGTCCCAGTAAACCATCACAGTGTGACAATGATGCACAATACAAGGACACTAAAACTGAAGCAGCTAAATGGAATTCAGCCATCATTCATTTAGTTATTTACTCGTCTTTCATTATTTCTCTCTGGTGACATTTATTCATTTTATAGAAATAACTTACTAGAAATTCTGCAGCAGACCGTAATATAGAAATCTGTTGTGCCGTTTGATTTACAGTAAAAAGTAACCAATGAGTCTAATTTTGAGTGTTAGTAGTTATATAGGTTTCCTTTGAACTTCATGACCATGAAAATGGTTGATGCAACACACAGCAAACCTTGAGACATCTCTTAGCCATTTGAAAAAATATTCTGCACACATTCTCCAGCTGGTCTCAGCTAATTAGTGTGTTTATGTTGTATAATCTGTACCAACCTGTACTGTATGTTGTACGTGTTGACGCTGCATCATAATTATGTAACCTCAGCATACAAGCAACAATTAAGGTGCGTTCATTTCAGTGATGGCAAGTGGAGTAGCCATTACACATCTCTGGCTTTAGATTTTTAATTGTACAAGTGGATGCGTGTGTTGAAGGGGAGAGAGAGAAAAAAAAAATGAGGCTGCTTCAGTTTTGAATCCGATGAGACCGATGCGGACTCTCGGGATCCGGCTGGAGATGCGGAGAATAATTTGCCACAGATTCCTCTGCATAGTGGAGGCACTATCACAGACCACGTGAGAAGAATATTCAATGACGGTCCCCGACAGACCGGTTCATCTCTGCTGGTGCTCCTCTGCTGCTGACATGGACTCTTGGACTCTGCACATTCTCAGCTTCCCACAAACGGACGCGGATGGAGGGCGACACTCCGTCTGAATGTAACCTTTGATCTTTTTTTCTCTTCTTTTTGTTTGATTGTTTCTTTTTTCTTTTCTTTCTTTCTTCTCATCCTCTTCCTCCACAAGTCAAACAGTGAGGGGGGGTTATGGCTTGGCCGTGCATCAGCAGAGTGTGCTGCCTGGCTCGGTTCTGGAACCAGTTCGACAAATCGGACCTCTCCGTCCCGCTGACCATCCAGAACTACTCGGACATCGCCGAGCATGAGGTGCGATCTGTCACCAAGCAGGTCTCAGCCTCGGAGCGCGCACCCGGGAATAACTACTCAACCCCAGACTCGCGCGCTGCCGGCTCCCCTCAGGCGTCCGCAGATGGCCCGGGGACCCGAGGATCTTTCAGGGCACGGAAGGAGCCCAGTTACAAGCCCCGGGAGGACTACCACCCGCCCGGCGTGCCTTTCCCCAGCGTCACTCAGTACAAGCAGGATTTCAAACCCTGGCCCATTCCCAGGAAGGATAATTTCCCTTGGATTAGTAACGGGGGGAGCAGGGCGGACAGTGTGTCGGACAGCCCCGGGAACAGTTACCACCACAGCCAGGCTCAGCCGGGGGAGGGCCGGGGGGAGAGAGAGGAGCGGGGCAGGGGGCAGAGGTGGGGGGAGCAGCAGGTGATGGAGGAGAGCAAAACCAGCTCCTACAGGTAAGACACGTCATATATAGTCTTTCACCTGTTTCAGCACCTGTCGCTGTCCACTCCATCTGAGTACTGGACCAGTCAGGAAAACTGGGAAAGGGCTTTGATGCTTAATTGGATGCGTTTTTATTAATAGTTCATTGACTTCCAGGGTCGACCCAGCAAGCCTGGAAATACAGGTCATCAATAATTCTCTTACATATTTCACATTCATACATGGGAGAGCTCATGTATGAATATTTGTTTTTTTTGCATTTTATTATGACTCAGAACGATGGTTCTCAACCTTCTGTGGACCTTTAAAGAGAAGCAATGTTTATTTACAATGCCCTCTCATAGGTTTATGTGAGTTATAAGCAGATTCAAATTAATCTCTTGTGACATTGTTTCATTTGAATCTGGGCCTGAGGAAGTAAAACTGTCCAGTGTATCCCAGTAAAAAAGCAACAAAAAAAACAAAGAAAAAAATTAAATATATGTGCAATATGTTCACATTCAGATTTCTTTCTTGTCTTGTTTATCATCTTGTGACCCCTCAGATTTTTCTAATGACCCTATGGATGGTCAGGCCCGCCAGTTGAGTTATATAATATCTGGTGATTTAGTGTTGTACTTTCATAAAGTTACAAAAGAGCAGCAGGTGAGATATCTGGACTTGTAGTCACTAGGTCAAGCTGTAAAAAACTGGATCCTACACTTCAAATAATGCAACTCAAGAGCATCTTTTATTAGATCCTCTTGGCCTGGTAAATGCCCTCGTCTTTCAAACCCTACATCCCTAGTTTAACACAGGCTGTTTGTAAAATCTGTAAAATGTCTGACAACCAATCCAAGACAACCGTGATGACATCATCACAGGTATCTTATCAGACTTCAGGAAACTCCCTCCAGAGCCACAGAAGACATTATACAACTGTTTTCACAGGATGAGTAGTACTTCCCATGACAAGTAAGCTGATCTCCATGTGTAAAATTGGTGGAGTGCCCCTTTATGTTAGTCTTTGGTAATACAGCACACTATATAGAAGTACTCAATGACAAGTCAAGATCATCATTAGCACTAGGTTTCCATCCACATCACTTGAAAACCAAGCCTGGTAAAAACATTTTCCTGTACTGACTGTTATCCACTCTCCTCCCCTCATCTGCCTACTGATGCATCTCTCTTCCTCCAGGCAAGAGTACAGGCCCTGGACGGGGGTAAGACCAGCCAAAAGTGCGAGAAAAAATCCTCCGGCTCAATATTCCAGCCCTGGGACAGAGGCTACCCATGCCCACCCTGAGACCAGCTACCAAGCTGCCTACAGTGGGGAGGTCCACAGGTCCATAGGGCTGCATCAGGGAGAGAATGTGATCCCCTCTGCTAGCACCAACATACAGCTTGCCTCTGTCCCCCAGCCCATCCCCACTGTCCTGCAAGCCGGCCCTGCACACAGCCCCTCCAGCCTCCAGCAGAGCGTCCTGCCTGAGAGGACCGAGCTCAGTGGAACAAGCAAGGGAGATGTGAGTACAGAGAGTACCCTAACTGTAACTGCAAGGCTAAAAAGCTCTTATCTTAAAATAATCTTGTTTTCAAGTGATACACAGCTTCAAAGAGTTCAGTGAAAGAGCCACAGGTCTGAATTGCAGCAAGCTCCTCCTGAAAAGTCATCTTCTCTCATCTCCCAGGCGGCCTGTTGCTGTTGGGGCGCCTCAGAAAAGTGATACAGCATTCTGTCCCAAAACAGCTCAAAGTGACCCAGCTGTTTTAAACAGGCCACATACTGTGTTAGGTAACACTCTGCTGGTGCTACACTCATTAGTTTGACCTGAATAGAGCAGGCTTGATGAGCCAAAAAAAAGTGAACGGATAATTTTTCAACTGTGGTACATTTTGGTCAGAAAATTAAACAAACCTGTGGACAAATGTCTGTTGTAAAACAGTCTAATCATGGCTGCATTGAAATACTTTGGAAAATTATTTCCATCACCACAAAATAGTACTTGTTTAGACATACCTTGCACTCCAAAAATTAAATCCTATATATATCGATTTCTCCAAAAATTTTCATTGATTTAAGGAAATTGATTACAGCATCGGTTCTGGGGTTAGCATTAAATGTGCTCCTCTGTCACATGATCATTTCAGTGGAAAAAGCATACAAACCTGAAAACAAAACTTCAATGCAAGGTCAAATTGTTTTGGTCTGGTCTAGAGATCAAACTCAGCTAAAATGGTCATTTATCACTTGATTAAAAACATGTGACTGAGCTATTATTTTTAAAATACATGTTAATTTTATTGTCAAGTGAGTTTTCCCAAAATAGAAAATTAATTAATTAATAAAAATATGTCCTTGATATTGTCCAGGGGCAAAACAACAGTTGAAACTCACCAAAATAGTCGTGCTATTGTACATTTTGTCCCAGATTCATGCTTCTGGACATATGGGACATAAAGACAAGCACACAAAGAGACAGATGTACACTCAGATTGACATTTGAAAACAAAACTAACTGCAACAAGGCGAGGGGATTTGCTCTCATCAGTTCAGTCAGGTTGTTCCAGATTATCATAGGATAAACTGGGTGAGGGGACATTTTTAACCTTTCCTCTCTCCCCTCTATGGGTGCTGTGACTCGAGTCAGCTGTTGCATGACAGTTAGTGAAGCAGTTTTTGGGAATCTCCAGAGGTTTAGTGGCATCCCTTTTCCCCCGCCCCCACACCACTCTGTGCCATCTGCCAGTGGAAAGCTGGGGCTGCTCTGGCTGGACCAGGTCAGGCTAGTTTGTCTGTATGTGCACTGTGTAGCAACATAAAGTTACATACGGAAAGGTTGGTAGATGTGAAAACCTGTGTTTGCCATCTCTTCTTCAACTTTAGCCTGTTAAAGATCCCCTCAGGACACATATTAAGACATATAAAAAATACTCTGCTTGGAAAAATAATGTGTGTCTGATATGGTTTTTCCACAAAAATTTTTTTTTTTTAAATTAACACTTTAAAATCCTTAAAATTGCATCTACTCCTTCTCCCTCAAAATGCCAGAATCTATAAATATGAAAAATTTCGCCCTTCAGCTGATGAATGTAGGATTTTAAAGTAACGGTTTCAGGAAAAGGAAATGAATGCATCAATAAAAGACGATCATCTGATTATTTGCATAATTCTCTCAATAATGACTGCTCTATTAAGCTGTGATGTCCCTCAGTGTGCTGTGTGATGGTGATGGAGGTCGAAATGAGAGATGTCAATGGCAGGACACAGACTCTATTAATATCACTGGCCCAGTTGGAGTGAGACTTCACAGCACATTAAGAAAGGATGTGCTGCTGGCAGTATGTTACACTGTGGGACTGTGTTCACTATTATACGCACGTACAGAATCACATGCACACACATACATTACATGTTCATTGTGCAGTTTTGTCAGTCGTACCACAATCCGCCAGTGCGACACAAACCGGCCTGGCAGCAAATCAAGTTGATCTTAGATAATCCACCCCCCACCCCGGTCACTGGCGGCCCACTCACTGCCAACTCACTATTGACTCACCAGCCCCCCTGCTGAGGTGTCTGACCAAGCATTACACATCCCACTCCAGTATGCATTACACTGGGTCATAGCACTTTGCTGGTATTTGTCTGTGAGGGCATTCTCAGTTTTCGTTGCCATTCTGCAAAACTGTGTTACCACCAGCAGACAAAACTTCCTCCTTCCTTTAGCATGGAGCAAAAGAGCCGAATCAAAAAGACAGACTGTATCTAATCATTAAAAGATTTAATGGTTACGTCCCAAATAAGCGGCTGAAATCAAAATCAATCTGCTCTTGATGATATAAGAGTCGGGCAGCCATGAAAACCTCATTATTGCTCAGATCAATTTGTCAAATTGTGTGCTCCCCCACCTATGACAGAGAAAATCCATCTTGACAGATAAAAGCCGTCTCTAATTTTATGACATGCAGCAGACAATTGTCTGATTAGAACATGCTGATGCTTTTTTGCGATGAGAGAGAGAGAGAGCGCCGTGTTTTCTTGAACTCATCGAACCCCTTGTTTAAAAACATCCCAGCGAGAGGTAGTAGTCAGCTGTCAGATGAGAGAATGAAACCCCTGTTAAACCTGAAGCCCGGCCACTCTGGCTTAAATGATTGAAGCAAACGGCAGCTCTGAACTCTCAGCAGAGCCTGGCGACCGGCCGCAACACAAGGCAGACAGATTTTCGAGGACGGCCTGTATAATCCGCAGTGTGTGTCAGGGATGAGCAAGACAAAAACCGTTGAATGGGGAGCGCATTTAGCATGCAGAGTGGAAACCTCAGCAGGAGACTCTTGTTATGACAAATTCTTGGTTGTTTCATAGTCAGCTTAGAGGTTTGAGACTGTACTCTTGGATAGCCATGCTTAACGTCTGACTATGTGTGAAAGTGCTCTGTTTTCCTACAGCAGATGCACAGTGGAGGAATAGAAATGCTGCTCACAAAGGCTTCTAACTGCATAAAAAAAAGGTTTAGACAGCCTGCAGGGACCATGCATCCTAAAAATTTACTTTCCTGTTGCCTTCTTTTTCACACTTCTCTTTCTCTCTCTAGTCACCTCCTAGATTCCTTCATCTATTATTTTGCTTTCTCCCCTTTCCTTCCCCCTTCCATCTACATCCCCCAGGCTTTCTCCCTGTTCCTTTCACTTGGACCTCTTCCCTTTTCCCACGCTGCCCGGGACTACAGAGGAGTGTCCTGTGCCAAATTGGCAGGGCTCTGGCAGGGAGAAGAGGATTGTGTTAAGAGCAAGGGGGAAAGGCCTAAGAAGGGTTTGGGTAAAGAGAAAGAAAGGGAGTGAGACGAGGACAGAGAGGAATGAGATACAGCGTGTGATAGACAATGTAGGTGATGGAGAATGGGAGAGGGAGAGAGGTGGAGGAGGGGGGTTGGAGCACATCATCTGATGGATTATCTGTTAAAGTGCGATGTTGCACAGGGTTGCAGTCTTCTTTGGCACCAATCTAATTTAGGAGAGAGGCAGACCTGGCTGCTGCACAGAACAGAAAAGACGGAGTTTGTGTGTGTGTGGGAGGGGGGAGGGGGGAGGTGAATACACTCATACACTTGCGCACACACCAATCTGACTTGCTGAACAACATGTACAGCCTTCCTCGCCTCCCACAGCGCTGTATAGTCACATTCAAAGCACTGCTGGGACAGCAAGCTCACAACCTCCAAAGACTTGTGCTCCTCTGATTGTTTGTTAAAAGCTCCCTCACTCCACTGCTATGCAAGGAAACTGAAATAGCCTGGACCAATTTTAATGACACATTAGTCATTCCATAAAAACTGTTAAGTTTGGGTCCCCGACATTTAAAGGGAAAAACAAGGCAGTATAAAACTGTCAATGCTGTTTTCAATGGCTGAAGGCACTAATTCAAGTGTACTTATTAACATGAAGTAGAATAAAATTAAATTATAAAATTACGATTTTTATATTTTTACTTGTTTTATGTTAAACTATAGTCATTTTCTCATGTCTGTTCTGACCATTTCTCATATTCATGTGAGGTAACACTCAATAAATCTTGGAGCTTTTTGTTTTTAGGAGCATAAATGCTTCGCTATTAATGGGTAATGTGTTAATCAATTTTTTAAAAAAAACATGTTTTGGTTAAAATAGCATGATTTATGTGTGGCTCTAAGTTTCATGTTGCTCCCCATCACACCAAAATACTGTACTGTTCCTGACATCACTAAGTTGAAATGACATAATTTAAGAGTTTGAAGAAGAATTCAAACATATCAATAACATATCCACCCTGTCATTCAAAACACATGGGGAAAACAAATTTCTAATGAAACTTTCAAAATTTATTCGTATAAAACCTATTTTTTTCATTTGGCTGCATACTAAGTGTGCTGTTAACTTTGAGCACAGAGAGAATTTCGGCCATATTACTTTGAAGTTTTCCACCCCGTCACAAAGCTTGCAAAATATGTTTTATTGCAGGTCTGACGTATGCATGCTATGATATACAAAATACTGTATTCGGATTCAGCTCCACCCTGACTATATAGTTCCATATTTGTCACATATTATATGAAACAAATACGTTGAGATTGCATCACCTACCAGTGCAATAATCCATAGTAATCCACTGTGTTTCTCTTTCAAGCTACAACTAAACAAATTCATAAACAGATTAAATAAGTTTGTGTTGTGGGACACATTGATGTAACTGCATTTTTGCTGATTGAAAAGAGGGCAAAAAGAGGTCTTAAGATGTTCAGACCGAATATCACCCAGTTTTCAACTAGAATTCTATGTTGAAATCCCAGTTGGTGCTCACTGGGACTAGTATTCAGGCGACTTCTCAGGGTTACGGGCCATTTATTCGGCACAGCCCAGATACAATCTGGTCAAGGTTTGAGAAGAGCTACTATCAGCAGAACAGAGCAGCCCTAAGCAGGAAACTGCACTACAGTCTGGCTGTTAGCACTCTGACAGCAGGCTTGATGCTTTTTGACGGCACAGCCCAACCAGTCTCCTCTCATTTCATGGGTTTCCAGTGTGAGCACCACAGCTGCTGCCCTCTCTGGTTTCATCTCTCTGATCACCTTAAAAGCTCGTCTTATACCCATCACTCTGTCTCTTTCTCTCTCTTGTCTCAGGAACATCTGGTTAGGACCAAGCTCCCTCCAAACCCTTCTGCTGTCTTTCAAAGTGGATCGAGGGTCTTCAACATCTGACAGCTGTGCAGATCACCACCAACCGTTCCACATTGGCCGGTTCAGTTGAAAGGAATCAACAGGGGAATGTTTTCAGTCCATTCCACAACACCAGAATCTATGCAAGGGAATGTATTGTTGTGAAGCCTGCGGAGCTGCAGCGTCAGTATCCCAAGTGGAAGTATCCCAGTGAACAGAAGTCACATAGAGAAGCTCCCCCTTTTACACCCTCCCCGTTGCTATGGAAATGAATATGCATGTAAAAAAAATAGTTTTAAAGCAAGCTTGTTTTGTTTTTGCGGTTATAGACACACAAGAAACTGGCTGCTGTGTGTGTTCGTGTGTGTGTGAGTCATTTTATTGTTCATAATGTTGAGCCTGCTCCAAGAAGTGTGTATGCTTAGAGTAATTTGTTGCCCCTTTGGTGTTGCTAGAAATCTGCTTGACTTTTATCAATCAAAAAAGCAAAATAAGTTATTTATTTCTGCAGTATTGGATTAGTTCTGGAAAGTGTTGTTCAGTCTATTATTTTGTAAATCTATTGTTCAAGAAGAAGAGAAAATATATCATGTAAGTGAAATGACAATAAAAGAATATATAGGTTTTTAGCGCTTTTTCTCAGATGTCTCTCAGCCCTTTTTCAGAACTGTTCTGGATGTTATTCTACATTTACAGGATTGTATGATTAGACCGCTGATTGCAATTAACTGAAAATATTCATTGCAAAAGTACGCATTTAAAAATCTCTTAAGTGTCATACTTTTAAAAAAAAATTAGTTTGACTTAAAACCAGCTGCTTGACACGTGTAATTAAGGTCATAACAGGAAATTGATGTTCTCTTTTATAGTCAGTGCTCAATGGATCAGTACACTCAAATGATGAAAAACAACCATAAATGGTAATTACAGCACTGAAAAGACTAATTTAAATGAGATTATAATCCACAACCATGCTAGCAGCTCTGTGAAACTTTAAAGGACCAGTGTGTAGGAATGAGTGGCATCTAGCGGTGAGGTTGCAGATTGTAGCCAACTGAATATGCCTCCCCTCTCCCTCCTCTTGCAAGCATGTAGGAGAACCTACGGTGGCTGCGAAACTCGTGAAAAACGCAGAGGGCCCTCTCTAGAGCGAGTGTTTGGTTTGTCCATTCTGGGCCACTGTAGAAAGATGGTGTCACAACCTGGTGAGCTCCGTGGAAGAGGACCCACTCCCTATGTAGATTTAAGGGCTTATTCAAGGTAACGAAAACAATTCTTATATAAAACATACGTACGAATATTATATTCCATTTTTGCTAAGTCCATTCCGCTAAATGCCACTAAATTCTACACACTGGACCTTTAAGCTAAACGCTAATGTCAGCATGCTAACATGCTCACAATGACAATCCAAAAATGCTCATGTTTAGCAAGTTTGTCCACCATGTTCACTAATTTGTTAGCACAATAACATCCATTAATTACCAATAAACACAAAGTACAGCTGAAGCTGATGGAAATGTCATTAGTCTTGCAGGCATTTAGTCAGAAAAATATTTCCGCATCTAGCGGAACAGACTTGGCAGAAATTCATTCATATTCATAGGTATGTTTTAATTAGTGTATAATCACCTGAAAATAAGAATTGTTGTGTTTTCGTCACCTTAAAGTGAGCCCTTTATCTTTACATAGGGAGCGGGTCCCCTTCCACAGAGCCCATGTTTCTACAGTAGCCCAGAACAGACAAACCAAACACTGGCTCTAGAGAGGGGCTTTTGCGTTTTTTGCGGCCACTGTAGGTTCTCCTAAATGCTTGAAAGGGGAGGGTGGGGGGATATTCAATTGGTTGCAATCTGCAACCTCCCTGCTACATGCCACTAAATCTTACACATTGGTCCTTTAATACATTTCATCCTGAGGGGAACATAACTATCTGTACTGTATTTAATGCCAATCCATCCAATATTAATAGTACTATAATACTAATAATATTTCACTAAAAACTAAAAATGCCAAACTCATGGTGGCACTAGAGGAAAAGTTTGAGGACTGCTAAAGTCAGTAGTAGTTCATCCATGAATATTTGTACAAATTTTCATGGTAATGCATCCAATAATTACTGAGATAATTTATTCACAATCAACGCAGCAGACTGACCGGAGACATAGCCATCATTAGAGCCATGTCACTAGCATCGTTAAAAATTCAGAAGCAACATATTTTTCCAGAAACGTTGTTGCCATTACTCTAGTTAATACACAGGCCGCCCTATCAACAGTTTTCATAGGGATCATTCTATTACAAACTGGCCGAGTAAAATTAAAACTATACCTGCATAGGCAGGTACCACTAGGGTAAAGTGAAAAAATACAATATTTTTTTTGGAATTGGCCAATCTTACCGTTTTACCCTTAATGTGTATGCATCACCATCCCTGGTTGGTCGAGAGATTCTCAGTGTCCACAATTGCTCCTAATTGTGTTTCAAAAAACAAACCAATCATATTCAACATGAGTGTATTTGTGCGATAAACTGACAACAGCTGAGAAAGGGACAGCTTGCTACTTCAACCAGACTTTTTCTTTGTTTATTACAAGAATATTGATTATATTTTTGGTTTGCACTGAAACATGAAAATACAATGTTTGGGTATCTTCTACACTAATTTGGTTGAACTGGCGTCACAACCACTCAGCCCAAACACATCCACTCATCCAGTAATCCACACATTAACATAATGCAAAACTCCACATTAAACGGAATTACAGACACAATATCAGCCGACAGGACACACACAAGCATTCGCATATGACCGAATTCATTAACTTGTGCGATGACTACAGCCAGTATGCACACAAATTAGTTCAAACACACACACTCACACTCTCTCTCTCTCACACACACACACACACACACACACTACTGTTAGGGCATTACTGTTCGCAGGTATTGATATTGGATAAAAAAATAAAACAGGATTTGAAAACACCATCTTTCATATTGGTCATATACACTGTGTACATTACATGACAGACACATTATGGTTGTTAAACAGATCACTTAAAAGCACTTTGACTGGTTAGCCTGGTTCATGAAGGAGAGAATATAAATATTGAGACCGGTGTCTTGAATTCTTGATGAAAAATTATGATTTCAGTTTACTCAATACTAGGTTCCCTCAATAGATTTGATGATCTGTGATCTGAAAGACTCGTGAATCAGGTTTGCGACTTAAAAATAAGAAACACGCATCAGTTACCTTTTATGCCTTAGAGCATAGAGAGCCTTAGATAACGGCGGCTACTTGCATGTTTGTCCAGCTGTTTTTGTCTGCCAGGTTAACTGAAATACATCAAAGGATGTTCATAATGACGGAATATTGGTTGCCATGGCAATGACACTTTTGGAGGAATTTGTGTTTGCTTTGCCAAAACTACCCTCTAGACATTACTATCAATGTGAATGCTGGGGGATTCTAATAACACATACTATGTTCATTAGTGTTTCCAAATTCCTGTAAATCAGTGGATTCACCTCTGCTGGTGAACTGAATCTTGTTCCCAGTTCAGGGGACGAGACAGCAGGATGAAGACTGGTGCAGTGGGACAGCTGTCTTTTGTTATTATTTAGCCCTGTAAGTCACTCAGGCTTCATTTCCCCCGATGACTAGCTGGCTGTCTGACAGGAAACACTTCATCATTAAAATAATCTTGTTATGAGGTAAGCGAGAGCACAACTGCCTCTCAAAATCAAATGAGTCCCACGGTGCCGCTTCTCTCCACACAGTAGGACTAAAATGTTACAATATACCCAGAGTATCAGAAACATTTGTTATTCCGCTGCTGTGCGGCTGCTATTAGAAGCAAGCTGAGCCCTTCTATGATCAAGTTAATGAATACAGTACATTAGTAATAACTGAACAACCTGAGGCAACAGGACGAAATCCTGGTGTGAGTGTTGTGTTCACACAGATGAGATGTCAGTTCCAGTTGAGTCTCTCTCATCATCTGTTGTCACAGCCAGGAGTTCAGACAGTCCTCAGCACTCAGTCCTGTACGTGTCAGTTACCAGTCAAAGTCAGTCTTGTTCTGCCTCAGTTGTCCTTCGCTAGGTAACCCATGTGTGTGTTGGTGAGGAAGTCACAGGTGGGGACGCTACACACCGCCTGGTGGATGTTCATGGCTGTGATCTCTCTCGGAGCCCTGCAAACCCCAACAGCATGTAACAGCATGAGGAATTTGAGGATGGCTCAACACACTAGAAAAATGTTTCAGACAGCTTGGGACATCAGTGCTTGTATTCTGAATATTCATGAATGTTCATCATTTCACTAATGTGTTGAATATTCAACTATGCCTGTTCAGCACCCTGCTGTGTAAATGGCACAAAATACTTTGCAGGCTAGAACAGTAATTTACTGATTTCTAATAAGACGTAAGATGGTCATAAAGATGTTTCCAGTATTCCAGATGTATTTGTAAAGAACAAAACACACTCTGCAGCAATTGGAAAATGTTATTAATTTAGCTTTAACCAGTGCTACTTTTTACTGTTTACAATAAAAGCAATCATTGCTGAATGCATAAACATGACATACTATCATATGTTTGGGAAGTAATCATGTTGGGGCTTATCACTCAAACAACAGGAAATACTGCGTTTGTTGGGAACTATTTTCAGCTGTGGATTCATACACATTTAGTGGTCTAGTGAGTATTTACGACACATTGTATGCGGGGTTGACTCAAAATAATCTACAGCATCTGTGTTTGTGGTAATGAAGGAATGTTGTTTTTAATATTTTTGGAGAATATCAGGCTTTGGATATATTAACAATACTTGTCAATTCATTGTTGGTTTTAGTGTTTTCATTGCATTTGTTCACAATAAGAAAAATATAACGTATCATACGAACATGTTAAAATTAACAAAAATTCTAAACATTTTTTAAAAACAGTTTAGACACAAATATTTAAACTGTCTGATTTGACATAGTCTAACCCATATGGTGTAAAACATGGGAAACAATGAAATGAAATGAAAGAATTATTCTACAATACATATTCAGCAAGTAGTTTATTGATCTTTTTTGTTGTTTGGAATAATTTGAGTAACAAAGTGGTAGTTTGGAAAAGCTCTAGATGTGACGCAGGAATGTAAAAATGGAGCACTAAGCAGGTTGCATGTTGGAGAGAAAAAAAACAAAAAACAGAGGCTGACCTGTTCTGAGGGGATTTGGCGTAGGCCCCAGCCAGAGCTTCTCTCAGGATGTCACTGGCAAACTGCTCTGTAGCCTGCAGTGCGCGCGCACACACACACACACACACACACACACACACACACACACACTATTAGTCACAGAGAAACCCACTCTCTCCACTCTCTCACATACAGTACAAGGTGAAACATGCAATACTGTGAGGGTGTTTATCTCATGCATACTGGATATTCATCATTCTAGTCAAGGGTATGTTGAGGTAATGATGAGCTACTGCAAACGGACAACTTTTTTACTTTTTGGCCTGTATAGAGACCGACCTTCAGAATCATGGCTTCAACCACTGGAGCGAACAGATTCTTCTCCACCTCGACCGGCTGGAAGGTTACCCCGATCTGAAAGACACAGAGAAGTCATCATTTAAAAATGGATAAAGTTAAGAAAAGCAGCATTCTAGATGTTTTTGGTTGGTTGGTTTGTTAAACTGATCAACGCTTTCTGTGTTTGCAGGATGTTTTCAATACAGTAATGTAAAAATAAACACTATACTAGTAATTACAACACTGAAGTTCATCCTGGAGAGTTTCCTGACCTGCTGAGCTGTTTCACTGACAAACTGGGCGGACACGCAGGGACCCAGGAAGAACTTGGGCTCCACGTCCGCTTCCTGCTCCTCCTCTTTGACCTTTAGTTTCTGACAAGGTGGTGTCACAGTGACTATGTCCACTATTTCGTCGTCTGCCTCCTCTGGTTCGGTCTTCAGCAGAGCTTGCATCTGCTCCAGCCGCAGCATCAGCTCATCGCAGCTACTCAGAGTCGACGGGCACTCTGTGGAAAAATTCACATTTAACACATCATTTCACACACAGCAGCAGCAGCAGCAGCAGCAGCAGAAACAGCAACTGCATCAATATTTCCCTCAGACTGAAGCAGCTGCTTGATTTGTGGCTGTATGTTTAAAGGAGATTACTTTTGCACAATATTGGCTCATTTTACCAGTTCCAACAACCAGACAATTATAAATCAAGATATTTGTGTGAGAGGGAGGGAGACGAGAGGAATACAAACAACACAAATTATTGTATTGTCTGGCTCAGGCAAATGTGTGACTCATTCAGCTAAGCAGCTTCGTCTCTCACCCTTTACAGACAAAAGACAGAATTAATGAGAACTCCCTGTGAATAAAACAACATGGCTGAACAAAAACACAGAGGCTGCGCGATAGCTGCCCTCACACACCAGTGGACGGCAAACACATTACTGGACCAAATGGTAACTGCAGAAGCACTACACCCACACTCTGCACACCCTGGAACACTGAAGGCAAAATATTGATTCATTCTGAGCTGCTGAAAACAGAAAAGAGTCGACTGTGAAATCGCAAAAACAAGCTAAAGTAAACGATGCCCCATGTAGAAGCAATGTACCAAAACACACAGAAACTGACCAGGCTCGTTGTCGATCTGTGTGAGGATGTCCTCGATGGACTCGTCGTCATTCTTGCGTTGGGGTTCGGGGTCAGGTGGCGTGTAGCCCCTCTGTCGGCACCACTGCACCACCTCTCTGGTTTTTGGGGGAGTAAGGGCCTGCAGGCGAGGCGAGTGGTCCAACACGTCCTGGACGACCCGCTTTACCGCCACCGCTCGCTGAAGCTAAAACAGACACATAATGTTTTGTGACTGCAAAGCTTTGATGAACATATATTTAGGCACAAACAAACTCTCGACAGTGCAGTTTAAGCTATCAGGCAGACAACCTTCCCTTCTCCTCATATTGTATAATGATGTGCTTTGAGCCCTGTCACCTAAGTAAATTAG
Organism: Thunnus thynnus; assembly: GCF_963924715.1. NCBI lineage: Eukaryota > Metazoa > Chordata > Actinopteri > Scombriformes > Scombridae > Thunnus > Thunnus thynnus. Next base: position 14,256,556 of record NC_089528.1, read on the forward strand.
TGACCCATATATATAAATATCCACACCTGGGCTCGTCTGAGAGCCTTTTATAGTAGTAGCGAAAGAGAACAGACAGACATGGGTTGGTCTGTATGAGCTATTGATGAACCCATTAGGAAGAAATGAGAGGAGACAACCAGGAAGAGATACACATCTGACCAGATAGACCAGACGACATGAGGCAAGCAGAAAGCTTGCTGAGTCAGGGGTCCAGCACTGAGCACCAAGACAGATTACACAGACAACAAAACTGCAAACAATGCAAATTATCACTGACATTACAGAGGCTTTCACCCTGGAACCGGGAGCGTAAGAGCTTGTTAGCAGGTCACTCTGAGATATGAATGGGGTTAAATTAAATCTTCATCTCAGGAAACAGCACTTAAATGTGTTCGATATGACACTTAAAAATACAGGACCCTGCTTGTTCTTTTTGTAAGCTCAGCAAAGACACAAGTTAGCGAGTGCATCACAATATTTGTATGATATGGAGAGAAATTGTAAAGATATTTGAACCATTAAAGATCTGTATTACCCAACAAAATAATTAAAATAATTTTCACAACTAATGTAGATTTCCACTGTCCTGTCAGCAGCTTGGGCTGTATTTCACACACACACACACACACAACAAAAAGTCACCTCTGATGCCCTGCGCTTTCCGATATTCCAGGAATAATACTGTTCTGTCGAAGAGGCGCAGAATGGATGGGAGTCTTCAGCTAAACAAACAAACAGACAGAAAATTAAACAGCTTGACAGAACACAATCCATTCGCTTTCAGTTTGTTTTTATACATAGACTTGGTTTTTAAGCATGCCAACTGGAGGTCAAAGGAAAACACACTTACTCTTATCTGGCACAATCAGAGGGTACTTCTTCACAACAGCTGTCAGCAGCTGCATCATGGTCTCTATGTGCTCAGTGCTGAGGAGAAAGCAATTCATATTCAGGTGCTTATGTGATGGCTTTAATGAATTAATCTCCACTAATTATCAGGGAGAAGTTAGTTCAGCGAGTTAAAAATGGAGATGTTAGCAATTAAGTGGTAAAAACTCTGTGTCAGTGCAGATGCAGAGAACAATCTGTCTCTACACTTGCACCTTTCCTCCTAATGTTATTTTTCTATCTGGGAATCAATTAATGTAAGTCAAAGGAGCATTACAACTTGTCCTTACTTGATGAGGTCGTGTGCAGAATTATCTGCCCCTTGCTCCTGCTTGACTATGGTAGCCGCAGTAGAAACGTGGACAGACGTGGGGACAGGAGCAGTCACCGGGGGTGATGGACCAGCTGTGACAGCTGTGCCAGCACCTGGCTCTGTCTTCACTGAGGCGGCAGAGAGACAGAGAGAGAGAGAGAGAGAGACAGCAGAAAATCAAGTGTGAGACAAAGATTCATTTCATTAAACCTAGATTATTAGTCTGAGGAGGAGAATTGTATTATGACTGGGGTCCCTATGACTCTAGGGATGTACCATGTCCGGGGCTGCATAGTGAACCTCAGTACTTAAGTACTATCTGTTTCAAGAACTGTTAAGCTCTGTTGGTACCAAATGTCCAGTCAGATTCTGGTTTAATTACTTATTTTTACATCATATAATACTTTATTTACATTATATTCTAATTTTCTACTGTATTTAACTTTATCTATAATTAACATTATGTTTGCAAAACTATTCTATTATTCTGTGTGTTAAGCATAGATGCATTTGAGAAGTTTAACATATATTGTTAAATATAAAGTACCAGGTAAAGGTTTGAACACATTTTCTCATTCAACTGAATGGGAATGTGTGCTCAAACCTTTGACTGGTACTGTATAAAAAGGAGTCAGTGAAATAAGGTGCTGAAAACTATCAGTTAACATAGGTATCATATGTTGGCACCAACTGACAAAATTTACTTTTTCATCGTTATTTTTTTTAATACCTAATCCTGACTGACGGAATGAAAGAAAACTGAGGTTGTGAATAAAAGTTGTGAAGGAATGAGAGAAGATGGGAGACTGGGTGGGGTGGGGATGGATCCCTCTCACCTTGTGCCAGAGGCAGGGCAAGGGAGGGGGAGGCCTGGCTGGCAGGACTTGGAGAGGCTCCAGCTCCAGCTGCTCCAGGAGCGGTGGAGGAGGAGGAGGAGGAGGAAGGAGTACTGGAGACTGGGCCTTTAGACACCACTTTACACAGAAGAAAACACACACACACACACACACACACACACACACAGGATGGATCAATGGCCCATTAGGTAAATGGGCTTAATAGTTAGATGAAAAATGAGAAAGAAGAAGATGGGCCTTACTACGGAGAAAAGAGAATCTACAGTGTGTTTAAGTGCCTCAGTAGTCATATGTATTGTCAAAATAAACTCGGATTAGAAGGACAAACTAAATAAAGTGTATAGTTAAGCTACTATACGCTAACACTGTTAGAGCCATTTGAGAGAACAAGATGTTTTGTTTTAACATTTGTTCTTCAGAAACTTGTTATAAAAATATAACAAACCAACAAAGTCCAAAGTCAAAGTCAAAAAATCAATCTCAATGCAGCTTCATGTTTTATTCAACTATCTTTACTGCTGCTTTTATCCACTTTGAGAACTGATTCACATTTTGAGGTTGAGCACCCAACGTTTTCTATCTGCAATGCACATGTTGTCTTTTTTGTCACAAAAGATAACTTACCTTTCCCAACAGGCATGAGTATGGTCTGCAGCCCTCCAGAACCAGTGCCAACCCCCAGCTGCTTGAGCTGGTTGGCAGGGATGGTCAAGACTGTCTGCTGAGAGCTGGAACCTCCAGAGTGGATCTTCAGCATACCTGGAAAAAAAAATCAAAACATTCCAGGTGAAAAGCAGTTCTGACTGGACATATACTATATTTGTTCAAATAATATAACTTGTACATAATTTCAAACCAACTGACACATGCAGTGGCTTTCTCTCTGCCTACCTGAGAGAGTTGCACCTGTCTTCCCTCCTCCTGCTGCCATCCCGCTGACCAGTGACGCTGCATTGACCAATGATGTACCACTGCTTTTGGGCACACCCACCACAGTCCCCACCCCTGCACCCTTGGACATGCTGAGGACGGGCATGTTGGTGATGCCTTTGGCAACTGTTACTACAGCACCAGCTGAACCAGCAGCACTTTTTGTCATAGTGGCCGAGTTACCAGCACCCTTGACCAAGGTGGCCATAGCAGTCTTAGACAGGCTGCCGCCGGCAGCAGCGCTGGCGCTCTTTGCTGCACTGATTACTGCTGCTTGGTTGGCTGCCACCAGGAGAGAGTGGTGCTGAGAGGCAGACTTCCCGCCATCAGCAGCCTGCATGAAACACATAAAACCCTGCTGTTAAATAGGAAATAAAAAGAAGCACATAGTATGTATATATGTATAGTATAATTAGATGTGCCTAAAATTTTACAGCTGGGTGTAATATTTGGATAACACTGTGTGGGTCCATCAACATGGAGTCCTGATATGAGATGCTACTCTGATAACAAACTGCTATAGTGTGTATACAACTTTTCCATGTACCATCACCAATGATCCAATGAAAGATTTCTGAACGTGCAAATTAATTCAAAAACAGTGGTTGACAACTACATTTCTTTACCACTTATTTTCCTTTTAAACACTTTATAAAGCCACAGCTTTGAAAAATATTTTATGGGGCTGCACATCTCACCTCCTCTTCCTCACACATGGACTTACGTGACAAGACATGAAAGTGTTTATGACATGTCAATTATTTATGTGACAACGGCATTTACAAATTCACCCTGATGTTTAGAAGGGAGAGAGGGAGTGGGAGCGCTGCTAAATGAAATTCTCTGTGACTAGACTCTGCTCACTCCTCGCTCTGCTCACGTCTCGCTCTGCTCACGTTTGTTTTCCAGTGTCGTGCAACTCCCAGAGTGAGCTGTGCCAATCAGGTCAGTGGTTTTATGGAATTTTCAAAGACAAAGAGTCCATTTCTCTTCACAGAAAGCCCTCATAATTCAATTAACAATCCAGAAAGAGAAAACAGAGATGTGTTGCTCTTTTGTGTTCTCCCGATCACTGAGTGTTTTTCTCAGTTTGTTAGATGCTGTATACATATTTGTTTTTGTGTGTTGGAACCTCTAGGAAGTCTTTTTGTGTGTTTTCATTTCTCAAGTTAATTAGCCCTGGCCACTGACTCTGAAGCTGTAATCACCCCAACCCAGACCACTGCTGATGGACTGCTTGGGGCTCATCACACACCATCTAAACTCTGCTCTCTCTGACAAATACACCACTGACCTTGTTACTGCACTCACACTACACTCATCAGTCCTACTTTCAATGTGTTCATACTGCAGCATCAAATGCTGCATCACAGGAACATTTACACGACTTGTATAAAAGTGTAAAATCAATGAAAATCCTTCAACTGTGATTATTCCTAATTGAAAGGCATTTTACAGCCAGTTACTTCAAGGCCTTTTGAACTGTATGTACTTCACTTAACAATAAAAACGATACTTAAATCACCAAGTATTAAAACCAATTTAGTATTAATTTAATTGGCAAATCTGATGTCTTTAAACATAATATTCATTGAATTGGGTAGAAATTCAAATAGTTGGAAACTTGGGATACTAGAACACAAAACCAGTTTGCAAGCATAAAAGAAATATTTTAAATCAATTTCTATGTAATTGTTGATTGACTTGGCAGCTGTCAGGCAGAATAAAGGAGAAAAATATGAGGACTGTGAAACTGGCCTGCTGCTGGCCGGCTGCTGTCGCAGCACTGGCAGAGCTGGGGGTGGAACTAGCGGCGGTGATGACTCCTCCTGTCATCCTCAATGTGGTCGTCCCCGGCTTGGACAAATGTCCTGCTGCCGCCGCTGTTACTGTCTTAACAGAGCCATCAGACAACTTCACCTGTGCACCCTGGGAGCCTCCCACCACCTGTCAATCATAGAAAAAGAGCAACCATCTATTTATAAAAGTTCACATGAACAAACTAAAACTGTAAGAAAAATCAAAGCACGGTGAATCAATACCAACAATACCTGTTGTGATCTACACTCCAAAGACCTGCCAGTTAATATCAAGCAGTGCTTGCAGCTCTTAACTCTATCAAACCTGGGCTAGTCAAACAGTACAGGGTGCTAACAACAGCGGCTTCCACGAGTATCAGCCATTGTAGAGGTTCCAGTAAAGTTCTGCCCTCAGTCTTGTTCCCTATACTGACCTGAGCCAGGATAGCCGCCTTCTGTCCAGCTGTCACCCGGATGGCCTGCTGGGTAACAGTTGCTGGAGATGATGCTGCATGACCTGTTGAACTGGAACCCCCCTGCTTCCCTGAGCCCTGCGCTGGCTGGCCAACCAGAAAGGTGCCCTGGGTAAAATGGACAAGAAGGGTTGGAGGTTAGGTGAGGATCCCACAAAACATTACAGTGATAAAATGAATAGAGTTGTCATAGTTTAAATCCAGCTAGATAAACCTACACAGCATTAACAACTGAAAGCAGGGTGCAGTTCTGAGCCTGATTTCTGTTCTAAGATAATCATAAAACCTGTTTAATGCTGTGCACTACATTTTATAGTGTACACGGTGTGATGATTTTACTGTGTCAAGTGTTTCATCTTTTACCTAAAATACTGTTTGCAGAATACTGTATCAGTCTTCTTTAAATCAAGCTTTTAGGGCGATGGAGAACAAGTTTAAGTTTGAACAAGTTTGTAGAAATCACACTTGGAAACAACTTTAACCGTTAAAGACTGATCATTATTAGGAAACAAGGCCCAGATAGTAACATTAAATTTAGAAGGAAACCTCTTAAGACTGCTTCATTTTATGCTGCTGGCTAACTGCACAGATATCACTGTTCTAAAGCTGGCTGCAGGATCAATGCTGCTGTAATGAATGTGTCTAATTAAGGACACGCCAGGCTCTAGCTGTATACTAGTATACAAAAATCCACCAAGGAAAGAAATCCTATTTGTAACCGTTCATACAAGTCCTGTAAGGCTATAAGGGCATAAAATCGAAAAGCTGGTTTTACATTAATTGTGGCGATGAGTATTGGATCGAAGATGTGCAAAGCATCCAAGTTTCCCACAGACTTTGATGAAAAGACTTCAAACACTGCTCAAAACTCGCAATGGCAACCAAATACTGATGCTCTAACAAACAAAAATGAGAATCCACAACAACATAAAAGACATAAGAGAAGAACATTTTACATCAAAAGTATGTCTGTGAGATTTGTATTATAATCTAAATGTGTTTCAACCCACCTGCGGGGTCTGTTTAAGAATATAGGATGTGTAGGAGAGGTTGGAAGGCAGACTGCTTGAAGAGGAAGAGGAGGAGGTCTGAGATCCCCCAGCGCCAGCCGACGAGCTGCTCTGAGACTGCTGACCTAAATTACAGACAGCCACATACACATCAGTCTCAAATCTGATAAACAATCCTGTTATTCTCTATCCCAAATTACAGATAATCCCTTACTCATTCATTTGAGTAATTTCAATTAAACACAAGCATATTCTACTTAGACAAATGGTTTTTTGAAGCAGAGTAATACTGGTTTACTGTGATGAAATTTGTATTTTAGATAATATAACACAGTGGTATACTAAGTCTCTTTAAAGGGACAGTTCACCCCAAATCAAAATTACATATTTTTCTCTTATCTGAAGTGCTATTTATCCATCTAGATTGTTTTGGTGTGAGTTGCTGAGCCACAGAGATGTCTGCCTTCTCTCGAATACAATGGAACTGGATGGCACTGTACAGCACTCGGCTTGTGGTGCTCAAAGCACCAAAAAATACATTTGAAAAAGTCAACAGCGATGTCTCTTTCCAGTAAAAAAAATAAAATAAAATAAAATAAAAAAAGAAAAAAAGAGACATTGCTGTTGAGTTTTTCAAAATGTATTTTTTTGGTGCTTTGAGCACCACAAGCCGAGTGCCATCCAGTTCCATTGTATTCAAGAGAAAGCAGACATCTCTATGGCCAATATCTCCAAAACTCAGCAACTCACACCAAAGCAATCTAGATGGATAAATAGCACTACAGGTAAGTGGAAAAATATGTATTTTTGATTTTGAGGTGAATTGTCCCTTTAAGCGCAATACAATTTGACAGGAAATGTGCAGTGTGGGGGATTCTAGCTCGCAGTGCACCGTAAGTATACTGCAGAAAAAATAGATGACAGTGACTGAATCATTGTGCAGAAGATAATGTAGTAGTCAGGATGTTTAACCGCCAGCAGTATGCCTTCAAGTTGTCACTTTAAAAGTTCATAAAGTTACTTTTTCCAAATGTTAGCAAAGAGCAATAACATTTTTAATACAACTGACTTCAACTTAAGACGTGGAGGAAAATGTCAGGGCGAAAGGCTTTCAGCTGGGACACTAACCCCAGATACTGAGTCATCAACACAATCATGTATTAGTTTTACTTTGAACCAAAACAGTTCCCAAAGCTACTAATCTCAAACTTCCACATAAGAGATACACAAGGAGAATTCATTTATAACACCTAGCGATATATATGATTTTCATATTTTTACATGACTGCTAAGAAATTATGAGTAGCGAGGCACTAAACTGTTCTCAGGCTTTCCACACTCACTTAAACATCGAAAGATCATATAGACTTAAATTGAATACAATATGTTTTTCCTGAGAACAACATTTTTACAGCGAGTTGTATTATATTCGAGGGCTTGATATTTCTGTATTAACAACAGATGTCCTACTTGAACTGATTGAGTAGCTGTTATTGTTGCAGGGCTGTTTGTAGCCTTAATGCTGCTAAGCTAGTGAGTTTCTACCAGTGTGTCTGCAGCATTTGAGGAAGTGAGCCCCTAAAAGTTAGCTCAACTTAACCTGCACAACATGCTGGCACAGTTTATATGTTTTGCTGTTGCAGAGGAAAACAATTCCTAATGATGGAAATTGTCTTGTCTTTACTGCAAAATTTGACCTGACAGTCATCTGCTAAGCGACCTGGACGTAAAATGTCACAGAATGTCATGTTAAAAGATGGCACGGCTTCCAAGAACTTGGCAAGAGAGTGTCAAGTAAGAGGTTGAGAAGCAGAATGGGGTGGGAGGGGGTGGGGGGGGGCTAAATCCCTGTTGAGTCTCACTTTTTCTACCAGTGTTTCAAAAGAAGTAAATGGTACACAACTTACCAGCACTGGAGGCTCTGAGGATAGCTCCCTGTGGGATGAGAAGCAGCTTGCCCTTCCCTGAGGGGTTCTTACTGTTGGTGGTCAGGTAGAGCTTGGTGCCCGGAGGCAAGTTGGCCAGATTAGCCAGATTGTTTGCAGGCAGCTGAAGAGTAGCCATCACTAAGAAAATACACAGAAAGAAAAAATAATTATATAAATTGTACTAATGTTGGAAATAATTCTTGATATAAAAGATTGGTACATTTTCTTGCCTTACACCTGAATATGACTTTTTTCAAATAAGTAGTAGTAAAACCTTTCGTATTCTACACGTCCTGTGCCCTTGGGCCTCATGCAAGAACCACTTAAAGAGATTTGCTCTGTAATTGCAGGTACGAGTAATTTAACAGAATTTGTGGCATTTCACCAGTTTTCTCAAGAGAATTTTCTCTTTGGTACAAACGACATTCACGGTCTATTCATGATCTAGAATGTCATTAGAGTCATGAACAGATAGTCTACTTTCTTCCACAAGGGAGAAATACTTTTTTGACTTTTATAATGAATTACAATACCTTAAACCTGCAGAACAAAACTTTTACATATGAATGAACATCCGTTACATTCAAGCCCTTGCCAAACAAGTTCACACAATGCTGATTAAGCCTACCACTGCCAGATAAATCTTTCTGTATTTCACAGTATATGGAGTTTTTAAATCTCATGCTGAGTGCGACATTCCCGCGCTGGACATTAATCGTGTGGCTCATCTAGACTTTCCAAATGTTATCAGACCGAATGGATCAAATTCTGATAGTAAAATGAGTCTTTTCACGGGGGTTGTGTGATGCTCAAAACAATTCATCCACTGTTTTACAGCTGCAACAGTGGCCAGTGGTGTACTGGCCATCTGGCATATTGGGACAAATGTCAGTGGGCCGGTGGGCCGTCAAAAAATATGTTTTTGGGCAAGTTGACCATCAAAACATATCTATTTTTACTGGTCCTGTCTGTGTGCCTGTCATTCAGGGTGCTGCATGCCTGTGTCACAGCCGAGTGCCCCCTTTACTGTCACTGCCAGAAGGGGAAGACAATGGTCCCATGCTCCAGCTTTAATCTGAGTGAATTTAAGGTTTAAATATGTTCCCCGAATCAACTAAAATAACATGTATGAACTAAAATAAACTTAATCCAAAATCAATATTCATATTTTCTGATATTCTATGATTTTATCTTATATTTTGGCATGGCAACTCTTATAGTTCAGGAGAAAATTCCTTCACTCTGACAGCTGCTTCAGGGTCTATACACAGGTGGTTGTACAGGGAAACATCATCAACACGATGACTGTCCCCCTGACCTTCTCCCATCTACGTCGTGGACCAATTTGCTTTAGCAAGACATTTTTTATCATGATATTTCTTTTATCTAACTTGTCAAACCATTCACTCTTTATTTCTGTCATTTCTGTACAGGACAGCCTGACACTTCATTTAAAGTTGTATCAATAGTTTCAATTTTGTTTCGGGTCCCCTAATATAACGACACTGCTAAATAAATAATGTTTTTGTCTGTTGATTTCTAACAGCAGGGCGTAAAGCTCAGCAAAGTACTTTTGTGAATGAAACTTTGAATCAGATCTGATTCATCAGACTGAAATGAATGATTAACAACAAGTTTGTGCAGTTAAGAAAGTTTGGTGAATCTCACTTGGAACACTGGTATGAGCAAATCTCACAGAAAAACAAGACATTCAGGATAAGAATGTGAAAATGTTCTTGGTTGAGACCCAATGATTTTTTCAAATAACAAATTACATATCAAAATGTGTGTGTGTGTGTGTTGTGAGTGAACTCTGACCTCCACTCTTGCCACTTGAACCACCAGCTGCCTTGGCAGCAGCCTGCTGACCAGAGATGCTACTGGCTCCGCTGACGATAGCTTTTGCAACTCCCTGAGCCAAAACCTGCTTGCCACCCATCACCTTGGAGACGGAGGGGTTGCCCTTGGCGACCAGAATCTGTCCACTGCTAATAGCCACCTGTTTGACTGCAGACTGAAGTGTTGAGCTGACAGGGATGCCCAACATCTAGAAATGGGAAGAGTTCCAATATAGTTTTTGAATGACATTAACTTTAGACAACACATTAATATCACTATTGACATGTAAAAGACTGTTGTGCTTCTGTGTAAGCGTGTGTGGGTATATGCAGTAGAGACTGACCTTGCTAGTTGTGGCCCCTGTGGCCCCTCCTGCCTGTTTCTGGGCCGACATGGAGATCATGTGACCTCCCTTCACTGCGACAAACTGGTGTGCTGCTGTAGCGGCAGGTTGCTGCTGGGTGGTTACTGTGGAAACCATCTGCTGCTGCTGTGTCGAAACTTCCCCCGGCTCCTGCTTGATAATAACCTGCAAAAGAAATCAGTGCGCATGGAGTGAAGAACAGTAACAGGAAGGCCACAGTGCCTTGAAATCTCAACAGGTTGTAGATATTAGAGCTGTTGTGTTTAGTGTAAATGCTACTCTCTGATTAATATGATATATTTTGACTGTAAAATAAGATCCCCTTATTATTTTCCAACAGGCTGCAGACAGCAGGGGAGTGTGAAGAGATTTGTTGCTTAAAACAGATTTTTGAAGTCAGCATCATCATTTATTTATCAAGGAAATGTTTTTATATTCCCCATCTGTCCCCTCTGCCCTGGCCTTTAGTACTACAGCAGATGCCAGCAGGCTGCAACAGAGAAAACTGTAGAATATAGGCCAGTGACGAGTGTCACTGTGATGAAACAGAAATTTTAAGAGAAGCTGTATTTCATTCTTCGTGGATGGTGATGGGATGATGAGTATGTGGGAGTGGGAGGATTACAGCAGTGTATTGACACTTTGTGTTCAAGAGTGAAACAGAACCATGCAATTCTCACAAAGCCCCCCCCCCCCCCCCCCCCCCACCCCCCCCATCTTCAGAGTGATGTCCCATTTAAACAGCTTGCCAAGGCACTCACATCTGCTGAAGATAGCACCCTGGCCTACTATTAATACCACACTGCTTCGTTAAAGACACAGATATTACAGGGACAAATTATCGTCACATTGCGGGGGGGACAGATCAGTACAAAGAGATGTTTTAGCTCATGTGAATTCATGTTAACGATGACACCATCAAGACTCTACCAACTCACCTTCACCCCTGATGAGAGGAAGGTGCCGGTGTGAACTTTGGGGGCTGGAGAGCGAGTGCCTTGAGCAGCAGACTGTTTGGCTGAGGGGCTTCCTGTGGAGTAATATGCACATAAACACACACAATAAGTCATGGAAGAGACTGCGGTGGTGATGGCTCACTGCAGTTCCTGTTATCTTTTTCAAAAACATCAAGGCCATTGTGGTGCGAGTTACTCCACCTAGGTGTAGAAGCTGCCCTGCATTTACTCACAGAGCCAAGCAGTGCTACAGTTTTGTTCCTTATCTACTGCATCAATATTTGTTTTAACCCGAAATTGGCAAATCAGCCACAACACCCACATCAACCTCATCCAGCTTGACAAAACATCACTTGATAACACTCCAGCCTTGCTGCCAGATCTGGTTGAGCTGTGAGTTTGTGGAGGAAGTGTGGGAGTGACTGAGTGGGCGAGAAAGAGTGAGCAATCTAGGGGAAAGAGCACCTAAGTGGAATGTGAATTGACACTGCTGATGTGAGGAAGTAAACGCAACAGCCTCGGTGATGTGAGATGACGCCGTTGCTCCTTGTTGGGGTGATGCTGACACATAGGAGTACAAACTTTCTCTATCCGACAGCTAAATATCATCTTAGCAGAAAACTGCACACCTTGTTTGTAGGTTAATACAAACACACAAAATTTGACGTGAGTCTAGGGTCTCATCCGATTTTCACCATTCTCCTAATCTGGCCATGAAACACAGCAGCTCAGTCGCCATGGTAACCTCTCAACCAGCAACCATCCTGCTGGCTCACCACACGTCATACTTTATGAGTGTAAAACAGGGACAAAAGAGAGACAAAGGGATAGAAAGACTCAGGAAAAAAAACAGACAGAAGGGAGGGAGTACAAAGAGCTAGATAAGAAAGTACAAGGGGGTAAAAGGAGGACAAACAAGAAAAAAAAGTATAAAAATAGAGAGAGAGAGAAAGGGGGAGTCTAGGGGATATTGTTCATCATCTGTTCCGCTATAGAGTACATTCTTCACAGCCATTTTTATATTCTATGTGGGCGGCTCAGACGCTGTTTCTCGATTTTGCTGCAGGTCCACTTCCGATTTCAAGCGCCACTTTGACAGTAAGTAGGAGATATGTACCTGTGGAGGCGGCAGATGAGGAAGCCATGCCAATCACCTGGCCTGGCTTGTCAACAATGATATAAGGGTTGTTGAGCACCGAGGAAGAGCTCTGCTTGCTGTGGACAGGGGTGGAGGTGGTGGGTGTGCGAGGCAGCGGTGAGTGGCTCGGGGTGGAGATGGGTGATCCTGTGGGGTAAAAAAAAAAAAAAAAAAAAAAAAAAAGTACATAGGCTCAGCTGTTAGATGAATAATTCTCTTCAAGGGTGTTAATAACAAATTAACAAGGAAAAAGCTTCAAGTACGAAAATGCTTTGGGGTTTGTCAAGATTTTGTCAAATTTAAGGGCCTAGGCAAATCTAATATTAACTCTTTAAAACACCACAATAAACCATAAAAAATTATTATTAAAATCACGGATTTAACTTTTGTGAGCTTTTATGAAACAATAAAACTAAATCGCCTACTTTTCTAGGGGATCATGTATTTGCTTTGAAATCTGAATATATGAAAAATGTTATGTGTATGTGTGCATGTAAATGATCTCCATTCTTTCCACTCTTGTTAACCTTTGTGCCACCAGCTGACCAGTGATATCAATCACATCATTGCTGCGAGTAGACATTCACTGAATTTAATGGAGATTGAATTTGTAGTGATTTGGCCCAAATTAAACCATCCATAAAATAAATGTATGCCTTTCAATTCTGTTCATTTCATCCCTCCTGAACAGCACAGCATGTTCCTGAAAATGAATGCACTCCAAATAACTAAACTAAGTGAAGAATGAGCATCAACGCGAGGGAACAAAGTGTGCAAAACACAAGAGACAGAACAACAGAACGAGTATTCGAACTATGAGAAAGTTTAATATCAAGACAGTTAAGTGTTCTTAGTGGTGGAGGTATTGCACCTGCATTAAAATATGAAATAAAACATTTTTCAAACATTTGTTTTAAAGTAGGCTGTTATTTTGCAAACTTATCATTCAGTTCAATTCAGGACAGCAACTTATCCAAACCAATTTCATAAAATATCTTATTGTGCCTGAGGAAAGAATAAAAAGTGATGACAAGAAAAAGCGCTGTGACATGGCCACTGGGTGGAGACAATTACCTGAAACTATTTTACAGCTCATAGTGATTGGTTGGAACGATTTCCCAGGAGACTCAGCGGGGCTTGGTGGCTGTCCTTGGGGAATGATCTTACAGCTCGCTGTGATAGGCTGGAAGGCGGAGTTGCCATGGGAACCCAGAGTGATCCTGTCACTAGCTTTAGGTCTGGTTGGGGTGCGTTCACCGGCAGTGAGGCCTGAGCTATGACCCCCTGCAGATCTCCCCATCTCTGCTTTGATGTAACCTGGAAGGAGATGGTGAGAGTATTAATCACCAATAATCAATTTCAACCTCACCTGGAGTTCAGATTCACATTTAGTCAGAGTTACAGATGTAAGAATACAATGTATCCAATTCTAACTTTCAGCACAAGGTTTTTGACTCAAGAAAGACTGCAAAACAAGTTAAAACTGGCCTAATTTAGTTTTGGGAGAACAAAAATAGCAACAGTTGTAGGGATCAAATTGACATATTGTGCTCAGAGAACTCTAGAGGTCCTCATAGGACCACTCTGTTCTGAGGAACCAAGACCTGATACGGGATCTGAGTCAGACCTGGTCCAAATTATACTCCGTCTCATTGGGTTGGGTAGAATCTTGTTTTACTGCCACAGGTCTCTGGTCTGTGTGTCTAATACCCGAGTGGATATAAATGAATCTGAGCGTACTCTGTATCAGTTCTGATCATGTGGTACTTCATACGCACTGTGGGGGAAAATATTTTAGAGAAATCAAAAGCCTGTGTAATAAAATATTAATATCAATTGACCATTATTATTTGGAATTTGATTCATATTAAATGTGTTAAAATAGCTATCTTCAGTCTATCTGTTGCTCAGTTCTAAATTTTCAATTATTTCTATAAATTTGTCTTTGACGCATATAAACAATTTATTTTTGGAATCAGACTTCACATTTGTACTTAGGACATTATCAAACTTCTGCTCTTTTTCAACTGCGGCTGCTTGTTAACTGATAGCACATCATGCTGCTGCCAGTGTTGGTGTTCTCTCTCTATTAGGATCTGTTCTGCTCTTCCACATATTTGGATCGGGTCTAATTATCCGTGAGTCTATTTGAATCTGGACTCTCTTTTGTGAAAATCAATTTACACAGAGGTTTTTCACTGGTCTGTTTCAAATCGAGTCAACAGTTTGGACCTGTGAAGACCTCTACTAGAAAGGAGTTATTTTTTGTTGTTCCTGAATCAACACTCAGTAATTTGGGGGTTATCTTCATGAATATGAACTTGCCAACCAAAACCCCTTTAAATTAACTGTTTTTGTAAATGAGAACCCTGCTTATCATTCACTAATTATTCACACTGTATATTGTAACTGAGGAAGCAGGATGGCTTACTGGCTATGGAAAGTTCCACAAAAATCTGAAGTTCTCCTCACCAGTCCATTATACACACCAACAGGCAGGTGTTTTGTCTACTATGTAAATACAAATGTTTCTGTGTGTGTACCTTTCTCTAAACCGGAATCATGTGAGATGGGAGAACTGGAGCGTCCATAAGTCTGGGCAAGGGAGGCCGACATGGGGCTGGCTGCTCTGTGAGTCACCTTGGAGGAAGACGGCTGAGGGATGTAATCATCCCCTAGCGAGTTCCTATGGAGCTCCACATCCACCACCTAGAACAAATATAGCTCATCGTCAGACTAAAGCACTGAGAAGTTGTCACTGCAGGAAAAAGAGTGGGTAAGAGCATAACTTACAGTTTCTGCCCCCAGTGTCTGAAGCCCAGTGTATGTTCTGTCCAGCTGTAGGAAAAGAAAACAGGTCAAAATAAAGACTTTAACTTAACTAGGGGTAGTGAACTGAATAAAGCTGTTAAAATCACCATTAATATTTGTTAAGTCCAATAAACTATAAATGCTAACTATTTGGGCTTTTAATATACACTTGTAGTTTCTTGTCTTGTGTTTTGTTTTTGTTATACAACATATTCATATATGATCTGATCACAGTCTGTCTTTTCTGAATTCTGTGTTGTTTAACTTTACTGTAATGTGTCCGCACTAATTAAGCAGGTCAAAGTCCTTGTGTGCACATATTGTACAAGCAAACTGAGGGGGAAATAAATAACTAATAGTATCACAAAAGTAACCGCAAACACAAAATACATCATAAATACATCAGGACGTCCACGAGAACTCATTGAAACCTGCGTGTGGAAAAATACTGTGTCATTCTAAAGAGGAAAAACAAGCTGAGGGATGATGTGGTCTGTGATGTGGTCTGACCTTTAGCTGGTGGATGATGTCAATACGTTTGTTGCGAGGATCTTTGAAGTGGATCTGGATCCTCACAGGAAATTCACCCCAACCGCGACGTGTTAAATGAAAGGGAGGTTCACTGAAAACAGGCACAAAAAGCCTTATGTAACTTCATTAAAATACAAATCTGGAGGAGAGAAATGTATAGAGGATGCATCACAATGACTTTGTAGAAAAATACTAAGCTCCCACCCTGGTTTTTGACTCAGACTGAGTTAATAATCCCTTAAAATCAATGACTTGAAGGTTCCTCTCTCATCTTCTCCCCCTTTGAAGCTTGAGGTTTTCATCCCCTCATAATAGACACTGATCTGACTGCCAACATGTACAAGAGCATGTGTATGTGCATGCAAATTATGTGTCTATTCAAGTGTACTCTATGAGTGGCACATTTTCTTTTTTCTTACTTTCATCCATTCCTACATCTACATTCTGGATGTGTTGAGAGTCAGCAGAGAGCAGTGGGTCTGTGTGGGTTCACTGGGAATGAAGACTTGAGTCAGTCAGGGGGAGCTTATGTGGTGCTGCTACGGCAACGTAATCGCCTTGTCAGCTGAAACAGCCAGGAGGCTACGGCTCAGGATAAGGATTGCTGACTGATGAAAAAGATCATTTATTCAAAAGCCATGGGCAAACTTAAATCCTTTGCCACTTTTAGAGGATAAAATGAGACATCTTCTTCTTCTCCTTCTATATGATTCCTAAATTACCTGTACGACATCAACCTACGCACCTCAGGGCTCAGGCAAGCCCTTAAAGACGCATGTTTTTTCAAGCGACTACACAGTGTGTATGATTTAGGTGTGCCATGTTGATGTTGACTCCTAGTCTGACTCATTATGTGCTAAATGAGCTCACAGACCCCACCTAATAATGTGTGTGTAAAGTCTGCATAATGAACATCTCTCTTCTTAGTTTGTATAAATACTAACTACCGGCTAGATTCAGCTGGAGTAAGTAACACTCAGAGTGACAAATATTGTTTTTCACTTTCCAGGTATGATTAATGGGGACAAGACTGGAGGAATATTAAATACCCACAAGGGGGCAGTGTTTAGTAAAGGGTTTTCATAATCTGTTTACTGCTGAGAAACAGTATGTTGCACAATATGAATAACAGCAGAAAGGTTTTGCAGGACAAAGTTGATCTGAATGTTTTCCTGAAATTGAACACAATAACACATCATGGTGTTATTATGCAAAATTGTTCCTCTACTTCCTTACTACCTTCAGTTTGGCAAGTGATGCGTGGAAATAAATGAAATAACAATATAAGGTTAAAAGTAAACATTGTGTCTATGGGCATAACAGCATGACGACAAATCTTACTGAAACAAGTTTGTCCCTGTCTCTCTAACTTCTATTGTTGCCTGAGGTAACAGCACCCAAGTGCTATTTTTTAAAACAACAGAAGAGCCATACCTATATCAAAAAACAGGCACCTAATGGATGAATGCTTACTGACAACTTGTCTGTCTCAAATGTGCAGAAAACCAAACTGGCACAAACCTGACTTCCACTAGGTCATTGGGTTTGTAGCTGGGATGCAAGAAGAACCAGATTTTCTTCACAAAGTGGTTGATGCTGGGTTCCCTCCTGGAGCCTCTGACGTACACCATCCATTTATGAGTTGACTGGTCATTTTCTTCCCGCTTATCTGGGGGAATGTACCTATGGGTGAGAGACCAAGAGCAAAAACAGCCAGAGTTAGTTTGAGAAAATGTAAGGAATAATATATTAGGACTTGGTGGTTTAAGATAAGTTAAAAAAATAAGAGTTCAACTCTATAAAACTAGGGCATGTGTGATAGGAAGGTGGGAAGGCAAAACACTAAAGAACATGTTTTCTTTGTATTTCATTAAAACCTCTTTGAAGAGGAAAAAAGAGAAAAAATGATAGAAAAACAGAGATTATTAGAGAAAAAACATGCATTAACATTCAATGCAAACATTTCAACCTCTTTACAACAGACCTGCCTTTTGGCAGTCACGGTGAATTTAAACTTGTCTTAACCCCTTTATCTTGTATTAACTGTGATTGTGTCAAGTTTAAACCTGTTTTTTTTTATGTATAACGATGCACTGCAGCACACGAGAAATTACTCTCCCATTTAGCTCTCAGAGATATGTGGTGCGCATGAGATATATGGACCTTGTCAATCAAGCTTTCCTGGAATTAACATATTCTTTGTAGTTCACTGAACCAAGTGGTTTCAAAGAAACTGTCAGTTATCCCAATCAACTCGGGCCAAGAAGGATATAAATTAGGTAAAAAGTAATTTTCAACCTGCATCAAGACTGGGCTTGTCACATACCCGAATTATGGCTGAGCTCTTCATTGCAGAGTCATGCAAAAACATGACAAAGTCAACTGAAAGGCTCGGCTTTAAAAACACACAGGTGCAAAACTTCTGAGGGAGGGACATACCTGTTCTGGAGAAGCTTTGACTCAAAACAACAACAACCCATCTAGTTCACAGTTCACATAGTTTTGCATATAACCTTTTCACATGTCAACAAATTCATTTATACACAACTTTTCTCCTTGAAGTCTGATTGACTTCAGGCAATTAATTCAACCACCATTTTGAGTTTGAGTAATTTATGTGCCATACTTATATTTCAAAAGAGTTTTGAACTTTCATACAATTTGGCTGCGATGATAAAATTAATTTGTCTGTGAAAACACAGACACAGAAGTAAGCAGCAAAATCTCCATTTACAACAACAACTCTAGGACAACTATACCTGCCCAAAGATTAAGTCATTTTATGGCTTATAACACATTCATAGGTTTCACATAGTGTCAAATTGCTCAACTCCTTTCTGAAAAGCTAAGATGAAAAACACTGCGCTACTATGTACTTCAAGTGATATCAGTGTTTAACGCAAGACAAACATAGACTAATGTGATGATGCACCATACATATCTCAAGGGCATGGAAAACTTCATAGTTCTGTTACCAAATATGTCAGAACAGTCGGTTTTACATGATTATCACCCAGATGCTTTAACATCAACTGTAATGAAGAGCCTCAAGAGAATTGTTTTTAACCTAAATGTCATTAGGGAAGTGCAACATGAACATAACCCCTTACAATTTGCATACAGGAATGGGAGGAATACAGAGGATGCTCTTTTGTATATGCTGCATAATATTTATTGTCATTTTGATCGGCCAAAAATGATATGCTCGTGTTCTTTTTGTAGGTTTTTCATCGGTATTTAATACCATCAGACCCCATATTATAATGGAGAGATTACTGCAGGTAATGAGTAAATGGTAACATCAGCAGATGGTTAGAATCCTTTCTGACTGACCGATCACAGCGTGTCAGAGTGAATGGCTTCTCCTATTATTAATAACACTGGGGCTCCACAAGGGAGCACTATTTCCCCAGTTTTATTTACTCTCTACACTGAATGTAGAAATGTACAAATGAATGTAGAGGTAACACATCTGACCATGTTACTATAAAATTTGCTGATGACACTGCAATCGTGGGTTTGATTCGAGATGATGAACAAACCAGCTACCAGGTGTGTGTAGATTAGTTTGTTGGTTGGTGCAGGTCCAGTTTTCTTCATTTGAACACCAAAAAAACTGAAGAAATCATTTTTGATTTTAGGAATGATAACAACACCCACCAACAAATGACTGTTGATGGGAAAGGTATTGAAGTGGTAGATGACAACAAATATTTAGAAACAATAATTAGATGCAAAACTGTCATGGAATTCTATCACAGATGTTATCTATATGAAGGCAGTAAAGACAGTTTAGAGTTGATAGAGATATATTGGGCCTCTATCGCTCCTTTGTGGAGAGTATTTTAACTTTTTGATCCATTGCCTGGTATTTTTCATTGTCAGTGAATAATGAAAACAAACCGCATAAAATAAGCAATATGTCCGGTAAGATTGCTGGACAATTGCAAAACTGCTTGATGATGACTTGCAAGTCCGGAGTGGTGAGGAAAGGGCAGGCAATTTTTAGAAATGTATCACATCCCCTATTTAGCGTATAGAAGCTGTTATTATCAGGCAGACGACATAGGCTGCCATCCCTCCGAACCAACCGGGCTCACAGATCATTCATGCCTACCAATACTGCATTGCTGAACAAGCTGTGAAACAAAAATAACTTGACCTCTGTGCATGAGGATGCCGTAACTTATAATATGTAGAGCACTTTGGTGATATGTTGAGTATAGATCTGTAATTGGGTGGAGGAGCTCTATTGTTTGGTTTTTTTTTGGTGGTGCTGTTGTTGTTTTTTGTTGGTATCGCAGTTGTCTGTTTGTTTGTCTGACGATTGCTGTATGACACATGATGAATTTTCTATCTATCTCATAAACATTCTCATGACTTCCTGAGCGGCTCCTGACCTCTAAAATGGAAATAACTGCTCTACAAAATACTGAGTTAATCCAATGACTGGGTGAGTAAGTAAAATATAAGTCTGAGAAGTCACATACTTGGACACATTCCCAACTACAATTGTCTTCTTTGCATAGAGTCTGGATGCCTCTTCTCCTGTGGTGTGGTAGGTCACTCTCTGCTCTGCTCCCAAGATCGATGGCACACCAAATGTATCCTACAACAAATAATGAAGAACATAAAAAGCTTCATAAAAGATTTTAAAAAAATAAGGTTGATACCCACTTCCCACTCATCAAATAATCAACAACCCTGTCATCTCTGTCAGTTAAACTCACTTTCCCTGTGTTGCGTCCAGGTCTGCGTTCCTGCCCGCTGCTGTCCTCCCTCCATGCGCCCTCTCCATCCCTCTCAGCTCCTTCCCCATGCTGTGAGAGGGACTCGGATTCCGAGTGGGCCAGAGATGGAGTATCAGAGCCCTGGTTGAGAGGGGAAGAGGAGCGGGATGGGGACTCCAAAAATCGCCGGATAGCTGGATGGTTCAGCACTGCAGGGTCACTCTTGGAGGCCTGCTAGGACACACAACAAAAGCGGTTGCTGCTAACATACCGAACCAAACCACTGACTTTGAGCTGTCTTGAATGTGAATATATGGAAATTACCTCTGGGAGCTTTGACAACCCAGCGTTGGCATAGTAATTGGCCACTATGCATGCCCTTAACTTGTCCATCATCCTGCGGGCTTCATTGAGTCGCTACAAAACAACATAAAAAATCAAATAAACCAAAATGCCCTCCTTTAGTAACTGCTTTAATGTTTACTCTTTAAGTTTGATTATAGGTTATGTGTACTCCATGTGATACAACACAAGTGAATTATAATATGATAAAAACTTGATAAGACACAAGTATTAACCACATACCTGACTTATCACATCTATCTCATGCTCTTTGTTCTTCATCTCCAAAGAAAACTGCTCTCTAATGATGGTTTCGATCTTCTGCACGGCTGCATCTCGGGCTGTTAAAAGTAGGAACACAGAACAAACACATATTAAAGACCAGCTGAGCGCAGTTACTTGTTAGCTGTCACAACATGCAAAGCAGGTGGACTGTGTCAGGGTGCAGACCATGAACTTACCATTATGTTCAGCCGCTTTGTTTCTCTTACTATTTTGGACCAGCGAAATGTCCTCATAGTCGGGATCACTGCCTTCTATTTTCCTTTTAATTCCTGACATGTTTACCTGTTAGGAAAAAAAATATAGCAGGAAAGTGTAAATGAAAACAGGCTAGGTAACCAATACCAATGCACGTATTGCCCAATTGGGATGCTACTTAGCATTGAATTAGCCGGCTAGCTGAGTAGCTAATACCCACGGCTAGTTATGCTAATACAGGTTAGCAGACTGTCTACCACCCTAGCACTGTTTCATACTGCTGGACCAATGTTTGCGAAAACGAAAGCCTTCAGTGAAGCTAACTTAACGACACATATTAAATGTTACGCCAAACTATTATGTCTCACAGCCGCTTGTCGTTCATGCAGCCGGCAGCAGCTCTGTAACGTTAGCAACCGCTACCCTGGTTTTGCTAAGTTAGCTAACGTTAGCACACATTTCCAAACACCGACTCAAGTCTATTTTGAAATGCAGACTTACTGGAGAGCCCTGTGCTGTGGAGCAACGTTTCTTTGTGATGCGTGTGTTTTAATTCAGTGACAGCATGTCCGTTGCATTATGCTATTTTCATTTTACACACTCGTGTTTAGTAAATTGCTAAATCTCGAGGTGGACAAGTAAGCTAAACAGTGGATAGTTAGACTTGTATTTCAGCAAAACAACCACCAGGGCCCGCTGTTCTGCAAAATAGATGATGCCACTAATCTTTCTGTGGTTTTGTTGTCTGGAAACAAGATGTATTATATATATTGTGAGATTATCGAACACACAACCAGTTTTACAATAATTGATCCATAAACACGAATGGAGATGGCACCCTGTCAAACCGTCACCTCTTTCAACCTGCATGTTAAAACAAGCAAGCAAGTAGATATTCATGAGTTTTACTCCACCATCAACACTTCATAAGTTTTTCATTAACTGGTTCAGTGGAAATCCTTAGAGGCATCACATGAGTATGGCAGAATGGTGACAATGGTCCAGAAGTGATTTCTTTTAGAGCAACAATGTACACTGCAAAAACAGTACAATATATTCTTTGAACTAGTGAAATTTGATCAAGCAAGAAAACCTGCCAATGGGATAAGCAAAAATTACGAAATAGGTTTTCTTGAAACTATCATAAAAATCTAGCCACTATCCAACAAGATCTAACCTTAAAAGTAGTTTAAAAATCTTGTTTTCTCATCATAGATGAGGGATGTGGGATACCACGTGATTACAGTGCAATCCACTTTTCAGACTTGTTCCTTCCAGTTCTAGCTCACAAATAGACTGAATAACTTACTAAGACAAATTAAGACCTTGAAACAAGTCTAATAACCTATAGTGCATAAGGTGCTTGACAGGAGTATTTGTCTTTGATAAGAAAAAAAAGTTTAAGCATCCTAAAATAAGATACTATAACTTTCTTGAATTTCCTTTTTTGCAATGCATATGCTTGCTTTAAAGAACACATTATTGTCATCTGTGAAGATAAATAATTTGAACCTGTTGAACCTGTTCTCAGTTACTTTGAGATGAAAAGTAGCTATTGCATGTTTGAAGACCTGAAAGTATTATCTTTTATGACATGCACTAACAACATGTCAATCATAGAGTCAGATAGTATGCCACGAACTAAAGCCAGCATGAGAGAAGACAGGGAACAAGTTTCTGATTAGAACATTTTAGATAATCAGGAATGTGATCAGTCTCTCATGCCTTACCTTTATCTAGGTTTTGTATAGCTCCGCACTTCATCAGGCTTCACTAGCTGCCCTAAATGGAGTCCACATTAACAGCAGTTGACTTTTTGTTATGTACACAATTAAACAATTAATAGTAAATTTTCCAGAAATTTCATCAGAGCCACTCAGAACTGTAAACTGACTTTATTATTCTGAACATTTTCCAAAAGGATACATAATAATTACTTTGCAACATCTTAGAAATCAGTAACCCAATCATTGTACTGATGCAGAGAGCATATTTGGTACTTTCTTAAGCTCAAACAAAGAGTTTAGCTTCATCTTCATTCCAGCCAGGTTTTAAAGTGTATACTTTGTTTTTACATTGATAAAACATTAAAAGAGATATTTCACTACAGTGTCCCTTGTCTGATGTTTGTCAGTGTACATCTCAACATAGCTATATTATTCAAAAGTAGGCCAGTTTGACATGTAAAGTTAAATCTTTTGAGAGCAGAGTAAACCAACCTTCACAAGGCCACAAGCTGGCAGGTGTGAAAAAAAAGAACAGCATATGCTGCAAGGGCCAAATGCCTTATGGGCAAGATTAATTTATGTATTGACATGAATTGAATGAATTGACATTGTGCCCATTTGATATCTGTAAAATTGTTGGTGGTTTTGACAAAACCAAAACCATAATATAGTACAAGACAAAAAGACCGTGTGAATGTTCGTTACAGCACAAGTTCAATGGTAGTGTCAGATAATGTGGCTTGTTTTATATAATACTATTCAACACAGCAGCTAATCAAAGCATCATCAACATGATTGATGAAAGAGGAGGTTCAACGAGCTATATGGAGCAGATTGCAGCAATTTTAATTAGACCTTATATTGTATCTCTTGGTGTTGGTGGTTAACTAAAAATCTGTGTTATGTGGTGGTGGCAACAGTAATGGGTTCAATCTTGGCCATATAATCATGTAGCTAGCATAAATCACTGTTAAATTCTCCACATATTTATGGTGTGAAGACCAACATGCTCATCTATTACACCCAGTGCCACAGCTGTTTTTAATCTTAAATCATTTATTTCTCTCCTCATTGAGTGAAAACGCAATGTTTGGTTTAAAAGGGATAATAATGCATTTTAGAGAAGTGTAAAATGAATCACAAAATAACAGACAAAAAATACACACAGTACTGGTCAAAAGTTTGGACACACTTTCTCAACTGGTACTGTACATCTATAAATAAACAGTTAAAACTTGATACAATTTCCTCGTGCAATTAAAAAACTGTAGTCTGTCCCCTAAACTCTACTAATACCTATAAATATTTTTTACATTATTCCACTCTTAAACCTTTTTTTGTGATGAGACCAGACAGTACACAAAATTTGGTACATAAAGAAAAACTTTATTGATGTTTCTCTTACACAAGTCAACCATTACAACTCAACATACTGCAGTTTACAAAAAAAAAAAACAACACAAAGCTCTCTCGCAGTTAGACAAAGAGCATCTGAGGAGAAAGTGGTGTTAAAATATCACATCATACATACGATAATAAAAGTTGATATCAAAATGATCCAATTTAACTCCCCTGCTGGTTTATTCTTTTATTAAGGCACATAGGGCAACATTCTTTAATAAAGCCCCCCCACCCACCCGTTTTACATGCACAATTTACCTATGGACATATTTCCCACAAAGTCACCTTTGGGATTAAATCAAATCCACTTTGGCTTATACCTGCATTCCTATTAAAATCCATCTATCAACTCTTGGGAATTTAACTCAGGGCATGCCATTTACATGTGGAAGTCACAATATCACACACAGTCCCACAACTCACCACAACAAGAAAAATAAACATAAACATCAACAGACACAAAAACAATGAATAATCTTAAAGCAAACAATGTATGAAAACCTCTACATAGTTAAAAATCAACATAACAGGACAGTATTTGTGTCCCATTTTGAGTAAATACTCAGTGAAATCACAGACGCACACACACTCAGATTCTCTCTCTCACTATTTATCTAACTCCCTCTGTGTTGTAAAGTTACCACTTTATTGCCCATCAGCCTCCCCTTGTTGGCCTCCTGAGTTATTCTGTAAAGGAGTGTAGGTGGGCCTGGGGGTGTTTTCTGTTTAACCGGTGTTACTGTTGAAGACCTCACACTAAACTCATGCTTCTAAGAAAACGCCTGGAGGATGGTTTAAGCCGAAATACCCCTGCCTGTCTTTGTTATTGTAACTGACAGACGGAAGCACCTTCTGTTCTGTAATTATGATGTCAAGTTGCACGTGATTAGATGGTTAAACATACAAACTCCTATTTTTCACCCTAAAATGGAAAGGTGACTCACTCTAAACATTGCTCTCTTGTAGTGGTATTTGTTGTTTTTGTTGGTATATCACAACCATAGCAGGCTGCGGCCAACAGGAGGAGCTGACAGGCCCATTTACTATCTCTTCCATACGTCACATGAAAGCAAAGAACATTTACTGATACAGTAAAAAAAAAAAAAAGGAAATCATCGTCATATAATTCTACATTTAACAGGATTCTGTCAAAGTGCACAATTGGGGCTCTCAGTTACAGAAAAAAAAACAATATGCAACCAAGAAAGATATACATTTAAATACAGGTTAAACAAAGAAAACAAAAACATAAAGTTATATTCACAGCAATATCTCTAGTCTATCAACACCTATTGTAATAAAAGGTGACTTTTACTGACCATGAGCCATCCAAAACTCTTGTCATTCAGAGTTCTCAATCCCCCCCTCCCCCCTCCCCTCCCTGTGTGAGGTATAGCACCGCTACACACACCACCTTAGCTGACTAGTAAAACACACGTACACACACACACACACACCTGGAGGTATCTATGGTTACCCCGAGTTACATCTTTACATGTAAGTGTACAGGTGAGAGGTGCCAGCGTTGGTGAACGGTTCTGTTAACAGGGCGCAGTCGTGCAACGCTTACACTAGAACTCATTGAGAAACCTCCATCGCTCCAACTCATCCATCGTAAAAGTCACATACAAACATACATACATACTGTACATGCACACCACTTACTCAGAGCAGTCTTCGAGTTTGATCTACAAAGGCTTCTCAAATCTACAAAACCACCCACAAGCCCAGCTACACCAATGAACTAACATTGATATGAAACACACACACTTAGCTAAAGCTACTGCATGTATAATACAATAACACAAACATCATAAAAAAAAATAAAGAAAAAGTATAACTTAAAAAATGTTAAAAAAGAAAATATCAGTAATGTGTGTAATAATATTAATAATAATGGATTAAAATAAAGCTGTGGAGGAGATATCGATGTGGATCAGAAAATGTGAGGTGATGAAACAGCTAGAACAGCTGGAAATGGAAACACACATGGGAAGTGCAGCTAGGTGATAAGTGGAGGGATGTGAGGGGGAAAAAAGGAAACAAGAGAGAAAAGCTAACAGTGGATATGTTCCAATATGTTGACTCAGCCTCTGCTCTTTATCTCTTCTCTCAACCCTACTCTCTATCAACGAGTGAGAGTGACTATTTTTTATGACTACTGATACTGTGGCAGAGCAGCTTGCAGACTGTTCGCCACATTTTAATCAGGTAATAAATTCATATAATGTTTCTTCTGCTGGCAGATTACTCTTGGCTCTGTATGGAACTTGTCAATTTTTGCCTCAAGGTTTTGTTTTTGTTCTTTAGCACAAGGTGTGATCGTGATAGCTCATCAGTGACCTACATCTCAGGGTGATGTTACTTTGCACAGTGATAAAAGCACAAGTGTTGGGAAGTGGCACTTTCAAAATGTAGATCAATTATTGATCACCTGCTTGTAATTATAAGCTTTTCAGTTAGTGTGAAAGTAGTGTTACAGAAAACTAAAACATAGAGTTAGGAAAGCAAACAACTAATTGTCATATAGAAACTTGAATTCAGTGTTCAAGAGGATCATCATCCTCTACAGTCAGCATTAACCATTTTCTTTGCCTGATGTTATTACAATTTACACTCATATTTTCTTTAAAATATTTTTTGGTAATTCAACAACTAATTGCCCATGTTTACCACAAATATTTGCAACCTGATTGATTCATTCTTACAATATAAACCACGACCATTCTCATAATCAGTTTTTTCTATCATATATAAGGGGTTTTCTGATGATCCATTACTTCCCAACCTTGTGCCGTTACTAATAATGCAAGGCACATCTGCCATCTGACTCCATTTTATTAGGGTTATCAACTACTGAGAACTTCCTCAGAAGAACTATAACTATGGCACACAATAACTACATATTCACAGCATCACAATGACTATTGCTACATGATGCTGTGAGAAAATAAATCAGCTCAACTATATACCTGCTCGAAAGAAGTGTGTGATTGTGTTTGTGCTGGGCATGGGGTGAACTTGAATAGCCCAAGTTTCAAAGAGTTTAAGTTCTTTAGTGTGCGCACTCATATGAGTGTGTGTGTGTCTGTCTGTCTGTGTTGGTTTATGGTCACAGCCTGTGGTACTTGTCATTGTAACGGTGGATGGTTACACAGCCATGGTAAGAGATAGGCCGCGGCATGGCTGCCACTCCTGTGATGATGCCTGTTGACGGGTCGTAACACAGGATGGTGTCTGTCGCTTCGCCATTTTCCCCTCTGCCACCAAGGATGAAGATCTTACCGTTACACACTGACATGCCACAGCTCTCCTGCAGGGAGAAACAGACAGAAATTAGAGACAGCAGCTTCGGAGTAAACAAATTCAACGTTCTTGCAGCTGTAGTTCCTCGAGTGATCAGTATTTGCATTTACTTTCTTACCTGTTTGTTAAAGGTTTGTACCACATGCATCCAGTAATCCTCTGCGGGGTCATAGCAGAATATGGACTTGGTGAGACCCCCACACACATATATCAGGTTGTTGAGGGACACTGCTGTGATACAGCGCTTGGCGATGGGGATGTTGGCCCGTAGTAACCAAGAGTCTGTCTCTGGATCATAGCACTGGACCTGTGACATACAGTTACAAGTAATTAGTTGTGTTTGACTGAGGGGAAAAGAAAGAAAAATAACTCTTTTTTTTTATATACCATATAGGAGAAAATAGTTGAATAGAAAAAAAAGAAATACGTGTAGCTTATTCTGTGGTTTGACTGACTATTGTGTGTGTTAACTTGTGCCTCATTCTCCAATTGCACTTTAAAATAGCCTCCTTTCAAACAATGTTGTCTCTAACTACTACTAACGTGAACAGCACACCCGTATGATTTCACACGATCAGATGAGGACCTTTGGGATCAATGTAAATTACCCTGTTAGTAGACTCCAGAGATAAGTTGCTCGACAGAACTGGAGCCAGCATCAACCTTGCACAGACATAAACAAATACGCCAACTATTCCATGGAGAAGGAAAAATGTTTCTGCTGACGTTTGTATTCCTGTGAATGCCATTGTTTTCCTGTTTACCACCAGCAGCACAACAGTCTATCGAAACATAACGAAACTATTCCAGGGTAGCATGTCATCTCTTGACGTCTGGGATTATCTAAACAAACTATTATACAGTGGCACCGCTGGCACATCTTAGCGTGACAGATAACAAACTATTCCCTCCTTAAATTCCTTTTAATTATTGTTACCCAACAGTCCCTCTAACATGCTGGTCTTGCAGCATTACTGGTAAGTAATTAAGTAAGTAAGCTAAGTAAGTAATTAAGTAATTAAGTAAGTAAGCTAAGTCTTTGTATTTCCATCTGAAAAATGGTTAGGTCTTCTTGTACCATTCCCTGTTTCCATCAGCAGCATGTCACATCACATCATTGTCATCTCATTAAGTAAATGCGTTTCTATCACTGACTCTCTGATGTGAAATTAAACATGAATTACTGGACAATTAAAAAATTTTGGCACATAGATAATGATCAGTATACAATTAATGCAGTAAAAATAGCTTAATCAGGATCAACCAGACAGCCATGATATAAATGTTATTGCGACAAACAAACTGCCAATCAGTGATGTTAAACAGGAAAAGATGCAGTTTCTGTTCTGTATCACACCAGTTTCCTTTCAGAGGCTAAAAATTTTTGTTGTCTGCAGTTACCTGCAAAATGTGCCATAAATATGCTCTATAAATGTTCCATCATTTATTTATCTCATATATATTCATGCAGAGTCTGTGAACTACATAACATTTTGCATATGTATTTCTTGACACCAACAAGTTGAGTTCAGACAACCCACTGACAAGTCTACCTTGAGAAAAATGATCGTTTGCACATCCTTTGTACCTTTAAAGGTATAATCACTGAAAACAGGATTTTTGAGACAAAAAAGCACCTCAGCTGTCATCACTATGTGCTTAAGTGTGTGGTTGAATGAAGCACACATCTGTTTCCCACCTTGTCTGAACAAGTGTCGTCGTCTGGCCCTCCTCCTATGACAAAGAGCTTGCCGGCACAGCTGGCTACAGCTGGAGAGCTGACTGCCTCTTTCATTGGAGCCACCTCTGTCCAGCGGTTTGAGAAGGAGTCATAACACTCCACACTGCTCAGGCGGCTCTGTCCATCATAGCCACCTACAGCATAGACCTGAGGACAGACACACAAACATATTTGGATTAGAGGAGTTATAAATGCTTTTCACACAGAGCAAGATAGAAGTGCATTATGAGTTGTGTTAACTTTTATACATGCAGTACACTATGCACACAGAAACACAAACACAGTCATAATCTCTCTAAGAAAGATGTTTGTATTCAAGCTTACTCACAAATATGAATAATAGCTTCTACGTCAGAAGAAAGAGAACCAGTCTATCAGGTACAGAAGAAGGATGACGTTTTGCTCAGAGCAAGCACCATTATCCCTGCCCTCACTGCTCTAATATGCGTAAACACTGCTCTGAATCTCTGCAGGCACCACTGCATTTGCTAACCTTGGAGTTCAACATTGCTTTCGAATATGTTCAACTGTCAGGAAGAACATAAAAATACCTTGAATCTTGTGTCTTGGTGGTTTACAGTGACTTTATGGCCTGCTATGATAGTGTCATTTTAAGATTCAAGCTCCAAATGAGGTCTTTCAGATGAACATCATGTTGTGAATTTGTGTTGCCATGTGGTGTCATCATAATATCTTCATTCCTATTATAATTTACATTTCAAAACATTATGAAGGATATTTGCTGTGTGTGACTGTAGTTACCTCTGTGAATAAAGTTGTATGAATATCATGTTTTCATTCCCATCTGTTTTTTGTTCAGTTTTTAGCAAGATATCTCACAACCCTGCAAACAGGTTTGGTGAAATTCTGTGGAAGTTACCCCTTGGCCATAGCGTGAGTTGGTCACATTTTGTAGATCTAAGATGTTTGTTTGTTTGGTTTTTTAGTTTGTAGCAACTTAGATTTTTGAGGTGGCTGATAAAACGCTACCACATGCCATTTTCTGGTTAATCAATTTTGAACCACCAACAACAAACAAACAAACCTTTCTGAGATCTGGAGCATTACAAGCTGGAGAGTTATTCTTGTTGACATAAGATATGCACTCTAACAAGTGCCTTGTGATTACACATACTGCCCTCCTGTAGAGCAAAGAATGTCAAAATAATCAAACAGTAGAAGCTTGGCGCAAAGTATGGCAGAAAAATGCTTTTAAATGAAATAGGGTTAAAAAAAAAAAAAAGTAGGTTAAAGGTCGAGATTTGTGGTAAATTTCTATTTCCTCAATAAGATTCTCTGGAGGGAGATCACGTGTCGGACATACACTGAATATGAACATAACAACATCGACAGGCTGGTCTTATGCAATAGAAAACCTTCAGGCTCTTCCTGTCTCTCCACAATATCTGGAGCATAAACAAGTACAGCAAAGAGAGAGGGACAGAAACAAAGATACAAAGAGAGATGGAGAGTAAAAGGGGGAACAGAAAGAGGGAAGTGAATGGGGCACATGGATATTTGCATTCAGCACCTAACCTAGTTGATAGCACTACCGCCTTTTCCAACTGAAAAGTTTGAAACAGAGAAAGAAAAAAAACAAGCAAACTCCATAAATGCATTCACAGAAATAAATGCAAATTTCTTTAACAATTCAGGTGGTGTTTGCTAAGTAGTGTTTCTACGATGACAACCACACGCCAGTTTTGCCCACATTCGGTGGTGCACAGTTGCCCCACTGCAATTCAAAAAAATGAGACTATGGTCACGTAGACCAGATGAAAATTGTTTATTTTAATACTCCATGTTGTTGATACAGCTGATAATGAATGTTAAATGTGGGTTGTTTGTTGCCACACATTAAAGAGAGAAAACAAAAGAGAGATAAGAAGGCTATGTGGCATTGAGAGATAAAGTTAATCAAGCCCAAAATGAGCACGTTTAAAAAGATTTTCTTTTGTACTGTTATTTAAGTCCCCTTCCAATCAAAAATATGTTTTTTCTTTTTGTTCCTTCAGTTGGATGTTTGATCTTCACTGTGCGGAATGATGTGTGTGCAGAGTTTGACACTAAAAGGCTATTTCACATTCATCCGCTGAAGGTGGAAAGTTTCTCTGTGCTCACTGAAAATGCAATTGTAAGGGGTGGGCCTAGGAGCAGGATTTGTGACATCACAACTAGTTCTGAAGTCATTCCTGGTCCAATATTCAACTTACAGAGTGTCATGTGGAAACTTGAAGCCTCCTGTGCACAAACACTGAGAATGAACTTTACAGTGAAGTAGGAGACATCTTGTGTCCTGCAGTTAAACGTCTGCTGAAATGACTGAAA
This sequence comes from Thunnus thynnus, assembly GCF_963924715.1. Lineage (NCBI taxonomy): Eukaryota > Metazoa > Chordata > Actinopteri > Scombriformes > Scombridae > Thunnus > Thunnus thynnus. The sequence continues at coordinate 14,288,448 of NC_089528.1, forward strand.
TTAAATATATTTCTGTATTCAAAGATTCAGGAATTAGTAGATAATACTACATTTAATTTGTACTGCACTTTTCATTCATTGTGAAACTCAAAGTGCTGCAATATTAATAACATAGAACACACATCATAAAGAAAATAGTAATAACAATTATGATTTAAAAAAAACCTTCCTGAATAGAAAGGTTTTTAGGCCTTTTTTTTTAAAAGAGTCTAGGGTCTGTGCTGCCCTCAGATGGTTAGGAAGGCTGTTCCACAAGTGTGGTGCAGCAGAGCACAAGGCTTGATCCTCCATGGTGCGGAGCTTAGTACTGGGGGCCCGGAGGAGCAAGCTGCTGGCAGATCTGAGGGTGCGGATGGAGGTTTGTGGTATGATCGGTTCCTGATGGTCGGGAGGTGCATGTCCATCGATGTCATTTAAAGGATTTTAAAGTGGTAATTATACTTTTTTTGTGGAAAAACCATATCAGACACACATTATTGTCCTAGGCAGTGTTTTTGTATGTCTTAATACATGTCTGGAGGGGATCTTGAAAGCGCTGATTCACTCATATTACAAAACACATTAGTCATTTATCCCAATTGCTCAACCTGTGAGATTTCTGCCTCTTCCCCAATACAATGGGGATGAATGGATTGTGGTGCTAAAAGCATTGTCTCTCCAGAAACAATGTCCTGGTTACTCTGGATCTTCCATAGAAATCACTGTAAACAGTTTCCACTGAAACTTACTTTCTACCAGAAAATAACCACAGCGAAATGTGTTGACATACTCAGAGAAGGACAAAAAGGTAAATGAAATACTGTGCCTTTCTGTATTTGAGGTGAACAGACCCTTTAACCTTCTAGTGAGGATATCCAGACACTAGCTTGTTTGAAGGGGGTGGGGGATGGGGGGGGGGATTGGATTACTCCTTTCTTTTCGCCCTCAGCACTCTGCACTCACTCAATAAAACACCCCACACGGTTTCAACACACCATGAAAGAGTTAGTATATCAATATTGGCACATTCCACATTAGCTTGATGATGGTAGCACATACTCCATACCCACTTGAGGCATGTGGCTATCACTTAAACACCAAGCCGAACATGATTCATGGCTCTCTGCGGACAAACTCTCTAGCCACTGAAAAAGAACGTTCACGGCTTACTTTATGACCATGAATGATTAACAGTTTCCTAAACGTGCAGAGAAGTGAGAAGTGGTAACTGCGAGAGAAACAGAGAGACTAACAACATACAGAGAGAGAGATTGTAAGGGAGACAAAAAAAGATAGAGAGAAATGAAGAGCGAGACATTATGATAGATGAGAACAGCCGTCACCAAGTGCAGACATAACACTGGGAGGAAAACAAATGGTGACCTATTTTTGCTTATACTCTATGGAAACAAGACCAGTACAACAGGCCATCCCAGAATGCAGGACACAGAAGTGTTTGTATTTTCTTGTACTCTACATGTGACAACCATCTTTAGAAGTTTTAACGGTTACAGCTAGGAATAAGTGAATGAATGTAGTAAATGGAGGGTCTGGACAAGTATAGTAAGACAAATGTAAGTGTGCTTATGTGTGCAAGTGAGAACATATTTGAGTTGCTTGCCAAATATGCAAATAGTCTGAACAGTGCGTTAGCTGGAGCCAGCATAGAGGTCTTGCACAGAAGCCTGAACATGCGTACGTGCTCGTTATACAGGCTTGTTTACACCCTCACACACAACTGGAGCATCGGTGCTGTACATCAGAAGGGGAAATTACAGACTGAATGAGGAAATTACTGGGTGCAAACTCAAGAAGAAGGAACTGAATTCTGGGAAAAATTACAACACTGATATACATCCTAAAGAGACACATATTGTACATTTTTTAGATAAGAAGACAGACATAATCTGGAATGAAAACAACATGAAATGCTTTCATTGGAAACTCTGTAAAAAGATATGAGGAAATTAAATGGGATAAATGCTGCAGCGAAGAGCAGAATTCTGTGGGAAAATGACAACAAATAAGCGCAAGAGATAAGACAATACAAGCTAAGACAATTTACAAAAAAAAAAAAGTTTTCCCTCAGAGAGAGGATGTAATTTATCTCCACAAGCCTGTATAACAAGCATGTATACATGTTCAGGAGAATGGCTAGTAATTAACTAAAGACATTTAAAAGGATAAAACCATTTGACTCTCAACCCTTAGTAGTTTGATAAAGAGAAAGACAGAAAGAAGAAAATATGAGAAGAGAAGGACAAAACTACATATGTGTGACAGATACAGGAAGTGGTTGGAGACAAGAGCCTCTTCTGGGATTTAACATCCTCAAGGAATGCGTTTTTCAAGAGAGGGCATAAAGCGTGTGTGTTTGTGTGTGTGTATATACTGTGTAGGCACGAAATATTTGTCACTGCTGCATGTACATTGTGTGCAGCCAGTTTAAACTAAGTTGCAGGCATGTTTGTGGTTCTCAACAAAAATTTCTGCTATGCTTATATCTTATTTTAGCATCAAATATTTTTTGCATGATAGTGTTAAGTTATCTACAGATTTAGGAGAAGTTTAAACTTGCAATGTTCTGCAACTGTAAAATGGAGTGAAGTTAAATGTCAACCATATTAGTCCAAGTTGTTTTCACCATACCTTGATACATGTCTCAAGATGGAGTTAATAATTGACTTTTATAGCCACAGTGTGACTGTCCAGCGGATTACCTCACTATTGTGGAGAAGCAGTGTGTAATTTGACTCTATGCACGCATGACTGTATTTGTTGCTTTTGAGGCAAGGCTAAGTATTTTGGGTGTTGTTGCATTTTGAGTGCTGGTTAGCATAAAAAATCCGATACAGATTGGCTACAAAGAGACCTCCATAAAATAAAAAAGACGTTTTCACAGTTCCTGCAGCTCCTCCTGAGTCGTGCCTTTTCTGACTATGTAAATAAAGTCCTGTTTCAGCCCAAAGCTTTCCAAGTGTACTTGTATATCCATGTTGTATACAAGTATGTGCACTTGCACACATGATGACTAAAGCACACACAACACATGATGATACTTGTGTGTTAGCTTGAGTCATCTCTGTTTATGCGCTGCATGCTTCAACCAAGACAATCAATGGCTGTTCTTCTTTTCGCAGCACTAATTAGATAATTACAGTTCAGACACAGTTCATGAGTTACACATGTCATCGTATTACCAGTGGTCAACATTTGTTTTGCATTATCATGGTCTTCACTGCCACAAATGTTACAAACGTAAAAGCTATGTAAAGATGGACTTGACTATCTAGTTTCAAGAACATTTCAAAACACATGCAGTTAAAATCATTTTGCAGGTTAGGAATATAGTTATTTAATCTGTTTCATAGGTGTAGTGAACAGCCTTGTACTATAAACATTTAAGTGTGCTGTGTTATGACTATGTATGCAAACCCAGCAGAGTGGAGACACACGAAGCATGATACGGCCTGATTGAACTTGGAAGTGTGAGGTACTGGCACAGATCCATTAAACTCCCAATGCCCTTAAACAAGAATGTCCACCTGGCCCTCTACTACAGACTGTAAATAGTACAGCTCAAGAGTAGAAGCAGAGATCAAGGATTAGTAATAAGGTCACGTGTAGATATAAAATTTACTCAAATTTCATCACCAGACTGGTGTCAGTCCTTTGGTTTTAATGTGGCACTTCACATATTGTATATATCAAAATCAGAATCAGCTTTATTGCCAAGTAGGTTTGCGCATACAAGGAATTTGCCTTGCTACTGTGGTGCAGAACAGTCAAAAATATGCAAAAATGAATCCTAAATAATATAAAAATGAAAAGAATTTATGATAAAAAATATGTAAAATATATTCTAAGTGAGAAAAGCTGCTACAGGTTTAAATTCTAAATATTGAATGGAAGAGAATGAGATGGCATGTATAAAATATTGACCAGGAGTAAACAGTATATGCAGTATTAATGATAATATTACTACTACTAATAATAATAATGCAAGTTGCATTAATGTAACGCACCATGTTAGATCAAAGATCACAGATCTGCAAATGAGATTATATATTGTATATATGGAGCTCAGATGACATTCATCTGACATATGAAGGAAAAGGATATGAAAATGTTAAATACTATGTGTGGGGTAAGTAATGGGGGAATCACCTGCACTGTTCCACTATGTCAGTTTTAAATAAAGGCAAACATCCTGCTCTCAGCTGAACTGAGCTCCTATGCATCCAGGGTGTGAGCTGGCACCAGTTGTTTACAAACCCCAGGGCAACAAACGGATGAGTCACACGCATAAAAAACGTTGCTCCTTGTCACATGGTGCTCTCATATACCAACTTAGACGATCACTGATGAGCAGACAGCAGGTTATAGGCAAATGTGACTGGAATTCTTTAGTGTAGCTTTTCTGCCACAGATGAGTTACTCAAGTTTAAGACTGGATACTCAATATCAATCATTGCTATTATGCAAAACCTTTGGTGTGTTTAAAAACAAATTCTTTCAAGCCTGTAGATAAAGCTGACTGAGACTATGGAGTTTTAAAATCCTAATCGATTTTGAAATCGGGTTGCATCAGACACATAAGGAGAAATTTCACAGATGTTCTTCACTCTAATCTCAAACATGCACACACTATAAGATTTGAAAATATTGGCGCATAACACACTACAGGATATTATTAAGATTATCATGCCAGAGGGAGCAATGCGCCATCTTATGTGATCTTATGGGGAAGCAGATGTAAACAAAATGGAGACTGACATGGTGCAATAACTCGCTTTAGTAATGCTTTGCAGTGAGAAAAAACAAAAGCAGAAGGCTAAACGAGTCTGGATGAAAAAATGGTTGGGGAGACGCGTTCAACACGGGTTGTCTGTTCTTCAGCGAGAACTGGAGGTAAGATTTTAACTCTGTTTTTAGTAATTGTCAACAGTAGTGTGTTAGCTAACGTTAGCGTCAAGGGCTAGAATGTTTACCGTTGCTTGGCAACACCATTAGCAGCACCTTGTAGCCTTGTCTCTCTCAATGGCTATTGTGGTCCTAAATATCAAATATGTTTGAAATTATGAATTTATTAATTTATTATGAATCGGGGATAAATCGGCCCAATACTCCTGTAGTCTGAGCCCTTAAAACAGTATGTGTAGCAGTGAGATGAGACATATGACTGTGAGAGATATGAATCAAAAGTAGTAAAAAAGCTCCATGGAACATTCCACTATATTTCCTGCAGGCGATTCCTCATTCTTCACTGCAAAAATGTCCACGTTGGGTAGCAGCAGGTAATAAAGAAAATGATTATGCACTGCATTGCCATCCTAATTCTCTGAAGCACCCCTGACTGACATTTCTACAAGCATACCTTACATTTTACTGCGAAGAGGTGTACGTGCTGGATTTATACTTGTGTGTGGGAGAGTTACGTTGTAGCTCTGTTGCTACACTTGTAGCCTCCGTGGCCACACTGTAGGTTAAACCAAAGCTGATGTGTACATCTTTAAAAAAAACATTATGTGTTAGGGCTATGCTGACCATAAGATACTTTGTGGAGACTATCTGAACTATAACCGGCCAGATTAGGCAACTTGTGATTTCTCCTACATGGTAGAGAAACTTATGCAAAACTTTTGTTCGCTACGATCATGGCTCCATAGTCACTCCATATCATAAAGTAAAGGAGAAATATTGACATGCTTACTTTGGGGTATACGAGAGGGCCCGATAATGTGTGACACAACTATCTAGTGTTGCGATGGTGCTGTCAAGTGGTAAAATCTGACACTGAACTATAAATAAATTTCTCCATCAGAGGCATCTCTGGTGAGGTCGTTATCCACCCTGATGCAGAAGCATAAACCCGGCTTGAGGTCTCTCCTTACCTTGCCCAGTAGGACGCCCATCTTGTGTCTCCAGCGGCCTTTGTTAAGAGAAGCCACTCTGATCCACAGGTTAAGTTGAGAGTTATACATCCACACGTCCCTGCTGTTGATACGACCACCTAAAAACACCAAAAGTTAAATATTTCAGATGTTGTCAATAGTTAAAACTATTTTGTTTTCAGTTTGAGTAGAAGAACCCATAAGTAAATTTAGCACTGAATAACCCAGATCACTATTACAACAACTATCTGATCTGATACAAATTAGAGGTTTAAAAATAAATCTGATTTGCTCTTGGTGAAAAGCTAGCTTTGGATAGTGTGTTTATGTCACAGTAATGATTACCTCCTAACTGGGGCAGAGTTGCATGTGTCTTATCTGACATCTCTACTTTTAAAGTGAACACATACACAATCAGGATCTTTTGCTGCTAACAGAGCCATTGCATATGATTAAATTCCTCATCTATTGTCCCTGGGCAAACATGCGCTGTAAAGAACTGTACACATGGCAGTCACTCAACTAGGTTACAGTGCGACCTAGACACATTTTTTACAAGCTGCCCTTTATCTCTCAATAACCTCTTCACGCCACAGCAACCAAACACACATACACACTTACACACACATCTGTCTGTTGATTCTGTACAGACTGAGGTAAGGATCAAAACAGATCCTGTAAAAATACACTGTGTACACAAGGAAGACTTCTAAGTTAACCGACCCCAACATGGTCTCAACAGTAAAGTTGAAGAAGTCAAAGTTTGTATCTTCTAAGAGTCTTTTGAAAAACTAGGAGATATTGTGGCAAAAGGGTTACCACTGTAGTTCTATTAGTACGATTGACAATTATCTTCTGGCTTTTATCCCAGAAAAAGCTCAGGAGAGGTATGTATTTGGAGCTTGGGTGTAGCATGAATACCAATAAGACTCAAGCACATAAACACGACAGAAAGGTCAGTGACAATCTGTGTTATTTCACACCTGATCACATGGTGGTGATATCAGTTAATAGAGATTTAGAAAATAAATAAGAACTGCCTTTAAATCACACCTCTCCCTTTGAAACATGATGCCCTCATGATAAGAGGTGTTTCTTACTTAACGACATGTAGTAATACATGACACATCTCTTAATACTAAAATCTAAATATTTATATAATTCAGTGTCTGCAACTTGCTGTTGGGTGTATTTGCTCCAAAGACATGTGGGTGGTTACATGGAACAATGCTAAAGGCATAAAGAAATTCTGCCAGTGTAAACAAAGGTGCCTAGGCCTCTCCTGTATTCACATGCAAACAAAGCAGGATATTTTCAGTATTGTAAGAGAGCTAACATACAGCCTAGACAGGTGGGGAGAGCTATTAGGCTTGTATTTCATCCTAACAATAAAAATCAGGTCCTTCAAAGGTCATCGAATTAAATAAATCAGCTGCTTTTTGAATGTTAATTAATGTTCAGTCATTTTAAATTACAATGTAGTAGAAGAATTTTTTTGAGAAAACAAATACAAAGACTTTCTGGTTCCAGCTTCTTAAATGTAAATATTGAACGATATTTTTCACCATTTTATGACATTTTAAAGACCAATTGACTTATCGGTTATTCAAGAAAATAATCAACAGATTAATCAGTAATAAAAATAATGGTTAGCTGCAACCTTACACCATAGTACACAGACAAAAGGAGACAAGGAAAGGAAGTTAGTCCCAACATGTATTTGCTGGATTATCTGCTGGATAGTGAGAGAGCCAGACAGTCTGCTACTCTTGAGGCTTCCGTTTTAAAAGATTTGCATGAAAGAAAAAAGTTGACAGAGGATGTAACACTTCAAAGAGAGCCCTGTAAACCTAGAAGGCTAGTTAAAAGAACTACTACCTGCAGACTCGGGCGGAGTCTTGTCTCACTTAAAAAATTCAGTTGGTCAAGTCCTACCAGCTCAGATGGGAAGGCCCTCTGCTGCTAATTACTGTTTTTAAGAACCAGAGGCAGTGACTTTAATTAGGTCCCAATATGATTTGTGTGACAGCTTTCTGAGAGTTAACATTGCTTACGGTTACATGCACTTTTATTGCTATTGCTAATGATCTAGTTCAGCATGTTAAATCAATCCTGTTGTCTAAGGAGGCAACTAGAGAAGTCAGACCATTTGTGAATATGACATACAGGCTTCTGTAATGTATGAGGTAAGCACACTTGTCTTGTTGCTCACTAGCTGATAACACATTATCCAAATGTATTCAATTTCCTACAGTGGAGGCATATTTGTTTCATGTTGTAACACTAAACCACATATATCTTGTGATACTGGATTATAATTGAGATCATACAAACAGTAACCTCAAGTACTCAAGGCATACCCACTTGAAAAAGTGGCTGCTTGCAATGCTATAGATGTGAGATAGCTGTGGCTCAAGTCCCAGAAAGACCTGAGAGGTTCTGTACACCCATTTGAGGCACATCCTATTTAAGACCACAGCTTACTGCAGCTATGCTGGAGACTGGAGGCCCACCAAGGTATTTATACTAGTTCCCAGGGAGAAATGCAGACAGACAGACAGACAGAATGGAAGTAGGTGTGGGAATGTCATGGAGAGAGTGCAAGTGAAAAATAAAGTTAAGAAAAGATGGGGTAACAAAAAAAGGAAAATGGGTGAATGAGGATGAAAATATGCAATAAAGCAATGTGTGTGTATGTATGTGTGAGACAGAGAGACGGGGGGAGGGGTGTGTTGACTTTTCCAGGCAGCGCTTGAGGGTAGATTGATAGCGCACACGTGAGGACTTGGCACAGCGAGAGCATAAAAAAAGCATAAACACTTCACACTCTTCGCTGAAAGGGAAGAACATTCTTTTTGTTCTATATATCTCCTTCTTATTTTTTTTTCTCTTCTCCATATCTTCTTTCAACTGCTGTATTTGTCCAGTCATTTTTTGCAGCTCATTTAAGCATGTTTGAGCATGAATAATCCTAGCAGGCACATTTGAACTTCTGGCAATACATATTCCTGGAAAAAATTTCACAAAAAAAAAAAAAAACCCTAAATGCCCCCAATCCAACAACCATACAAAACAACATTCTGCACACAGCACATGTTCAAATCAGTGCTTGACTTTGGCAACTAACTTTATCCTGACTAGTCAAGATGAATGATGTAATACTAATGTCTTTTTTAATCTAGGTCTTTCTTTCACCAAAGGAGGCTTACGCCACATTTGGCCCAGCGCTAAGTTCCAAAAATGCAGCAGACTTGACATGAGGCTATGATAGATATAATATCTCATATTTAGGTTTATTTTAAGCTAATCACACCACAACCTATTGACACAGTCTAAAATTAAAAAGGGCTGTTAGATAGTCATATAAAGGACATCCTAGAAAGCCGATAAACCAGTGGGAAAGGTGGTGACCCTGATGATTGAGCAATAGGAAGAGAGAAAAAGACCGAGCTGGCCAATGAAGGCCTCTTCCAGCACTGAGCAAGGAGAGTGCATCCAGATGTTGCTCTCATATTTTCCTTCAACTCCAACAGTCTGTGGCTGTAAAAATAACACCAGGCAAACAGCCACTATGGCCTTTCCTGCCACTCCACTGGGGGATTAGATGGCAAGTCAAGCAAAGAGAGACACAGATTATGTCCCTTAAGAGTGTACATGTGATTTTTTGGAGGAGTATGATAATTTTGAGTACAATCAAATGATAAGTGAGAGAAATTGAACTTTTGTACAAAACTAAAGATATTTAAAAAAGGTAAAATAGCATTGGGACCATGGTTTGAAATTTACTTTAGGTTTTTAAAGTTACCAGCCATTTTGAATTCTGAATTTTCACAAGATATCTGAAATGAAATGAATTATGAGTCACTGATCCATTTCTACGTGGTGAAAAAGAAACTTAACCAGCTACAGGAAGATTTAGTGACATTTAGAAAATATGTCTTGATTGGCTAATGATAATAATAATCATTATCTACCACAATTAATAGATTGTATTTGGCAGCTTGCACGTGTTAATCAGGACCATACCATTGAATTGTTGTTGCCTTACCTGACACCAGAATGTCGTTACGGAGGGCGCAGACAGCATACTCTGACTTGGTGAACTCGGGAAGTTTGGCCAGTGATTTCCACTCTCCTGTTACTGGATCATAGCATTCAGTGTAGGGCAGGTTGAAGCCTCCCACCCTCTCACAACCCCCAACCACCACAATCACCTCAGAGTAGCCAGTCGACCTGCGCAGAAACAAGGAAGGTCAGCCAGACAGAGAGACAAGGAAAACAAGAGATAGAGGGGGAATAACAACACGACTGAAGCAATTATAAGAACAAAAAACAACGATTATTTTTAAATGAAAAGACACAGGAATGTACAGATTGCAGACGCGATGTCTAATTAAAATACTTTATAGTTGTAGACATACACAATGGCATGAAGACATATAAACATGTCAACCCTTTATAATATAAAAGGGATTTATAATTAGAGGGTAGAAATTTGGGCTATTTATTATATTTGGACAGAGTAGTGGTTTCTACAGGAATAGCGTCACTTATCTAAAAGGTAAAGTTCAGTTTAAAGTGATAAAGAGGTATTAATCTTAAGTACAACAACACACACTTGAAGATAGACTTAAGCTGAATTTTCATTATCACAAAGATTTCCTATTTGACTGCTCAAAACACATGCTGTGAATATCACCACATTTCCTACAGTGGAACTTATTGCAGCTTCTTATCTTATTTTAACATTCTGAAATATTGATGCCACATAAACACTACTAGTAGTTTGTCCATATAAAGAATTCCTAATACTGTATGTAGTTGTAGACATACACAATGGCATGAAGACATATAAACAGGTCAGCACTTTATAATATAAAAGGGATTTATAATTAGAGGGTAGAAATTTGGGCTATTTATTATATTTGGACAGAGTAGTGGTTTCTACAGGAATAGCGTCACTTATCTAAAAGGTAAAGTTCAGTTTAAAGTGATAAGGAGGTATTAATCTAAAATACAACAAAACACAATTGAAGATAGACTTAAGCTGAATTTTCATTATCACAAAGATTTCCTATTTGACTGCTCAAAACACATGCTGTGAATATGACCACATTTCCTACAGTGGAACTAATTGCAGCTCCTTTTCTTATTTTAACATTCTGAAATATTGATGCCAGATAAACACTACTAGTAGTTTGTCCATATAAAGAATTCCTAATACTGTATGTTCTGGATAATGCTGTCAGTGCAAATGTGGCACTTTCTGCACTTTCACCCACATTTCCCTCTTCTTTACTTGACATGTGATAGAGTGTAGGTCAGATCCAGGTGGAAGATTGGGGCCATTTCACGTGCTTGTATACATCTATGAGACACTTTAGCCCAGGAGCGCTTCAGCTTTATGTGTCTGTTCACGCAATGTGTGTGTGTGTACATGTGATAAATGAGATTTTAGTGGCTTCCCAAGAGAACAGAGGCCCTGCTGTAGACACAGAACGGGGAGAATCTGGCATCTGTTTTGAGCAGGAGAGGATCTGGCCCTCAGGGCAAACGAAGCTGACGGTGCGGGTACAAACTGCCTGCTTGGCTTGCTGATCTGAACAGATCTGCCTGGATACTGACACAATACACCTGAAATACACGTCATGTCACAGCCTAAATAACTGACAACTGGCTCTGCCCTATTTCACCCTAACAGCAAATCAAACTCAGAAGAGCAGCTGCACTCTTGTTTGCTGTACAGTAGGCTACCATATGGTCTGTTTTGTATCTCATTCATAAGGTTTCACTCAGTGCAAGCCTTTGTCAAAAAAACATCAGAAATAATGGCATTAATAATGGTAACTATGTAGGCATTAAGTGAAAAGGTGGGGAAATTAAGAACCCAAACACATCAGCAAGGTGAGTTACACTGCTGGTATGATAACAAGACTCAACATTTCCTGATTGCCGTTTCTTGCATCACATCATTTTTTCTTTTTTTTTTTTCCAACCAACCAGTATATGTATGAACATGCCCTCCCTCCTTCATTATCATTTCCATGTCAAAATAGGACTAGAAAACAAAGCTCAGTCAATGACACACTTGTCTGTTCAGCACAATAACACTCCCTGTCTCTCACATACGCACACATACAACAACAACAACAACAACACCACCACCACTGCCAGGTCATTAGATCGAGTTCATGCGTAGGTTGTAACCTCATGTTGTGAATGTGAAGCATAAATTGACTCGATGCTTAAAAAGACAAGTTTTCTTATGTCACTCTGACCTCTGTTGTCATCACTGTGGAATAAGTGTTTGTACACAACAAGATTAAGACAAAAGATCAAACAAAATATGTTTTCTTCGCCAATATAAAATAATTGGTGCATAAAACAGCGGAAACAACAGTCATTCATAATTCATGTGAATGCAGAACAGTACGTACTGTCAGACTTTAATTAGACTAACAAGTCATATTACTTCCGTGAGCAAAATATGTTGTGACTTGGCAAACTGACTGGTGAACAAGTATCTCTTTCCTTTTGGAGATAACATCTTGGATAGATTATCAGTCCCCTTCGTCACAGAGGGTATAACCAGTAAACCAACATTACAGTTACCTGCGTGGACGGGTTCTGGGTGACATCATTTCATTTCCTAGCACGTGGTAGCGCCTGGCCTCGTGGAGAAGCTGGTAGCACTCTGGAGCATTCTGGATGAGCTGGTCCCCCTCCACTGTCTGGACAAAGTAGTTGGGGTGCAGAAGGGGCAGGCGCACATGGTGCAGCAGGGCCTTCAGCATGGGCTTCCTGTGCTCCACAGTGTGGTACACCCATCGCATCACTGACTCAAATACCACCTCCTCCTTACCGACGGACAGCTCATCACTGCAGATGTACTCTTCCAGCTCTTCCCTGCGTAGGTCAAGGAACTCCTCATGCTGAGCCACCTCTGAGAAGTTGGCCAGGGCGTAACTGCGGCAGCGGCTGGCTAGCTGCTTCAGGGAATGGGCATCGGCGAAGCGTTGGATGCCCAGGCAGTTGCAAGGGTCAAGCTGGTCTTCCAGGAACTTTGCGCACGCGTCACGCAGTGTGGTGATCTGGAAGAGGCTGGAGGTCTCAAAGAGGAACTGGACATTCTCAGTGGTGATCTTAGCGCGGCCGGTGTAAACATAGGTGAGGAAGGAGTCCATCGCCTCAGCCAGGATGCCGTTGATCTCCACCAGCATCTCGCGGCTCTCGCGGTGATCATTGCAGAACATGGCTCTGAAGTAGGAAGAGCAGGCAGAGAGCACAGCACGATGGCAGGGGAACTCGCGGCCCTGCACGCTGATGACCACGTCAGTGAACAGGCGGCAGTCACGAAACTCATTGAATACTTGCAGGATGCCCTCTGAGTGGGATGAGCCAGAACAGAAGTCCAAGACATCCTGGCTGGCTAAGGTTTTGGAGTCAACCTCAAACACCTTAGGAGACAACATGTATAAACATGTGTAAAATGTGTAACTTTCATCAGTTATTACAAATGTTTTGAAATATAAAACATATCAAAAACAAAATATATGTTTGTTTGGCTGCACCTTGCGTTTGACAGCTGGTGAGTCTCTGATCCCAGAGTCCTCTCTGTTCATTCGTCTGCCCAGAATCAACACCATGGCTGCTACCTTCAATGTAGACCTTCTCTTAACTTTACAATGACCTGAGGATGATGAGAAAGTAGTGCTATTACAAAGAATGTGCTTCCGTAACATATTAGATCCTATTATTTACTAATATCATCAGTAGCATCCTATCAAATATGGCAGGGGGGGATTGCCTGGAAAGGTCATGAAGTCATAAATAGCAACCTAATTGGATCCCTGTAGTACAAATTGAGAACAGAAAAACAAAGCACTCACAGAGTAAAGCCACAAAGCATGTGTACAAAAGTGGTAGAAAACATGTGAGTACCAAACACGTTTTTTTCAAGCCCATGGGACAATGCTAAAATGTCTTACATCAGAGTTAAGTAAAACTAGTTTCAAGGAATGAAATCTGAGCTGCACACAAATCTCCGTGACACTTCCTCTAGCTCATCAATGCCACTAAACAGTTGTGCTCAGCAGCAGAATGAACTCGGAAGAAAGAGATACAGGCGGGAGAGAAGTTGAGCAACGGTTGGAAAGCCAACCTACATGTCAGTCAGGTTTGTTTTGAAAGAGAGTGGGGGCAGGGATGCTATCAGACACTACATAGGCTAATCATCGTTTGAACAACAAGTGTAAAGTCAGGGCTTTTGATAACCTTGAGGCGTATTTTGTGCTTTAAGTACACCTGTAGTCTTAAGACATCTCTTTCAGAAAAATATGGGCTACTCATAGCACAACAAAGATACCCCATGAGTTATACTTTGTTCATTTCCACAAAGACTGTGTTTATATCTAGGATATGCAAATTCAAAACGTCTTCAAGACATTTGATCAAAACATTGAATTCTCTTATCTATGGCCACTGGCCCTGGTAAATCTAGCAGCGGGTGTAGCCTTTGCTCCAGTGAGGTAATTTATTTCAGGTTATTTTTAACTCTGGCTCAGCCTCAGAAGAGTCAACCTATTCACGCGCAGCACCTCCTTCAGGTCCTGGAGACTGGAGGACAGGTTTAGCCAGAGGTGTCTTAACGCATGAAAGATTTTTACCAAAGCATGTTTTGCCTACTCTACTGACGAAGAAACAATGAGGAGGAATTCAATTAACAAACAAAAAAAACCCAAAATAATGTACAATAACACACACAAAAAACGCATAAATAAAATACATGTTATTGTTTTATGTTTTAATTGTCTTATTGGTTGCTTTAAATATAAAATAATGCAAATATAATTTAGCTTTTTTGCAATTTCAAAAAATAAGAGTTTAAATTTGGCAACGTCTCCTTGTTTAAGTATGAAATTACAGTTAATCAAGTAGAAATGCATTAATATAACGTTATATGAACATGTAGTTAACTGAAAAAGCAGAAAATAGTTTGCTTCGCTTTATTAGACAAAGGAGACTTGTCTCGTGCCGACCGTTAGCCGTTGACAACACGCTCAAAAAAAAGAAAAAAAAGAAAAAAGAAAATGTACGTTAGCAGAGTCGTTGATTTACTCAATATAACATTACTGTGACAAATTCAAACGGAAAACAAGTTATCAATTCCAAATTCAACACTCATAAGAATTGTCAACATCCTTAGTCATAGAGGAAAAAACGTTACCTTAGGAAGAAGTCTCCAGATGAAGCTTCCTCTTCAGTTACAAGCGGTGGAAAAAAACAAAAAGTACTAAGGAAAATAAATCTGTTTTCTGAAAAAGGTTTATTAGTATCCTTTACAATATCTGACCTCGAATAGCTATGGGACACAAAGTAGGCTGTTATACAGCCGGGACATTTTGACTTTGGGGTGATGACAAAAACAAAGGGTTCTAACTAGCTAACTGTAAACACAGAAGCCATATATACTTGTCAGGGGAAAAAAAAGAAAAACATCCAGCCCACTGCACCCACTCAACTGGTGTTGCTGATGCATTGTGGGTAATGAAGTTCATATGGAAAGTTGGCGCTTGCTTTTTGCTCAATGAGAAACATCACTTCCCAAGCGCCTATAGTTCTCCACGTGGCTGTCCTTTGTTTGCAAACAAACGCAACTTTTAGTGGAGAAAAAGTTCATAACAAGGAGTGACAGCAGTTGAGCAATACACGCAAGGGAATACCAGTTATAACGCATGAACAGTTAATACGACAATATTAGTTGTAAATTGCCGCCATTAAACACACTTTGCGACCTCTATAAAATACCAACTTTCGGATTTCCATGGTGGGCACATAGGGATACAACGAAAAACGAAAACATATCAGACATAATCGTGTTAATCTAAAAGTTATAGGTATAATGTGATCCTATAGACACGTTAAAACAGGATGAGTGGCACGCTTTTTTCAGGTGAGGAAGGAGGAGGAGTTCAGTTAGAACAAAGGATGTCACAACTTCCCTGTTGCAAAATATTTCTGAGAGCTCCCAACCGAGTTCCCCGAGGAAGGCACCGCTAACCAGTTTTACACCATGTGTGCTACCAGTACTGGAGTGAACTGTCATATTTACACATCATATTTCCTTCTTGGAAAGTTACAGGATGTATTCATGTCTAAATTAATACACTGATAAAATTAACATAAAATTCTATGTATGCTATGGCACAATGAGATAATAAGTAATCAGAGATACGTGCTGTGCCCTCTTTGTATAGTCTTTTCATGTATGTCTATGTCAAAAGGTAGGGGGATGAGGGTTTTTTGGGCTCCAGGTATCCGCTGTACAAGTTCACCAGAACAAAACCATATCAGCATATAAGAGACCACGAGATTAGCAGGCTAACCACCATTGCCGAGAGTAAACATGTATGTGCAAATCTGTCAGTGATTTTGTGATTTTTATTTCTACAGGAATAGCGTCACTTATCTAAAAGGTAAAGTTCAGTTTAAAGTGATAAGGAGGTATTAATCTAAAGTACAACAAAACACAATTGAAGATAGACTTAAGCTGAATTTTCATTATCACAAAGATTTCCTATTTGGCTGCTCAAAACACATGCTGTGAATATCACCACATTTCCTACAGTGGAACTTATTGCAGCTTCTTATCTTATATTAACATTCTGAAATATTGATGCCAGATAAAACACTACTAGTAGTTTGTCCATATAAAGAATTCCTAATACTGTATGTAGTTGTAGACATACATAATGGCATGAAGACATATAAACAGGTCAACACTTTATAATATAAAAGGGATTTATAATTATAATTAATTATAATATAATATAATTAATTTTATTTTCTACCTGCAAATGTAGAAATTAGGGGTGGGCAATACCATAAAATTTGGTTTCAATATGATACAGAATCACCATTATCAATGTAGATACTTTGCATTATTAAGAGGCTAAGCTATTATGTAGGAGGAAGCAATGCCATGATTTATGAGGTGCATTTAACACTAATAATTTTCTTCTGCATATATTTCTCATTACCAATGAATGAGTCACCAAACATGAAGCTTTTCCCTCTACTTCCTCTGTCACTTAAACAGGTTCATGGTTAAACACAAGACAGTTTTTAATGTTAAATTAAATGCACATTTTTATTCTGTTAATTCTCCGAACTAACAAGTTGATCACACACAACAGCAGCACAGAAACAGAGTGCATTCACTAAGCAGAGGGCTCATGTCCAGAGTGTGATCTTACATGAGATGGAAGCTTTTCTTTTTGGTTCTGCTATCGATACTTAAAACAACACTTGATATCTCAGCCTCTGCTCAGCAGAGCATCTGCTGTTGAGTTGCACCAGTTACAGATGGCACACAGCAGAAACAGAAATAAGTCCCTGCAGGAGGACATCTGACTCACCACTATTCACCAAACTTTCGTTAAAAAGGGAGAGGGCTCTTTCCTCTTCGCTAGTCTCTTCAATTAGTCATTTGTTAATGATCTTCTCGGACATCCAGTTTTAGACAAACAAGACCTTGACAGAAAATGGAGTTAAGTGCTTTGTGACTCTGGCCATAAAACTGAGAGTGCATAGCAGGTTCTTGTTGGATTTTACATTACATAATGATGATGAAATACATATTTGGCATGAATGATTTATCTGTAAAATACTGCTATTATGATGCTTCAACAAATTTGTAGTTCAGCATATTTAAGTGTTAAGTGCTTTAAACACACAAAATCACACGAGAAAACAAAGTTGTTTGGGATGTTGAATTATTCATTTACATTTCACAACAGCTATGATACATGTTATTTTGAGCAAGAGTCATTATTCTTAAATTTGACTGTTTTGTTTCACTGTAGTATTTCTCCATCAGAATTATAGTCCTGGTGTTGTGGAGAGTTTTTAAAACTGCATCTATACAATCATGAAATTTACAGAAAATAACAAATAAATACAGAAAATGTGAAAACAAAATCATAGACTTTTTAGTGGCTACTCAAAAATTACTTAGGGGGATGGGGGTTGCACAGGGTGGAATCTGGACTCTCAGCATTTCAAAAATCCTGGACGGTACATCTTGTTTGTTGGTGGGCAACTTGGGGGGAGGCTCAAAACATCAAAGACAGGGAACAATGAAGGCAGCATTGTGGCCTAATGTCTCACAGGAGGCATAGATACATTGAAGTTAATGGTAACAGGAAATTCATTGGAATTATTGTATGAGTATGTATCCTGGATAGTTCTGAAGAATCATTTATGACACTGTGGTCTGGCTGAGTCTCCTGTGCCAATGCAGCAGCTGCGCTAGAGTATCAGAGATTTCCCTATACCTCAGCCCATACAGGTACGGAGCAAACGCCCTGGGCAGCAACATAAAAACACACATATTGACTGTGCTGACCCACACACGGACATCTTGACTTATGTCTGTGTCCTGGAACAGGAAGAGCTCCAGGGTGAAAACAAAGCCGGGGGCAAAGTAGAGTAGGAGCAGAACCCCGTGGGCCAGCAGCGTGACCCGGGCTCTGGAGAAGCGCCTCTGCCAGATACCATGGGCCCTCGTCACCATGTAGAGCCGAATGTAGCAGTAAAAAATGAGCAAGGTGCAAATGATTGCTGCTACAAAGAAGTAGACGTGAATCCCTATCATGTCCTCGATCTGAATGAAGCCGAGGGAGATGAGGGCTAGACACACAGCCACCGTTTCGTGGGGATCTCCCCTCCCCACCTCCATTAAGATCACCAGGGTGAACGGGTATATGGCTGACAGCACCCACACCCCCACCAGGATGCAGTGGGTGCGGGCAGGTGGAAGAAAGTCATGGTAACGGAGTGGCCAGCGAACTGCAGCGTAGGTGTCGACCACCATGAGGGTGACGGTGAGGATGGCACAGCAGTAAGCAGCGACAGTGACAGCTGTGATCAGCTCACAAACTAGCCAGGGTACCTCAGCTTTCACAGCATTACAAATCACTGTGGCCAGGTTGAGGATGAGGAAGAGCATGTCTGCTGTCAGAGTGTTGGCCACCAGCAGGTAACGCGTCTCCTGACGCAGGGCACGGGACGCAAAGATGCATATCAGGAGAACAGGGTTGGCTAGTAGGGTGGCAAGTGTGACCACAGTGGTAGGGATGAAAAATAATTCTAGGTGCCACCTCCGCAGGCTCTCGACCCAATCCTGTGTGAGGTTTGAAATTAGAAATGATGATATCATGTTGTCTTTGAAGTGTGATGGAGACATAGATGCTCTGACTGATGTGTGTTTTATGGGGTAGACTACTTCCTCCAGCAGATTCCTGTGGATGAAAACACAGCCGTAAATTACCAAGTGGTCCACAGTGGACCACATTATGCATGTAAATGCATACAAATATGCAGTATAGGATATAAGTTGAGTGAGGGACTATTTTATATAAGCTGCAAGGTATTGTGACCTATTTATAGCTATGAGCAAACATGGGTCTTCACAGGAGGAAGCATAAAAGCAGTAAATCTACATTATGAACTATGGACTGTAAACAATATTTTCATATAACCTACTGTATGCATCATCTTGATGTATTGCAGGCTGGACAAATGTACTGTATAACTTTATCAAACTCTGCTTTAGCTGATTCAGTCTTGATCAAAATTACATTTATGAGACTTTTGGAAAGGCCTTCTTAAGGCATTTTACAGTACAGTTGAGATGAATTCAGTCCAGATCAATGTCAAATATGAACAGCAAAAAATAATATACTCTGCACCGTGAGTGTTATGTTGCAAAGGAAAACAAATGCAAATCAATGCAAATTGAGAAAACTGGAAATGAATAACTCAATGTGAGAAAAATAACAAAACATAAACATTACACCTGACTTAAGTTGCTGATTGGATGAAACAATCCCTACATTCTTTATTCATAAATTGTGACTTTAAGGTATCTGGTGGTGCATCAAGAATTCATTTTTTGATTATTTTTTCAAAGGAACACCACAAATATCCCCTTCATGCACATGAATAGATTTCATGTTCTGCGGTCAAACACCCGGGACAAAAACACAAAAAAAAATCACTTGGTTCAGTTTAAACTTTGCTTAGACACACCTATTGACGAATTATTGATTGACCAAAGGT
The DNA here is from genome assembly GCF_963924715.1 of Thunnus thynnus. Taxonomy (NCBI): domain Eukaryota; kingdom Metazoa; phylum Chordata; class Actinopteri; order Scombriformes; family Scombridae; genus Thunnus; species Thunnus thynnus. The sequence continues at coordinate 14,308,442 of NC_089528.1, forward strand.
GAGTTTTCTTACCTGATGTCCAGAGCAGAAAAACCTGTCTGTGTCTTACATCCATTAGGCTTAATGTTTCTGTGAATCGATGGGTGTTTTGTTCAACTTGAGTCACTCGCTGGTCTTATCTGATGCACTCTTTGTTGACTCACATGGATGATATAGGGATGCAAAAAGCTACAGCCACTTGGCCGTCACATAGTAACAGGGTGGAGCTTCCGTCCCCTCAGCTGCTCCTCATGCTGTTGCTTTTCCGATATCAACTACCTTCGATGTTTGAAATCGGGCTTTGTTGTAAGAATTCATTTGAAAACCATCTAGACTACATTGATTAGTTTCACATTTCCTTTTAATTTCAGTGCATCAAGCATCAAGACAGTCGAGCTTCTGAAATTACTTATTTATGAGGTCACTTCAAGGAAAAGTATTTTTTGACAGTTAAGCAAATATATGGGATACATTATTCACTATGTTCAAACATGACAGTTGTAACTCATCAGTACGGAGTTGTCATCTATTAGCCTTACCCAACATTGATTGACGTCACTGCATCTCACATCCGCATGAGGCCACTTACACAAACACAGAAATCAACTTCAGGACCAGAAGGTTCACTCAGTCTGTAGCTATCATGGCTACGTTCATGAGGGGACAAACCAGGCAACAATTATGTTTCCATGTGTGTTTTAGATAAAAATCCTCTATGGTTCCTACACACAAAGCTTAGAATAATCGATGCCTTTGTCATTTCTATAATCATGTAATTTCCCCCTTAATTTATTTTCAGTTCTCTCAGTCCTTTCCCTCACTGTCATTTCTTTCTTCTCTTCCTGTAGCCACTCTTGCCTCCAGTCTCCTCTTCCTCTTCGTCATCCTCTTCTTCCTCGTCATCACTGTCGACTTCGATGTTGCCATGCTGCTCCTGCTGCTCCTGTTCCCGCCATTCTCTCGCCATCAGTCTCTGAAACACATCATACTCCTCCGCTGACGCCTTGGCAACATCCGTGAGGAAAGTGTCCTGGTCAATGTTAAGGATGCTGTCCAGTTTGGGGTTGATGATGGCTGTCTGTCCTTTCTTGTCTGGGGTTTGGTACAAGCCCCTGCGCTCCAGAAAACTATGTCGACAGCGCACCTCGTCCAGGGTGAAACGGAATAACCTGGACTTCACCATCTCCGTCTGTTTGATACCCATTCTAAAGTAGACGTACTGTGGAGAGATGGATGAATATATGTTGTTACAAGCGACAAACAAGAAAAACAAGTCAGTTTAGAATGACAAAAACAAAGATATGGACAAATATTTCATTACAATATAAGATGCAAATACAATATACTTACAAATAGACAATAAAAGGTAACTCAGCAGATATGACATAACAGTCTCTGGACACAATATATTTCAGATTATTATCTGAACTAATCAGGTGGCTGCTGGATCAGCTCAATAAAATTATCCCATAACCTGAAATGAATGAATGTCTTTGTTCTATTCTGTGGCCAAGTCATACCACAGATAACACAATGCTGTAGTGTATTCACAGCAACTATTGCCCTAGAGCCGTGGAGTTCAATTATGGCCACCAGAGGGAGTACTACAGCTGTGTCCCTCCTCCATATCACACACAACTTCTAAGCAGGTGTTGACCATGAGATGTTCACACCGGAAAAGTGACTAAATAAAGTCAACACAAAAAAGTCAGCATGCATGCTAAACACACTTGATTTTGAGTGTGCTGTTCATGTACACTATTGTCCCAGATTTCAATGAACAAAGGAAATGGGATAGTTGCTCACAGTGGGAAAAAATATAAACACATTGGGGGGGGATCATGCAACAGTTCAGGGGAAAAAACAACTACTGAAACATTGGAAACACATTTTCCTGTCTGTTTTTTGTTTTTTTTTAAGTTTAATGGATTGTGACATTCCAAAGTTGCAGTCTGATTAGCATACTTTTGTGCAAGTCTTCTGTCATTTCCTGTACAAAGTGGTTAGGTACATTGATTTCTTGTACGTGAATGGAAGAAAACCCATAACAGTATACTATTAAAATTAGTATAATAACTTCCGTATACAGTTGGTATCTACTTGGAACTGGGACACAGTCAATGTGACCAGAAAGCCTTCTACAAGCTTGTTGACTTTTACAGCTACTGTGGCTGTTTGACTATGATGTGTGGTCAAGTTTTGAGGAAGTCAATAAATCTGCTGTCTACCATGAGAACAGCACTGACCATTGTCACTGTAGCCTGCCTCAAAATGGCAAGTTCAACAGAATTGTGTATTTCAATTAGGCCAGAAACTATTTATTAATTTTCTTGTTAATTCTTAATAAATTGATCCATATTGATTGTATTTTTGAGTCATCATTTGTTTACTCTATAAACATCTAAGGAAATACTAAAAATGCTCATCAGTTTCCCAGAGCCCAAGGTAACATCTTAAAATTGTTTTGTCTGTCAAACAGCCCAAAACACAAAGAAAAGCAGCAAACTCACATCTGAGGAGCTCAAACTAGTAAATATTGTTTTTGATTACCGACTTATGAAATTGTTTGCTAATTTTCTGTTGATCTACAAATGAATGAATCAATGACTCATTTCAATTTCCTTGAGGTCTCATTGAAATATGTCTGTAAAACACTCTTTCCCAATGAAAACATCAGTGCCAACTGTCTCATTCGGTTTAAATGCTGACCTGAAACTTGTACTCCAGCTGAGCCAGGTTCTCTTGCACTATGGCTGGACTATCTCTGAGGATGTCAGTGACCTGCTGAGCTGTAAACAGGCACTTCTCTCTGAGGAACACCACCACACTTTTTATTGTCTTCACAGGCGCAGTAAGGATCTGAGGGTAATGGGCCACCACTCTCTGAAGACTTCCTGTGGGGAGATATAGGGGAAAATAATTCTGTAATATTTATACAGAGCATCCAATATGTACTGCTTTAACATCATGTATTCCCTGAATAATATACTGACATACTGCTACACAAACACCATGATCTCACCTTCAACCAAACCTAGTTTCCGCAGGTTGCCTATGCGCTGCTGAAGCTGTGATTCCTTGACAGTGTAAAGTTCAGGACATTTCTCCAGTATCTTCAGCACACTGGAAGGGTTGAGGCCCAAAACAAACAGAGCTGTGAGACTTGACAGAGCATGTTTGGCAGCACTTCCCCCTCTGGCTTTGGACACAGACTCATATATCTGTTCTGCCTGGGTATCTGTGAATCCCATATCAGCTAAAGAGCGTAGGGACAGTTCTGTGACTGTCTTCCTCCACAGAGTAGCTGCTTCATGGTTGTGTTGTCCTGATGGCAGACTGCTGCTGGAGGAACAGAACAATCTACACCGGATGCACAGTGGCTGCAGGGACCATCTCCCAAACTGAAGTGGACTGCATACAGAGGAGGTGGCATTTCTCACAGTCCACCGAAGAACCTGTGGAACAGACATCATATCTATTAATATAAACAGCAGTTGTGTCCCTAATTCATGTCCCTGTTGTTGCTCAGTGCTGAACAGTAAAAGGTCACTGTAGAGCAATTATAGAAGAGAAGTTATCAGTTAGAGACGCTAATAAACCAACTCTAGTATCATTAGCCTGAGTAAGCAAACATCAAGGTTATAGCGGTTTGTGGAAAACCTCGGCTGTAGTTTCTACGACACTTTTGAAGTAAGAGGTTCATTAAATAAAAAAGTCTACAACTGCAAACAAATACATTTGAAGAAAATATTAAAACTGTTGTGTTTTGTAGCATTCAGTTTCACCTGACGTACAGCACTAGTGGTGCCCATGCTTGTCCGTCGACGATATATTTCCGTCTATAAACAGGGTTTGAGAACAATAGTTCCGCTACTTGCTTGACGAAAACGGCCCCTGCAGAGCGTGCAGCAAAAGTTCTATCAGACATTTGAATGATTTCTCTTCAGCTGTTTCCAATATATAATGTATGTAATATAAAATACGGTATTTGGCTCATAATAATAGCCACAGTAGTATTTAGAGGATTTTTTCTGATTTTCAGACTACTGTAATCTGTTAAGCTTGGTTCGTGTTTTTTGTGAAATTTCAAGTATTTTAAAGCTGACTGGAATGAGTAGACGGATTCAAGTTTTGAGGATGACTGTATATATAGTGTACTTTATGCCGTATACACACAGTATAACGTGCTCATATATAGAACTTTATATATACAGTATAAAATACTCAAGTCCTCCAAATACCTGGGTTCATCTACTTGTCTTCAGTTATAATCGGCTGAAAAACGCAAAATTGCTTATTGCTCATCTATAAATCCATCACCTTATTCATATCAGTATACCTGAAATTTGTATGGTGAATTTACCTGGAAATAAGTTTTAGACTTTATTGTCATCTTTAACATTTTGTAGTCAACTTCTCATGAGATCAAATAAACTATTTGCAACACCAACTTACTCTCAAAATGTCTTGTTTTGGAAATCTGCAGTTAGAATACACTCAGGTCGAGCAGCTGCATGTTTTTTTACTAGATGTCCAAGTTAGTCACTTGTTGTCACCTTGTTCGGAAAAGCAATGTAATAAAAATTATAGCGCCATCATTTAGTGTTCACTCACTATATAAAAATGATATAATGAACAAGGCTTTCAGGAGAAGTAAAAACTTCCTCCAGTCCTTGTTAGCAATCAATTCCTCAATTATTACACAGAAAAAATAAAGCGTTTGTGGTAAAATATTTATTAATGTATAAAATAAATAGATAAAATATTGTAAATATACTTACAATTTTAATTAAAACATTCAATGTTAAAATCATTTTAAAAAAAAAAGCTGGATCAAGAAAACTATTCCTGTCAACTGCAAAGTTCTCTACATGGTTTCTGTGAGGTAAACAACTCAACGTTGTGGTCACTTGGGTGGATTTTGGTGGCAAAGCTGGATCCCTGTGTACTCTTATTATGATTTTAATGTTTCAGATCTCGCAAACTTCAAAGAATAAATACAATAGATTAAATAAAAAAGCAAAAAACTGCTGCTATATTATGAGGTTTTGACTTCCTGTGTTGCAATCACAAATGTGTCAACCAGCACATTTGACCAACCCAACAGCTTGGCAAATATATTCATTATACATTGTAGAAAGGCACCTTACACTTCATAAAAGCAGAAATCTAGTTGTCTCCAGAAGACTTAGACTAGACAAACTAGTGTTTAGTTATTGCCACGGACTAAAACAAGCTTCCCTTTTCTTATTTTGCACTTTGTGTCCTCTTAGAAATGCTGCAGACTAAAAATTGGAAAGACGGTTGGGCTCCTCTTAGTTTCCATTCAGTCTTTAATCATCACGGAGGTACTTCTGGAGCTCTGTTTCCAGGGCCACCATTGACAACCTCTCATCCTCGTCTTCCTCATCATCATCATCAGGAAGAGTCTCATCACCCTGATCTGGGAACAAGCCTTGCCCGACGTACACTTTTGGACTGGACTCTTGCTGTGGAGAGCCTGTTAAAGAAGAGAAGGTCCTGAGCTCATGAATTGGATGTCAACAAATTAATTAACAAATCATTGCAAATTAAACAAATAATGCAACTAATATTTCATTGCAGGGTTCACAGGTGGAACCTCATTACAACTGAAGTGGAAAACATGGCTGGCTATTGTTGGTCAAACCCTTTAGTTAAAGTGAACTCACAATAGGTCTGAGTTGCAGGGACCACCTCTGTCCAAGTGTACTCTGTCAGGGAAATCTGCTGGCTGATCCAGGACTGCAGCAGCAGCTGGTCCAGCGTCATCCTTTGTGTGGGATCAGGGTGCAGCAGCCCACATAGCACACCATTCAGCTCTGAGGGTGTACATAGAGAGAGAAAAAAATGTTTTTGGAAACAGAAATGGTAATTTTCTGTGGTAGCCAATGACAATATGAAATATAAACTATTTTGCAGCCAACAGCAAAGAACAGCAGTATACCTGGAGAGAGGGGGAACGGGGGCTTGAGTTTGGCATGCAGGATCTCCTCCACACCACAGAAGGGGTTCTCACTGAATAGCAGAGTGTAGAGCAAAACCCCCAGAGACCACATCTCCAGCTCTGGACCCTCATAGCTACAGAAGAGAAACAAAGACACACATTCATTATACACAATTATCAAAACAAGCTCCTACCTGGCAAAAAGAAAACATGGCAAAATTGTATTCATTGCTTTAGTTATTCTCTGTGAATGGTTTTATGATTGGTGTATCATTGAGGCTACATATAGTTTAACTGTACATTGTAAAGGTTAATAGGTCATAAAAGTCATACAGGACTGGAAGACAGTGCAGGTTTAATGCTTTGAGTGAGTGAGTTATTTCCTCTTTAACCTACACTATCAATAAAACGGGGCTGTTGCTAAATATAAAGGAGCAAACATCACTTGTGATTCTCAGGTATTATGTACTTACGGATTTCCTTGAAGCACTTCCGGGGAGCAGTACTCAAGAGTGCCACAGAAATTGTAAAAGAGCTTCCCTGGAGCCATCATGGCGGCAGAGCCAAAGTCTATCAGCCGGATGTGGAAACACTTGTCAATGATGATGTTCTCATCTTTTATGTCCCTGTGTAGGATGTTTTTAGTCCTCAGATAGAAGGCAGCTGCTACCAGCTGGAAAAGAGAGAGAGCGTCCAGTTTAACAAAGTAACAAATAACCACTCACACTGCAGTGCCCACTCCCCCGTCAGATGATACTATCTTAAAACCCTTTAACTATCCCTTTACATACCTGTCTAAAGATGTAGCTGGCCAGCGGCTCATCCAGCCTTGGCTGCATGTCAATGAATTCAAAAAGGTCCAAACCATCTCCATGTCTCTCCATCACCATCTGGAAGTAATAACCATTCTCAAACACCTCCAGCACCTAGTGACACACACACACACACACACACACACACACACACACACACACACACACACACACACACACACACACACACACACACACACACACACACACACACACACACACACACACACACACACACACACACACACACACACAATTGTAGAGCAAAGACGTTTAACATTATTGATGACAATTTGTAAAACCTTGTAAATGAAGTGCTCTGATGTGAAGTTACCTTGACAATGTTGTGGTGCTGCACTCGTGTCAGTATGGCAATCTCCTGGCTGACTCTTCCCAACATGGGGTCATCTACCCAGCAGTCACTCACTATCCTGGACTTGCTAATAAACTTCACTACCACCTACAAATTTCAACAATTTGGTAAAGAGACCATATCATCACAATCTTACAAAATTCATCTCAAATAACTAAAAATTGCTACACACTGTATATATGGGAATGGTATGTTTCTGCACTGATAAAGTGTTTTCTTACTTCTTGTCCATCACAGCGCCTTATTGCCTTCCAGACAAAACCAAAGGCTCCTTTACCAACAGCTTTAAGTGGCTGGTACTCTTCTTCAAACTGCCCATCACAGGCTCGAGAGTGATCCAAGTCCATGGTGGAGCGCAATGCCTCCCCATGGCTGGCCTCTCCAATCCTCTGAAGAAGGGATGAATGAACAGGCAGATGAATATACACTTTATATGTACATACACTGCTACATACTACTAAAGGGAATTAAATTATAAAATAAAACTCTGAAAGCAGATTAGTAGGACATGTTTATGTTTAGATGAAGAAATATCATGTGCTATACTAACTTATTACTAGAGAGCTTTACAGCCACTGACCTCTCCTAGACTGGCTCCTGATTCGTCGGGCAGTGACGCATCTGTTTGCAACAGTGTCCCCTGCTGACCAGGCCTGCTTATCCACACACAGAACATAGAGCTTCCATCAGGAAGGCTAGTCCTGCACACATCACACTGCACATCTGAAGAGATAAAAAAATAAAATGAAGTCTTGTTGCTTTATATAACAATTGTTGATTTTTATCAGGGAATTAGAATAACAGTGAACACTTTTAATACCAACCTACTCTCGTGCCATCTCTGTGGTACCCACTTCCTTCGTATTGCCCCTCCAGTATCTGTGTAGAATCTGAGGACAGGTCGTGTCCATTTACCTTCTGTTTCTTCGGAGTAGACGTAGCAGGAATGTCTGTCAGTGACTGAATCGCACCGTTAATTTGCATACAGAATTCCTGGCTCTTTCCGTTATGAATTGAAGAGAGACCTGTCCACTGATCCGGCTTATCTTGGTCCTTTTCCAGATGCTCTTCAGTTGAGCCGTTTCTGGCCTCTACATCAGCGTCGCCGGTCTCGACAGGCTCTGTTTCCTGGTCAGACCCTACCACGCATGGGGATGGTGTACGCAGGAGCTCGGCTGTATCACAGGATGTCATGGAGTGTTGGTTATCATCACTGTACCCTCTGCCACTGAGGAGCTCTATACTACCACTCAGATCTAGGTCGGCCAGGGCTCGGGTCACTAGATCACCATTGCTGTTGAGGTCCAGGAAACAGCTGGCTGAGTTGACTACATGTGCTGAATGAGAGTCCTCTGCCTGGCATGGACCAGAACCACCGTGGCCGGCAAACTTTTCACAGAATCCAGAGGAAGACCTGAGAAATTGAGTTTTAATCAACTGATTACAAAGACCAACAACATATGGCACTAGACTGGCAAATCTTTCCAGATTTAACATATCCAGATGAAATTATTTTAACAAAGTGAGGTAGGGAAATCTCGTGAAATCTCAAACTGGAATGTCAATGAATTTTGAAGCAGCTTCACTGCACTCAGATAACTGAATGTTGGCCTATCTCAGGGTTATTTGTTTGTAAATGATGCGATTGAAAAGTATACAAGGTTTCTGCAGCATTCACCAAGTTACATTTTAGACTCTTTTTAATAACACACAGAATCTAATTTAATACCTTTTACACATCATACTAGCCAAAATATGAAAAGTATAGAGGAAAACCAGCTGCATGATAAGGCCTAGAATGATTTACTAAGTACAAACATTTGATAATTTAACCATTAGACATCTGATTATTTAACAATAATAATTAAAATGGACTTTTTCACGGTATGTAGGCACCAGGTAATGGGGTGTTGGTTGCGTTTATAAATTTTCTAATTATAATATAATACATAATTATAAATTGATGCAGACTCCTTACTGCTTCTTTATGTTAGGGATACTATAACTAATGTTACTGCCTATCACAAACAAGAAAAATGCTTGACTTTTGTAATGAAATTTAAGACTTTTGAGAAATTAAATAAGACTTTGTAAATGAAAGACTTTTTAATACCTTCTGTGATCTTTTTCAAGGACATGAACTTCAACACTAGATCAAAAAATACTTGAAAACTGAAAGTACATGAAACAATTAATATCTCCTTGGCTTTTTGCCTTGGCCACTGACTTACGGTAACAGATGAGTTGTATTAACAATTACATACGAGATAGGATGATGAATAAATCCTAAAAAAGTCAGTAAGATATTTTATTACTGCTAAATCTGGGGTGGAGAAAATGTGACAGTGGCAGCCTCTCCTCTCACCTGCTCCCCATTGAGATGACCTCAAAGCTGGAATCTTGGAGGATAGAGGCACATGAGCGGTGGTCTTTGCCTACATCAGGGGAGGTGCCACCCACCCTGACGACAGCATGTCCGTTCTGAGTGGGAGTGTCTAAAGAGGGGAAAAAAGAACACACTGTGGAGAACGCTCAATACAGACTGCTCATATTACACAATCACCCTCCGTATACATAAACTCACTACACACAGTATGAAATTTTTACACATAGCAAGTTATTTAGAATGTTCTTTGAATTTTCTTCAGATATTGTAGTAGATTTTTTTCTGTGGAGTATTTACTGCAGCTCTGGTCAATTTCTGATTTGTAGAGAAGAACTACAGACAAACTAATGTAAAGAAAAACAAAGATGTCACAACAATTTATCCTCATCATACCTGAGATAACCTCAATAACCGGATGATTACTTTTCTCAACCTCACTGCCAAGCTGCTGTTCCTGGATATGGTGTGGTAGTTCAGTGGGAGCCAGGCAGCAGGTGTCTTCGCCTGGAGGTTCCACCCAGGCAAATGTCTTAAGGAGAGCCTGGGTGTTATCTGCACTGTCCAAGTGGCTGCTGCAGGGAGCTACCTGGGCTGCTTCCTCCATCAGCTCCGTAGTGTCATCAGCCCTGTGGAAACAATGGTTGGGTTTAATACAATTATTCTCATGCCAAAAAAGTTCAAACAACAAACATTTCTGTAAATAAATTTAAAAAAAAATCTGAAAATGATCTGTTACTAGATATTTGATGACAAATAATAATGTAAATACATTTGTACATGTAGGTGCTTCATTAACAGGATGGTTTGAGTTTGAAGTATGACTGTTTTGTTTAAGTTCTACCTGCTAAACCCAGTGTGTTGTGTTAGCACAGTGGTAATGGAAACCTCAGCAATCTCATAAGTGTACTAGATGTTTGCTATGTTGCTGTACAAGAAGAAGATGGCAGTAGAGACTACAAACAGGTAACTTACATAAATAATGTTTTAAACCCTTAACAGATGCTGCTGCACATTATGATTGCCTTGCGAGGGAGTAAAAATATATTCAACAGCCAATAATCTATCTTGAATTTCACATTTAATTATAATTTCTTATGCACAAAGTACTAAAATAATTAAATATAGTACTTGTTAACAAGCCAATATGAAGTTGTATGAGCATTTTTTTTTTTAAGCAGACAGTGTTTCCCTGAGGCACACAGGTTGATGTGTGTCTGTGCCTCAAGGCTGCTGGGTCTTGATCAGCTTTAATAAAACCTCAAGACTGTTAAAAAACCTTTTTGTGTTGTCAATATGATTAAAGATAACGAGGGTTATTAACCAATAATTTATTACATAACTGTTTGAGGAACTTTGTTATGATTTATGTAACTGCAAGAACTACATTATTAAAACTGTGGAATACTAGGGGAGTATTAGTTTCTCTTGGTAGCGCATTAACTGACATAAACAACACTACAGCAATGCCATAGTAATTCCTTTACAAACACTTTATCTTAAGCCATCTGTGTCTCTCATTCATCTCCTTCACCAAACCTGAAAATTGGACTATATACTGTAAATCAGTCTTTTATGACCAAACATGCTTTGACATTATTTGTCCAACAGGTGGCAAAGGAGAGGCCCTTTAATAATATTATATAGTACAGATGTGAAATCTTCACCTTCCTGTAACACAATCAGGATCCTTTGATCTGATTGTGTGATAAAAGACTGAACCAAAATTGCTGAAACCAATTTGATCTTGAATTCCAACATCCAAACAATTCTGATCCAGACTTTTATAAAGAAAGACAAAGATAAACAGACCTTAGTTGATAAGGCAAAGATTTGATTTAAAGATATACTTAGTGTCTCAGTTGGCTTGTTAGAGACACAGAGAGGGTACCAGGTTTGACCATAATGTTGCTGTATTTCCAGAATTACACATGCAGTCTGCTCTTTTGGTCTACTATTAATTCTACTGTCAGCTGGCATCATATACCTTTTTGTCCACTTTAAAGACTGTCATATTGAATAAATTCATCATCCTTTTGGTATATGAAATCATTGAGCTCTTGAGCACACATGGACTTACACAACCACACGTGTGGAGGTGACAGCGGGAGGAGAAAGAGTAGACAGAGCGCTGCCCTGTTTCTCCAGCCTGGTGCTTGTTCCGGTAAAGATCCTGCCTCTCCCTGTTGGGGTTCTTCCCAGGACGGCCTGGTGCACCATGACCATATCTCCAGCTACCAGTGAGGAAGGGTCTTGGACGATGAGATAAAGAAGGAAACGAATAAATCACACATGGGGCAGACAAATAGTACTGCATGACAAGACAAATTAGGAACACTAACAGTAATAAATTCATAGTAAAAGAACAGAGTAGGAGCATTGGCATAAAACGAAACCATTGTGGCTTGCATATGGGAAAAAACACAAAAAATGTCTGTTGGACAGATATGATCACATCATATATTTTTATATCATATATATATCCATGTTTTTTTTAACCAAAGACACAACAGATTTGACTTATCATAGCTAGTAGTTTTGTGAAACACAGCTATCTGCAGCACATCACAAATACATTCAAACACTGACCTGATTTCCCTGATATTTTGGATGAAGCTGTACTTTTACCAGCCTTTACTTGAGAATCAGGGAAGGGTCTGGTCTTTCTGTCTGAGTCAGACATCCATCCATAGAAACCAGGCATCAGGAAAGTGACACTCTGTTGATTGCAAAGCCACAGTGAGAAATGAGGGTTGGCATAGACATGAATTCTAACAGCCTTGTTCAGCTGGTCGTGTTGGCTAACCTTTCCCAGCAGCTCGTCCTTGCAGTAGCCAAACAGCCTGAGAGCCATTTGGTTGTGGATGCTGTAGATTGAACCATCAGGTCGGAGCAGGAGGAGACCACCCAAAGGGGCAAAAACCCAAACTGTTCCAGAGTACTCCAGTGCAGGGCTGGGGGAGAGGACGCTGCTGCCCATCTTGATGTCTGTGAGAGTCCAGACACACGTTGATAATAAACAAAACAGTTAATCGACTCGACAACATGATTGGGAAAACAATGTCTCACTTTTCAAAGCAGTGTTTCCCCCATACTGATTTTTCTGCATATTGGATAGGTTCATCAAGAAAATTTAAAATTAATTTGAGGATACTACTGACAACAAAAGTATAGCCATAAAACACTTAATGGAAAAGGACATTAATAAACATTTGTCAGCTTCTTTTGTGTACAGTCCAGACAGTAAATATTTAGACAGTTACACATTTTTTTGTTCTTCAGGCTCTGTGTCTCAGCACAGGCAATTTGAAATAAAACAATGGATACTACATTAAAGTGCCAAGTCTCAGCTTTAATTTGGGCACTATGTGTTAAAAGGGTTATATCTCCCACACAGTTCTTTCAATATTGATATAAACCTAAACCTAAAGCTGAGACTTGGCACTTTAATGTATTATCCATTATTTTATTTCAAATAGAATGTGCTGAAGCACAGAGCCTAAAGAGCAAAAAATGTGTAACTGTCCAAATACATAATGTCTGGAGTCTTTAGACACAGTTTCTAGGTTTTTAGCATATATTAGCACAATTGGGGACCATTTCTTGTGAAACTAAACTTTAGTAGCTGGCATTCAACTTAAAACAACCAAGCCTTTTAGCAATCCTTGTCAGTTACTTCAATTTTGAGTCATTTTCCATCGGGGTTTTACATTATTTTGCCTACCCTCTGTATATTTTTCATGTTAAAGTGCTTGGGTAGGATAACATAGACAGTTATCCTACCCAAGCATACACCAGTTTCTCCAGAATAATACTGGGTGTCTTTTTAATCCCTTTGTGACCTAGCTTTAGGTGTCAGCCTAGTCTTCAAAAAAAAGACATCAAACTAAACACATTACCAGAGGATGCCTCTATTCCAGCAGGTTGCTCACAGTGTGTCTTGCAAACAGGGGAGGTGAGAGGAGAGCATGGCTGCTTGTCCTGTTCATCTGTTCTTTTGAGACTCTCTGTTGAGCAGGTGTGTCCAGACTCATTGTTGTGCTGTTGGGGTCTTCCACACAGTACTGACCCCTGAAGTTTAATACACAGCGGGACTGATGCACCCCCTCTGCTTTTACCGCACACTCTCTGAACCCTCAGCATCTGAGAGAAGAAAAGAAAGCAAAGTCAGATATGACATACTTAAAGAAATAGTTGAGCTTAAAAATGTTGTGGCATATATATTCTTTTCTGTATGCTACATAAGTGTCTAAGAAGCACACTGGTAAACAGAAACATGAAAGCAGAGCTTATGAAAGGAAGCTTTCCTCAGCTGAGTGGGACAGTTTTGGTTGTAAAGTGTGCTTACTTTGGGCAATGCATGACTGTGGAGGGGGATTTGTAAAGAGGGGATTAGCTCCTTAACAGACACCCCTTTTAATTCCTCGGGATGGTGGTATCCATGGAGATGAGCAAATGCCAAGTCACAGGTTAGGATACTGCCCTAGAAATTACATCAGAAAAGTTGCAACAAAAATAGTTTTAATAGGTTAACACTGGTTATATTTTACCCAGTAGTACATAATTGAAGGTGAGATCAGAGTAATGCAAAAACATTGTAGTTATTCTTTTAAAAAAGAGGAAACGAGAAAATACTGTTAAGAAAAATCACACTCTTAATGAGGCTGGTAAATCCCGCACTTACATCTTGTGAGAAGGACACAAAAGCTGAAAGCCTTTCCACATTCTCAATCATGACAAGCCAGTGTTCTCCTTTTTGTGACAGTCTGTGGGTACACACTGACACTGGTGCCTCTCCAGACAATGTCACAACATCCACCTACAGTAAGAGTAGCACATTAAAGACACAAAACTTAAACATATAAAAACACATTCTGGAAACTGGCAGTGTAGGGAATAAACACACTTGATTGAACAGTGGTTCAAGATAATCATATTCAGATTCTTCAATGCAAGCATCTGCATAGCAATTTTAAGTTTTTTTTTTTTTTTTAAGTTTTCATACCACTTTTCCAGACACAGCTGCAAGAGTTCCATCCACTAATAGAAAGTCTTCATCCAATGCTTCCTCCAAGACCTGAGTGGTTTTCTTCAAGACACATGACAGCTTTTTTCCTCTCAACTCATTAGCGGTGCACTCAAACAGTTTGCAGGCCTGTTCATTGGCTGACAAAATCTGAAGAAAAAAAAACAAACATAAAAAGACACTTACAGTGCACTCTAGTTGCAGTACAGTTTGCCTAATGCAGCTCAGCCCACATTGGTCATATCAAGAAACACATACAGTACCTCTCTGCTTTTGTGCTCTACGGTAAGAATGACTTTGTTTGGGTTGAGGACAGATGGAGATACCGACAGCCCAAAATCTCCAGAGACAAGCTGACTGAACAGGCTTTCCTCTGTCTCTGACATTGTGGATGGGTGTGGCAGGGTGTCAACAGAAATGTGAGAGCAAGGATGCAAGCTGGAGATTTGGTGGTTTCTGGTTGCGACAGAATTGCAAACATCCAAATGTTCACCTGTAAAAGAAAATTGGTGATGCATATCTTTAAAATATATATATAAAGTTTTCCACAATTACAATTAAAAATTATTTTCATTATTGATTAAGATAGACAAAGAAAAACTGCAAATCTTCACATTTGAAGAAGTTGGGTCCAGCAGATTTCAGCCATTTCAGCTCTACTTACAACTACAACCTAAAGAGCAGCTTGTCTTGCATGGTCATACTCACTTGTCAAGGAACCAGGATAATAACGACGTTGCAATGCCAAAAGGCTCTTCTTGTGCAGTGGTCTTTGAGCACTTGGGTAGGACTTATTCAGGTCGAAGTCATCCTCCAGGAGATCAGAGGAGAGATCGGGTACCACACAAATAGTTGCTCCTTTACCTCTGACGCTTGCTCCAAAACGAGCCTCAGTCGACAGCGACATTGCTTTAGGTTATCCAGCTGGGGTTGGCAATAAGTGACCCATGAAGAGAGAATTAATGGATTGCAGCAGTATGATAGTGTATCCTAATCGTCAGCTTACTGGGGCATTTTGAGAATAATGATTTATAGATAAGATTTGATTTGCTGCGTTACAAACGTTTGGATCAAAGGAATGAGAAAAAATAAGAAATGGAACTCACCTCAAGTCGAAACAAAGAAGCTGCTAGGACAGATAATGGCCACAGCGGTTAGTTGACGACAGTTGACAAGGTAACGTTACCTCCCCTGCGTTATCCGGCTAGCTAGCTGGCTAGCTATCTGCTACAAACAACAAACAGCCGTGCTGTTTGGTTCTGAAATAGCAGGCTTGTCGTCGCAATTTTGAACGACTTTATTCCGTTGACGTTAACACAACCTCGACGCCATAAGCAAGTTTAGTGTTGCTTGAAAGACTTTATTGCTTTTATCTCACTTAATCGTTTAGCAGTTTTTTGTAAACGGCGGGCTTCGAGCGTCAGCCGAGCAGGTGGTTTGAGGAAGTCCCCTGGAGCCAATCAAATATCACGCTTCCAAACAGGAAAAGCTCATTGGATAATCCACCGGAAACACCCGCCTTTGCTTCCATGGAAACAGTGTCACAAAAACAACAAAATACAGCAAAAAATAAATGAGGAAAAAATTCTCGAACACGAGTGTACTTTTCACAAATCTAATATATCATTTACGCGTTATTTTTTATTAGAAAACAGGAAAACACAGAGGAAACCCAACAATCAGCAAACAAACAGCAGTAACTACTCCAGAGTGTTTCAATCAGGTTTTTACTGGGGTTTACAGTCTGTTCAAAAACAAAAAGTCTACTTCAGCGAGGCTATATTATTTATACTATTGTACTGGGCTACAAAAACATTGGAAGGCTTCCATAAAACTAATAAAAAATACTGTAGATCTTAAAAACATATCACATGAGAATTATAAGCTCTTTATTTGTATGTACAAACCTGATGAACAACACCAAAATATATGTCTGAACAGACAGAACATGACAAAGACAATCCCATTATGTAAAACTGGCATCTGGAAGAATTTGGGTGAATTCTTGGGTAAGAAATTGGGTAACAATTTAGTATGTTCCAGGTGCAGTGACTCCAGGGGTCCATATGGTGTTATTTATTACTGAGTCTCTTCATGAGCTACATGGCTTTGTTTGTTAAATCGACAAACTCCCCTTAGGGAGATCATCTCCCCAACTTTAACTTGACAAATGTTTTAGCCACAACACAGATGCAAATTAAATGAATCAGACATTATCACCACTGACAGGAAGTCTGGCAGAGTTTAAATTATAAGGAGGTTAAGGGGCACAATAGGAAAGTACACCACTGTACTTTTGCATCATAAGTAAAAAGGGAAAAAAAGAAACACAAGGAGATGATTTTTTTTTTTTTTTTTACATAACTGCTTATTGAGGAACATTTATAACAGTCAGTACAGATGTTTTGAAACATATTTTAGTTGAACTTAGCTCTCTTGGTATTTGCAACAACACAGTGAGCAGAATTTCAATTTTTCCAGTACTAAAACAATTCATCACATTGACAGGTCAGCTCCAGCTGCAATGGGTAGTGTTAGCCTTGCATCCAGTCTGCTGAGACCAGGCCCAATTACACAATGTCATCATTGATTTTTTTTAACACATCACAACCATCTAGTAAATTATATTTCTTGAACATCGGGTACAATTTGATACATCTCATCTTTTTGTTGTGTATTACTGTGATGCCATGAGCTTATATGATGCTTTTGGGACAATAAGTGCCTTTAAACTTAATACACTGACACCCAAATTCACAGAAAATCATTCTTATTATAATCAGTAGCTGGCCCATGCTTACAGTAAGATTTACTCTTCAACAATCTAATATTTTGCATCTTGAAATATGTGGTTCAGCAGTTTCTGCACAGTTTGTTGGAGCAGAAGATAACTTTACACACTTCTTGTCTGATCTTCTAGCTGTTGTTCAAACTGAGGCCAGTGGCTGGCTGCTATAGTTGTAGCATGCATGCTTTGTCAAGTAGCTCACTTTACGATAATGAGTACTGGTTGATCTTCATACACACGAGGAGCCAAGCAGAACACTTTACACAGTCACACACACAGTCATACGTGCACACACGAGCAAAGTTGGGCACGCACTTATTGTGCCATGGCTGTGAGAGTGAGCTTTGATAAGCTTTTGGAGCATAGTTCGCTAAACGGGGGTCCATCCTAATGATGGTAGTCCTTTCTATTGTGTGGACGATTGCCCAGTATGTGATCCACTTCTGTGGCAACGCCTCCTGTCATCTTTGGAATCACCTGTGGTTCACAAAACATATAAAGAGCACACAATCAAATGCTGGCAAAGCTGTCTTGTAATTGTAAATGTTTATTTAGTATTACTCATTCTTAGGTAATGGTCTTTGCACCTGAATGGCTCCCAGGTTCTCTGTTAACTGGCTTGGATTCGAGGATCCCAACAATACTGAGCTCACTCCCTCGTTCCTCAGGCACCAGGCTATAGATCAGAGACAGGATATAGGTTTTGGACAGTTGGTATTAAGGTATAAAGGTATAAGAAAACACATAGGGAAACGCTACATTAGAAAGTGTTGCTTTGTTGTTTTGTTGCTTGTAAATAGCAACAGTTTCTTCATTATCTTTAAAAGGAATGGAAAATTGAGGGTCTTAGGGTGTTCATATTTTCACTTACCTATGGCTAGCTGTGGTAAAGTACATCCCAGCTTCTCTGCAATATGAGCCAGTTCTTTTAGCTTTGCTTGCTGTTTTCTTCCATCTTCACTCATTATTTTCTCCCTCAGCCACTGGTATGGCTGGAAGAGCAGTAAAAGTGGATGGATTAGAATTTCTCCCACCAAAATTAGGCAGAAATAACCGGATTATATTATATCATTGTACTGGCTGGATGTAAGTGAAACATGCAGGTGGTCAAATGAAATTCAACCTGTACCTTCATTGAGGCCCTGGAGGATTCTGGGACTCCGTTCTCGTATTTTCCTGTGATGATTCCACAGGCCAAAGGGGACCAAGAGACCACACCTACACCTGAGATGGGACCATGACAAGGATATGAGGATGTAAGCCTTGAATCTATTCTCTAAAGTTGGATTTCAGGAGACACTTTGGTGTGAATGATGTGACTTGCCTATCTTGTGGTAGAGCTCTGGTAGCTGGGTTTCCACTTTCTCCCTCTGGAAGAAGTGATACTCAGCCTGCTCACACACTGGTGGAATTAGATTAAACTGTCTAGCCACAGAATATGCTTCCTAATTGAGCGTGAGGAGAGAATAACAAGAAAGGGAAGACCATGGTTAAATGATAAGGAAGATGTGCACAAACAATGACCTTCATGTTTAAGGATTTTCTAGCTTTTTACGTTCAGTAAAAACAATACAGTATTACATAATGACACATAGTGTTCAAACAAACTAGTTTATTTTGGCCTTTGTCCTTCATTGTCCTCAGAATCTGCAAAGATTGTTAGTTTGTTGCAGTGCTGATAGCTTCATTAGTGATAAACAGAAGACCTGTCACTCTATATCACTTTGTACTGTAATATCTGTTTAGCCAATGAAATCACATGTCAAGTTGTCTGGATGATGTTAGACTGCATAGTAATATGAAGCTAAACTGGAGCTGAAACCTTAAACTGCTTTTTCAAATATTTCTCAAGTCATTGGAAGATATCTGGTAATTAAAGACAAAGACATTTGTTGTGTTTTTTTTTCTAGAATTCCACAATATGACTGGAAGGATTGACAGTATGTAATAAGTATCAGTTACTTGTCATGTTGCACAATTTTTTTCATCACTCACCATGATCTCCATGGCCGACCACCGTGACGTCCCCCAGTACATGGCCATCCCCTGGTTGATCACATGTGTCATCGCTCTCACTATCTCTGTACAGGCAAAAATCAAAAAGCAGCACATTATCAATAGTTGAACAGTGGATGGCGCCACTTATACATAACCTAGAGGAAAACCATTTTTAAAACTCTACTTATACTGAAGTTGATTTATATCTTTTAAAATCCTTTAACTTACATTATTTTCACATTATGCTCACATAAATCACATCACAGAAGAATTAGATTCAGGTGTTATTTTTCATTAGAGAACTACAGAATACTAACAAAAAGATTTGATAAACTTGAAGAACAATAAAGAGCAAGCCTTCAGCAAAACTCACACCTCCAGGACAGTCAAAAACAGAAGAACTAAGTGAAATACATTCAGACTCTCTGTGAGGCTCCTGTCCTTTCAAACCCATGTGTAAGCAGATATTGTCTGCTGGGGTCACACTCCTTAGTGTTGTCACATGTTGCAGGGGTTAAATGAAGAGTCAGCCATCTTTAGTAGAATGTTGCTTGTGTAGTTGAACAAATCATGGCAAGTAACATTTACAATTAAAGTCGGCTGAAATCTACCATAGTGGCCTTTAGTGGTTTGTTTATTTGTGCTTGAAGATGCAGCAGGGAAATAATGGTAATTTGAATAGTGGATAAGAAAATTTGTATTTAATGAAAACTAGTGTGAAGTTCTTTGTCAAAATAGTTTTAAATCAAGGAAACATCAAAATGAGGTAATACAGCTATTATTTTGAATGTGTGTCTAATGTATGCTGTGCACAGATCCTCTAATTACTGAAGAAAACAACAGCAATGTGATAAAGTAATCTACGTGATTGCTTTAGTCTGTAATTGCCCTTACAAATGCATTAATGACACATCTGCTATATTAGCGTAACGCAAATTGTGGATGCAAAATATGAAGCAAGGAGAGACTGAATACAAGGATGAAGAAATGAGACCACAGCGGTGTGATTAAAAAAAGAGCGATTTCTTTTCATCAGTAGTTCTCTCTCTGGACCAAAATGTAGCTCAGTGAGAGACAGAGAGCAAGTGTGTGTGTGTGGGTGAAGCAGGTGGGAGGGTAGAGGAATAACAGTACATCTGCTCCAGAAGGAAGAGGGAGGGAGTGAGGGATTTGGAAGGATGTAAGGACAGAGTGAAAAATTGTGAACGAAGTAGGTACCTTGGAGGTATACGAAGTTCAGGAGTTTGTGAATATATGAATAATCCTTAGTGCCAGGGGAGGGGAAGATGACAACTTGATTCACAGCAACACCCATGTTTACCTACTGGCCAGTCTTAACAAAAGGTTTATTTCCATGAGGCTGCAATGAGTCATCATCTCCAACAACAGATGCTGCACTGAGCGTAAGATATCCAGTGTACACCATCAGCACCCCCACTCACACAAGCCTACTGCAACTTTTCAAGGAGGATGCTGTGGGTGAAGTTGTGGGCACATGCACAACATGTACTGTATTATTACTCCCTTGAATTAATGAGATTGGTGTACAGTTTGAGCATAACTCAAATTATCTTAAAGGAACAGTTTACCATTTTAGGAATTGCACTCATTAGCTTTCCGACAACCGACAGTTCCATGAAATGATAGCTAGCAGTTTAGTCAGATTATGTTATCTTTGGACAGAGCTAGGCCAGCTGTTTCCTCTTGTGTCCATTCTTTGTGCTAAAACAAAATTAATATTGTCTGGCAAACATACAACATAACTAAGACTTGTTTGTGTGTGATAACTAATGGTGAATTAAAGGAATAGTTAGTTTAGGGACATATGATCATTCACTTTTTTGCCAAGAGTTAGATAATGAGATTGACACAATGCAAGCCAGCCAGCAGCTGGTTATCTTAGTTTAGCACAAAGACTGGAAACAGGAGGAAACAGCTAACCTGGCTCGGGCCAAAGATAACAAAATCTGCCTGCTGGCACCTCTAAAGCTCACATGTTATATGTTGTTTGTGTAAAAATGACACGTTGTTGTTTTACAGGGCCAGACTATTTCTTGGCCTGGCGCTGTAACTTCCTGAAGTACATCCCAGGAGATATAACATGTTACTTAGTGAGCTTTAGAGGTGTTGGTAGGTGGATTTTGTTTCCTTTGGACAGAGCCAGACTAACTTTTTCCCACTGTTTCCTTTTTGCTGAGCTAAGCTAACCAGCTGCTGGCTTTAGCTTCATCTCATTATCTAACTCTTGGCAAGAACGTGAACAAGCGTATGTCCCAAAATGTCTAACTATTCCTGTATACACTATTAATTATCACACACAAGAAAGTCTTAGTTATGTTTTATGCATGCATGACAATATCCATGTTGTTTGAACATGACCAGGTTGTTTAGAAATGTTGTAATGTGCTTACAGAATTGTAATATACAATACATAGAATATTGTTTGGAAGTAATGACTTGATATCGTATTTTTTATATTTTTCACATCGTCATAGTGAAGTTGTTACACTATATGTGTGTCCTGTATTTGTTTGTGCAAGTGGATGCATGAAATATGGGTAAAATACTGTCTCTGTGTTAAATGCATATTGCACATTTGCAAACTGCCTGGCTGCTAGCCAATATCAGCCTGTCCTTGAGCCCTCTTACAGCAGCAACACGCCACGAAGTCGGGCACACTTAGTCAACTTCAGCCAGCAGGTATCAGAGTGCCCATCTGACAGAGTGCGGCAAGGATGTGGAAGAAGGCATTCAACACACGCTGATATCCATATTTCTCTGGGCAGGTGTATGTGTGTGGAGGGCTAGCTGTCTTTGTGAGTGCTGCTGTTACTGGGAGGTGGTTCTCCTTTTGAAGCCAATGTTTATTCTCCTCCTGTATACACACAGGGCAGTGATCAATATGTCACACCACAGGAGATTTTCAATGGCTGATGGAGCTGTTTCTTAGTTCAATGATCTTGGGAAAAGAAGGTTTTGAATGCGCAGCCAAACGGAAGATAAGTACTGAGGTAGTGAGTGGGTGGTTTTCTATGGTTTTCTTTATTGCTGTACATTTGAGGAGAAGAGAGGTGATATTCTGGCATGTAAAGGAATGTCCTGACTGGATGGCATTGGGTTTGTGTTCAGCATGCTGTTGCAGTACCGTTTTATTTGCTCTCCAGTGAAAGACTCCTGCCTGAAGGGATTGATATAACGGTTGTTTATTGATGCAAGTCTGCTCTTTTCCTCTGCCTCGATTGCCTCCTATTCTTTTTTTTTGCTCTGTCTGGGGTTTTTTCATATTCAGTTGATTGAACGGATTCAATTTGCTGCATATTGCTCTGTCATATAAAAAATGATGCTGAGTGACTGGATAGTGACATTCTGCTGAGACTTGGACAGTTTACTCTCTTCTCCCTTCTCCTTTAGGCCCCATCTCACCATATTTGTAATATTTTATTAACTATGCAATTTAGTGACGAGTCAAATGAAATGCCAGCTTAAAGCCCTGCAGCTGCAACAGTAAAGAGAAGAGGAAATCAAAGGAGAGTCAGAGCCTGGCAAGCAAGGAGGAAGTACCATTTTTGTGAAACTAGTTGATATAAGACAAAAGAGCAAATCAAGAATAAGTAAGGGAGAGAAAAAGAGAAACATACAGAAAAGGATAAGTGAATGGGAAAAGAAAGGCATTGACGATAACAAAGGAAGACTCTGTAGCCATTACATCACTTTTTTTGTCCCCAAGGGGACATGAGTTGTCTCACACAAAATCAGAGGCTGTTAAAATCACAAGAACAAAGACAAAATAAAAATTTCACAAGCGTGAACGTACAACTGTTAAACTGCTGAACATTCTTAACATTCTCATTTTAATAAGACATTAGGAGCTCCAGTGATATGTTTTTGGGCATTACATTGATGCTTTTAATCCTTTTTTTTAAGTTTCAGGAACATGTGGGTGTGTGAATCGATACCATATATATGTACATAACAAGTCCTACGTACTGCAAATGCCCACAGAGATGTAGAAGTCTCACTTTTTGCATGTTAGCACTGTTATTCCATCCCCAGGAGAAGCTACTGTATTTAGGAAACATTACGGTACTAATGCATGAGGGTACACAGTTTTGTGTGTGTCTGCACATGCGGTCCCGATCTCTCTAAATTTGTTAAAGGTGACACACAATGATTTATGACAGTGGCCTTGCTCCACTGTAATGACGGATGAGGAAAACGTGGACAATGTTTTTTGTTGATTAATGGACCAACTGTGAAGCAGGGGTGTTGAAAGCACAACATACTCAGCCTATTTGTCTTTATATTTATCTATGTCTAGTTTTTTATTAGCATCTCTCTCTGTTCAGTTTCTATCATCCTGCCAGACTCTCGATCAATCAGTCCATCAATCAGATTAGACTTCTCCACATCAGTTGTCAATAGTGAAGTGACTTTATCTAGAGAGACAGCTTATAGAAAGTTTGACAGAGCGGGCTGTAGGGTCTGCCTGCCAGTCACCAGTACTACCAGTGACAGCAAGGCCTCGGGAATGATGAGTATGACAGATTGGCCTCCCACAGTCTGCCGGATCACGTGGGAGGAAGCATAGGGGGCAAAGGGGAAAGTCTGGAAAATATTTTTGTGAGCCCAGTGGGACTTCATGCTTTTAGCTAAATAATATCTGTGGATAGGGGTTAAAGGGATAGAAGAAGATGCCCAAGTATCTGTGGTGGCCACATCACAAACTGGAAGTGTGTGAAAGAAATAAATGGTAACATAAGGTAGATGTGTGGGAAAGGCTGCACTGAGTGTTGAAGGAATAGAGTGCGCAGTAGGGCTTATATCTAGTGAGACCAGCCCAAAAATACACCAGCGTCCTCCGGGGGGGGTGGGCAGATAATCCTGCCTCTGAAGAACAGGGAGGGCTGGGAGTGGGCACAGCTCCGAGACCCTGTGGAAACTAGCGATCCCACAGAGACAGAAAGAGAAAGAGAGGGAGACTGGTAGACAAAAATAGAGGACAAGAGATGAGGCAAGATTGTCAGATTACTTGAAATGTGTGTGTATGACTGTGCGTCAGAGAAAGACACACACTCAAAGGCCCTTTGGTGAAAGCCAAAGGTCGCAGGTCCGGTGAGGGCAGCGGTCCCGCCACTATTTCTCACCTTCTCGTGTTGCGGAACATCATGCATTGTCCCAGCTTTAACCCTCCATCAGACTCCCGGAGCCTGTTCAGTGATCACTCACCCTCCATGGGAGTATTGCTGTCTGGCCGGTTGGCAAAAACCACATCGACGTACTCAAGTTGCATCCTCTGGAGGGAGCCCCTTAAACCTGCAGTGAGATGAGATGAAGAGGTTGTGTGAGAGACAGAGGTTGAATAAGTCAAAGAAAAAGAAAACACATTGATTCATGAGTCTTGAGCATATTTGTAGTAGTGCTGGAATAGATGTGCATTATGTAAATGCATCAGTCAGTATTTCTGATTTCTAATAGTATAAGTCATCATCATCATCCAGTATCTGTGACTGTTGCAGGCCTGTAATAAGTCCGTACAATCATTTTATTCGGCCCGAACGAAATGATTGGACGGACTACCTGCCTGTCAACCTGCCTACCTGCTTATTTGCACGCACTCTGCCCGTGCACTGATTGCGCATGACACAGAAAGTTTGGAGGCCAGGTGGGCAGTGGGATACCTACAGATAGGAAGTGACGGGACTGCATGAATTGCAGAAGAAGAAAAATTGGGGAATATCAACAGAAAGCAAAATGAAAAGCAACGTGCGATCATCGGTCTATTGTCTGTATTGTGGGGGAAACTATAACACATAATGTTATCAACAAACGAGATACTTTCAAAAGAAGTGAACTCGGCTCCCACCATTTACTGTTTACTAATGGGGGAGAACTGCAGGAGAAGGGCTGTATTTTCATCATATTTTCAAATTCTGTTTTTTGGGTTTTTTTTTTCCTTTTCCAGATCACTGCCAACCCCAGCTTTAACTTGCAAGGAATAAGAACTCAATGCAGCCCACATGAGCCTGGAGTATCATCCGCCACTCATAGAAACTTGTACTAATACCAGTGGACTTAGAAGACTTATTAAAGTATCATTCAGACTTGCAAGCAAGTAAGAAATCCTGTCTCTTGACACCTTGGGAAATGGACACGGCCTGCAGGGAAGAGTGATAATCACCTTGCACATGTTAATCCCCTCACTTCGTTTTTGGTATTTATCCACCACTGCCATGTAGGTGAGATATAGTAACAACTTAACACTAAAATTGGATTGCTTGCAGCATGCTGTGAAAGGTTTCATGGTGGTGCACACCTCAGTAGAACAATGTACAAAAATTGTGGGATTCAAGTTTTCTTTTTACACTTAAAGCACAGTAAAAGGTAAAAGGAAAAACAGGGTGAACTGGATCCTGGGGGATTTTAAAGTCAACCTGTTCATAAACACGGCAAAGTGACAGTTGAACTCATGTGACTCAAAGCCAGCTGCATCTGGCCTGCAACATCTTTTGATCCAGCTCACACGTGAATCTGCGTTGTCATATTTAGTCGGGTTTACCTAGTAGGAGTCATGATTATGGGACTATTTTTAAAAAAAAAACCAAGATATTAGATTTTTTACAAAAGAAATGCAGACTTTGTCACCTCATTAAACAACCTAGTGTGCCATCAGCAAACAGAAAGTAATGTCCAGCTTCTGACAGCTTAATCATAGCAGAGATAACTGGACACTTGTTTGAGAAGGATAATAGTCTCAGTGTCTTATACTATATCATATGATGACTCTGAATATGGAGAGTTGCTAATTCACTCAGAATTTGACAGGTTAATCCGAATCTCAGAGTTTTTTGGGGTTTTTTTTCAGTTTAGTCACAGATTTTTTTATGGGCTTTATGGCAAGGAAAGGAAAAGCTGTTATAAAGCCAGAAGACACAGTTCAATGAGATGGAGCAGATTCTCTTAATAGAAAAGAACAGGTGTAAAAAATAAAGTTAAATATGGCTGCAGTCATGTGATTTTCATGCTATGACACATTTCAGTACCACAAATGTAATACTTTAAACTGCAGAAACTATTGACATGTCTGTTTTAATTAAACCAATTATTTGTTAAGAAATCCCCTCCAAAACAACAATTCACCTCTTTTGTGATGTGATTAATGTGGCTGACCCAGATATGAAGATATCCCACTGCAATAGCCTTAAAAGCCTTAAAACTGAAAAAAGGACTTATATCGTTTTTTGTTTATTATTCAATATAAACGGTTTTAAAAATAAAGAGCCTATCTTTTTCATTCAAAGCTATTGTCCCTTATACCCAGCTTCAATGCCATCATTTTCAAAGCAGAAATGGCCATTGGATTTGATTCACAGTGAGAATTTAAAAGGTCAAACTGAGAATTTGGATCCAATTTCAGGATTAATCAGTGTCAAAGTGAGTTTGCACCACTATCTCCTGGTATGGAAGATCAGTGGTGGTGGTGGGGCGGGGTGGCAAACCTTTATCCTTGTTACATAAATGAATGCTGTTTTGACAGTTGGTGAATACGAAAGACGAGGGATCGGAGGAAAGGTCGCGCTCATTTGTTTCTTTTTCGCTCAGCTTTCAGTTTTTGTTGGAAATGACGCACTGTATACTGAGGAGAGGATAAGAGATGGCAACAAAGTATTGAGAGTCCCCATTCACACACAGAGAAGACCAGATGAGAGATGAAAAGCGAACACAGGAGACTGTCACAAAGGAGGACAGCAGAGTAATAGAGAGACAAGGCAAAAGACACTTGTGCGCTCTTGAGTGTGTGTGAGTGTGTGTGGCAGATTAGTGCCAGAGGCATCATCATCGCCTGTTAATCCCAGCTGAGAGTTATGCTCTCCCCGACACCGTTCCAACCACTTATTCCTTCTTCTGTCATCTGCACTCCCATGATCTCAGAAACACCCATTACATGGATCCTAATCTGAGGCTGCACCGTCATCACCAGCAGTTTCCGCTGTGTCGTGGATTAGAGTTTACTGGCTCTGAAGAGAGTCTATTTTTGGAACTGAGAAAAAATGTTAAACAACAAAACTATTCCACTGGCGTCTGCAATGAATAATGCATTTAATTATGTGTTCTACTAAAGTCCCTTTGAAATGATTCAATTATCAAGTAATTTCTTTGTCCTGTGGGTGAATGTTTGCTTGTTATTAGAGAAGCTGACATTTTCTCACCTCAGAGGTCATCAGCACTGATCTCTGACATGACACCCCATCACTTAACCAATCAAATGTTTCACTGACTGGCCTGTGGCAATGCCTGCAACCAGTACTAAGAAAGATGGTGTCAGAGCATGTTTTACTCTGCCAGTTCATTAACCTGTGGTGACATGTACCACACCAGAGGTGACAGGGACACTGCACCTTTATCTCACACACTGGGTTTAGCTAATTGGCGGTGCCACCTTTCCTACTCCCTTCTATATCTTCCGCTCTCTCCTAATTTATCTTTGTCCTTCTCCTCCAGCCCTCCCTAGTGTAAGTCTATTGCCCTATTCTTGTTTGGGGGGGGAAAGTTGCAGAGGCTGCAGTGAATGTTAATAACGTGGGAGAGAGCTGAGTCACTGCAAGAGGTGCATTGCGCTGTGGACCGGATGGCGAGTTCAATGGAGAGTGGGATGGATCGGGCCAAGGGTACATGAAAGGTATGCCATTATAAGCATGAGCATTTTAAATGAGATGTAAAAGAGAGGAGATGAGAGGGGCACTCGAGGATATGAGTTAGTAGTGCAATATGATGCAACAGTTTCTTAGAAACACACCTGTGAAGACATTACAAGCGAGCAGACAAATCATCTGTCGAGGTTTGATGTACCACTGGCTAATACAACTTTCAACAAATTCAGCTGGGTGCACACGCGGAGCACTATCAAAGACGAGAGAAGAGACGCAGACAGGAGGAAAGATGGGGGAGGAAAAGAGATAAAAGGGGGAGATTACAGGAGTGCAGAGGGGCTCCGAGTGACGGGGTGATGTGAAGGACAAAGCGGAGGAGAGGCAGTCGACTTGTTACCTTCAATGATGTGTTTTCTGTTGAGCCCTCTCTCTGTCTCTGCTCTGGAACAGGAGGGAAAGAAATACATGTCAGAGGGGGTCAACACACACACAAACACACACACACACACACAAACACACATACTCATGCACATTCACACAGCTCCCATGAATTGAAGCAGATCATTAAACATGCGTAACAAGAGCCTGCATAACAAACTGGCTACAAATCACTGGAGAGTAATACAACCACTCGTTGGTCCGCAGTGTGCCTGCAGCTAGAACGGACTGTACAGTGTGTCTGTGCTGTGGGCCAACACAAGGCTTATTGTCACAACATATTAACCAAATGTTAATATGCTCCCATAAATATTTCAACCAAATGTTGCTTGGTCATGTCCTACAGCACTGAGGCGTAACAAAACACAATCTTTCAACACTTCTTTCAACTCCCAAGGACAATATCTGGCATTTGATCCATTATGAATATATTGATTATAGCAGCTTTAAATACTGTTTTGAATGCTTGCCTGTTACTTGTAATGAGTATTTTAATATTGTAGTATTTTTACTTTTACTCAAGTAAAGGCTCTGAATACTTCCACCTGCAATGCATCTTTTCACCTGCAAATCCTCTAAACCATGCTTACTCTGCTCCGGTGATTTTTCACTACCCTCACCTGTGATTACTCAGTCACTTTCAGATTTTACACATCCTTCCACTTTATTCCTCTTTTCTTTCCACTCAAATGTTTTTTCTGTTTGCTCAGTTGCCTGCTATTTGTCTTCATTTCACACTTTTTCACACCGCCTCCCTCCATCCTGCAGAGTTCCAGCTTGCTTAGGTAACAATAATGCATCACAAACACAATATCATGCATACCTTCCTCCGTGTAATCATGTCTTCTTGGCAAACAAGTAAGAAAGTGCAATAGAGAGTAAGTGTGCAAAATATCTACTGTATGTTTGGATGATGAGATGCTTGACAAGCCTTTCAGGCACTCTCACAGCTTGCTTAGCAGAGGGGTTAAGTAGTTCTCTAAATCCATTCTGTGTGGAAGCTGATTTGGTACCTTGACGATAGACTGAGAGGATGAGCTTAAATTAAATTTATACAAACGCTCCCATGCCCTACTCTACTGATCTACATCAGATACTTTGATGGAGCACCAGAAGAAGTATGTGGATGTACTGGTGGAGCTTCCACTTGCCACAGTAAGGCTTTTAGAAACAGAGTGGATGTGACTAATGTGGATTGAGGGCAGAATACTCCAGCATGACAGCAGAAGCAGATATGACTTGTGGCAGTTTGGCAAGAAGGCTGAGGAAGAGTATAAAGCGATGGAAGAGGGGATGAGGACAAGGCCATGTTGTTATATGTGTGTGTGTGTGTCAGTCATATTTTGAGTGTGTCCCTCCTTGTCTGTGCGCCTGCGAGTTTTTCAGAACGTTCGATCCCATGTCATGCTCTGCAGCCGGAGGCGAATGTTTTAATGTGTAGCCTGTTGTTGGCGAGATAGTCCAAACATCTGAGGAGGCAAATGCACATGCTGGACAGACACACACTCACCCGCATACACACACACTTACTTTCCTCCCCAATAGAGCTTTGTGGTGATCACCAGGCTGGATCTCCTGAGGGAAGACAAACAGACACATCAAAAGGCCATGAAAAAGGACTTTAAAGTTGTCCTCAAAAAGATGTGTGTGTGTGTGTGTGTGTGTGTGTGTGTGTGTGCATGTGTGTGTGTTCCAGCATGACTGCATACGTGTGCACACTTGCAAGTGTACCTATCACATTTACTTTTGTTTATAAAGATAAAAGTGTCCTCCAGTGAGCCTCCATCCTGCAGTGTGGAAGTGGAAGATGGGCTGAACTCCTTTTTCAAACGTGTAACTTATCTAGTATGAAGAATCACAGAGGCTCTCTTTTCTCTGAACTCTAACAAGATAGCTCCCTAACTATGAAATCCCGCGTGCTTGAACGATCAATTATTTAAATGGATCCAGAGTTGAGGTGAAGGCAGGCAGAGAGCTGGCATGAATTGTTGAGAAGGGTAATAACCGATTCTTATCACCGCAGTGTGGCAGTGCATGAAGTATAGATGTCTGAAACCGAAATTTTCAGTGGTGCAGTGGTGCAAGCTACCTCACACCAGTACCTGCTCACTGGTTCAACTATAGAGACATAGACATGAATACATTTTCTGTTCTTACATAATTGCAACAGATAGTGAATTCATGGATAGGTTTTGAGATTTCAGTGAGTTAGCGCTAGTTTATAAACATCCAGCTAAGATATATGAGATGGAAGCACGTTCTGCATCTTCCACCACCTCAATTCAACACAAACAGTATGATGCTTGAAAGCAGAAACACATATTCAGCAAAAGCTTTAAAAGCTTAATCTTGCACGCATACTGTACACTACATTATATGACCAATATCTTGGTGTGGGGTGGTTTTCATGGTTTATTCCAATAAAGAGACATTTTCACGCTATACTGCACAATAATATTTTAGAGCAGTGTTCGCCCCCAAGTAGTTCCAGTATTAATAGGGGTCACCAGATAAAAGAAGGCAGGAATAAGAAAAAAGAACTTATTTTCGTGACACCAAATTAAGTACTCTTTAAATGTACTTTTTAAAAACTTTTCTGTCATTTTTAAAAAAAAAAATTCTTCTGAAATACTTTACCTCTTCAGGTAAAAGCGAAAAAACCTTCAAAAGAAACAATCTGAGAAAGAAAAGTCACTTAACCTTGTACAGACTGAGGCTAACCTATGCTGAAAGGGTCACAAGTAGACAATAGTTAATTTTAAAAGGTGACCAGCAAGAAAGATTAGTAACTACTGTTTCCACCTTTGTGGCAATAGTTTAAGAAAGGCCATGTCCCTGTTTTAACATGTCCACAGGCACAAGGCGAATGGGATTCACACTTTAGTGTGGAAGAACCTTAACCCCATCTAACACCTTTGGGATAAATTGGAACACACAGAGAGCAAGGTCGACATCAGAGCCTGACCTCACTTCAAATGCTTTTGTGGGTAAATGGGAGCAAATTCCTGCTGCTAGGTTCCAAAATCTTGTAGAAATCTTGCAGAAAAGCAGAAGCATTTTTGGAATAAAATGCGAACATATGGATACATACTTTGGCAATGTGTTGTATATGCACAAACATAATCTAAAATGTAATCTTGGAACATATCTAAGATCCTTTGCTTTGTTAAGAGGCTGTTCTTTACCTCCAGCACTTTTTCTTGATGATGTTTCCCAGGATTATCTCTGCTCTGTAAAGAAAAAAAACAACCCACAGATATGATGCGATTAGATCTCAGGTTGCCATTTCTATAAGAGCTTGTTATCTGCCACACATCTGCAGCATGAACACCTGATTAAAAATCGGAAGGAGTACAAGATAAAGGATAAAAGCCTGTGTTATATGCTTGAATTTCACCACTAACCATGACATTACTATTCGTCCAATGCAGCTATGGAGTGTCCTGCATTATTCACCGACACATTGTCCAGGCCTATAAAGTTAGATTGAGTCGTGAACATCATGAGGAGCCTCCAGTGATGAATTACATTATGTAAATCACTTCAGAGTCGTGACTACCTTACATTTTTGGTGTCGTCAGGTGAATAATTCCTAGTCTGGGGCTAAACTTTGTTAACATCTTGTGTCCTACAGGGAAAAGAGCTGACAACACCAGAAAAGTGCTCTGTGAAGGTGAGATAGATAACAAATCTTCACTCACTTCCCCCCGGAGTAGACCTCGGCAGTGTCGAACAGGTTGACCCCGCTCTCATAGGCGATAGTCATCAGTTGCTCTGCCACCTGACACAGAGAAGAAACGTTTCCCCTCATGGAAATACACCATAAATATTACACAAATTACTCTTCAAAAAGGATGAGCCAGGAAATTCCCTGAAGAACCTGAAGGACTATAAATCTGTTTGCTGCTGAAATACAAATCACCAGGAAAACTGTACAGGCTGCTCATTGATTAAAGTTGTTTACTGCTCAATATATTTCTCAGTCTATTTTGGCCCAGTTCTTGCAGTGAGTTCAGTTTATTTAGAGCCTCACATGGAAATGCCAATTTTACCACGATTAATTTTTCCTGTCTTGTCTTGGTGAGTTTGTTTGTGTCTCTGTGTCTGTCAGTTAGTCCCAACGGTCATCAGGCAGTTATGACCTGTCTCCAATTCAGTGTCCCCCCCCCCTTTCAAGGCTGGATCAAGGCACTGATCACTGGCTGGAGGAGGTCTTCGACTTAATAATGTGTGACAGGGACGAATAAGACCCGACCACTTGGCCTTGGTAGAACCAACAGGGACAAGCAGCCTGCGGTGATATTGGGAAATGATACTGGAATGATTCCCGTGATCTTCTCTCACTCAGACCACTTTATAAATGACTCCCATGGGGGCTACAAATTGGGTGTTATATATCACAACTGCTCACTAGTTGTAAATGGTGGTCTATAATAATAAAGTACAATGTCTGCTCATGAGCGGTGATGACTGAATGATGGATCTAATGTAACATCTTACCTCATCAGAGATCTGACCTCCAAATGTCACCCATGTGCCTGTTGGAGGAAACATCAAAGTTTTGAAACAAACAAGAAATATACAGCACCCTCCGCATGTTAAACCGCACTCCTGTCAACAATGGTATTTAATCATGCATTAATTATTACTTTGACATTTTGGCATGGGCACATGGCAGAACACCCCTGTCCTAAAACCGTCACAGCCAAATGTCAGGGTTGAAAGCTGATTGGTTTAAAGTGCAAATGCTCACTGCAGTATGAGTTTCTTGTTTAAAGCCAATACGTATAGAATATGTGTAACTTATGTGATTACAGTAACATTTTGTCTGTAGAAAAGTGCGACAGTACTAGAGAAAATTGTCTGAAGAAGTGAAGCATTGCTGTGTCCCACAGTTTTACATGCTTGTGTTTCTCCCTGTGAGGGAATTATTGCATGTGTGTCAATATGTTTGTGTCTGTGTGAGTAAATTTGTGAGGTTTGTGTAGAGCGAACCTCTCTGCAGATCTCTAATCACAGGTGCATTGGTTCATTTTTAGATTTTTATCCTTTTCATCCTCATTCTCAACCTTTCAATAGCTCCATTTCAGAAGAACTGAAATTTACTTTCATATCGGAAACAAAATCTGTTTTATTCTTTGTGAAAAAAAACAAACAAAGGGGTAAGCTATGTTCTGCTATCGCTCTGGAGCTTGTTATCTGCTCCTTTCTTGAGGAAATAATGTTGTTTTAGCTGTGTGTGTGCTCGGGAGTGGGCGACCTGTTTTGCTGTGAAATGTGTAGTGGTTGACAGAGGCAGATAGCTGTCTCATTAGCTGGAGAGCTAATATCTGCAGGGTGTTTCTACTCAGATAGCACTGTTTTTTTTTTTTGCGATAGACGCTGGTCGTTTATTGATGTTAGCAGGAGAGAGGCAAGACACAGAAAATCTGTCTGGTCAGGGTCCTTCACATAGAAATCAGTCCACAGGCTGATAAACCCAACTGACAAAGTCGGGGAAGGTCTCAGTTTTAAGTACAACCTGTTCACTCACTGGCAATTAATAATTGTAAATTGTAAAAAACAATTGTAAATTGCTTCATAATTCTTACATATAGAACTTTTAATAATCAACATTAGGATACTAGTTGTTTTCTCTGCATCTTGTTGTCTTTCTTGATCAGTGCTCCTTTCCTTTTCTTTCCTTGCATGCTTTTTTTCTTTCTTACTTGTTTATTTGGTTTTGATCATAGATAAAAGTGTTATTCTATGGCATTATTTATCAGTGGTTGTGTACTATAATACTTTGTGCATATTTATTATGTTGTGTATATGAATTGTGTAAGATATGTCACTTCATTCTGTTCAGTCTTTTCATATCTGGCAGATGTTAAACTGAAAATGAGTTTTTTAGTCTAATTCTTGCCAACTCTGACACATTCACAGTTTTGTTTTTATTTATTAATGAACACTGTTCCTGTCAAATAAACATGCACAGATTGCTCTGATCATTGCATGTAGAGAGAAGCACAGTACGGGCTGAACACAGTTCTTGTTATAATTTTTGTATTCTTCTCCCAATCTTTTGTTACCTGATTCTGTCACATGCAGCTTCTGGTTATCTCCGACTAATAAGAAATTATGCAGGAGCTGGTGTTATTCTGTAGGCATCTGCACCAGAAGTACAGCAGCAGATCTGTGTAGGTTCAGCCTGATATTTCTTAGCTGGCAATGGTTGTAGAAAAGTAAGGGGAAAAAACTATCAATTTTTATTATTATATTGTTATCTGCTGCAGTTATGGCAGTGAAACACAGAAACCTCTCAGATGGCAGGTGTTCAGTTTTATGTTTTATTCGTTACTTCCTCAACCTTTCAATAGCTCCATTTCAGAATAACTGATCGGGGAAATTCACTTTTGTTTCAGAAACATGTTTTATTCCTTGGCTTAAACTTATTTTTCCTCATTTTTATAGCTTCAAATGCGTTGGTGCACATAGTCAAACAGCACCTGTCAAATGTCAAAAGTTAAAAGAGGTTTGACTAATAGCAGTTCTTCATCTATGAATTAACATTATATTACTTAGTTTAACCTGTCTTTTCCTAATTCTTTCCTTCTAACCTTACATGTTTTGGTGCAGATAGACAGACAGCACCTGTCATTAAGCTAAAAAGAGGCTTGATAAGTAAGTAAGCTATCAAGGGTCAGATTTCGTCTGAGGTCATGTGAGGTCCTCATACTTAGAGTTGCCACACACAAGCGAATGCACAGATACACACACATGTGAGACACTGCACTGATGTCCTGTGCACTTATACTGTTTATAGAAAGAAGCCACCCTAGGCTCTGTTTTTCCACCAAGTTTTTGTTGAAACTTTCATATTTTCAGCCAATCTTCTGTCACCTGTCACATGGAGCTTGCTGTCATCGTTCACTAATAAGATATAATGCAGACGCTGGTGTTAAATCTGTAGCCAACTGCAGCAGAAGTAGCAGCAGATCAGTGTAGCGTCATCCTGATTTTGCTGAATTGGCTATAGTAAAGTAAAAAAAAAAAGGTTCCTATTCAATTGTTATTATTTGCTGCCTTATGTAAAAACTGTAATTGCACAGTTGAGCCACTGAAACACAGAAACCCACATAGAATTGATCCCAACTGTGAAATGATCTCTTTCCTTGCTCCCTTCTATGGAAAACCAGCACAGGAGGGAATCAATGTTTTGCTCAAGGGCAACACTTCATGGCTCAGGCTTGCCAATATCGAGGCTTGAAGCTAATCCCTGTAGTTGAAGGATGGCCTGCTTCTTGAATATTCCACCCTGCTGCTCAATCTGCTGCAGCTAAGTCTTTAAAAAAAATCACTACAGAGATTATTAACTAACTCATTCACAGATTTTCTGTCATTAGACATGCTTTAGTATCTGCTGGGTCTGGGCAGAGGACTGTATTCTTCTTTTGCTTTGTCAAGTTTTTCTGTCTTCAGAGACACACCACCTTCAAGCGACTTGGCACACGCACACACGTGGTGCAGTTCACGTACACATGCATGCAGAGACAAAGATATGACCAGTACGTAGACACCCACATGCACACACAAGAGATTTACTAAATGAATCAATCCTATCAAGATGACTGAGAGTGTTTACCCTCGGTGTGCATTGAATATGTGTGATAATTGAGCAACTTGTTTGCTGAAACCAGTGCTATTCATTAAATATTAACAGGGAAAATATTAACACACTACAAACAGCTTTGTGTTGCCTCTCATGACTTTCCATACATATGAAAGATGCATGAGGTTTAGAATAGGATGAAATTATATAATTACATTTAAAAGACTATACCCTTCTGCCTAGGTCTTTCTCTCTCCACACACACACACACACACACGCACACACACACACACACACACACACACAGCTCAGTTGCACTTGGATGCTTATGAAATCATTAGACATTTGCCCCCAATGCTAATTAAATGTACTCACCGAGCCCCAGACAGGAGACACGCAACCCAGATTTCCCCAGGTTCCTATGAAGAAAAACAGAGTATGATTAACATAACCAGTGTTTAGGCTCAAGACGTCATCAGTCAAATGTGATTGTAATTACCACGCTCCTGTATTTTGCTCAGGGCGCACACAGATTTTCAAAACCAAAATCTATGTTGTTTCTGCACCATAAATCTAGAGACTGAAATGAAATATAACGCACAGCAATTCTGCTATTGTGCAGCTAAGAATATAAGCACAAAAAAAAATCAATTGTAATTGCATGATGCAGGGTTTAATAATGATGTCTGGTAGCTTCTCATGTTTGATTGAGAGGTGAATCGCTGAACATGAGGGTCACCTTTATCACATGTGCAATCATGAATCAGAATAGAGAGATTACAAGGTGGCAGGACAGTTGATTTATTCCATCAATGTGGATCTCTGGGAGAAGATAGAGACCCTCTAAAGACCCTGAAGAATATTCTACTCAATATCTGTTTGTACAGCAGCAGTGGAAAGTTTGGTTCACTACTTTTTTTGACAAGTAGTGCCCTTTGTATCTCCCCTTTATTCCTTATTCAATTACCTCTTCTTATACTCAGAGACGTTGACATCCTCTTACAGCAGGGAGCACTCCAGTCCTCAGGCTTTTTACTATTATTGTCCTCCCCACAAAATGCAGACAACCATGCTCCCTCTCGAGCACCAAAGTTCTATTATATCAGCATTTCTCAAGATAGCTCCCAGTTTATTTTATACATGCAGTCTTTATTTCTCTCCTTCCTCGGTGTGTTCCTCTACCTATTAATTGCGCAATGGTACACCTCCTGATATATGCCTCCTCGATAACAGCTAATTTACATCCAGTTGAGCTGATCTGCTGCAATTTAATAAAACACTTTCGACTCTCATTAACACCATGAAAGATAAAATAAGACATCAGAGTTCTTTCCTCCCTTGACTCAGAGTCGAAGATCTCCAATTCACATCTAGTTTTACAATCTGTGCCGCATGAAATCCAACTGAGAGGTGAACTCATGTGGCACAAGCATTTAATGACTAACACCGACATTAACAGCAAGAGCAGATTGTTCTCCCTCCAGCCACCACAGGTGTCTTCCCACAGTGTGATGTAGGATATGGACTGTAGGTTAAAGAAAATTGTGACAGGGGGAATCGACAAGCCTTGCACAGGCAGCCACGGTTGTCTGACAAAGGGAATGATTTGAAGCAAAGACTGTGAAATTGAGACATATCGGTTTTTACAGAATCATCAAGGCCACATGCACACATAAAAGTCTCCACTCCATCACACACACACACACACACTTCATTCTGAGAGAAGAATATCTCTGAATACTTGTTTTCTGACACAGAAACAACCTCCAATTATCTGCGGGGATTGTGATATCCAGCAAGCCGTTTTCTCATGCCTAACAACTAATGGTCTGTGCCCCGTCGAGATGAAGGCGGTCTAATCCAAGCCTGTGCTATCTAACCGTGCCCTCAACCAATTCAATTATAAGCCCAACATGGGGAAGCATCATCATCGAGTCAGCGGTTCAGCCGAGCTGCTCAGACAATGGAGCTGAACATATAAATGTTGATGTTCACATATGAACACTCGATACATTTTTGGATTGAAAGCTGTGCTGACAACCACACGACAGGCAAAAACTAGGTGACAGATGTCACTGCAGTCACAAATCGTGGGTTGCGTTCTTGTCTCTGATATGGTGGAGGAGTTTGGATATTGTATCATCCGTCTCTCTGATGTATTATAGAGTGGGAGCTCTGATCCATGAAAGTGTGGGGGGAATAGGGAATAAGGGCTGTACTGCAGGTTAGAAGTCTGATACTGAGTGAATCTGTGTGTTCGATCGGGGGTTATTGAGGACAAACTGTGTTGATGTTGAGGAATGTTTCCTGCTGCATTTAATGCAAGTTGGTGTCAATAAAACATCTGATAAATACCTGCAATAGCTATAAACTGTACATATATTTGCCTTGGGTTTTCATTGATACTGTTCTCATGTTTACAGCAGCTCATTCAGCTCATGCACACAATCTCCACAATAAACAATTAGGCTCAAAGGCACTTTCCATTTCTAAATAAAGCTGGCTGTCCTTGCAAAAATGTATTTTTTTTCCCTTTGTTTTTGGAATCCTCCATAAGGCTAAATTTGCAGTGTTTGTGTGCTGTTACAAACACATACAGGCTGTCGTAATGAGAGGAGAAAAACAAAGCTGATGTTCGGCAGCCGAAGAAGCCGCCTCGCCTCTGCATTCTTGTTCCCAGTGTTTTTTGAGAGCTGTGGAGCAGCAGCATTGGCCATAACTGATTATTATCCACACAGCTTTGCTATAGAGTATTAATAGATCTGTCCTGGGTCTGGGAAGTGGGTGCCAGCAGAGGCACATTGCTAAAGAAGCTAATGATTCAGGAGATTACAGCATGTAATTTGCAACAAAGAAAAGAAAATAACTTAGAAAACGGGTAATTGTGTGTATGTAGGATACAGAGAGAGGAAACGTTAAGTGGGTGTGTGAGGATGCAGAGAGATGAGAGAGAGAGAGAGAGAGAACTTTACATGTTATATTCTAAATGGCAAAATAAACGCACCAAGGAAAGGACACCTTGTCTTTACAAAGTTTCACATAAACAACTTTGTACGCCAGTTAGTGTGGTTTGGTCCCTCATGCTTGGATGGTGACCAAAAGAAGCCCTGAAGTAAAATGACAAATGAGTCATTTGAAGACGCCCCCCCACACAAACCTGTCACCACTAGTGAACATCCTGCGAGCTGCTACTGTATGTAGCCTGTTCTATTCTTAGTGGATCCCCAGTTGAAATAAAATGAACATCTGGAGTTATTGTGCTTAAATCTTGGGACGAATGATCTCTTACTGTGGGAGGATTTCCTTTCTCCTGGAAAGCACATACAGTGGTTCTCAAGTCACACAGAGGCATTACTTATAATTTATTTCCTGGTATCGGATTGCGCAAATCAATATTTGTCTGCTAACGCTTTTGTCAAGGTTGAAAGTAAACAGCTAAAACTCCTCACTCACTGGGGATTAATGTAGACTAAGCAAACCCACACAAGCCAACCTTGATGGGCGGAGGGATTAGACAACACCCACCTCCTCCGTTCCCACCGCTCCCCTGATGGCAACCATAATGTTGTTATCAAAATAATTCAGTGCAGGGGAGAAAGGGGGGGTCAGAGTCTAAATATATCAAAGCTGGGGCCTGTGTGGGTGGGAAGAAAGTAGGGAAGTGAAATCAAGCACTTTGAGGGGGAAAAAATGAACAGATTAAGTATGAAGGAAAAGCCGCGGCAGTTGCTGGGGAAAGTGACGAAGCCAACAGGCCTTATGGTTGAATTTTCAGCAATGACGGAGGAAGGAGAAAAGCATGGTTGGAGTGTTGTAGAGAGAGAGAGATGCATGCAGGCAGTAACCAAGTGACACTATCAACAGACTGAGGTTTGCAGAGTTGCAAGTCCGAGCCCCAAGTCTAAGCAGATCAAACGCCCTCTACAGATAAAGCCTTCTATATGGCAAAGAATGGGAAATAGGAAATGACAGCCAGCTCCCTACAGGGCCCTGCGCGATGTGAATGTGTGTATAGTGTGTGCACATGTGTGTGTGTGTGGACTGGACTTTCTGTTTTGTTTTTCCACCTCTGACCTTTATTCTAAATTTGATTTTTTTCTGTGATCTGGAAGGCTATTCAAAATGTTCGGACTCTTTTTTTATTTCTCACAAACTGTGATTTGACCATCATATATCAGAAAACCCACAAATCTCTCACACAGTAGCTGTATTTGAGGCAGAGACACATGATTGAAGCCAGTGGCCTGTGGGTTGATACTGTATTGAAAAACATGTGGGCAGATCTGAAGTGGTTGATTCAGTGCGTTGTGAATTTCAAAGCGAGCTCGGCAAAGTGGGGAGAAAAAAAAAGAGCCTATCATGATAACTAGAAAAACCTTTGTACAGCACTCATACAATCACAATATTGCTTCAGGTGAAGTTTCTGTCAACTCGAAAGCATCAAAAAGAAGCGTCAAAGTGAAAAAAATGTCTCTAAAATCATGACTAGAGTTAATGTACAGAACAAAACTGTGCATGACAGTTCACAATATTGTAAATTCATGAATTATTAGTGTGATTACAATAATAGACAAAGTCAAATATAGATACAGTAACTTGACAAGGCTGAACGTCTGATGCCAAAGCTAAAACAGTCCTTCTTTTGACCTCATGGCACTTCTGTAAGGTCAGTATGTCTTTTCTGTGGCATTTGGCAAACCCACAACAGGAATAGATAGGGGTGAGTTCTTTGTTTTCCTTGTTCAGTCCCACCAACAAGCCTATTTGTGCAATTTGCAGTCATTATATCCCATCGGTATCACTGTTATTCTCACACTGCAGCGTTTTGTTCCTGTTTAATCACTTCCAATCATCTTTGTGATTAGAGTCTGTTTACTGGGGCCAGAAAGGAGAGAAAAAACTAAATTGCATTTGCAAGGTGCTGCTATTATAAAACCATTAGAGTTACAGAAAGCCATTTTAGTTGTGACCTTTAATTAAAATGCAAAGCCCATGCAAACTTCCTCCCCATTTAACTGAGAGATTTGGCGTTTCTTATCCTTGGGGGCTTGTTTGGTCTTAGGCAGATTGGAGCTCCATGTCACAGGGCTCCCATGGTGCAACACCCTGGCTCATGTTATTAGAGCTACACATCACAACATAACAGCTGAGATGAGAGCTGAAGTAAATGGTGTTGGAACATAAAGCAAATCTATCTTGTTGATGTATGACGTAAAACTGGGCAAAAACAGCAAGTCAGACAGCTGGATACACGCTGCCAAACTGTGCATCAGAGCGAGAGCGGCAAGATGGGCTCTATGCGTGCAGACATGCATGAAGCCACGCAAGCGAACGCATGCATGCACACACACGCATCTGCACACGCACACACATACTGGAAGTTCACCACAAAAACTCACAGAGAGCAACATCCCAGCAAATAATGAATTATGGTACACACAGACAAGTGCAACAGCAGCAGAATATCTAACTGTTATCTTTCTGTGGACAAGCAGATAGAGGAAGAATTTGCATCAGACTTCACTATAAAAAAAAATTCAATCATTTCAGCCTTCATACACCTTATCTAAACCCACTGAAATATTTGTGGTGCAAAGAAAAATGCAGATTTCTTGCCTCTTTGATATGAAAAAATCTGCAGTGTATTCTAGCAATAGCTAAAGCTATTGAAAGTCTCCTTGGCCAGGTTTAAAAGTTAAAGGCTCAACCTAACTCAAGAAGGAAGTGCTTTCCACAATAAATTCTGCATTTAACCATTAATTTTGAGACTTTGGAGAGCCGAGCAGCAGAAGATAAGCTGGAGACTTTCAAATACATCCTCTGCAATCAATGATTCAGGCGAAAAACTCACTAACACCAGTATTTTTGTTTTAAGGTCTGATAGCCCGCTGGATTACGAAATAAAGGGGCTCAACAGAGGGAAAGCTTTTAATTAAAAGGATCAAGCTAGAGGCACAGCAGAGTCATCCATGAATGCAAGAATGACGTTCACTCTGGGGGCTGCCTCAAACAAACAAATGATGGGACGGAAACTCTCACAATTTCCTCCAAAACTTTAATTGAGGTCAACTGTGTGTACAAAACAATGAGTAGTTAAAATGACCAGTATTAAGCACATTTTATGGCTATCCCGTGTGCCAACCCCCTCCCCACTCCCCTTATATACTTGCTTTATACATAACTCACTCACTCTCGACACACAGATGCATACACAGCAGAGGGTGCCTCTCTCTCTGCTGGCCACTGATAAGCCTGCATCAGAAGGAACCAACAGAAGGGATTTTTGCATGCCCATCTGCAGTGCAGCTCTGAACCAACCAAGCGGAATCTTCCCCGAACCTCCTGGACTTTTAAAAAGGCCTTCTGCTGCCTAATGACCGTTATGGACTTCAACCCAGACGACCCCTGCCAGGAACCAGAAATAATCTGCTCAACTTGTTTTGTTCCATCACATAATTTTTGCCTTGTGTATATTATTTCAGGAGTAAGAAGAGGTCAAACAAGCCTCAGAAGGTTGCATCTAGGGGACACCGCAATTAGAACCACACTATTTTTGGATCGCCATGACAACTGAAAATGCTGCAGATGGTGGTATTATTAGTTTATGCTCGCTCGCGCTGCAAACTACATCTTCTGCTTCAACTTGCTACGCCTTCAGATGCTCCCAGTGTGCCTCGACGCATCACACATCTAGCGCACATACATGCACTCATGTATGTAATGCGCAATGTGCCAGTGCATATGCCTACAAATACACACACACTTCCATATTTGAGAGAAAGTGCCTTCTTTTGAGAAAAGTTCAGAGTTTGTACAACACAGATTTAGTTGGGGACTTGGCTTCGCTTCAGGAGAGAGAGATGTCATCCAAAGCAACATAGTATCATCTTAAGGCAAACAGCTTTGAGTCAGAGTTTTTTTTTTTTGAAAGCAAAGCAAATGAGATACAGTACTGGGAGAGTGTGGAACAGAAGATATTTGTCAAACGGAGAGCAGGGAGGGGATGTGACAGATGAAGATCTTTCATCCAATATTTGCTTCTCTGTGGTAAAAATGGGCGATTTGCTAAGAGCTTTAACTGTTAACATCCTCCATCTGTTTTTAGAAGGAGCTACAAGAATGAACAAATCCTCATGTAATCGTTGGCTGAGCGTAACTTTTTTTTTGAAAAGGTGAAACAATTGAGCTCAAAAACAAATAGAATTTCAGAATTAATCTTGTCGCTTGATGGAAAAATCTTTTGTAAATGCTGAACCACTTAACACAATGGAGTAACCAAGCTTGTTTGGGGGCTGGCAACAGATTGAAGTTGGCTATTTCAATGTTGTTATGGAAACGAGATGAGATTGTGTGACAAGCAGACACTTATCACATTTTGCTGCTCTGCATCCAATCTGCCCGGATTCTGTTAATTGCCTCTTTTCTGTGTGCTAACCCGCATGCCCCAATTTTCTCTTTCATTCAGTCTCTCATTCTGCTTCAGTTTTTTTGTTCTTTCTTTCCCTCATTTCTTCTTTCTAGCTCCATCCCTTCCCATCATCCCCTCTTTCTCTCATTCTCTCTCCGTTTCGCACTTGATCCTCAAACTGTAAGCGATGATGTCACCCTCTCCAGCGTGTTAACAGTGTGAGGTGAAAGCTACTATTTTGCTGCGGTCTGGGTTAAGAGCCCACTCACTGAGATAAGAGAGCATTGTTTACTTGGCCAAGCCTTGTTACAACTCCCACACAGACACACATGGAGAGCTCTACTGCACGGCTCTGTCACACTTGTGTGGCTGCGGTATACTGTATGGCTGCGGACAGTTACTAAGAAGTGCCTGCGGCGTGGTCAGAATCTTGAACCAATGCTGGTGATACTGAACAAGCTCATTACAGACTGTAAAGATCAAATTCTACTCTGATACAGTGAAGCATTGTACTGTTGATGAACAAAATGAATAAAGGTGATTATGGCAAATTCAGATTCAACCAAAATAAATAGGATAACAACTATGTATATAATTAAATATTTTTTTTCTGTCAGTAATAATGACATAATTATATTCTATCATGTTTGATTGAATAAATGTATTAACCACATCTTGTATTTTTTGCATTGAGTGTGATTTTGTCATATCCTGTGGTGCATATTGTATTGCAGCATCACAAGTACTTCCACATTTGCCACCAAACTCCTGAACACCTGACACTTTAAAGACATGATTTTTTTTTTTAGCAACAATGTTCTGCAACACTTTTTTTCAGCTTCATTGTCAGAATCTCAAATCTGTGTTTTTGTCATATTTGTATGGGACTGCATCAAACTGCATATAATGATTCATTATTTTACTTTCCTGACAGTGATATGACAGGTGTTTTCTTTATATTTGTTGGCAATTTCATGATGGAATAATGGTGTAATGTCTATACTACGCGCCAGTACTGCCATTATCACCATGATCAAGACCTTATAGTTTTGAAACCTGTCTACATTTTAAACCAGTATGCTTGACTCAATAAAGGCTTTTAATATAAGTTTTCTGTGTGCCTGAAGAATGTTATCTTTTCTGTGTGTTTATGCAACAGATACTTAGATACTAGATTGTATAGAACTACTAGATCGTAGTTCACTACAGACACTATCAGCTATTGAAAATTATATAAAGTTGCCAAGAAATCTCCATCTTGGAAAAATGTCTATGTTTCTCTGAACACAGAGACACTCACAGGCACACTCACCCTCCCACTCATCACCTGTTCCTGCTCATATATCTTCATTGTCTCAGTCAGAGCTCTTTCAATTTATTAATTTCTCTTCCCATTTAGTTGTATTGTTTTTC
Organism: Thunnus thynnus; assembly: GCF_963924715.1. Lineage (NCBI taxonomy): Eukaryota > Metazoa > Chordata > Actinopteri > Scombriformes > Scombridae > Thunnus > Thunnus thynnus. The sequence continues at coordinate 14,353,264 of NC_089528.1, forward strand.
TACCATGTTCTCCCATATTGTGTTGTGTTGTCATAATGTTCATGTTCTTTGATTCATTTTCTTTGCTTCACACTCACAGTTGTGGCAGTTTTTTTTCCTTCCCAGCATACACTGGGAAGAGGAGAGAAAACTAAACTAAGCACACCTCCTTCTTCCTCACTCTGCCCTCTCACACAGTCTCCATCATCATCATCAGTCTACGTACCGGTACTTCATGCCGGTGAGCTTGGCGGTGGACTCCTTGAGGTTGTGGTGGTAGCGGTGGGTGAAGGAGCCCAGGCTGCGAGCTATCAGGGCCACGGTGCGGAAGCGTGCGCGGGCCTGGCTGGCTGTATTGGGGCTGGTGGCGTTCTGCTTGCTGTGCTCGCCGTTACGCGGGGCCTTCAGCCCGTGGTCTGTGCATGCGAAGGACACCTGCATGGCTGTTGGCAGAAACAAAAGCCACCAAAGCTGCTCCAAGACAAGGCTTTGCTTGTGTCCTTTTTATCTGTCCGGGGAATCCAGATGTTCTTATGTGAAGTTGAAAGTCAGTGATCCAGACCAGTTCTGCCTGGTGCTGCTGAATCTCATATGGCAGTCAGAGGCAGGAATGAGGAAACATGAGATTGCTCAGTTTATTTTGGAAGAACTGATGTTACATCAAAATGAGACATAGCAGCGGCACAGTCCTGGTCAGTGTGTGAGGAGCTGAGACGGGGATCCTGCGAAGGTCTGACTCCACCTGAAAATATGAGAGGGGGTGGAGATGGAGAGAGAAGAGTGGAGGAGAGGAAGTACTGAATGAGTTGCTTAAAGAGTTGCCCAGTTAAGAAGAGAGAGGGAAAACATGTATGTCGCAGAGGTTACTAGGGTTAGGGTTAAAGGTGTACGGAGAAGAGAAAAATGTCCTGCTAAACCTAAAAGATGACCTGTGAAACCTCTTTGTATTTCCTTTTTCCAGGCTCTTTTCTCCAGTTTAATGCCCTCTGCTCACATTTCTAAGCTCATTCAACGTGACAATATGAAGAATGAGAGCGATTCTGCCCTAGTTTTGCTTGTCTTTCTATCTCATTTTCCTCTTTCTCTTTCTGTCCTGATCTTATCTTCCTCACTTTATCCATGTTGTGTGCTATTCCTATTCCAATTATAATTCTGTCTCTTGCTTATATCTGATTAGTCTGTTTCTGCTTACAGCCTTCTCTAACATTTTTCTCTTTCAGGTGTTTAAGAGGGTTTTTTTTGTCAGGCTGACTGGAGTTGTGGGTGTCTGGGGAGTCTTTCTTGCCCTCCAACCAGCTAAGCCTTTTAGTCAACACCTGGAGTGAGGAGAACAACACTGCACCACCACAGTGTGTTTTCGACACAGTACACAAAGACACACACACACACACACACACACTATCACAGACACTCTTCTCTCTTGTCACACATCTAAAAATTAAGGTCATGCTTTCACAGAAAAGCATATGCTTACAAATCTGTACTGTACACTCACAAATCTTCTCTGTTGTACAGCTGGATTTGCATCCACTTACAACACACTCATAATACATACACTGAAGCCAAATCTTTACTGGTCGAAGTGTTCTTACACACAGTGAGTTGTCAGTGGTCCATTTGAAAGAAGATGAGGCAAGATGAGATTCTTGATTGACGTGTGCTCTCCTGCAACTTTGAGATGAGACAAGCGATGTTACACAGCAAGCAGAGGTCCCAGAAAGATCCACATCCCAACAGAAGCAGCAGCAGCAGCAGCAGCAGTGTTTCCAGCAGCTGTCCTCAGACCCAGCAACCAGCCTTGTCCCGTCTCCAAAGTCCTCTAGCAAGTAACACAGCTTTTATGGTCCCCGGCTGCGCAGCAATAATGCTCTGTTTAATAAAGGGACTCTGGAATGGTAATGGACAAGCGAAGAGGAGGAAAAAGGAGGATGCATGGTGCACCTCACTTCAGAGAAAAGAGGACAGATGCAGTGAGGAGGCGAGGAGCAGCGCGTGTTGAGCGTGGAGAGGGAGCCAGGCGCTGAATGAGGGAGAGAGACAGTGTGTATAGGCTACTGGCTCTGACTGACTGGCTGAAAGAACTGCAGTGTTTTTCACTATAGTGCCACACACTCAGAGAGAGAGAGAGAGAGAGAGAGAGAGAGGAAGAGAGATGAAGGTACAGTCTGAATGGAAATCCAGAGATCTGAGCTGAGGTGATGTGAGTTGATATGTGTGTGTTCATTTATTTACTGAAAAACGCCTCAGGCAGGATGTTATGGTGGTATATTGTGGTTGATTACAGTAACCTACATTTGAACGTCATAGGCACGCTTCACTTCACTGTGGACGACTTAGGAGGCTTTTTTTTTTGCTACTGCCTCTTTATGCTGTCTGCTGTTACAGTGCATGCCCTCTTTACACTGCAGTTACCTTTGTAATTATGTAACAAGCACTCACTTCCAGTCTATGACCCCTGTACAAACAACATATTCTCACACCACTTCATGTTATGTACTGTGAAAAATGACTGTAGTTCATTTCAGGCTCGAAAAGGACCAAGAAAGACCTCCTTGACACTGGCTTCTCAAAGCAGATGTTGAGCACAGACCAGCTGAATTGGCACAGTGAAATAAAGCATAAACCAGGCAGTGTTCAGGCAGGCATCTTACTTTCCTCCCCCCACTGAGCAGTAATGTGACAATGCAGGATTTCATGCTTCATTGAACATCTACAAACCTTGAGGCCAATACAGTTTTATTTATATCCTTGTGATTGCATTCGATAGTGTTTATCGTGTAAAAATCAGTTCAGCGGAGCCCTGTTGTTTTTAACGTTGAGGAAAGCTTCTGGGTCGGATGGAGCAACTGGGGAGATAGGTTGCTCAGGATGACTGGTAAGATTTTTATACATGTTGTGAAACTATATGTTGTGTGATAAAATGTCTGATATGAGGTTATTCCTTTTTACAAGTGCTTGTAATGCACATGAAAACAGCAGACTTGGCAGCTCTTGCACTGATTGACATCTGTGATTGACAGTTTGCTCGCATGCTGCTGTCCTCAGTTCCTAGACTGTCACTGTCTCGGACTTTTGGAACTTGTGCTTAAAGAATAAACATTCTGATTGTGATTTTTCTCCAGATACGCCGTTCTACCATGTTTGTGGTTAAGAGGTTAAACTAAAAGGATGCTGTCATGAAATATTTCAGAAAATTCAATGTTACTTGATTACGATACCTGTTTAGCACAGTTTAGCTAAAGTTGCTAACATTAGCGCCAGTGTATACCACTCGGTGTTCCCAGTAAGCAAGCATTTGCTTTGGTCTGAGGTAGCAGGGCATGTTTCCAGAGCGTGAAAGGCAACACCACGCACTCATTATGTTAGAAGGTCCTGGCTCCAAACAGAAAAGTCGGCGCCAACCATAATCAGCAGCTCGGCTTCAAACCAGCTTCAATGCAAACCAATGGATGATGTCACACCTCACTACATCCATCTTTATATACAGTCTATGATTTGAAGTCCCAAGCTGAAATAACCCTGATGACATCATCAAGGTTATTTTTACAGACTTAGGAAAGCTCGATACAGAAAATTGGTGGAGTGCCCTTTTAAAATCACTCTCCCTTTTAGAAAAACTAAAAAATAGCAGCCATATCTCTGGTGTTATGCCATTTCCAGATTCTACAGCCTCTTTGCCTGCCCGAAAACCTTGTTTTGGCCTGATCATGTTGCTGTGTGATGCTCTGGAGAGGTAACAGCTCGGTAGGACAAAGCTGCAAACATCCCTCTAATGTCACCAGCACCTCCAAGGCTACAACTTCCTCCCTGTCGATCCCATTTAAAAGTGTGTCAGTCAAAAGCGTCAACTAGAACTGTTACACACTCTCAGCTGAAATCCCCAGTAGGCGATAACACTGTTACCCTGAGGCAAACCGCTCTGCCTTAATTGCTCCAGTAAGACTCTATAATAGACTTCGGAAACTTAAGACACAAACCTCCATACAGTGAGTGCGCACATGTTGAAATAGATGAGCAACCATGACACTGCACTGAGGAGACTGATAAATCCCTCTAATATAACCCTCGATTCCCTACAGTTTGGAACATCTGTCAGTGTAGCTTGATAGCGCTGCCTGTGTTTCACCAAAATACTGCATCCATTTAAATAGAGAACAATTATTCCCTATACTGATAAACCTCTCAGTAACATCAGATTCCATGTCACATAATTACAGCCTTGTAAACAGTCTGCTGCTTGACTAAAAGATTTGTGTGTTCCACATCTTATTCTTGTGCTCGAAAGGCTATTCAGTGTCTAATAGATACTTTTCCTTATCAGCACTAACCTCCTGTTGAGAAAATGAGAGATAATGAGGGGGAAAACCTTTCCAAGCTGTCTGTGATGTCACTGCTGCTGCAGTCCCACTCTCTCTGCTCGATCACTTCTTTCTCTATGTATTTTCCTCTGCATTCGACCTTTTGCTCACATGTTCTGTCTGTCTGTTATCTCCTCTCTCTACTCAAAATCACTATTTAACATGGCACTCTTGCTCTCTCTCACTCCAAGTCGACAGTCTTTCCCCTGTGCTGCAGATTAGACCCGGAGCCCATGTCATTGTGATGCACTGCGCGTACAACACCACAGAGGAAGAATTGGTTCTTAATCTGCCCTAATAGGGTCGTACTGACTCTGTGTAGACATAATGGTCACAGTTATTAGGCGCTACAAATTTCACTGCAGGCCAGAAAACATGCATGAAATACAGATGAAGAAGCTCAGCTCTCAAGTTGATATTATATGTGAAAATGCCTGGTCACTGTCATCATCATCATCATCATCATCATCACCACTACCACATCCATCCTTCATCAACAGCACAAAAACCTTCTATTTTGTCATCTACTTATTATCACCACCTCATTATCATAATCATCCCATTACTATTATTACCATTATCATCATCATTTCAGCCACCACCATCATGACCATCAGCGTTATTATCGGTCCATCTTCTGCCACAACCTCATCTACTGCAGGTTTGAATCCACTGCACATGGTGACACTGATGCATGTTGACGTCTTTATTGTGACAGTTTCTACAGATGCCTACGTGTCTGCCCAGCAGGCATATGGCTTCATAGCGGTGTGATATTGAGTGATAGAGGGAAGTGGATGCACAGCCATTTATTTCTAATGGTAAAGCAATCAGTGGTTTATAGATTCAGTATTGATGAAATGTTTGTGTACCTGCAGAGTATCGACATCATGATAAATGGCTCGCAAGCTCATTTTGGAGTTTTAGTCTATTGGTATCACGTGTTACTGAAACTGATTTTGTCTGAAGAGGTAACAGCTCATCTTAAATGCTCTGGGGGCAGGATTTTGTTTGAGTTTGCAATAAAACACTTAGGTCAGCACAGTTTTACAGTGTTATGCATCATGCAGATATAAGCTGTGTATGCACAAATCAAATTCATTGATTTGTTATCATCAGTTGGGTTACATAGCCAACGTTCTGAAGAGGGTAACTATTAAAGACATTTTTTTCCCAACATTTTGCGAAATATGCTTATTAACTTTCTTGCTGAGAGTTAGATGAGAAGAAGAGGAAGCTACAGCCAGCAGGTGATTAGCTTAGCTTAGCATGAGGACTTAAAACAGAGGGAAAAAGCAGGCCTCCAAAGATTAAAGATACCCTCCAGACATGTTTTAAGAGATATGAAACATATCAAAAAATATTTAAAAAATGCTCTGCTTGTACCCCCAAAGCTATAATTAACACATTAACACTGAAGTTTTAGTGCAGATAAAATTAACAAAATATAATGTGGTAATAAATCAAGTTTAGAGGTACTGAGAAGTTGATTTTCTAAAACTTTGGACAGAGCTAGTTCGGCTGTTTCCCTCAGCTCCCAGTCTTCATGCTAAGCTAAGCTCCCAGCTGCAGCTTCATATTTAGCCCAAAATGTTAAATTATTCCTTTAAAAGTGATCATCATGTTGAAAACTCTTAAAAGTTCATGCTTTTGATGTGCAGTCAAGGTACAATCCAAATATACACTCATGCGGTTCTAACTCTTCACACAATCAATCAAAATCATATCTACTGGGAAATATACTGAGTATTTGGAAACATACAATACATTGCGCATCCAGAAACAGAGAAAGATAATTGGACTTTGGCAAATACTTGAATACCCCAGCCACACATCCATCCTGTTTTTAACATTTCAGAAACAGCACACAGCAATTCTGGAAAATGCTCCATTTAATAAAATATCAGATCAGATATTGCTGATAGATCTCTTCCTGCTTTGCAATGACAATCAGCTCTAACATGAGGCTTGCTTGATTATTTATTCAAATCTTCAATCTTTCCAAAGTACACTTAAACCTGCCGAAGCCACTGAAGACATTGCAATATGTCTGATGGTGGCTTCATGTGCCTTTCACGCCAAGTCTAATTACGGAGGGGAATTATTGCTGGGTCTCGCTGTGCTAAGAAGGACCCTTCCCTATCAGGAGATGATGTAAAGCATTAGGTATTTAACAGGACAGGGACCTCGCTGAGCAGTGTTAAACTTTAATCCTAACTTCCAGTGGTTTATAAATGATACAACTTGAAGTGAACTGACAAACAGGAGGCTGTTTACCCTGATTGGGCTCAGACTAACCCTTGAGCAGATCAAAAATTGCATAAAAACATGCAGCATATGGAAACAACATGACGTGAAAAGCTGGCATGAAAAATACCCAGAAATGATGCAAAATGCAAGTAATGCAAAACATGTGCACTGTAGCTCTACATCTACAAGCTCTCTATGACTATATAAGATAATAGTCTGAATTTACAGCACTAATCTGAATGTGCTAGATTTTTATTTTTAAGTGCATGCACCCCTCTTCAGAACATATCCTACCTGTAGACCATGCTGGCACAAGGATGGGGAGACGCCTGGAAAAAATGGCTGTGAACATGAAGAAGCTCCTCTAAACTTTGCTGCTCTCGAACTCTGATGGCGTCGAAGCTTCCTGGAAGACAGCTGGTGGGGCTTGAGGGGGGCACCCTGGTTCCTGCCCCCTGCCTCTGCTGAATGGTACTGGGGCAGCGATCCAGCCTCGGCCCCCCTCTCTGCCTGGACACGGGGATCTCACTGCAGGCCGCCTTGAGATACATGTTTGAATCAACCTTGTCTGTCACAGGCTAACAGGAGAGTTTCTTTTGTTAGCAAATCCTTTTCAATATATTTACTTGTCCTGTGGAGAGAGTCTGGCTTAAAAACATCTCCATGTAAGTACAATGCAATGCTGGTCATGCGGGACCACAGAGTATATCCGTATTTGTTTGCTGAAGAGTTTTTGCCAACTCTAGGGCCAACAGAATGATTCAGAGCAATACCCTGACACAATTTCCATAGATATATCAAACAAAGTGCACATGTGCATACACAAAGCCAAGGCAGCCGGGCAAACAGACTCACAAATAAAATTAACGCGCTAATATTTACAGTATCAAAGGAGTGAGGAGGGTGGAAACTTCCCTGTGCCATACCTGTGATGTCAACTTTATTCTTAGATGATTGACAAGTTAAAAGACAAAGGCAGCTTTTGTTTGAGCTCCTGGTGGCTCCAGCGAGAGAAGCCTGCTTGTCTGAGAGGAAAGCCAAACAAAGCCATGCAGGGATATTTCTGTCTACTTGTCAGAAATACATCTGTTGTATGCAGCACAGCTGATTCAAGTTGCAGCTGAGAATAAAATTTGATCCACTTAGTCTGCTCTGGCAACATTTCCTTAAAGCAAACGATTAAATGATGACAGAGATGCACAAGTATTTGTACAAGATGTTTATTAATTGTGAATGCACAGATACTTGTGTTTTTATGGAGGGAACTCCACACATGAAGAGGAAACTTAATCCATGTATGGCTGTTAAGAATTGTAATAAAAGTGCATTTTGCTGTGTATTTTTGAAATAAAAGTTGTAAGTATGTAACTTTTGAAAAAGAAATAGCACAATCCTCCTTCTGCAAATGAATAGTAGAATTCATAAGCAATAAAACAAACCCTCGCTCACTTCAATACACTCAGAGGTTTTGCTGCTACAGCCTGATTTAGACTGGTATGACCGGTAGCTTTTGGTCGCTAACGTTAGCAAATGTTAGCAAATTGTTAATAGATGTTGCTATTTACCTGACATAACTTGATCAATTTACTGACTTTATGACTCATCTTTATTTTGGCAACTGCTAGACTACATTGTAGCATTTCAGTGTTTTTATTACAAAACTAAAAAAAGAACACATTTGTGTAATGTAGCATCACATAGTGTCTTGTGTCCACAGTGGTCACTGTTTAGCAAAGAGTAAATAGTCTTTAACCTGCATTAATAGATTTTTTTGGCCAGTTGGGGGCAGTGGAAACAAGTTGTGAACACAACAACATCATATTATAAATTTTTAAGCTGATATGTTGATCTTGTTAGCAAACAGTTCCTTATTTACATGTCCAACTGTTATGGAGCAACATTATCATTAATTTGGAGTTGTGTTTCTGTCCACCTGGTGAATGTAAGTCCAAAGTTCACTCTCCATTAGCTCTGTTTTTGCTCTCTACCAACTCCTGAGGAAAAATATCTGGCTCTTCAGCTGCTAAATGCTCCATTATGTTCACCAGCTAGTTTGCTAACTGTGTCTGTTTGCTGTTTGGTGCTGAACAGTGGGTTTAGTATGCAGTGGGTTTTAGAGCTTTTCCCTGAAAACAACAGATTTTGCTGAAAATGACACTGAGCTGTGAGACTGAACCGTAACAGTAGAGTTGCAGCCGAACAGCTAAACACTAAGATGAAACTCACTAACAAACTTTGTAAAGCTGCAAAGTTGGATGATAATTCTCTGTAGGTTCATCACTGAGAGCTATGCCTGTCACATTACATACGGTCATTTGATACATCGTTATTATTTCTCTTTTTTTGTATTATTCTTACTGGTCTCTCTTTTTTACTTTCAATTATATATTTTATCATCTACTGTTTTGCTATTGTCTAATATTTATTGTTGATTAGCCCTTTTTTAATGTGTTGCATTTCTTGCATTTTTAGTTTAACTGCTGGACACAAGATGTCTCCTACTTCCTTGTAAAATCAATTCTCAGTGTTTGTACACTGGAGGCTTCAAGGTTCCACATCACACTTATGTAAGTTGAATATTGGACCAGGATTGGCTTCCAAACTAGTTGTTATGTCACAAATCACGCTCGTAGACCCTCCCCTTAAAATCTGTTTTTCAGTGAGCTCAGAGAAACTTTACACTTTCAGCAGATGAATGTGAAAACGTACTTCCAGTGTCAAACTCTGCACTTCATCATACTGGACAGTGAAGCTCAAACATCCAACTGTAGGAACAAGAACAAAAACACATTTCTGAGTGGAGGAGGACTTTTATACATTAGACTTAACAATTCTTTAACTGATATAAAATAGTTTGTATTAGTACTGGCATATTAGATTATTTCTTAAAAAATCTTGCATTCCCCATACTACTAAATTATAAAACCATTTTTAAAGAAATGTCCTAAGAATGAACAGTTACACAGCAACTAGCTTTGCTATGTAACAACAACTCAACCAACTTTACTTTTTTTCCCCAAATTTTCTTATAATTTGTACTAAATTGCACAGTCCTTTCTGTAAAACATTCTGAAAATGAACAGTTAAATACCTAACTACTCCGAAACTTTCCAGAAAGTTAGTAGAAAATTAAGGGACTTTTAAAATAAAGCTTTACCTAAATATACAGTATAAATATCATGCACACAACCAACATCTTACTATCTTACGCCATACCCTCCTCTTTCTTTGAACTTGCCTGCCTCCATGTGGACAAAGAGGATACAGCAACCAGATTCAAAGAGAAATCCAGTTTAAAACCCACACATCAAGCCTGAAGTAAAATACCTAAGTTACTTATTAAATTACTTATTTACCATATGTTTACACTGTATACTACATTACTTATTTTTGCACTTTCCTCTCACATGGAACATGGAGCTTTTAAGACACAGTCCTGAAGATGGAAGTGGACGCACACAATCACACAATCACACAATCACACACACACACACACACACACACACACACACACACACACACACACACACACACAAACACACATACACACACACATTCACAGGCCTAAACATATGAGTGTATATGCTGAAAATGGAGATAAGATATTGGATGAATGTGGGGGAGCTGAGAGCACCTCTGTGTGTCTGCTGTTTCCTCCCACTCAGTGTGCAGAGTGAGAGGCAGACGCAGAGCATTTAGTCTATTTCAGTACCTGGATATGGGAGATTTTTTCTTCCCCTGTTCCCTGTAAGACCAGAGTGACTCAACCACACTTGTACACAATCTGACTCTAGCAGGCAGCAAGGCAACGCTGCTAGAAAAATCAGACCCTTAAAGTGGGATGCCACTGCAGCCAATCACATGCAAATGCCTTTACTTCCTCTCAAGGATTGGTATTTACTCCTGGTTTGCATAAAACATATATCTGTTTTCATCTCCTGTCTTATCTCCCTTGCATGCTCTAATTTTGGTATTTGTTTCTGTTGTTGAGGCCATCGTAAATCACTATTGAAAAGGTTAAATAATAAAGGTTTAGTAGACATAGAAGCAAAATAAACATGTTTGAATCATTCCTTCCTTTTTATTTTCTTTTTGTAAGGGATCATGAGTGAAGAAAAATATAGCCCACAAAACAACTGAGGAAACTTTTGGCATGCTAACTAAACATTTAGGATTGTTTCTTCAGGAGAAATAGGTTTTCATTTTCTCAATCTCAAGGGCATTTCCTCATCGGGGTGGTATACATGGTGTTGAACAAGCTGATCAACATGAACAGAAGAGATTCAGAGATGAAGACCTCAGTGGCTCTGTTGGCTTTATGCCTCTTCCACCTGCCTGTGGCCGAGGTTTCTAGCAGCGACCCAGCTTGTTTCTGTGAGGAGAGAATAAGAAAACTGGAGGCCTGAATGAAAAACACTGAGACACAGAGCATCAGAGAGATAAAAGGTGGGAACAGTTTGATCTTGTTTTCATATTTCATGCTTATTTTTTGTCATCACCTGGTGATTCATGTGATACATCACTGTAGTGGTGTGTTATAGTCATTGCACTATTGTAGAGTTGAATATGTATGAATATATATATTCCATGTATGAGGAAACTACATGTGCATTTTCATGTAACCCATTCAAGGTAACAAAGTGGCATTTGGAGCATTTATTGGCAATATATAATATAATCAAGTTATTGGACTTCTCAGTGCTGACATCACGCTGACCTACAAAAATGTCTACACAAACACTGAATGTTACATCTCCACAACAGGTAAACTTGCTGTATAATGACGTGTATTCATACACACAGGGCTTCATTTCAATGTATACATACTTTCTTTAACTGATACTGTACTTAAAGTGGTCTGTAATGTTATTAATTTCCCTGATGATAAACTCACTGTTGATCATCCCCAGGCAATTTCACAGCCTCAATCAAAGGAGTTTGCTACTTAAGCCTCTGTGGCTATAATCAATCCTCTAGATCAATGGGGCTGCGACTGATGAAGAACAGAGCAGATTCTTATTGTGTACAACCATGCAGATGGAAACCTTTACAAGACAGCAACCAATGGCATGACACTGTAATGAAGGATGTACATGAATCTCTTTCCAAACACCTGGATTTTTGATTATGTAAATAACCACTCCACCTTCATTGGCCATTTGTTATTCCCCCTGTAAGCGAAATGGAAGTTCACATTAAGTATGGCCCTAAAAAAGGGAAACAGGTTAATTAGTGACGAGAACAATCTTCAAAGTCAGTCAAAGGGCTCAGTTTATTTTCATGGTTGTTGATAGTGGTGGTGGTGGTGTTACAGTAAAAATAAAATCTCAAAGCAATGTAATCAATAGCATAAGACAATGGACAGAAGTAAGCAAGTATAACAACTTTATTAAAATTAAAATTAGGTCAAATATATATTATTAAAACCCTTAAAAAACGATGAACCAGTTCATGCTGAACAGACAGTAAACAGAAAATTCTGCTTCATCCAACATCACAGATAATAAATACAACTTTGTGGTAATCTCAGCTGATCTTATCTTCATTATTAAGCTTCTTACTTCTCACATCTTGCAGCTCTTCCGTCTTGTGTCTCCAGGAAACTTTTCTAATGCAAGTTAAAACACATCAGACCAAACTTCACTTGAATGCACTTCAATCTGTTTTATCACCTTAATTAAGTGACATGGAAGACACAAATAGAGAGGGCAAAATATATTTTCAAAATGTATACAGTTTGCTCAATTTTGCACCAAAAAATGCAATACAGTATTTTGCTTCCTTACTTTCTGAAAAAACAAACAAACAAACATCAACCATGAAGCAAAAACTCTGCTGCAGGGCTAGTTTTGCACCGAATTTAAGGAAACAGTTTTAACTAGAATGTGCATTTCCTGAAGAAAATGAGAGGGGTCTGGCTGCAGGCCTCCTCTGTGGGGATGTTTCCTGTGGAGGCTTTGCTCTCAGGGCAGCTCCACTGTCAGGACAGGAAATAACACGTTGGGGTTTTTTTTGTTTTTTTTATCTATCATTAAAAACCATAGAAGAAGATGCGAGGCATGCCCATGGTCGTTTTCAAGAGCCGTTCATAGCGGTGACAATGTGACTGTGGAAATATACATGTTTATTTTGGTAATATATTTATATTTTGAGAGATAGGAAGCTTGTGGCAACATTTTGAGGTATGATATGTATTTGAAGAGTTAAAACTGTGGGGGTGAGACATGTTTAGGTTTTTTTTTTCTGGTCTAAAAAAAAAATTGCTGCTTCAGCTTGTGCCTGATGACAACATACACTGATAAGATCTTAAACAGCTGTAAAAGGCCTCACTTACGACTTAAATTGCTCCAAAAGTACTGTAAAAGAAAACTGAATAATAGGTTATCATTTGATGTATTCCTTAAATATATCATACATGTTTCAGATAGTGTTTAAGTTCAGTTTAATGTTAGTTTGTGTTTCACACATTTCCTCTGTGCTGTGTCTATTCTAAACTTAGTTCTTTCCTGTGTAAGATGAGGCAGTTGTGTGTTTAACAGTTAAGTTTATTCTGTTATACCCTTACCTGAGCCAGTGATAAGATAAACTGTAGTTATGTAGATGTTTATGTGTAAAACTGATAAGCTTTTAGAGGATAGTGTGGTTTGTCCTTAATTTAATATAGTAGTAATGTTATTTTGTGATGCTACTTGGTGCATGCTTATGTACTGTCATATATGGTCGTGAAGAAAGACTGTTCCTAGGTTAGCTGAACTTTTGACTTATGTTTCTATCTGAGGGTTGGTTGCTTACCTGTAAGGTTAGTAAACAGATGTCTTAAATTCTGTACGAGTAGTATTTAAGGGACTGGTTAAGTGCCAACCTTTCAGACAAAGAAAAGATAGCTAGGTGGTATGTATCTTTGTCTCCAGAACTATGATGCATTATACCTCTGATTGTATTATTTGATTACATTATTTCATAACCTGACAATGCTCTCTTTGTGTGTTTATTGAGTGATCAGCAATTTCCCATTATAGTACAAAAGGTACAACAACACAGAACACACCTCTGAATATTGAAAGTTTGCTAAACGTTTTAAAGATTGAACTGCATGCCAATGTACTGTATGTCCCAACATATGAGTTTCTAAGTTACAAAGAGTTTCCAACTTTTCAACTGAGGTCTATCATTCCTCCCACAGGCTGTCATTATAAACTTTAATATTTTAAAAATGTATATAAAATCACTTGAATATGCTAGAAAAAATAAAAGTAATAGCACACACTGTGAAAACATGCTCAACATGTTAGAATTGGAGCCGTTTCTAGCTGTTAGTTAGTTTTGGGACTAGTTAGGTCCTGAAGAAACATGGCGGAATAAAAATATAAAGTAAACGAAGAACAAAGTGTGATTGCTGCAGGTACAATACAGAGCGCTCAAGTCAGAATCCAAGTAGTAATTACAGCTGGGAAATTTTTCTTTCATTTAATAATGTGGATATGCCTGAAAACCAAACAAATATGGATGCCTCACATCAGACAAAAGCCAACATTTAATATAATTAAACCTACATTTAATAGATATGGTGTCAATGCACAGAATTTTAAAACTCACATAATCATTTCTGTAATCATACAACCGTCCTGATGACGTCAACGCTCATCTTTTCCATCCATGGATGTATAACTATATACAGTACTGTGCTTAAGTTTTAGGCCCTAAAAGTAAAGTGAGGATGCTTTCAAAAATAATGCCATGAATAGGTATTATTTATCAATTAAAGTCATACAAAGTTCAGTTAACAAAAGAAATCCAAATGAAATCAATATTTGGTGCCCTCCTCGGTACACTAGTGCAGTTTTTCAAGGTACTTAGCAGGTAGGTTGTTCCAAGTATCTTGGAGAACTTGCCACAGTTCTCCTGTGGGTTCAGGCTGTCTCAGTTGTTTCTGTCTCTTCATGAAATCCCAGATTGACTCCATGATGTTGAGATCAGGTCTCTGTGGGGGCCATACCATCTGTTGCAGGACTCCTTGTTCATACGCCTCTCTGATGGTAATGCATAATGGATAAGAATCTAAACATCTAAAGTCCCTAACACTTTTGCACAGTATTGTATGTATAAATGGTAAATGGCATGCTAACATATTAAACTAAGATGGTGAATGTAGAAAATGTTGTACCTGCTAAATATCAGCATATTAATATTGTCATGTCTTGCTGCTAATAGGGCAGTAGACTCTTAGTCTTGTTGCACTACCGTTTAATTTGTCACCCATCTGTGGTTATTGACTACGAGTCTTCTCACAATGATTGACATCTAGCACTTTTTACTCTTGGTTTGTAGTAAATATGTTTTTATCTAATGAACCTTACCGTACCTTACTCTTATCTTTTATTTTTGCTTTATCACTTCTTTTTTGTTCTACCTTATCTTAAACTTGCCATAAATCACTACCATAAAGTGGTAAAAGAGTAAATCCTTACAGTAAGTACGTGTTCGAAAAAGACAAAGTAATGATGAAGGACAAAATAATTTAATAAATGATAAGTAATCCATTGTTTCTGGTCTATCAGAGAAGAATAAAACAGCCTTTCATTTTCTGGTAAATGTAAAGGTTTTTCCCTCTTTGTGTGGTATATAAAGCATAGTGACAAAGCTGACAAACCAAAGAGAAG
Organism: Thunnus thynnus; assembly: GCF_963924715.1. Taxonomy (NCBI): domain Eukaryota; kingdom Metazoa; phylum Chordata; class Actinopteri; order Scombriformes; family Scombridae; genus Thunnus; species Thunnus thynnus. Next base: position 14,368,511 of record NC_089528.1, read on the forward strand.
ATCTCAGTGCCTGTGCTGACTTTATCCTTGTGCTACCTGTCTGTGGCCGAGGTCCAGCTGGTGGATCACAGAGCAGGAATGGAAAATACCACAGAGATTCCCAGCAGTGAGCCAGATTGTTTCTGTGCTGCTGGTGACATAACAGGGTGCAAGAAAAACTTTTGGGTTATTTTAAGAGAACTGGAGGCCAAATTGAAAAACACTGAGAAACAGTTAGAAGATCTGAGAGGAGAAGTTCAAGGTAAGAACATCACTGACATTATATGATATGAACTGAACAAAACATCCAAATTAGAAAAGTGAATTATAATTTCCATTGCACACACACATACACACACACACAGATCATGGTCACTTTTGGGGACATTACATAGACTTACATTCAATTCCTGAAGACTAACCCTAACCATGACCATAACCACTATTTGCCTAACTCTAACCCTTACCCTAACCTTAACCACTGGCCTCTTTTTCCCAATTTGTCCACAATTGGACAAAGTTTAGTTTGTAATGTGTCCCGAAAGTTGGATAAGTCACACACACACGCACAAACACACACACACACACACACACACACACACACACACACACACACACACACACATACACACACACACACACACGCACGCACACACATACACACATGTCTTAACAATATGGTCATGCTTTCACGGAAAAGCATATGGTTGCAAATATATACTGTACACTCACAAATTTTCTCTGGAAAACAGCTTGATTTACATCCGCTTATAACACACACACACACATTCAAGCAACAACCAACCCTGACACACCATGCAGAGGTCCCACAAGGACCCACATCCCAAGAGAAGCAGCAGCAGCTGACCTCAGGACCTGGCAAACAGTCCTAAAGCAAGGAACACAGCTTCTATGAACTATAACTATAATATATAACTGTACTAACTATCTATAAGTAACATTTACAGTGTACAGTGTAATACACACACAATACTTGTGAGAACAATTAATTGTTCATTTGATTCTGCACATGAGATTTGTTGACAACAAGAAAGTCTGAAAGAAGTACCACGATTTGATGAAGAGCATCATCTTACTTTCATACATACATACACTGAGTTTGAGAAAGTGGTAGACATAATTTATTGTGGTATTCTGGCCATTATCTTAGATTTGCAACTTAAAAAATCCTAAAATGATAATATATTGGTATAAACAGCATTTGTATTTCACACAAGGACTCCATATGTTGTTTTTCTTTCTCAGTTTCACCTGCCTGTCCTCTAGTGGACAGAGAAGATACAGCAACCAGATTCAAACACATGAAGTTTTGCATGCACATATGAAATCTTATCAAGGTACATTTGAACATTTTATAACTTTCTCAGTCGTAAAGGAACACAGAGCCATTCAGAAACAATCCTGAAGATGGAGGTGCATGCATGTAAATACACACACACACACACACACACACACACACACACACACACACACACTCACACACACACTCACACACTCACACACTCACACTTATCACTTATTCACAGGCCTAAACGTACAAGCATATAGGCTGAAAATGGAGATAAGATATTGGATGAATATGGGAGAGCTGAGAGCACCTCAGTGTGTCTGCTGTGTCCTCCCACTCAGTGTGCAGAGTGAGAGGCAGATGCAGAGCATTTAGTTTATTTCAGTCCCTGGATATGTGAGGTCTTTTTTATCACTGTTTCCTCCAAGAACAGAGTGACTCATCCACACTTGTACACAATCTGACTCCTGCAGGCAGCAAGGCAACGCTGCTAGAAAAATCAGACACTCAAAGTGGAATGCCACTGCGGCCAATCACATGCAAATGCCTTTACTTCCTCTCAGTGGTTGGCATCTAACACTGTTTACTTTTGGTTTGTAGTAAATATGTTTTATCTCATGTACCTTACCTTTTTTGTACCCTAGTTTTCTATCTTGTGTTTTTGCTTTATCACTTGTTTTTTGTTTCATATTATCTTAAACCTGCCATGAATCACTACAATGAAATGGTAAAAGAGTAAATGCTTAAGTACATGTTTAAGAAAGATAAGGAAGGAAAAAATATGTTTGAAAACTTAAATGATAATACATTGTTTCTGCAGAAAGAAGAAGAGAAGAAGAAAACATCCTTTCATTTTCTAGTAAATGCAAAGGTATTTCCTGCTTTGTGTGGTATATAAAGCATAGTGATGTGAGCCAATCGAGACGAACCAAAGTGACTGAAAAATGAAGATCTCAGTGGCTGCGCTGACTTTATCCCTCTACTACCTGTCTGTGGCCGAGGTCCAGCTAGTGGATCACAGAGCAGAAGAGAAAATACCACAGAAATTCCCAGCAGTGAGCCAGATTGTCCTTGTGCTGCTGGTGACATAACAGGGTATTAGGAAAACTTCTGGGTCAGAGAATTGGAGGCCAAACTGGAAAGCACTGAGAAACAGTTAGAAGATCTGAGAGGAGAAGTTCAAGGTAAGAACATCACTGATATATATATATATATATATATATATATATATATATATATATATATATATATATATATATATATATATATATATATATATACACTGTCATTCTATTTTAATTTCATCCATTCATATGCAGTTTTCATTGTGTTCAAGTTGATTCAGGTTTAGTTGTGTTTAAACAAAAGAAACTTTATAGTAACCCTTCATTTTCATATAACTTCTCAAGGTAAACGGGTGGCATTTGGAGCATCTATTGGCAATGTTGGAAATATTGGACCTTTCAACACTGAGATTACTCTGACCCACAAGAATGTCTACGCAAACACAGGCTCATACAACCCTGCAACAGGTTAACTTATTGTATAATGACATGTGTTCATACATACTGTATATGGGTTAATTTGGTAAATAAATACTGCCTTTGCCTATGAATAAGATGGAAAGCATGAGAGATACTGTATTTAAATTGGGATGAAATGTAACTCTGTCTGTTGTTGATCATCCACAGGTATTTTCACTGCTCCAGTCAAAGGATTCTACTACTTCAGCTTCTCTGGCCATCATATTTCCTCTAAACCAATGGGGCTGAGACTCATGAGGAATGGGGTGCAGATGGTCACTGTGTACAACCATGTAGCTGGAAACCGCCACGAAACAGCAACCAACAGCATGACTCTACAGCTTGAAGTTGGAGACCAGGTGTACATGAGACTCCGGGCAAACACCTGGATTTTTGATAATGGAAATAACCACTCCACCTTCATTGGCCATTTGTTATTCCCTCTGTAAGTGAAATGAAGTTCAGATAAACATGGCCCAAAAAGGGGAGACAGGTTAGTTAATAAGGAGAACAATATTCAGTCATATGACTCAGTATATTTATATTGTTCTTATTGGTGTTACAATACAAATGGAAACTAAAATTGATGCAATCAATAGTTTGAGTTAATTTTGCAGGTTTAAGAGGAATCCACATCATTATTGTGTAAAATGAAAAATATGTACTCATTAACATTGCATTTGCCTCTATAAAGTGATTTTATTACTGAAGTTAATATGACTTTTGCTTTTTGTTTGGTAAACAGAAGTTTGTTTTCATCATCTGATCAATAGTCAACAACAATCCCATCATAGACTCAAGCTGACTCACAGCTTATTATTTCCATTTCATTTTTTTTTTGTAAATGAAAATATGAAGTCCAGTTTTCTTTCAGTATCAATAGTCATAGCAGAGTTTCACATCAATCTGTTTTATCACCTTAATTAAATGACGTGGATAATACAAATACAGAGGGCACAATATATTTTCAAAATATATACATTTTGTTGTATTTTGCACCAAAAAATGTAATACAGTATGTTACTTACATACTTTCTGAAAAAAAACAACAGCTATCAAGCAAAACATCTGTTGCAGGACTAGTTTTGTACTGAATTTAAGGAAACAGCTTCAATTGGCGACAGACTGAAGTACTGATGTATGTTTGAAAGGTGATGTGATTGCAGAGCTTAGAAAAAAAATGAATGAACTACTCACAGATAGAAGACAAATGAAGGGGAAAAACCCTAAATAAATAAGTGGAGAAACAAAACAAATGCAGATGCTTCCATGCAGGGCACCAGGCACCAGATTTAAACACCTACAGGATATTTTGGACCAGTGCTCTTCACCACCATCATCAAACTATCTAAATTAGAGAATATCTTTTGGTAGAATGGTGTCTATGCCTTCAGTAGAGTTCAAGTGACTCAACACCTCATGAAATTAATTTTTAGTCACACTAGCAGCATGGATAGAGGGATGGCAATGCTGGTCTGTCGGTCAGTCCACTACTTTAGCACAGACTAAAATACCTCAATCACTGTTGGGTGGATTGCTGTGAAAGTTGTTACACACATTCATGGTGGCCAGAGGATGAATCCTAATGACTTTAGTGATCAGTTTTCCTCTAGCACCACCATGACGTTAACAGCAAGGCAACAACACTAAAAAAGTCAGATGCTGTAAGTGGAACGCTACTATGGCCAATCACATGCAAATGCCTTTACTCAAGGATTGACATCTAACACTGTTTAATCTTGGTTTGTAGTAAATATGTTTTTATCTCATGTACCTTACCTTTTTTGTACCCTCTTATCTTGTGTTATTGCTTTATCACTTGTTTTTTTGTTTTATATGATCTTAAACCTGCCATAAATCACTATCATAAAGTGGTAAAAGAGTAAATGCTTACAGTAAGTACATGTTTGAAAAAGATAAAGTAAAGAGGAAGGACAAAACATGTTTGAACCCTTAAATGATATGTAATCAGTTGCCTTTGGTCTATCAGAGAAGAAGAAAACAGCCTTTCATTTTCTGGTAAATGCAAAGGTATTTCCTGCTTTGTGTGGTATATAAAGCATAGTGACACGAGCTGATCGAGATGAACCAAAGTGATTGAAAAATGAAGATCACAGTGGCTGCCCTGACTTTATCCTTCTGCTACCTGTCTGTGGCCGAGGTCCAGCTGGTGGATCACAGAGCAGGAGAGGAAAATACCACAGAGATTCCCAGCAGCGAGCCAGAATGTTTCTGTGCTGCTGATGACATAACAGGGTACAAGAAAAACTTTTGGGTCATTTTAAGAGAACTGGAGGCCAAATTGAAAAGCACTGAGGAACAGTTAGAAGATCTGAGAGGAGAAGTTCAAGGTAAGAACATCACTGAATTATAAATTGTTATTGTTATTTTGTTATTTTCGGTGTGTTCAAGTTCAAATTAGTTCAGGTTTAGTTGTGTTTAAACAAAAGAAACTTTATAGTAACCCTTCATTTTCATACAACTTCTCAAGGTAAACGGGTGGCATTTGGAGCATCTATTGGCAATGTTGGAAATATTGGACCTTTCAACACTGAGATTACTCTGACCTACAAGAATGTCTACGCAAACACAGGCTCATACAACCCTGCAACAGGTTAACTTATCGTATAATGACGTGTGTTCATACATACTGTATATGGGTTAATTTGGTAAATAAATACTGCCTTTGCCTATGAATAAGATGGAAAGCATAAGAGATACTGTATTTAAATTGGGATGAAATGTAACTCTGTCTGTTGTTGATCATCCACAGGTATTTTCACTGCTCCAGTCAAAGGATTCTACTACTTCAGCTTCTCTGGCCATAATATTTCCTCTAAACCAATGGGGCTGAGACTCATGAAGAATGGGGTGCAGATGGTCACTGTGTACAACCATGCAGCTGGAAACCGCCACGAAACAGCAACCAACGGCATGACTCTACAGCTTGAAGTTGGAGACCAGGTGTACATGAGACTCCGGACAAACACCTGGATTTTTGATAATGGAAATAACCACTCCACGTTCATTGGCCATTTGTTATTCCCTCTGTAAGTGAAATGAAGTTCAGATAAACATGGCCCAAAAAGGGGAGACAGGTTAGTTAGTAAGGAGAACAATATTCAGTCATATGACTCAGTATATTTATATTGTTGTTATTGGTGTTACAATACAAATGGAAACTAAAATTGATGCAATCAAGAGTTTGTGTTAATTTTGCAGGTTTAAAAGGAATCCACATCATTATTGTGTAAAATGAAAAATATGTACTCATTAACATTGCATTTGCCTCTATAAAGTGATTTTAGTACTGAAGTAACTATAAAGTAACTATTGTTTGGTAAACAGAAATGTGTTTTCGTCATCTGATCAATAGTCAACAACAATCCCGTCATAGACTCAAGCTGACTCACAGCTTATTATTTCCATTTCATTTTTTTTTGTAAATGAAAATATGAAGTCCAGTTCACTTTCAGTGTCAATAGTCATAGTAGAATTTTATATCAATCTGTGTGTCACCTTAATGAAATGACATTGATGATAAAAATACAGAGGGCACAATATATTTTCAAAATATATATATTGTTGTATTTTGCACCAAAAATGTAATACACTATGTTACTTACTTACTTTCTGAAAAAAATAACAACCATGAAGCAAAACATCTGTTGCAGGACTAGTTTTGTACTGAATTTAAGGAAACAGCTTCAATTGGCGACAGACTGAAGTACTGATGTATGTTTGAAAGGTGATGTGATTGCAGAGCTTAGAAAAAAAAATGAATGAACTACTCACAGATAGAAGACAAATGAAGGGAAAAACCCTAAATAAATAAGTGGAGAAACAAAACAAATGCAGATGCTTCCATGCAGGGCACCAGGCACCAGATTTAAACACCTACAGGATATTTTGGACCAGTGCTCTTCACCACCATCATCAAACTATCTAAATTAGAGAATATCTTTTGGTAGAATGGTATCTATGCCTTCAGTAGAGTTCAAGTGACTCAACACCTCATGAAATTAATTTTTAGTCACACTAGCAGCGTGGATAGAGGGATGGCAATGCTGGTCTGTCGGTCAGTCCACTACTTTAGCACAGACTAAAATACCTCAATCACTGTTGGGTGGATTGCTGTGAAGGTTGTTACACACATTCATGGTGGCCAGAAGATGAATCATGATGAATGTACATGAGACTCCGGACAAACACCTTGATTTTTGATAATGGAAATAACCACTCCCCCTTCATTGGCCATTTGTTATTCCGTCTGTAAGTGAAATGAAGTTCAGATAAGCATGGCCCAAAAAGGGAAAACGGGTTAGTTAGTAAAGAGAATAATTTTCAGTCAAAGGGCTCAGTTTACTATTATGTTGTTGACAGTGGTGTTGGTGTTACAATAAAGCACAGAGGTTAGAGTGTAAGGAGAACAATCTTCAGTCATATGTCTCAGTATATTTATATTGTTGTTGTTGGTGTGACTATAAAAATGGAGACTAAAATCAATGCAATCAATAATTTGAGTTAATTTTGCAGGTTTAAAAGGAATCCACATCATTATTGTGTAAAATGAAAAATATGTATTCATTAACATTGCATTTGCCTTTGATTTTAGTACTGAAGTAACTATAAGTCTGTAAGAGTACAGTCTTGGCCTGCTCTATGTGAAAAGGGCCCTGAGATTACTTCTGTTGTGAAAATTAAATTCAATTGGATCATCTGATCAACAGTCATACAACAACAATCCCATCATAGACTCAAGCTGACTCACAGCTTATTATTTCCATTTCATTTTTATTTGATATGAGCTCAAACCAGGCAGGTACTTTAATAAATCCCGGGGGTAAATTTCTTAGTCACAGAAGCAAGGGCAATAACATAGATCAAGCAACACAACAAAAATAAAAATTAGAGTAAAAATAATTATAAGCATAAATAAGATTAAAAATAGACATTAGCAATAAAATACTCTTAAGAGCTGGTTGGCAGTGCAAATATCCAAGTTGTGGTGCATGTCTGACTGACTGCGTTGGTGGGTGGGTGAGTGACAGTGTCTGTGCATATGGGGGGGTGGGCGAGGTTATCCAATTCGTCCAGGGAAGAGTTATACAGTGTGATGGCAGTGGTGTGCCACTTTGTGGTACACCGAGGTAGGATAAGTCTTTGAATGTGCTCCTCTGTTTGGCCAAAGTGTCGTGAAGTGGGTGAGTGGTGTTATCCATAATGGCCAACAGTTTAGCCAGTACTCTCCTCTCAGCCACCATACCCACTGGGTCCAGGCTGGCTCCCAGGACAGACCCCGCCTTTTTCAGCAAACTATGATATAATTGGAATTCAAATGCAAAACATCATTTGTCATTTTCAAGTCATGTAAATGAAAAAAGTTCAGTTTACTTTCAGTGGCAATAGTAGAGTTGTGCTTGGGAATACACTGAAAATTACTTGTTGATGGAGTTTTAATTTAAATTTTGTCAGTAATGGTACGTTTTCAAGCACAAAAATGAAATAATGAAATAATTTCTGTTAATGGCACAGATGATTATTGATGAGAAACAGGAGAAAAAGGCTTCCCATGCAGGTCAGTGAAAATACTCAGAAAAAGGTAAAGGAGGCCTTTCTGTGTTGTTTGTGCCATTTAGTGCCTGTATTCATGCAAACATTGAGCATATTAAATTTGCTCACTTTTTTGCATCAGACAACTTCATTTTTTATGACTTTTTTGACAGATAATTATTTATAATTTGAATAAATGATCTCATTGTGATACTGCCCGTTCTTAACTTCCATACATTTTAGCAAGAATAAGTTGGTTTATTTTAATACACTGAAAATGTTTTAAATTCTTTAAAAACGCAGACGTTCAAATTATTTGTTGGTACTGAAGGTTGCCTTGCATGAAATGTTTCTACCGTCTTTTGTCCCTTGGCTCTCTACAAAGTTAAAAAACAGATGTACAAGTAAAAGTTACAACCCGTAACTCATCGTAAAATGAAGATCCAAAAATTATTGAACACATTAGATACTATGTTTTAATTACTGAACTTTGGACATAGTTGGTTGATTTTAGAGACCCAGGCTGGCTGCTTCCAGTCTTAATGCTAAGCTCTAGCTCCATATTTAAAGCAATAGTACAAATAGAAATATAGAGACACATTTACTCGCTTTCTCTCTGAGGTCTCCACTGGTTGCCTGGCAACCTTGCAATGACAACAAGATCTCAGGAAGTGACGCACATTAACCCCCTGTAAAACCACAACCACTGTCACTTTTACACATTGGTTTTTGTATCAATTATATATATATATATATATATATAAAAACAACATATAAAGAGTTCATTAGTGAGCTTTAGAGGTGTTTTGGGGCAGATTTTGTCACCTTGGGACTTGGGAGCCAGGTGAGCTGCATCCTATTTTCAGTCTCCAGGACAAGAGAAGTGGTTGTGTTGTCATTGTATGCTTACCATGAAAATACAATGATGTCTTTTAAAATATTAGCAGGACACCATCTAAACTCAAACTTCTGTGAACTTTTGGCCATACAGGGCTGCATCCTTTCTCCTCTGCAGTTACAGATGCAAAATCCTAATCAGGCTTTACAAATAGTCATAAGAATAGAAAACACTTTCTTACTTCTACATTTTCTCACATAGTTATTCCATTCTCACGGATGGGGTTAGACTGAGTGTTTGTCAGCTGTCACACTGTTTGAGCTCATGTGGTTTGGTGGTTTAACAATAATACAGTCATAAAAGCTCCTTGAAGTATCAACAGAGAAGTTTATAAAGGTGGTTTGAGAAGAGGTGTCTGCACTGGTTGGGGTGTGGCAGTGATTTGAACAAAAATATGATCTGTTTGAACATTATCATTTCTTTCTCAGGCTGTATATCCAAAGAGCTCACAGATAGCCAGCTGTGGCCACTAAGTTAGTGTCATATGATCTTTGCTCAAATCTAATCACATGGAGCCATTGCATGCACGGCAGCCATACAAATGAAATCTATTCGTCCCTTTCCCACCATTCCCCCTCTCCTTCGTTTTCTATCAAATGCATCATTCTTACTTTGATATTATTTTTGAAAGTGTGTAAGCTTCGCCTCATGTTTAAAAGAATAATAAGGACATACCTCTGGGAGCATTACAAGACTGGGGTCGTGTCCTGTGTCATGGACACCCGAGGGAAGACAGGCTGTGACAATGTAAACCATTTATTTCTACATGGTTAAGAGGAACTAAATGTCTGTTTCAACACATCACAGATCTGAGCTGAAGTTACCGCAACACAGGAAGTGCCCTATCATCCACCCTTCCTTTCCTACTTACACTAAATAAGCCCAACGTACCAGTGAGCTGTGGTTGATAGATTTGCATGTAATGAAAAAGCTAATTTAGACTAAGTAGGTTAAATGTTGCGGTAGATAAGCTGAATGGAAACATATAAGCTAAATGTAATTTTCCATTACACGCCATGTATTACATTGATTGCACTCTGCCAGGCAGCTTGTGAAATTCAAGATGAATAATGGAGGTTCTTTTCGTTTTGCAATAAGCTGAAAATTGTGCTCCATTCTACATCCTGCATTCAAAATAATTCAAAGTACAGAAGTATTATCAGCAAAATGTACTAAAAGTATCAAGTATTAGTATTATAAATTACATTATTACATTGTTAATACTGACACATGAATGCTAAAGCAAAGTAGTTTAGTCCAGTTAGGGGTTGGGCCCCTCCAAAGGGTCACGAGGTAAATCTGAGGAGTTGTGATATGATTGATGGGGTGTGATGGAAGAAAAAAATAAGTTCTGCTACACATATTTGCATTTATTCATTAATTTTGCTCTTTACTCTACCTTTTTTTTGGGAAATAATGACAAATTTTGCCTCTTTGGGTAGAGAATGATTATTTAAATGAAACCATCTGAGAAAATTACTCTTTGGTGGAACTGCTTACAACTCATAGACATCTGAAATGGGTCACAAGTGGTCACAAGTTAAAAGTTTGGGAACCACTAGTTAAATCTATTTAATCCGCATTAATAAATGCATTTACCTACAATTAAATTTTTTTTACTGTGATTGTTTTTAGATTTTCTTACATTTTTCACAGGTCAATCTCTTCTGGAGCTGAAGAAATCTAGCTTCAACAAGAAAAATGAAGATGTCGGCAACTGGGAGTTTAATACAATACAGAAGAAAAATTGAGCAATAATGAAGTTGCCAATAACTATTTCTTAATTTGAGGAATCTCCAGTGACACAGAGCTATGTCCTATGAATCAGTGCAAAGTGTTTTGGAATTTTAGCCTCGATTACTATGCACTGACAGTTGCAACTACTGCAGGTAGTCATTGTGAAAACAAAGTAGTCGTTGCTAGAGTCAGTGAAGCGACCCTTTCTCTACTTAGAAGCTGAATGGCGTGAGCGTGTCCTGAGATTGGATTTGGTAATCTGACCTTGAATCTCTGTGGTTAGAGGGACACTTGAGGCAGCAGGCTCATTGGCCAGCGTGAGGAACGGCTTACCAAATGCCAGTCTACAGTATGTATGGCTGATTGAACTTGGCTGCAGACACAAAAAGCCCTCTCTGTCCTCCACTCCACGGCCTAGAAAACATGCGGCGGGAAGAGGGAAACAGCTCTCCCCAGCTAAACACACTTACTGGAAACCCTACCCACTACCCAAACAACTGGACTGAGATGTTATTTTATTCACCCAGGCCACGATCGCTTACCTAATAATACAAACTAGGTGCTGCTCGATAACAACTGAAGGTTATTCATCCTCATATGATGAACAGTTAACATCAAATGCCTGTAATTACTTTTAATTTTAATAAACTAATGTCAAGTGTGGCATCTAGGGCCACATGATATCTGACTTTTAAGAAAAGTTAGAGCCTGGCGGAGTGAAAGAACAAACTCTTTAGGGCTGTCATTTTCTTAAATAATTGATTTAATCACTTAGTCTGTGTAATACTGAAAAATATCTATCACATAAGTGCCCAGGGCCCATCTTGTTTTATCCAAACAGCAGTCCAAAACTTGTCAAGACAGGATTGTCAACTCATTACACTCCATTTCTAGAATCAGTCAACTCAGTGGAGTGGGTGGATTCAAAGGTCTGGACCCAGGCAAATCCAAAACCCAAAGATATCCCATTTATGATGACCTAAAACAGGGAAAAGTAGCAACTCCTCACATTTGAGAAGCTGAAACCAGAGAATGTTTGAAGTTTTTGTGTCATAAACTGACTTAAATGATGAAAATATTATCCCATTTTGTTCTCAATTACTTTTTCTGCTGATCCACTAATTGACTACTCAGCTAATTGTTTCAGCGCTTGAAGTGTTTACAGTGGTAATGATCCATTTCAAAGCACCCCTGAAGGAAAATATGTTTTCAGAGAGACAAGCACAGCACACAGCGTTACATAAAATGTGTTTTGTATTACAAGTCTTTCAAACGGACAGGTGGATGGCAGAAGATTTTGTCCAAAGGGAGAATTACAATTACGGTAAGTCAAAAAAATGTCACATTTTTAGAAAAAGAAAAATAACAAACTAGATAATACAGACAGACATGGCTTGCCATTCAGCGAATGTTAAAGTTATTCTGTTGTTCTTGGTGGACTATAGTACCTCGAGAAACGGCTTGATTCCGACCCCGACAGCAAGAGCATGTCAGTTTACAAGCTGAGCTTCCTGACAGTAAAATAGGTAGAGGCTCTTTTTCACTCTAACACCAAATTAAACTAGAATGTATACTGAAAACTGCTTAAAAAGTTCTGATTGCCATCAAAACGCACTGCAGAGGAAGTAGGGCTCATCAGTTGGCACAGTCACAGGAGTTTTCTTAGGAAGGCACTTGACATGGGGTCATGGCGTTCCCCCATGCAGCGACAGCAATGCACTAAGGTCCTCGTTTGTGCACACTGAGGAGGGACACCGTCAGCTAAGTGCAAGTTCCATTATAAATCCACTTTCACCACACCGGAGAGGGGAAAAAAACAAAAATACATAGGCAACTCCACCAGTTGACAGCTTCAAACACAGTATCTTAGCAGGTGGGGTTTACGCCTCTTGGAGAAATAAATCACGGGAATCGGGATTGGAGTAACCTGTGCAAGGCTTGAGTGGTGACTGACAAGTTCACAAGAGACTTTTTCAGACCTCCTGCTCTTTCATATCAGCCAAAAAACAAGATCCTAAAAGTGTCCAATCCCAACTCTGCCTGGGGATTAGACATAAACAACCCCCAAAACCAGCACCACCACTAACACCAAGCCCAGAAGATGTAACAGTACAACTCAACAAATAAAACCATTACACTTTTCCATGAGCAAAAAAGAGAAATAAACAAGAAAACACGTGTCTCTTAGGTTTTACAATAAGACATTCCCATTGAGGCACATTTCCAGAGAAGTGTCATATACAAAGCTATAAAAAAATCCCAAAACATTCAAGTACTTTGTCATGTAAACACTTTTCCAGACTATTATACATAATCGATTGTTGTCGTCGTTGATTTTTGTTTGTGTGCAACAGTAAGACAACAGTGTGAGGAGAAAGAGAGAGAGAATACTTTTGCAAAGGAAAAAAAAGCCTGCAGGGACAAGTCAGAAGCTCTGCCCAGATGCATGACTGTTTTTGTGATTTTTTTTTTTTAGAGCAGGACACATGAACAGCACTGGTCTCCACCACTGGGGACAGTTGAGTAGTTCATCTGTCTGACTATTTCTGCGAACAGTTCGTCGACTGATCCTTTATTTTTGGCTGAAGTTTCCATAAAGGGGCAGTTCCAGTCCTGGGCCAGCGCCTTGCCTTCCCCGGAAGACACCTCTCTCTCCCCCTCCAGGTCCACCTTGTTCCCCACCAGGATCATGGGCACCCTCTCGTATCTCTTCACCCGGATGATCTGGTCTCTCATGGGCTTGATGTCCTGGAAGCTCTGCTGGTTGACCAGGCTGTAGACCAGGATGAAGCCCTGCCCGTTCTTGATGTACAGGTCTCGCATGGAGGCGAACTGCTCGGTCCCCGCCGTGTCCAGGATCTCCAGCACCGACGGGGACGAGTCCACCTCGATCTCCTTCCTGTAGAAATCCTCTATCGTAGGGTCGTACTTCTCGATGAAGGAGCCCGTCACGAACTGGACCGTCAACGCAGATTTGCCGACTCCGCCCGATCCCAAAACAACCACTTTGTACTCCCTCATGGCTGGGGGTTAAAAAAAAAAAAGCAGACACCTCCTTTTTCCGCGACGAAGCCTCCTCTCTCCCACCCGCTGACCAGCCCCGATGTTTTCAAACCCGAGCTGGCTGGGAAGGCTGCGCTCTCGCTCGGATCGCAGTCAAACCCCACGCCGGCAAAAAGCCTCCAAGCCCGCTGTCAGACGGCCGCGGATTGCAGATCCGAGGAGAATGACTGCTCCTGGACATTCAACGTCGCACATTAAAGCACATTTTGATTGCACTGTATTGTGCAACGGTGCTGGGAAGCGTGATCGCTTCTCCTCTCTTGCATGGCGTTTCCTGCCCACATCCTCAGCGCGTCAAAAGCAGAGGCTCAGTTCCGTTTTCTTAAAGGAGCCGTCACCCGAAAAACCCCTCCATGAGAGAGGGAGGGAGGGAGAGAGAGAGAGAGAGAGAGAGGGAGGGAGAAAGAGAGAGAAAGAGAGAGGGAGAGAGAGACGGTCAGATGAGCATACAGATAACTGCAGGCGTGTGCATGTCTGTGGCCCAGTCTGCATGACCTCTGTCCTCCTTACATGTACAATGTGAACATTTGCCCTTTCTTGCCCCTTTCTTTCACAATGTTTGGTACATTTCATTTCATTCTCTTCCTTTTAAAACTGAAACTTGTAAACAGCTCAGGTTCACTTTGATCAGAGGTTTTCAAAGTAGGAGGAGGGCCTCCCCAGAGGGCTAAAACAGTTTCATGGGTGGCTCAGTGAATGGAAGTGAAAAAGTATTACATTAGTTATTACATTAGTCGTCAAAAGAAGATCACAGAGAATAGCCTGAATGTGTGGGATTTGGTTAAAGAGATAGTTCAGAGATACAGTGGTTTCTTTACTGTTTTTACCACTTTCCTAGTCAGAGTCAGAAACGAATAAATGCCTTCAGACAGACCTTTTTTATGTATTTGGTATAGTCTGAAGTATGTCACACAGCAATATCAGGCTATCTTGGCTCAATTGTTGAGTGTCTTTGGGATCAAATAACATAATCAACGATCCCATAGGCATCCAGGAATTGAGCCCACAGTCTCAGACGTTGAAAACCCTTGAATTAGAATATATTTTGCAACTTTTTTATTGTAAATTTCTTTTTAATATTATTTAAGATTAATTTTGTGTATATTTTGACTGTTATGCATCACAACACAAAGACAAATTCATTGCAACCTACATGGCGATACACCTGTTTCTAATTCTGACATGTTCACAGTCACTGATCTCAGCAAGAAGCCACCCACTGCCCCTGTAATCATGATTATACTGCACATAAGTACGCATGCTAATGAGCTCGTTCATTCATTTACATATGTCAGTTTACTTATCTTCCCCACGTGGGCCAGAGCTGGATAAGTATTAAAATCCTTTGCTCAAGTAGCGATTCTGCAATGTTAAAATACTTTATTACAAGTAAAAGTCACTTAAGTATCACTAGAAAAATGTAAAAGTACTCATAATGCAGAAAAATGGCCCTGTGAGTACTATAAGCCTGATGTATGGTTGTATCATTATTACTGATGCATTAATGTATATATTTTATATGAGTAGCATTTTGCTGTTGCAGTTGGTTCAGGTGGAGCTAATTTTAAGTATTTTATATACTATTGGGTAGTTTAATCTATAATAATGCATCATATCTTGTAAGATAATTGTGTGTTTGTTGACGCTTGTGTATAAAATCTTAATCTATTAAGTAAAGTTGTCAAAAAAATGTATAAATGTCATGGAACACCTGTCTGTTTTCACTTGAACTACTCATCAGTGAATACTAATGTTAGTCTGGCCTGATCTATACCAACACCTTGTTTATCCCACTTGTATTTCACACAACAACTGAAGTTGATTCAAATATGTAGCCAAGTTGGTTAAGATATGTTTGTTGCTGAGCCTCATAACACAGAGTGGTTATATTGGTTATCTCAGCTCAACCCAAGTGTGTTTCTAAGCAGTAGCTACATTGCTGCAAAGATACTGAAGTTTGTTGCCAAGCTGTACTAAAATCTGGGGCATGATAGGTGATTTCCAGGCAATAATGTTTACTCGTACAAGTATTACATGTTGTTTTCAGGGATTTCACTGTGATTAACCCTGAGAGGAGAACAAAGGCCAGCCTGGGGAAAGTAATACCTAAGAAACAAGACAAACAAGCTCAGAATGAATCCTCGTCACCACTCCTCTACAGAACTTGATGTCTCTTCATAAAGGGAAGTTTTGTGTCCTTCTTGTGCAAAATGATTTTCTCTGCCATTCGATTGTTTCATTTTCTTTTCCTCTTACTCTGTGCTTGGTTTTCATTCTTGTTTCTTTCTCACTCAGTGAGCTGTGAGCCTAGTGGCCAACCCTCTGCCAATTATAACAGAGGACATTTGAAGGCATTACAAACTGTTATCATGCAATCTGCTTATTTGTGCTTTTATATTTTTTTAAACCTTAGTTTGCAAAGCAGTAGTCTTGAGTAGTTAGAGTCAAGACTAAGTTTTGCTGGCAGCTCAGGATGTTATTACTAACAGGTTTACATTTGCTTCCTGTTAAAGGGCATGAACCATAACAATGATTTTTTCTAACACGGATACTTGAATATACTCGGCATATTTGAAAGCCTTTTAATAAATGTTCAGCTCCATAAAGCTGTCTCATCCTCTTTTGTGTTAGATGTTAAAGGTTATGTGTTTTTAAATGCAAAACTCAGCTGATCTCATTACTGGACCATTAAGATTGAAGACACATTGTTATTTACAGTGTATGTCTGCAATTTATAGTTGTTTTTATTGATATGAATAAGAAGAAAACTTTTTAGTTGTTTACTGTAGCATTTACAGTAAGAAACTGTTCATGTAGATTACAATAGCAACTCTCTAAAAATACAATATATTACTGCAGGCCTAGCTACAGTATCAAACTGTAAACCTCACATCCTACAGCAGAATAGTGTAATAATTTTTACTGTAATTAAATTACAATAGTGAAACTGTAAAAAAAAAACAAAAAGTAACAATCCCAGAAATTCCTGATGTGTCTTTGCTTGCAGTTGTAGATCAAAGTATGTTGAAAATGTTCCAAGTTTTTTCATATTCTAATCAGGGATGTCTGATAAATCACTGGGATATACAGAAAAAAAAGCATTATATTGATTTAATTTGGCATAGTGGGTGTAATTTTCCAGATGTCAACAGTGAAATGTAGCAATCTTCAGTTTAGACAAAATCTTATTAGAGCTGTGTGAGCTTCAAAACATATTTAGTGATTAAAAAGATCAGCAGTCTGTAATTATCATCATTCACTTCCTCCATTTGTGGTTATGAGATGACACAGTTTGGTCTGTGACTTTCATCTGACATTCACTCTCACATTTTATATTTGTCACAAGTTTAGTTTTTCTTCACCATCTAATGATCATAAAAAATAAAACCACAGAGAAAGTGTAAAGATTTAGTCTTTGTGTTGTATTAAAAAGACATATCAATCAATTTGGGAGTAAAAGCAGGCCAATTGTTTTGCTCATTGTAAGAATTAGGTGCCTATTCTTGACTAACATGTTACGTACATTACAATGGGAGGCTTGTCGGGAGCTCACATGGGCTTCTTTTAGCAGCAATATTATCAGTTTTCACACAATCTCGTTAAAACTGCCTTGAGCACAATAAATGTAATGTTCCACATCTGTCATATGTCAGTCTCTATGGAGCTGCTCCAGAATTAATGTCTTGATGACACTGTGCCCTCAAGGTGAAGCCCTACATTATCTCCTCCATATAAAAATGAAATAAGACTTGATTTTACATTCAGTAAACAGAAAAGCAGTGACCACATAACTGTTGCATGAGCAAATCAAATATTGTTTTATTCAGATTTTTTTTCATCCATACAGCAAGAGTCAATTATGGCAACAATAAAATGTGCATAAACAAATCTGAAGACAGAATAGTACATTATTGTGTGGCAACTGTTAGCAAATACGTAATTGGTGGTTGCACTTACAAGTAAAAAGCATTCAAAGCGTACGTGTGCCCCCAGCAGGGAAGAGAAACCTTGGTTTCAGCCAAGAGACTGAACATCTGGTTTGGAGAAAATGGTGCTTTGGTTCTATAGCGACTATACAGCAGCCTCGAGTCAGACATATGTTGATGTCGACCGACGTCTGTTACATTCATTTCAATGACTAATTTGCCAAATGTGCATTTGGTGTGGCGAGCCTTCACCTGCTGAGTGCACAGCTATGATAGCAGGAACAACTTCCCGTGAGTCAGTGTCGACTGTAAATATATGGCTATGAGAAAGTATCTGGGGTGGATGAGTGCTAATATTTTACCATTCTTTAAATAACATGTTTGCTTGGAAAATGTTTGATCACACAAGAGTAAGATGACTTGTTTGTTGAAGTATTATTTCTCCCCACTGTGGATGTTATCTACTGTATGTATTATTGTGTATTCTGTAATCTGAATGTGTTATCTTTCCTTACATAACTACGCAGTTTCTTTTGTTTACGTGTTTGTACTTTTACATGCAGTCAAATCAAACTATAATAGAATACAAATTTTGATAGATTCATGTATCAACTGTACCATGGGAGCAGCAATACTGCATGACCAAGTCCAACAAATGATATATGGGCATCATTTGAGGGGTGAAGTTAGCATGACATGGGGATATCTGTTCCCCTACAACATTCCCTGGCAATACTAGCCACTGATAAAATAAGACAAACAGCGCATAGCTTTCTCTGAATGCATTGGCCAAGAAACTAGTGCCCTTCTTTGCAAGCAATTTTTTAGCTGGTCTTCTAATTTAAGAATTTAAATTAATCTAACAAAATTCCTTATAATTATAGATCTTTTTTATTCAAAATAATATCTCAATATGATACACATTTTTTCTCTGTTCATTTGACTATATACAGAAGTGCAAAAAGTCAACCTTCGTCCCTTAGGTTAGAACTCATCATCTGCAGCATTTCTGACTTCACCAGTCCGGGAAAGTCTTTGCTTTCTCGCTCCTAATCTCACTATCCACCAAACATCCAAACACCCGTCAATCTCACTGCTCGTTTTGGCCTGACATTCAGGGCAAACTTAAGAAATATTCAAACAAAAGTACATATCTTTTTGAAATGGATACAGTAGAAAACAATTTTTACTCTAAAACATGGACAATCTATATTTCGATACAATATATTTTCAAACATGATCTTGACTTAAAAGTTAAATGTAATTTTAAGTTGGTTAAAACGTTTTTTGTCTACTCAGAGATGCTGCAGTCGCAGCAAATTAATTGATCTCATTCCTTGTATCAAAAAGGTCTTTCATCAACAAAATTATCTGATAATATAACATCAACTGAAAAAGACATCCAGCTATATGAATGAAGTGAATATTTAAAACTGACTCAACACATTATCATTTATATGGTTTGAAAAAGTTATGAATGTCTTACTACCTCAAAATCTACAACGGCTATATCAATGTTGTCAAGTAATATATAGTAAGGCAAAAAAAGAAAAATCTACAACTACATATCTCAAATAGATTCAAATCCTTAAGTAGTACATAACACATAAGTTCAATGAAATTTAAGAGAGTAATTGTTACTTTTACATAGAGAGAAAGAACGAAAAAAAAGATCATAAGCGGCATGTGAGGGAACTATAAAACATCATTGGTGTTCTTTACCTGCGTGGTGATTGAAAGTACATTTGATTGGGTTGGGACCCATTAATTGTAATCTAAGGCTTTGTTAGGTACATTACAATCGGTAAAGACACACTACACACCTTTGTGAAAACAGAGAAGGGATGTGATCATAAAACTGACAGATGAATGAAAAAGATAAACATGTTTCCTTAATTGTTTAAGAGAGATGCATTTGTAATCCTTAGCGATTGAGAGAAAAACTGTGCTTTGGTTTCCGTAGTCAGATCTGCGAGTGAATAAGAACTCTCGTGTTTTGCTTGGAAATACAAATTAATCCTAAAATTAAATGTGTTGTATTTCGTCAAAAGTGAAAGTTCACTTGGTTATGGGTGGTGAAATTACAACAGGGTGACCAGACAAACAATCATTCAAGTGCACATGTGGTTTAAATGACCTAATAGACCTTTGGGTCTGTTGTTTTGAATTCCCATCAACACATGGCTCAACAGTGCTTCTTACAAACACAGTTTTAGAGTAGCTCCTCTTTAAAAGAAGGGAAACAAGGTAACGCAATGTCAGTTGAAGCTACACCCTCTTCTTCACCAGGCTTTAGAGTCGATGGACTATAGCAACAATTTAATCCCAACAGACAAAAACAACACTTACTCTAGTCTATGAAAAGAGGTATGACAAACTTTAGAAAAAACCCTCCATTTTTGATTTCAAAAGAAAAAAAGAAAACATCCAAAAAAAATTTGGCGAGAAACCCATTTCTAAAACTGATTAATTAAATGAAAAAAAAAAAAACGTTAAAAAACAAAACAAAACACTCACCATGGAGATTCTAAAAACAAAACAATACAAAAAAGAGCCATACAAAACTTTTTACCTTCGGTAAACAAATAACACTGCTGAGATAACACTCTGGTTTTAGCTGTATGGCCTTGATGGCACATGACAAGGTGAGAAAAGCTAGCCTGGCTGTGCTTTCAAGGTACACAGGTATGTTGGTTTACCCAGAACATTCATATGTCCAAGACCCTCATTTCAACATCTAGTTTTACTAGTAGCCGTAAAAACACAATACTGTACATGCCTAATTATTTTGGCGAATAAAATTCCTGTTAAAATTATTGTGCCTTTATTTCAATTCAAATTCAAGGTGCATGTTTGCATTTCACTTGTAAACTATGAAATATGGCTATTGATTAAAAAAATTAAACAGAACAAATAAAAAAAAAAGGAAAGAAAAATCTTGGTCTACTAACGTACCAGCACGGTATGTCGCTTTATGCAACCACGGTCTTGACCTTCTGTGCGTGCAGTAATAATAATAATAATTAGAACGAATTGAGTGCTATGATTTAGTCAGACGCAGAGATGTAGTGTGAACATTTCCCACAGAGGGAAAAACACACTGACCCCGGCACCAAGATATCCTCTTCTCTCGGCTGGACGTTGAATTTGAGAACAAATTCTTCTTGACGTTGATATGTGGGAAGATGGCACAGATCATGTGTTGCACCCTTGATGTTTACACGTGTGATGAGACCATCGCCGTGGAGCGGCTAAGAGATGGCAGACCCTCCTCGTCCCATTGCTTGACATTCTGAAGGTTATGTACATAAAGGCTGAACTCTTTTGGCTTGGACGGTGCCAGCACACATTCATTTGATCTGTAAGAGATGAAGGATTTCACACACACAAAAAAAAAAAAACACAAAAACTGATCACAAGTTGTACTCTATGTGCACACAAAATCAAAGAACATTTAAACCAGAGATAATATGACTCATAAAAATTAAACAAACTCTGAAATGAATAGAGAGAATGTGAGGATTGAAATAGGAACTCACTGTTCTTGAGAGGAACTACATTTGAGTCAAGTACTTGTGACTACTCAGATGATCTGCAGATATTATTGGAATCTGGGGGTAGAAAACAGAAAGGGATTAAATGAAGAATCCCAAACCGAAAAACACTCTAAGCGGACGTCGGCCGACAACACGAACACTGATCAACACGTTTTAACCACATCTTCTTACATTAAGATGAGTTCTCTGCTGAAAAAGGACGGACATGACAAGATAGAAAAAGCAATTTGGCTACAGTTGTGGCACAATTTGTTCAGACGTGATGTGTTGATAAGAATCAACAGACACTTCTGGACAGCAGGGAGGGGGAAGAGGAGGATGGCGGGGAAGGGAAGGGTGAGGGGGACAAAGGGAAACTGTCAGTGAGGTGGCTCCCCCATGCAAACCTAAGTCCTCCATGTTGTTGACCTGCACACCTCAATAAAATGCAGAAAACTGGTCTTGAACCGAGAAAAGTAACATGATGATTCATCCTGCCCTTCTTTTCATTGGTAAAATGAAATTGTGCAATGTAGCTAGCTGCTTACAAAATGCCTTCAACAGAACTGAAATCAAAACTTTGCAAATATTTTTACAGACTGGTTTTATAACTTTTATGACTTAAATAATGAGTATGTCCAGCTTTATAACATGTGGAACATGGTAAAGCTTTGCTTTACGTGCTGGAAGCAGCAGCGAAAAAAGAAAAAAAGGAAAAAAAAAAAGCCAAGCACCAAAGGGCACAGATAGCGACAAGCTGTGCGAATGGCTCTAAAAAAATGTGGAAAAAAACTACCTCATACATACCAATTGCATGTATTCGTTGGTAGTCAACTTTGATAAGGAAGAGTCCTCAAAATGGGAAAGGACAAAAATTGAGGTTACAATGAGGGCACACATTAAATGCAATACAGTATGTTTCTCTAGAAAGACAGATATATATATATATATTCTAAATGTATGAAGCTACAATATGGTGCTTATCGTTAAAATGAAAACAAAATGTGTAAAAACTTGTCACAGTATGATATGTGTATACATGAATACATGTTGGACTCTAGTGTAGGCCAACAAGAGGGAGTACCGCCTTTTACGCAACCCACCCCTCGCTGTAAGACACAAGCATCCCCAGATCGTCCATGTGCATTGAAAGACAGAGATGAGGTAGAGAGAGAGAGAGAGAGAGAGAGAGAGAGAGAGAGAGAGAGAGAGAGAGAGAGAGAGAGAGAGAGAGAGAGAGTGAGGGAGAGAGAGAGATAGAAAGAAAGAGAGAGAGAGTGAGAGAAAGAGAGAGACAGAGAGAGAGAGAGATAGAGAGAGAGAGAGAGAGAGAGACTGAGGCGGTAGAGGTGCAAACCTGATTGGTGGAGGCAGTTGCGAAGGGAACGCTTGTGGCAGATGTGGTGGCTGCAGACACAGAGACTGGAGTACCACCGTGCATCATGGGAACTTTTTTTGGAGGGAAAATCATGTAAGCAAAAATACACAGAGGAGCAGTGTAGCCACATACACACCAGGCAAATGAAGGAAGGAGAGAGAGAGAGAGAGAGAGAGAGAGAGAGAGAGAGAGAGAGACAAAGAGAGAGACAGGGAGTCGGAGAGGGATTCGATTTAACTGGTTCCCTTTCTTCCCTCTGCCGGCGCTGATAAGAGGTCTTGTGATTTGAGAACTCGACAGCTGCAGCCTACTTCCACATTTGTGTGTACTGTTAGCAATGAAATGACCAATAATGTACTGTTTTGATGAACACCAGATAAGAGCTAAGTTAAAAAAAAGTTCTACAAGCAATTACAATTAACATATGAATAATAAAGTGCTGATTTAAGTACATTATGGCAGAGGAGATAAGGGGGAAGGTTATAATTGAACTCCCTCAGTTTTTAAATGGTTTTAAAAGGGGTTTAAACAGGTGTCACGTTAGACCAGCCAAAAGCCAAGTTGAGAACGAGCATGAGAACGAAGTCAAGCAATTAAGTGTACATAGAAAAATTAACAAACAAAGGTCAGTTAAACTAATATAATGAATGACTACAGCTGGAACACAGGTAATATACAACATTTAATTGTCACAATATTTGTCTTTTCTTACGTGGACTCTTGTTTATGCTTCAAATCACAAAAAAGTATTGTCACGCAACCAAAACAGTGACTCTCAGGTCACCAAAACCCATTTAAAAATCACAAAGTGCTGCTGTGTCAGAAGCTCCTTCTGACACGTGCAGTAAATTTCACAGAGTAGCTTTAGCTATGCTGGTTAGATTTTGATGGCGTGCGAGTCACAGACATGAGGTTACAGATAACTGAAGAAGGAAAGCTGGAACCTACCAACGCTGGCTGCAGGTGTCATGCACAATATTGAGCCTGCCCATCATGCAGTGCAACAGGAAGTGGATTGGATAGGGAAGAGAAATCAAAACAGCCCATCACAAGGTTCGTTAGAGTGAGGGGGAGAGATAAGGTGGGAAAAAAAGGTTAATATCTCTTGGACAATCATCAGTGATAGGAAAAAAAGGCGAAGGTGTGAACTCATCATCAGGCAATCTGTTAATCAAATGAGAGTCTAGGATCTAAACTTTTGTCTGAAGTGTAATGCATATGAATGCGTAATACATCAAGAGAGCGATAGTGTTGTTATGATTGTGACTATTAAGTATTAAACATTATATACACACTCTAGACAGAAGAGAGGAAAACAGCGAATGTGTACAGAAGCCAGATTCTGCAGCCTGCCGTTTGTTGCCAAACTGAGGCGTAAGATAACCAATCGTTAACCAACCCGTCCAGCCCTGTTCATCCCAGCTCAAGCCAAAGCCCCAGCTATGTTATCTCAGTGACCACACCATGGACACTTTAATCTAAGAAATTAGAAAACATATCTTCTCTCTTATAAACATCCATCCCTTCCTCACTCAGCCTGCATACGCTTGTAATATTAAGGCAATTAGTAGGCGGATAGATGTTCTAACTCATTCTTACTAAAAAGTGGCCATGCAATGCCATACAAAGCATAATGCACAAATTTGTTGAAGCATCATTAGTCTTTAAACTGCACAGATCTGCACTTTGAGATAAGAAATGGCACTTAATTCAAACCTTCAATAAAATCTAGAGCTTTTGACTATCTTCCTCTATCCAAAGAATTAAAAAAAACAACTAAGTTGGATAGATGGTCCACAATGTTCTGAACTGTAATCTGTCCAACCAAAGCCAAGCGGGAGCCAGGTTAGACTGATCCAGGCATCCTCTGGGTGGTCAGAGCACTAGCTGTGGTTTGCTTTTGGAGCCATACCTGATGGGAGGAAAGCAGCCTGCTGCTGAAACTGCATGCTGGCCAGGGCCTGTTGATACTGGAGCATGCCGGTGTTAAACATGGCAGAGGCCCCGTTGGCTTTCTCCAGGGCTGCCCGCTTTGGCAGGGGAGCCATGACACTAGGGGCGATGCCCTGCCCAGCCAGATGGAGGGAGGTCAGTGAGAAAGAAAATTAAAAAAAAAAAAAAAAAAAGAGATAGAAAGAGAGAGAGGTGCGTGGAAAAGAGAGAGAGAGAGAGAGAGAGAGTGTGTTGGAAAGAGGCAAAAAACGGGAAAGAAAACAAAAAAAGGTACATAACGTTAGAGGACATCATAGAAACAGCATTACAACATCCTTGTGTGTACAACAACAATATCATCATATCATCATCAGTAGCAAGCAAGCAGCAGTCTGACACAAGTACTACACAAGCAGGAGCATGGTGCGTACTGGAGCTACTGGCTAACAAGCATTCATGTATTCATTATTTTATCAGGAAGCTTACTTGGATTATTAACTTTGTACTCCTAGGGCTGACTAAATGCAACATAAGCAAGCATTAACTATTAAAACAATAAGGCTGCTAACAAGAGGTGGAACAGGTAGGAAGCACAGAGAAAGGGAGGCTGCACTGCTAGCTCCATGATAAACTGTGTAAGCCATGTTTAAGTGATGGTTCACTCTCAGACAAATGTCAAAAATGGTCTCAGGCCAAGGGACAAAAGTCAGTTGTGAAAGAAAAAAAAAAAAAAAAATTTGGCCGGTGTCAATATTTACACCGTAAAGCGCACCACATGTGGATTTTATCTCGACATGAGGCCATTCTTGAGGTCTGAATATCTGTGACAAGATTTGATGATGGGAGTGAACTATCATTTGAACTGTAATCATCTGTTATGGTGGGATCACCCCTGTATGATTTTAAAGACTGTTCCTCTTAGCCCCACCCTTATCCATCTGACATGCACTAGCGACACATACATGCACACAGTTGATTTTGAGCTGCTCCACAACACTGACCACTGACTTGGACATAAGACTGAAGCCATGCCACCATTATAAAAGCTCTACTTCCCTAGCCCTCACTGACTTTTGTTAAATAAGCTACAGGTGATGAATTGATTGTGGCTCCTTCTCACAAATTCCACGTTTGAATTTGTGTTTGAGGTGACATCTATGTGAAAGTTGAAAGTCGTTTTGGGGGTCGGATGCAATCTTAACCCCCCGCCTCTTCCCCCCCAAAAAGCCACAATCATTTTATCACGAGCAATAATGACAGATCAACAGGAGGAAAAACAGACATTGCACTGAGACAAAGACAACAAAAATAGCTAGGTATCTTTGGTTAAAAACACTGCTCTACAACAAAGCCACATGCCAAGCTAAAAGGTGAAAGGTCATAGTACCAGGTCAAAGGTTGCGTCGAGGGGTCGCTTCAGTGATTTGACAGCCGACTGAGTCTTAATTAGCAGGCAGCGAGCACATGATGGCAATGGGCCAATGGGGTTCAAGCGCATTAACATAAACCAGCAAGCAGAGGTGCATCATGGGGGCAGCAGTGCAGTTTGGGTATAGGTGAGAAAAAACAAAAACAAATAAAAAAACAAATCATTGGAATGCAATATACAAGGGGATAACAGGACTAAGGCATGCACAGTGTGGACACTAGCTCTACTGCTCAACAGTTAAATGATCATCAATAATCAATGATAACTACCAATCTACATTAGTTATTGTCACACAAAGATGGATGAATATAGCAATGAGGAAATTATTCAATCATTACTTCAAGTGGAATTCAGTATTTGTATAGGACAGAAAATGATATGGAAGCAACAATTTACAGGTTTCTATTTCACTGCGCACATCATAGTCAGTGTCACATTACAATGATTCACCCCAAGCTCTCTGCCTCGCTATGTCAATAAAAGCATGTAGAAAACACTTTAATCAACAGACAGTGTGTGGCTGTGCTATTATTCACAGGTGCAGTTACTGCGAGACAGGCCTGAAAGCACAATGAACCCTTTTTAATAATGTCAAGAGGAAGAGAAGTAATAGATAGGAAGCACAAAACAATGGGAGTCACAAACACGACCAGGCCATCAGAGAGAGATAAAGAGAGGAACTGACTCTCTGCTTGTGGTCTGGGATGAGATGAACAAGGAATGAGACAATCATTTGGTCACATCAGGAAGAAAAAAAAAGCTAAATGCAGTCAGTCATAATGTACCATTGTCTGATCCTTCTTCATATCATCCTGTTCTGAGCAGATTTTACCCAAAACAAACATGCAGACCTTTCACATCTGACCTTGCAAAAAGCAGAACTGAAAAAGCTACGACTAAGAACGTGAGATACTTTCAAAAAAATGTATGTGAGTATGACCCACAGAGCAAAGTCCCTACTGGGTGGCTGATTTATAGTAGTATGAGAATCATAGCCCTGATGTAAAAACGTTCTCAAAATGACTTGCTAGTCCGTTGTGTGGGTGTGAATGAGTGTGACTACGCTTGTCTAGATTGCTCACCATGGCCGCGGCGGCTGTGGCCTGGTTCACCTGGTGCTGTGCAGCCTTAATTTTGGCCTGCAGGTGTGCCGGCGGGTGGAAGTACTTGCACTTTTCCCGGGAGCACCGACCCTTGATGTAGTCCATGCACACGGTGACGGTGTTGTCGTTGGTGTCGATCATGGTGCTGTCTGCAGGGTGGGCAAAGCGACAGTCGTTCTCCCCCCGAGAGCAGTTTCCTCTCTGATATTCCCGACACACCTAAAAACAGAGTGAGATGAGAGAAATGATAAAAAGATATGGAGTTACCGACAAAATCAGCATAGTATGTGAATATAGTACAAGAAAACTCCCGTATAGAACATATGCTGCTTTGTGTATTTGAGTCTTTATGCAGAATATATATCATCTATGACTCATCAAACCTTTACTTTGCCATTATAGTGGGTGTACAGTTACAAAAATCCATTAAGCTTAAAAATGCATGAGACTTGAACTCCAATTATAGATAAAACTGCTTCATAGGATCATATTCTTCCTGCTGTATAAAACATTTCAGGCATCTCTGGGCCTGCCTCATTACAATTTCCTCTTACATCAGCACAAGATCTATGCAGATATATATACGGTCTATTTCCTGTTTAACTGGAACTGCGAGATACGTTATAAAGTTAAGGTTAGGGTTAGAATGGATATTACACTGAGGGAAGTCATGGCTTTACAGAACTTTACCTTAGGCTTACAAAACTTTAACACAATAGACAGAATCTTATGATTAAGTTCCTCTTTAAGAAGAGCTGTGATGTTTGTTGGAGTGTGAGTCTCAGACAGTTTTTGAAGTCTATATATGAGACACCAGAGGGCAGCACTTTCTTTTAAATTAGAGGTATCATGAATGTCTTGGGCATCGGCTCTGCTGTTCTGCTCTACATGTGTCAGCAGTGTATGGTTAAACGTACATAAATGTGTGCTCTATACATGAAATAAAGCAAACAGGTAAATTTATGCTTAGATTTCTGATTTTGTGGTCTGATTTGAAAGAGGAAATTAGTCTACAACGTGTGCGCCCTGATAAATAAACACACACACACACACAGATGCTTCTAGATGATGTACCTTGGATTTTTTTACTTTTACTTTCTTGTTTTGTAGCATTTTTCATTATTCCAATGAAAAAGTAGGCAAACAAAAAATGCTGTGCAGCAAAAATTAAGAATTATTGTCTTGATGTAAAACCTTAACAATCACTTATTCCTTTGCTGTTGCTTTACCGTCACAAGTGCCATGGAAATAATTACTGATCTCTCCGCTCAAATAAATATTCAGCAAGTTCAGGCTCATTATCTGGTATTTGTCTTAAAAGTACTTTGTGAATGATGTTGTAGGAAAGCTCAAACTGTACTGCAACTATACGACGCAGATTAAGTGGTAAACAACTCTTTACAAAGCAGTAAACTATTAATTACAAAACAACTCTGCACTCCATATCATAAACTTACGAAATACAATAGTTAAACTTCTGACAGTTGAATTTTTATTTTCCTTTAATTAGCTTCTACTTTGCATAATACTTGCTATTAATATTATGATTCAGCGCTTTCAAATGCAGTTTGGACAAGTACAATAAAGGCTGGTGTTTTTCTTCTGCTTGTTAAACCACTTGTTAACAGCACTTGTCCTGTTTACAGGCTCATTATCATCCTGGGTGACTCCACTCCCACCAAGAAAGAAATACATCATGAAATGGAGTTTATTAGAGTTTTCCTGGATTTTTTTGGAAGGAGTGGGTTGATTCTCTAGCACATAATGCATTCTCACTCCAAAACAAAATATTCAGAAAACCAGTCAGTTAGTTACCTCAAGTCTATCTGTTCTCAGCAGTTTCTGGGCTGCAGCAGCGGCAGCATTGGGGACTTGGCTGACAGTGGGGCTGGAGGCCATGAGGACAGGGGTGCTGGGCAGGATCTCTGGGGGCATCAGGCCTGGTGACACAGGGCTCAGGTACGGATTAAAGGCTGCGGCTGCAGCTGCTGCTGCTGCACTGGCGTTGGTGGCCAGGCCTGGGGTCACCGAGAACATGGGCTGGAGGTTCAGGGAGAGCAAAGTAAAGATGGCAAAATGAAATTACTGTGGATAAAATGGGTGCATAAACCACTGACTGTGAGGTTTTTGTGTGGAGAAAGAGAGGGACTGATGGTAAGACAAACCAAAAGATTGAAAGAGCCACGCAGACAGTGAAGGAGCTGTATCTGTGTAAGCTTTTACATGTGGTCTCACCGTGGGCAGTAGCTGTGGTGTGTTCATACGTGTGTGTCCTCTCACCATAGGTGGTAGCTGCGTGCCAGGCATCATGGCATTGGCGAGCTGCATCTGCTGGGCCAACATGGCCATGTTCTTCTGCTGGATCAGGTTGTTCCTGCCATTGATCTCCAGTTGGGTCTTTAGGTGCGGAGGAGGGTGCAGGTACTTGCAGTTCTCCCTGGAACAACGGCCCTGAAAGAGGTACGCAGAAGTGACAACAGAGTCAGAATGAGAGATATGCTACAGGTTAGCATGGGTTCACATTGGAAATTTGGTAAACAGCTCGGGTAAAGTTGTTCTGAGAGGATCCCAGATACAAATTTCAGGGCTCATGAAGTCTCTAAGTTGATGAAGCTTATTTGCGAAGTCATCATTTGAGCAGGTCTATACTGTTTTTCCAGACTAGATTGTGTTATTGCAGTACTCCATTAGTTCATGTCATCCCTCCATGTGGACTTATTAAAATAATCCAAGTGAATATGGCAGAAAACAAGCAGATCTGTATTTTTTGTTTCCATTTCAATGTTTGTCATGTGTTTGTGCCAACAAAGATTTTGAAAATGCTGGATTGTGGGGATGTGTTTTTTGTAAGAAGGCCAAATCAAAGCATGCTGCCTTGTTTATACCTAGCTCAATATCAGACACTCAGATTCACATTAGGTCTGGGCTGAGTCTAGCACTAATTGTTAACAGCTTGCCATTTCTGTCAGTCCCTGCAGGGATATGTGTACGTGTGTGTGTGTGTTTGTATGTGTGCTTGCCCCAGGAGGTCATGACTGACACTGTTGCGCTGCTCTCCAGACGTCCAGCTTAGCTACATGTCTGACTGATGCTATAAATACTGTCCACTCATATGATCCCTATATATTGTATCAGCAGTCATCCAGAGGTCACACTTCAAAGCCTTCAAATAATTATCTAAGACAGGGATCCCTTTTTGCTGCCTGCTGTGAGTATCCAATTATACCTTCAGTCTGGAGGGGAGGAGTCTAGGAAGAAAGTCTGACACACACGCACATTCTTTCACGAACAAGAATGCATACATTTCAATGCGTGCACATCGGGGTCATGCTCCTATAACAGGTGGGCCACACACATCATGCAGACGTAAGACAAACACACACAAATTCGTCCACAGTTTAGCAAAGACATGTATTTACTTTCAGCCCTGTGGCACAGCTGAGCTGACTGTGGCAGCCTGTGCTTTCCCTCGCTGACAGAGCTGCCCCCCCCTGGGATTCATCTCAATACTCGGTCATGACTTCATTCCCCTCTCCCGCCTCCTTCACTTTCACTGACACTGGAGCACCAGACAGGTGCAAGAGGAAAGGGGGATGGGGGGTGCAGGCATAAGAAGCATACTTAAATCGCAAGGGGCCTCTTTAAGATTTTTTTTTTTGTCCACTTGTCTGAAGTTGCTATATGAAGTTGTCATTGGATGTCTTTTTTAATATTTCAGATTGTCCTGAATAAAGCAGGTGACAGCAATAAAAATTCTAATATCTGTCTATCTATGTATCTATCTATCTTAGAGGAGACCTATTATACTTTTCCAAAGCTGACGTCAACTCATGATAGATTTCTTGATTAGGTCATCTGCTCCAGGCACAACACGCGAGTTCACTGCTCCGTTTGGCATTTTTCCTTTGTTTTGGGGGTATTCATGGCGAGCCATGACTCGAGTCGAGCTGGCACGCTGTGAGTGTTTTTCCATTACACAGCAGGGCAAAGTAAAATAAGTTGTACCTGTTGGAGGTATGCTGGCCTGCAGCTCTTCATCAAACATTTCACTGTGGCTGTTTCTGCTTGTATTATTCCTCCCTGCATTATTTCTAACTGATACGCTGAACAAATAGCTCCAAATATCTCCATATCTTGTTGTGTAGAACTGTTTTTATTGAACAATAGCGACTGCTATCAATATTTAGTCATTTAAAGGTTTTTAATATGAAGCAGCAAAAGCAAGAAATGTTGGGTTTTCATCAGCAGTAACTTAACATGACTCTGATATGTCTGCCCCTTCCTAAGACTTCCTGAAGCTGGCCAATCTGAATAGAGTGGTCTCATCAGGAGGGGGGCCTTAAAGAGACAGGAGCTAGAATGTGTCACAGGCTCTATGTCCCTCAGTTGCCATTCTTCACCAGTCCACCAGATGCCCTCAGACTTTTCTCCCTGTCTGTTTAGACTGGGCTGAGTGGGAGAAGGACAGATGAGATACTGTTGCTTGTTGCATTGAACCTGTGTCCTGACATTTTACTGCCTTGTTTGGAATACATGTGCTCAATTGGAAGAGCATACAGATCTGAAGTGAGATCTGAAATACTTTTGCCTTCATTTGGTTAAGAATGAGGATGTTTGTTTTGACCAGATTGTTTAGAGAATGTGTTACAGGTTAGTTTCACTGAGCTGCCAGGTTTAGTGCTTTTCAAGCAATTCACAATCTATGTGGTGATGTTTGAGTTTTTGCCCCCTCTCTTTTTTTGGGTAAAAGAATAGATCTATTTTTTGGACTTTAAGGGTTAGTATGTCACTCAGATTATCTTAGCTCTGTAGCACACAGTGAATTCTTGTTTGCATTTGGCATTTTTGGCTGGCATTTAAGGCTTTCTTGAGCCTACTTATTATGTTTTCTGGGTTTTTGGTTTTCTGTTTTTCCTCCTGTGTTCCTGTACTGCTTTTCCCTCCACATCTGCCCTGTATCAGCCTCGTTAGCTCTTCCCTGCTCCCAGTGTTTTCCCCAACTAATCAGCTCCTTCCCTGTTCTCTGTGTAGTCACCCATTCTCCATTCCTTCATTAGTTCAGTTTGTATTTAAGTACTGGTTTTCAGTTCGGTCTTGTTGGATCGTTTGCTCTGTTCTGTTCAGTTTTGCTCTGCCTGCACTCAGACCAGAATAAAGATTTATTCTTCAAGTTCCTGTTGCCTGTGGACCCAAATGTTCTCCTGCATTTGGGTCCACCTGCTCTGCTCCACTCTTCACAAAAAAATGGCCTGTTTCAGACAGAGGCTGAACTGAGGGGCTGCATAAAGGGCAAGTATAAGATAAATAAGGAGTTTCTTTTGATCTGCAAATCATGCAAAGCTATTCTAGTGGAGTCCCAGAATAAAAATATAGAACTGGAAATGTGAATATTAGGCCCCCTTTAAGTAGAGATTTTCAAAGATACCAAAACTATAACACTGAAATACACAAAAATATATAAAATGGTACAAACACCATCTACAATGTTACATTTGACATAAAAGTGCAGTCTTACAAATATGGCATGTTTGATTTTACTATTAGACTCACTATGTGTGTTATATACCTTCAATGTAGCAATGGTGCAAGCAGATAAAGAATATGTAACATTTCTATACTGTATGGAAAAATGTGCTTAAAAGCATGAATAACTTTGACTTACAAAGGAAATTTAAGTACTGCATCAATAGATTGAAGCAACATTCAACAAGTGTATAACTTTCCATGCGGAGGTAAAGGTCTCCTGTTAACATACAAGACTGGCCAGGCTGTATGCAAAAGAAAGACTAGGCCAGCATTAGCACACGGACATCTCGGGCAAGACATCCTTTTTCAGCACATGTATTGGCAATTTCACAATCAATAGCCACAGGTGAGGTTAATTATAGATGTCCACAACTGGCACAACAGGTCTATCCCAGCAGGGGGAGCCACAATCACATGATGTAGGTTACTAAAACATAAAACAATTTATAAAAAATAAATAGAAGATACAAAAACAAAAGGTAAAAAACAACACATATTGCGTTCACTTCATAAGAAACAAGCAAATGAAATCTCCTCATCAACCCATTGGGAATGAAGGTACCAAGGGAGTCTATCCAAGGTTGTATGCAAACTATGTGTACATAAGCTGAGCTGGCATTCAGAGGAATTCTGACACTGACAGAGGTGAGTTTGTCATGGATGTGTGTGAGAGGAGAGGAGCTGAAAGCAGGCTCTAATAGCACTCATCCAGAGAGTGACAATGGCATGCAGTGTGGGGAGGGTGAGAGTGTGTGTGTTACGTGAGTGGTGAGTGGGAGTGTGTATGCAGAGGGGGGTTAGTTGCAAAGGCACGAAGGATCACGTTGCATTCACCCCATATGACCCTTTCCGTAGACCGCTGGATTCACCACTGCAGCAGTGTGTGTGTGTGTGTGTGTGTGTTAAGGTGGGAGGGCTATGTTTGAGAAATAAACATGCGGCTTTAACTCCTGCTTACTACATTTGCCATTCTGCCGAATCATCCAAAGTGAAAGCCGTCTACCAACATCGGCAGCCATTTTGAATAAAAAAATCTGGTCCCAGAAGAGAGAGAAAGAGAGAGAGAGAGAGTGATAGTGACTCTGTGGCGAGAGCTGGGCTGCGTCAGGGAAATTTTAGAACTTGCAGAAGTGAGTAGTGTGGGTCATGACATGCAGGGAGGAGAGAGCAACGGAGATGCAGCCAGAGGGACGGAAGAGGAAGACGTCGCCCCTCACACCATGTTTGTGACTGTTATTGTGACATCAGTGGCCTTGAGGAGCAGCTAGAGACGGTGTCCACGGCAACAGAGCAGCCAGACACTCCCACTCAACAACACAGTGATTCCTAGAATCTTCCCGATCACTGACAGGAACTCAGCCGATAACTGTTCCAAGAGAAAAGGGAATCCAGACGCCACCTGTGTGGGCCTTTTTATGTCTCTGCTGTTAACACAACCATCACCAAAAAGCAGATTCTCACCGCAGCTGAATGATATATTCAACATTTCTTATTGCTAACCGTCTCTTTTCTCTTCATTGAGGGTCCACGAACTGGAACTAGAATTACATTATCTTATTAGAGCGACACAATTTAAAGGTAATTATGCAAATTAAAAATTGGATGTGCTACGGAGACCCATAGAAGGCTTCAAATCACATTTTCATGGCACCGTGAGAAAATACCTGATGAGAATGTGATTAGGGAATAAACTGATTTGTCATCGCTCCTGCTTATGCCAGAAATGATGAAAACAATGAGACGAGCAGCTCCAGAATGATTCATCCATGCCACTAGCTGATTTCCCCCGTGTCAGGTCAGGCTGGTGAATGTGGTAATAGTGCAGTATTTTGCATGTATTTGTCCTCATCACCAAAGTATGTTTCTGAAACAATCTATTTTTGTTTTTACTTAGTTGGCACTTCCCATTTTTTGTGTGTTTCTGAGCAGCTGCCTTAAACATAACAGCAAGCTAATGATCAGTTTTGTGGCGGGCTAGAATTACAAAATGACAAAATTCAAAGATAAATAATACAGAGTAGATTATATTAAATTACTATTAATATTACATACTATTAAATACTATTAATAAAATACTAATAATATTACTAATTGTTTTACTATTGGTACATTTAAGTGTCCTGTGATACAAACAAATCATATCTGACAGTAATTGCTTTGATATTAGATTAAATATCAAATTGTTTCAGATCTCTTGTGGGAAGAGAATGTATTTTCACTGTTCATTGTCATTCACAGTTTTTTTTTTTAACCTTCATTTTAAACGATAATTAAATGATAAAATTGAATAAGTGCTCAGTTTTGCTACTATACAATAATATATGATGTTATGCATATCTTCAAAGTGTGCATCTGTGTCAGCACCGTTTTTCTCCACGTGCCCCCACTGCTCTACTGAACCTTCCCTGCCTTCTCCAAGTTCAGTCCAGGCTGTGTTTATATACTAATATGAGTCTGTGTTTCTCCTGGTGAGATCAGACTTGCCAAACTCCAGGCCAAACTGGAAACAATAATCCCGCTGGCTACCGTGCAGTCTGATTGATGATAAGTTGCAAAAACATGTCCCACCCTGATCGCCCTCTTTTTCTAACTCGGTCTCTCTCTCTCTCTCTCTCTCACCCCGTAGACACACACCCTGCTTTTGTGACTGTGTGGGATTTAAACAAACAATGAACCAATGTATAAAGAATGCTGGGTGGGGCTGCATCCCATCCTTTCGAGGAGAAGAGATGAAGCATGCAGCGAGATGAATCAATGCACATGTGTGTGTGAGAGGGGAAGAGTGAAGCTGTGCAGAGGTGAAAAAAAAACTGGTTTCTACTTAAGGGAAACAGCATAATATATCCAATAAACTGATAGTTCTCAACGTCTTTGACTTGTGATCTTTTAAAATGAAGCTACACCTACTACTACACCTTCTCAAAGTCTGCATAATGTTAATGAGCTGTTACCAGTTTAACCAGTATTGTTTTTTTCAGATAGTTTTATTTGAATAATTCATAGAGGCCTGAGGAGGTATAACTGCCCACTAGTAATAAAACATAGAAAAATAAAAAACTGTGTAGCAGAAATATGCTTTTTATTCTGGTTGCTACACTGTAAAACATGTCACGACCCCTCAGATCTATCTCAGATCACTCATAATTCCTTGAGCCTTAAGGATTAAAAACATGGAAAATGATTTATTTTTGTTTTGTATCACTGTTTTGAAGCCTTGCATATGTGTATCCTGCATATATCACCACTTTCATCATGCACTAAAATCACAGATACGCTTTATCCCAATCTGCTTTCCTTCCCTATCTTTGATGGTCCGGCGTTGTGGTGTGATGTTATGGTGTGAGACTCAGTTGTGTTTGGTTGTGATGTGAAGCTACACTGTTCTCTGCCCTGCGTTCCAGTGACTTCTGTCTAAACATACACAGAGATGAAAGCCCTTTCTCCTCACACACACACTGTGAATGATGCTTTGTTCTGCTGGAGAGCAGCAGAGACTCAAAGGACCAGACCCAGCGGTTGGTCTCTTTGTCTACCGTGTACTCAAATATGACATGAAATATAAAACACATGAAGTCAGGCCAATATATTGACAATGTGCAGATCATTTTACTTGGCATGTAAACTGAAATTTCCTGAAAGACAGTGAACTAGCATGCAAATTACTGACAACACGGCAGTCCAAAAACTATATAAGAATATGTAGATGTGTTGGTGTCTTATCTTAAGTAAACTGGCCTTCATTAAGCTACCAAAAAAAGTAATCAGCTATTCCCAATCAATAATACCCCTATACACTAAAGTACAATTGATTTCCTTTCTGTTTTTAGTCACTTAATGCAGCATTAAATTAGCAGCAAAGTTGCTGAAGAGGGTGAAGAAGACATCAGGGATCTTATGTGGCTGTTTCTTGCTGTGGATTGCATTTCTATATCAGACTATGAACACACACACATACCCTTGAGATTATGTCTATATCTCCCTGCTGGGACTCACTGTACATAGTGTATCCGTGCTGCGCAGCTTAGTGGTCAGGGAGTTGATGTGACCAGTGGGGCTTATGGAGATGTGAAGGAGGGAGGGAGTGTTAATCTATGATAATAGTTACAATATGCCCCCGGTGCCGCATTACCACCCTCACCAAACAACGACGGAGAGAAAAAGGATTACAGACTGGAATACAGCTACAACACAGACCACACAGAGAGCGATAAAGTTAGCCAGATAAATAGGACACGTTTGTGGGTGATATTTGGGAGGGAAATTTGAGTGGATTTCAGGAAATGATTTGAGGAAATACGGTACGAACTGCAAATGACAGCAGACTGATGTTTATACGTGAACCTACATATGTATGCGTCACAGCAGCATAAAACACAGACCTAGCTATTTACGTGAACGGACTACACACATATGCACACGCAGCTCTACAGCATGAGTAATTCACACTTGAGAGGGTGTTGGTTCTCAGAAATGCCTCAGGTCAGATGTCACGTACACAGGAGCCCTGCATCCAAACTTAGACCTCTCTGTTTTTTTCCTGACATCCCCCTGCTCTCTGTCTCTTGCTATCTATTTTCACACAAACAAACTTTCATGTGACTTTATTTACGCCAATTTTTTTTTTTTTCTCTCTACAGCCTCTGTTCAGTAGGGCAGAGCTTCTTCTCCTGTGAGGGCTAACTTAAAGTTAGTCCCACACTTTTCATTATCAGTAATAACATAATGATCGCACAGGTATTGATTTGAGCAGCAGCACTTCATTAAAGCCATCCAGTACTCGCAGTGTGAGTACGCGGGGCGGCGTGAGAATGTTCATTTAATCATCTCCGAGCTACACTTCCCAGTGGGAGAGAGAAAGAAGAGTCATTGCGTAGAAATCACAAGGTCCAGGCGGCAGTGAGGCGTCAATAACGACTCTGTTGTTTCTGAAATGACTGAGGTGTGCTCTTTTCTCGGTGTTTCACAAGCTGAAGATCAAAGCCTGCCATTTATCTTCATCAGCCATTTCAAACTTAAAAATACCTAATCTAGTGACATGTGAGACTAATGGTTAGATTACGCTTTTAGTGCCTTAACTCTTTCTTGAACAGAAAGTTCTTCTTAGAAATCATCTATAATAATAGTAAATGTACTTTTACAATTCCTCACTATACACACTTGTGTATTTTACAGATGTTTTTTTATTAAAATCATTACAGGCACATGCTTTAGGTGAGCATTGAACTGCAGTCCTAAATAAAAAAAAATAAATAAAAATTCGATGAAATTTGTTGTAGAGAGATTAAAAAAAGAGGGGAAAGCGATCATAAAACAGAAGTTATAAAGGCACACAGAAAGATGAGAGAAAGTATACTGTATGCTTTCCCCGTCTTTCTGTCTTTCTCATCTCTTTTATGCAGACTGCATTCTTGTTTCTACAGCTTCAGAGTGGCAGCTATGCAATGCGTCTTAAAACTTCAAAAGCTGAAAAAAACTTTAGAGACATGTCACTACTCCTTTTCTCCTTTATACACCTGTCTTTGATCCCAGCTTTCTGTTCTCCCTTTCTAACCCTTACCACCAGCACCATCTGCACAGTGTTTGATTCCTCCTCAGTTCTGTGACACCTGGATTGTAGAAACACACACACACACACACACACACAAAAAAGTCTCTTCCATCGGTGGTAAAGTAATAACTATGATTAATTTGGTTTGCAGCTCTAACAGATTTAATCTG
Source organism: Thunnus thynnus (assembly GCF_963924715.1). NCBI lineage: Eukaryota > Metazoa > Chordata > Actinopteri > Scombriformes > Scombridae > Thunnus > Thunnus thynnus. The sequence continues at coordinate 14,407,121 of NC_089528.1, forward strand.
GCATGTATTATGCTAATCTTATCTCAAAGACTGTAATCCTATCCACAGCTCTAATCCCACTGTCAACTGGCCTAATCCTGTTTCTGCGTGCGATTATCTCCTTTGGACTTGGCACGAGCAGAAACAGGATGTTTTCACCCTTTTTCTTTCTCTCTTCCTGTAGTATGACAAGCGATTTAGCCTAATATTGATTCTTCATAATTTTTTTTTTCTTGAAAAGTGAGAAACAAATTGACAGTGAAGTAGGATCATTCAATTTATTTCTGAGGCTTTTCACTTGCTTCACAAATTATGTACAGATGTTGATATCCTGACAGGAAAGCATTAAGAGGAATGAATGACTATATTATTTTCTATCACATTAGGACTATTGCAAGTTTCTTAACAATCTATATTTATTATCATTACAGTTGTCAATAAGTGAATAGTCTGAATATCATATTTAACGGGGAATAGCTACAACAACCAACATCTAAGCACTGCCATCCAACCGAGGAGCCTCAAGTCCAGTCAGGAAGTCCTGGATTTTTAACTGGTGATACTGATCAATCCAGAAAAACATATAATAGTAAACCAGTATGAGAAGAAGATGGAAATGTCAGGTGCTGAGGCATAAAAAAAATCAATCATTACATTGCCGTTATTGATCATTTAGATATAACTGACTAAAGCTGTTCCATTAAGCATTATTTGTTATTAATGCTAATGATACTGATGCTATATAAAGCAATATATTGTGTAGTTGCTGCCAGAATGAGTAAGAGACAGTTTACATGGTGCATAAAGTGTAAAGAGAGAGTAAAGCAGTTTGTGTGTGTCACTTGAAACTAATCAGGGCTAACATTAATTGGACCTCAGGTGGTTTCGCTGTTTCAGGTCAAAAAAACAAGGACACATGATGGATCCTGATTGGCAAAGATGTAGACAATATTGGCTGTTGATAACAATTTACTAGAGTTTTAGCTGAATATCACATAAAACTTGAACTAGGTTTTATGGAGCTTTGTAATAGAGTTTATTCCCCTCTCCTTATAAAGAGTATTGAGAGGAATCAGGAACAGTGAATCAAAAAAAAAAAAAGAAAAAAAAAAGAGAAAAAGTACGGTAATTAAAACCAACGCCGTGGGTTTGACAGGCCCAGACACTGTGTTTCTGAGAAGGAATGCATTTAAAAAAAAACAAAAAAACAAGATAGTCGCACAGAGAGAACAACTGAGCGAGAGAAAAAGAGATGGACAGCTATCAACTATGTTTTTCCTTGTTGCCTCACATTTTCGTGCCTTTCACAACTGTCACCGGCAGGCATATCATCATGTAGCTTCTGGCATCAGCTCTTTCACGTTCGGCAGATAAGGGGCAGGGTAAACTTGACTGACGGACCTAACAGCTGGCGAGAAGGAGGGGCAGCCTGAAAAGGTGTTGAAAGAGTAGAGCTAAGCGTCTAGCTGTGCCCTCGAGCTCCTCTATCACCTGTCTAATGGGAGGATAATGGGTGATCTCACTGACTGGATATGTGACTGCATGGGAGAGGTAATGAAAAAAAGCCCACAAGAAAGAAAGGTCAAAAAAAGAGAGAGTCAAAGACAGAGATGGATTGATGTGATTAGGAAAAAATTAACCAATTATAAGGCTGAAGGTACATTGAGACTAAAAAACCTTTTCACCCCTTATCATCCATCCTTTTATTTCCCCTTAAGTGGCTTTAAATTGGAAAAATGATCTTATTCCAGATTGTCTGACAGTATCATATAGCTTATATTCTCTGGTAGCTTATTGCAGCTTTTCATTGAAATTATATGATGTTTGAATTGAGTGAAATATTCAAACCCAAGACTCCATGTGCTCTATTCTCCTGAAAACTGTGCACCTGTGCATGCACCTCTGCCAACTAAAACCACAAAAAATGGCCCTGCATCTGTGATAAGAGGTTGTCAGAGCAGGTGTTAATGCAAACACAATGCCAAAGTGCCAAAGTTAGCACCAAAATTGCACTGTGCCGGTTAATCAGCATAAACACCGCCTGAGCTGCGTCTCTCCTCCCACCTCAGTGCAAACATATTAATTTGGAGCCAGGAAATTATGAAACAGGCGCTGACACACACACACACACACACACACACACACACACAAAAAATGTGCATAAAGACTAAGGGAAAATAGAGCCGCGTGTTTTCTAATGCAGTGTCATTTCATGAAATGGGCATACATGTATTCTAGATGTCATGCATGTATTGCAGTGTATCATTTTGCACACATTTATCCAAAATTTCCAACATTTCCAAATATGTCAGTAGGTTTATACATTTTCTGGTAGAACAGGGGTTAAAAGTGCTTATGACAGAAATGGTTGCAAGCTTGTTACCAACATTTTTGTTGCACTCACTTTTAGTTCCACCACCAAATAAGGTGGTTTAGATAATACAGTAGGGCTGCAACTAACGATAATTTTTATTGTACTTGAAGTTGAAGTTGCCACGTTCCCAAATATCAGAAATTACTTTGGCAAGTACAATTTTATCAGATAATGGCCAAAACAACAAAATTAAGGCTGAAGTTGGAATTTTGATTTAATAGCACTTTTGATAGCTTTCACAGCCTGGTTAAATGTTCCAATAGAGCTAATTTAAATGCCCGAGTTGTCAGAGTTGGTGCAGCAGGACCATAACTTAAGCAGCATAACGTTTAACTTCAAATTCCTATGTCACAAACATTTAAAAGGTGATACTGTAGCTAAGCCTATGCAAAGTTGGTCTGAATGATGTGTTTAAGGAAATATAGATGAGGGCTGATTCTTTTTTACAGTACGTGTGGTTATAAAAAGCTTTAGTTTCACAATGTAAAACTTCCAGTAAATGACAACGCTTGCTCTGTTGTCATATCCTGTCTTAAATAGCTGCTGGAAAATCTACACACTACAGCCAATAAACATCTGTGTATAATAAACACCTCGATATAAATTCACTGATACAAACCAAGTGACATCATCAAGTGCCCATTGACATTTATGTGTCTGCTTACTGATTTAGAGTTTTAGATTATGTAACACTGCAATCTTGGCTTCGATATCTCAGTATTTGTAGTAGTGAAGCAAACAAACCCTCAGGCTATGATATGAGGTTTTATGGTATGTCTGTATGCTGAGATGGAGAGAAAGAGAGAGAGAGAGAAAGCGTAAGGCTAGAGAAGTAATCATTGTATCAGTGGTGTTATAAAGGGACCCAGTGTGATGGGGGGACAGGGACGGCTGACACTGAGAAGAAAAGACAGGCTGTTGTCGCTAATCTTCCGTCACATAAGCTCACAGACAAAAAGCACAGCCGCGTTGATCTGACAAGGATGTACGCACCATAGAAAGAGCAAGCTAAAGAAAGTCTCAGTGTATGTTTATTTTAGTGTGTGTGTGTGTGTCTGTGTGTAGGCCAGGATTAGCCTGGTCAAAACATAAATCCCTCTAGCATAAAGACACAAGAATAGACCGATCAACACCTGGAGACAGAGATGTTAAAGACCCTGCTTTCTAAAATAAAACCCCCCTCTGTGTGACTCAGCTTAAACCTAGTGAAACCTTCTCATTTTAATCAGCTTCAGACACGACTGAGCACGGCCACACGGGCGACACTGTGATATAAGCAGCTCCCTTTTAAAAAAAAAAAAAAAAAGCTGTATCTTACGGATGACTGAGTCCTCGCCTTGTTAACTTAAAGGTGAGAAGTATTCATTGTGGATGCACCCACAGATATATCCTATTAAAAATCCAATTAGGATGGAGATTCCATGCATCGACTGCAGAGGACAGAAGCCCATATGGATCCAGGAAACGGTGTCTGTCTGAATTATAGCATCACTGCAGTACGCTCACTGGAGATTAGCGAAGCGCTACTGAAAACAAACCTTCATCCTTCATCCTGAAAACACATTTGACTTGGTCAGATTCTTATATTATAACACTGCGCGCAGGTGTCCTATTTCCTTTTCTTCTCAGTGTTTTCTTTAGGCTAGTCATTTTTGGCAAGAAGCCAGTGAAGCGAGCAGTGTGAGGATCACACGTCTATGAGTGGATTTGGATTCCACATGCCCATCTGCGGCTGCTAAACACTGCATTTGGATTGTGTCTGAATGTGGCACAAATCTATTTTGACAATCCAAGAAGGAAGTTTTGGCCTGTTTTAACCTCCGTAATGCAGATAGTTTAATACTTAATATAATTAATAATTATAATCTCATAATTTACACTCATATGAATTTGATTGATTTAAACTAGTCTAAAATAAGAATATGCTCAGCTAAGTTACACTCTCCAAACACACCAAACTGTGCCATGTTGTTCTGGTTTATCGCAGTTCATCAACTGTTGCCTACACGTGGCCATGTGCAGTGTGTCTTTTAATGCACTGTGCGGTGTGTGACAGCAGTGTGAAATACACATTAGCCCTTTGAACTCAAACCCATATGCTAACACACACAGAGCATGATGTGTTGATTTTACTGCCCAGAGATTGGCTGGATAATTTGTTTAAAATCATAAAAAACACTGTCGACTAGCAACGCGGCTAATATTTACCGCACATGTGTGTCTGGCCAACCACCACTCACTGTTTGTGTGTGTTTAACCTGACTGTTCTATCGAGCCACTGAATATAAACAGGCTGTCAAAATATGGTCAGCAAAACGAGAGGAAAGACAGATAGAGAAACAGACAGTGAGACAGAGAGAGAGATAGAAAGAGAGAGGCAGAGAGAGATAAATAAGAGGTATTTACCCGCCCTCTGCTCTGCAGGAATGTAATCTTGGCTCAGACCAGTAGTAACACAAAGGAACCCGCTGCAACAGCACCACTAACACAGATATAACACACACACACACACGTGCATGCGCGCACACTTTGTCTCCTTTTCTTACAACTCAGACATGATGACAGTGGGTGTGTCAGGCTGGCAGGTAGACCAAGTACAAGGTCTATACTGTGTGTGTTACTGTGTGTATAGTTAAACGGTTACCACTCCTTTTTTTTTTATGACAGGGACGGCTGTGTTGTGGGAAAACAAGGACTTGCTGCTGCTAGTGGGTTCACATAAGGTCGTGGTTAATGTCATATCAGCCCCTAAACTTGCACCATATGCGTCTATGTTATATATATACGGTCTATGGTCAATGAATGTGTATGTGTGTGGTTTTACCAGGGTGTAATGTGAACCATCCTGTCCAGGGATGGGTGTGGCCTAAAGTAAATGAGGCAAAAACCAGACTGAGCGGGAAGTCAAGTAGAAGGAGCTACCAAGATGGGAGGAGAATGAAAACAAGCAACAGAGGAGAGGAAAATGAGTGAGGGAGATGTGGACTAGAATAGGCTTGCGTTAAATCAAAGTAGGATGGTACAGTACTTGAAAAAGGCTGGCAGATTACCTCTGTGTGGGTGGGGTGGAGCAGCGTGTTACAGTTCATTTAGTGAGAAACCTATATTATTTCAGACTCTTTCTAGTATAAACTAATGAGGCAGGCATTAGTTCACTTGCTTCTGCAACCTGAGCTGACTATTGTACCCCAATCTGATTAGGAATGGTTTAGTGGAGCAAGTAGAAAACACAAAACACAACTACTGAGGGTTAAAGCAGGTTACTTCCACCACATATCATGCGCATTTTAAACTCTCCTTTCTGTATTTTTATCAGATACAATGCAATTAAAGGCGCCACATTCTGCATCACACCTGTTTCTTCACTTATCTGTTTGCTTGCATATAAATATTTAGCTGCAAATATGAGCCATTTATAAAGACTTAGAATCCACGTATCTTACCTAACCTTTCTGCTCAGTAGTTAATCATTAATAGACAAAGTTACAAAGCTGACTTTAAATCAGGGAGTCTAGGCGGCCATTATCCTTCTACAAATATTTACCTCACTTTGACATAGCTGTGCTGTCTGCGCTGCACCAACCAGATACACAGGCAACAGAAAGGGCTGCACTCTGGGGTTAAGGCCAAGTGTAAAGCCAATGTGCACACACACACACACACACACACACACACACACACACACGACAACTCAGTTTTAATTCTGTGGCCTAGATGAAAACTTGGTTCTGATTGATTGTCTTGCTTGAGGGTATATTCATATCTGATTACTGCCGTGAACATCTTCCAATGAAAAATTGCAATTTCACTGTTTTTGCTATTTCTGGTACAAATATATTCCCTGCTCTAATTCCCTCAACATGGGCTCTTAAAGCGTGGTCTAGTGCAGGACACATGTTTTTATGTGCGAAACTGTGTCCTTAATATGTGTGTGTGTGTGTGCGCGTGCACCATGGTAAAAGGAGGGAGTGAGAGTGGCTGTTGGGGAAATGACTGGGTTTGGGTGTGACCTGCTCAGCTATGCACTGGTGATCATGTGAGACCTGTTCTGATTATACACTCCTCAAGAAGAAGGTCGATCCTCTCTCATGGGCAGAAAAGTGTGTGCACATGTGTCCAGGAGGGTGCATGAGTGTGCGTGGGAATATGAAGGGGGTGCAAGACAGAGTACCGGGGAGTGACGTGGCTTCATGTAATGCAACTAAACTGAGAAATTGTCCTATTTCAAACACTCAACCTGTGTGAAAGTGAAGTAGGACAGGTGATGTGTTTGTGGCTTGACATAACAGGAAAACCGTAACAATGTGGTGAATGTGTCTGTGCTTAAATGTTTGTGGTTTAGGTCTTATCTTCTGGTGTATACATGCCGCTAACGAATCAACAGCCTTCGCTTCTGATTTCCTCCATCCTCTTTTTCTCTCTCTTTCGCTCTCCTGCTGTTTCCACTGTGGGTTTCAGAGACCTGCTCTGTTTTTCATTACCAGTGGAAAAAATGGGGCGAACGGTTAAAAAAAGGCACCCATCTCCATTAATACACAAGTCCTAGAGGAAAATGAGTCCAAACTACTAAAATAGGCCCCTTGGTTCCTTCAAAAAGCCTTCATATATCTGCCAGCTACTCCTTTCCAGTAGCTGACCTTTACCTCAGTGTGAATGACAATTTAAACATATGCTCACATATTGAATATGTATTTCGCCTGTAGATAAAACCTCCACTACTTTCTCAGTATCTCTACATGTCTCTACATGCGGTTAATGTCTTGAAATGAGGGAGACATGACATCCAGATAGTCAGAACATTTGTGATTCATCTGTGCATGTTTTTGTAGCGTTTACATCGCAGCTGAAGAGGTTTAAATGATATTTTTGATTTCTTGGGTCTTATTTTTGTAGTTTTGGCCACCATGTCTATTGGTTATGATGACACTGTCATCACCAAAATAATTTCTTAGAACATAACGACTTTGCTAACACAAGGTCAGACTCAGCAAGAATCACAACCAATCAATAACGCATTTTTAAACTTCTAAACAAGCAAGAAGTCCTGCAGAAGACCCACAGTGGTTTAAACGTTGTCACGTCCATGTGGAATTGAAGAAGATTTGGAAATAAGTTAGCAGTGTGCAGGTACTCTTTTGTTAAACGTGTAAACAAGTCAATACTTAAGCCATATTTTCTATTTCTTTATGAAGAAATAAAAATAAAAATGAGCCCACCTGTAATGCTGGTAAGAAAAAAGTACAGTAAGACAAAATTGAATTGGCAACTTGGTCTGTATAGATCTTAACAATTAAAAAAAAGAAGATACATCGGATATATCATTTAATTTAGCCTACTATTTTGACACTCTCACACACACACATACACAAACACAAACATGCACTGGTGTTAGCACAATGTGAAGAAACTTGGGAAGAGTTCAGCTTGGGCCTGACAATGTTCCTCTGTCCACATCTGGCTATAAACACTGTTCTCTGAGTTGACTCACACACACTGTCCTCATCTTAACCCTGCCCTGCTCACACACTGCCAATGACCACGAGTCACCAATGTCTGCAGGGGCAGAATACAAACAGAAGTGAAAACACACACACACACACACACAGCCAAACCTGTGTGTGTTTGTGTGTGTGCGCGTGCATGTGTGTCAGTACTGGAAACTTAGGGTTGAGGTCCGCCCATCTCTAGAGATTTTGCGTGGCGATAAAAAGAGAGATTGTGAAAGACGGGGAACGAGGGAGAGAGAAAGAAAAAGAGGTGTTTGCTTTCCTGTTGCTGCCTAAAAATGGAAAATTACTGCATACAGTGTCCCAGATCTGCCCCCGACACCTCACTCACTAACTCTTTAACATACATACTCATATAGAGACACACACACAAACCCCCTCTAACTGCCCCTAGGCCTCAACACAGGAAGTGGTTTGACTGAGTGAGAACTACATGATGACGCTATCGCCTCCCTCCTCTCTGGCTGTTGAGATGTGTTGTGCTCAGGGCATCCATATGAGTTTGTACATGTGACATCCTATTCATCTGTGTTTTCCTATTCAAAAACTGGCTCACAGCAGTGTTTGTCACTTCCAGAGGGTCTGTGCTGATGTAGTAAATTCAACTGTGTGGGTATACAGTGTAATCAGTTGGAAATATGACTGACTACTAAATGACTCCTGTTTGAAATAAATGCAGTAAACACCGGCCCAAACATTTCAGCCTGTCCTAGAAAATTCCACAGTGCAGTGTTGCAAACGCCTGACTTCTGCTTCCTGAAACTAAAGAGCTGAAACTCCCCCCCCACCTCTCTGTGCCCTTGATCACATGTTGCAGTCACCCGACCAGAAATGGGCGGGACAAAAGAGAGCACATGCCGTGGCCAGATGGTCCGATCTACCATGATGTGGACTGTAAACTACTGCTATTTCCAGTTTGTTACTTTATTTATTCATACAGTCTCTAATCAGTGGTCTATCTCTTGTTTGTCTGCCTGTCTGGACTCTGACCTCCAGACTTCCTGTTCACCACTTCTCCTTTTTTACCTTGAGTGAGTCGAAGCAAGCGATGACCCGTCCGTTGTCCACCTGACAGCTCTTGGCAGGATGAGCGAACTTGCACTCCTGGTCGGAGCGTGAGCACGTGCCTCTCTGGAACTCCCTACATACCTCCAGTGTCAGCCACTTTGTGTCACGGATATGTGCTATGTTCATCGCCATGGCGACACGCTGGCAAAGAGTATTCCGAACTGAGATCTGTTCAAGCGTGAATAAAGTACCTCTAGTGTTTTAATCCACAACTTTTGAGTTCTTTTATGTTTATGTATTGATGTTGTTACTGTCCGTGACACTTGTGTGTGAAGTTGAAATGAAACATTCAAAACAAGTTCCTATTGATTGTGAAGGCTCCTTGTCCAATGTGAAATGTTGCAGGACGACGTTTCGCTGTGAATTTTACTGAGTCATTTTCCTGATCGATTAACCACTGAGGAAGTGATTATATCCAGGAGACGACTTGGCCTAACAATTAAGTTGCCACTCTTGGCTTTGACGTTTCTCTCTCACTGTTTATTGCTTGCTGATCCGTTTCATCACCAATATTCACAAGCCAAGGTGGCAAACACCTCTGGTTAGGTGCAGTGAAGCAGGCAACAAAGGTGATAGTCTGGGTGTAGCCTGCTACAGGAAGGTTAAGGACACTGAGGACCAAGTGGAGGCTTAGAGGGTTGAAGGTGAAGGTTAAAGGCAAGGTGTGTGAGATGCTGCGTGAGCCTTGTGGTGTCTTGGGCTGCTGTGGTAAGGCTGGTCAGCTGGTGGAGAGCAGTTGGCAGCTGGGCCGTCTGGTGAGGAGAGCTGAGGCTGGAGCCCGGCTGTGAGGAGTGGATGGTGATGGTAGTGGATGGACGAGCGGGTCGGAGCGAAGGCTGTGAGGAGGGTGTGGTCGCTGTCCTTGTACTTGTGTTACTGTGGCAGCAAGCGAGCGAGGCAGGGGGGAGGGTGGAGCTTCAGCTGTAGAAGCAGGTCAAAGCTGCAGCAGACATCAGCGAAGGCACTTCCTCTGGGGGGAGAGAGAGAGAGAGAGAGAGAGAGAGAGAGATAGATAGAGAGGAGGAAAAGACAGAGAGAAGAGAGATTAGTCTGATGATACACATCCAAAGAAAACTTTCAGGTTTATTTTCCCTCTCGTTTATCTTTCATAGGATGTTCTGACCTGCAGCATTTTTTAAAATCATGCCACTGCTTAACTATGCAGCTGTGGCAATGAAGAATATGTAAAAATGTCAGAAATGCAGGGTTTGTCAGCTAAAACAAATAAAACTTTCACCCGCCCTGTGCTCTAAACACACATGGTGTGCACACACGCTCATCACGCCACGCCACACAGAAACACACACTCACACACACAGACAGAAGTGCACAAAGCAGCCATTCACAACTTTCCACCAGTTCGACGCAGGAAAATCAGATCAAATCCTGTATCACTTACAGTCGAGTACAGCAAAGCCGGCCATTGCATATGTGTTTAAAGGTGAAAGAAAGGAAGAGAATGAAAGCAAGGGGGAAGTCGAGGCAGGGCATGAGGGAGAAGAGGTTAGTCATTTCCCTTCTTGCGAAGCGGTGTGAGAGTGGGGACCAATGAGAGCTAGCAGAGTTGCAGCAACATTCTGGGCTGAGCGCCAGGTGAGAGCAGGGGGAGGAGCAAAGAGGAGGCTGACCTGCCTGCTGCTAGGGAAAGAGAAAAAGAGAAAGACACAGGCTGAACTAATCACTCTGCTCACTTTATGTTTTCCTATGACAACCAATGATCACCCATGCACAGATGATACATTTCTCTCTCAAACAACCTTCATAAAAGATCCTAGATAACATTATTCACAGTGAACTCAAGCATCCAAAATAAGAAATACCACCATCATGACAGCAAGGTTTGAACTTGTCTGCTGTCATATGTTTATTATTTCACTTTCATACACCAAATTACCTATTTATCACATGCAGAAGAGATGACTGATTATGGAGAGTTTTCTGTTTTGTTCAGAATGTTGTAGTGTTGCCAGTGGTTTCTATTTTGGTGAACCCATTGTACAGTGTTTGCTAGCGGAATTTGAATGACTGGGCTCCTGGGGGCCCATTCTGCTCTTATCGCACCGGCAGGGTAACTCACCACACCCTTTGTAGAGAAATCGCTTTTCCCAGAACAGCATGTGCACCTTCAGCAATGCTACTGCTACTAACTTTACGGCACTGCAACACTGCAACACGCTATATCAGAGCCCTGCAGCAGTGCAGCCCAGGTCATGATGACCCAGCAACATGGATAAATGTTTAGAGAGAAAGAGAGAGTGAAGGAGGAACTGCTTTGGTTCACCTTGGATGACCCCTGCGGTAGCAAGAATGATACGATAGCTACAAATGACCTTTGCATTGCAAGCATAATCATAATACAAACGCTACAACCAACGCCCTGCCCATATCATACACAAAACCACGTGGCAAATTATCTTCCATATCACCCAATTCAGAAGGAAGACCAAAATAACTGAAAGCTTCAATAAAACACAAACAGAAAAGATCTATTTCTCCTCTCTTTTGTACCAGACTCAATATTTTCAAATGACAGATAATAACATTTTATTAAATGCTGCTATTTTTTTAGTGAGACGCCGTAATGTTTCCTTGTCAGTTTTATAGCTTTTTCGGGCCAAGAAACATTTTTGACTAAGACCGACTGGATTGGATGTCTTGTTTTGGAATTTAACTGGTGGTCCAACATGCGCCATGTCATTTTTTGTTTATATGACTATGAGCATGTTTCTATTCCCACGAACTTGGGCATTCATCATTTCATCTTCATTGCTGTGAAAATGTCAACTCAGCCGAGTCTGAATTTTCTGAGTAACCCAGTATGCCCCAAGACCTGTGTTTTTAATATTTTTTAATGTTGATGCCACATGTACTTATTTCTCCAGCTGAGTTCAGGTGAGGACAGACAGAACTTAAGCCACATCTGGACACCAGCTAATGAGGAGGTATAGAGACATCTATGATAATTTTTTTTTTTTTTAATTGAAGGCACCAGGGGCTGTCTTCAATCAAATGAGAGAATGTGATGACTTCATGCATAAAAAGCTGACACCCCCTGTGTTCTGTCTGGCCGCCTAATCTGTTTCTATGGTTTCTATTAAAGTCAGACCAGCACATATCTGTGAGGGGGTGAAGATGTAGTATGATGTAAGACGGTGCCAAAGTGATAATGAGCGCTCATTATGATCCATCATGTCTGGACATGGACATCCTTCCCCTATTGATTTCTTCATCTGGATGGTCTTTCTTGTCAGTATGCCACTCCCTCGATCTAATTCCACTCTAACTGTTGCTGCTGTGAGTCACGAAGGCATCCATTTCCGATAGGTGACTGTATAATATGATCTACTCCGCTACTCGAACAACAGCGTTCATACTGTTTTAAGCAGTGGATCCTTGACTCCCTTGGTCTTCCTATTCCTTCCACCCCTCGCCAACTCCATCTATCCCTCTACTTTTGTCCCCTCATTGTGACTGTCTAGCCGGCGCTCTCTTTCAGCATCCTCTGCAGCACTCCCTCAGACTCCAAGGTCTTGCAAGCTGGTGCAAGGTCAACCACACTGGAGGAAGGGAAGATGGCGGGAGAGCGCGCCAGAAAGACCGTGTTCTTCCTATCACCCTTTAGGACACGTGGTAGAGACATTACATGGCTGGGAGAAGAGGAAGTATGTCTACAATATCAGCACATCGCCATCAGCTCATGGTCATGTGACACCAGCATATGCCTCAACAGCACAAACAATTTCTGACATGAAAAGCAAGCTTGCCCCTCTTTTACTTTCCCTTGCTTATGAGTCACAAAACAAATCTGCTCTCAATGAGTCAAAGACGCTGTTGAAATCTGCCCTCTACCTCCAACGAAAGCACAAACTATGCATAAAACCTGCCAGTGATTTGCACAGTGGACTGTGATTGATGGTGCTCACACATTATGAGGTATTCTTGAACACAGAGAGCTTTTTTTTGTTATGAAGGCATGTCTCAACTGACGGCATAGTTAAGTGCAATCAAACCAACACGCTAGTTGCTAATCTGGGCTGGTCTTGAAGCTGTCCTTGTGACTAACCGCTAGAGAAACAATGAGATGACAAGAAAGAGGGAGTGGTTCATAGTTTATGATAAGACTTCCTGAAAAGATCTACATGAGTGGCAACATTATTAATCTAGCTTAGCACAGCTTGACACTACAGGTAATGAATTAGTGTTCTGCACAATTACTGCATAAGAAATGAAACTCTGAGGTTGATGCAGCATGAATTGAGATAAAGCTGAAGCAAAATGCAGATATCTGACTTGTTATGTTGCTGTTATCTGCTATGGCAAATCTAACTAACAAACCATAGCTTCTAGCCAGAGCTTTACTTTTTAGCTTTTGACTGCAGAGAAAGAGGCGTTCTTTTCTTTTGGTTTGCTGCTGTTCAGTAAAAGGAGTGGTTTCAGCATATTGACAGAGGTGGAGGGTGACAGTGTGCTGAGACAGGTCATCACAGTGGAGGACACTGTAGGAAATGCAACACCCCAGGCCTCGCTGCTACTGCTGCTGCTTCTCCATGTGCTCAGAATATAGCATGTCAATAGTGCCCTCACTGACCTTTACATACACACATACACACTAGTGCATATACGGACACGTGAGCATGTTCTCCTCTCCATCTCTTGATCTTCTTGACACTGACACAGACATACAGAGAACAAGATGGAGAACTGCTGCTTTATCCACCATAGCTCTCCTATATCGCATACATCCCTGAGTAAACTGCTGTTTGAGACCTTTCATATTGGCTGAGAGATCGTACCCAGTTAGGTCTGTATAAAAGGAGAATAAGGGGCAACAGCAGAAAGCATTAAAAATAAACGATGAAAACACTGTTTATTTATACTTTATTTATGAGCTTGGTTTGTTATGAATAGAGGTTATTGATGAAATGCTGCTCACATGGACTGCTATGCTCCACAGGATCAGGCTGAAATAAAATCTCTGTATCTTTGTATCAGTATCCTCACCACAGTTGGGATTGTTATCGACCACCTTATCGTCATCATCATCATCATCATCACCAAGTCGTCATCTCCTCTCAACTACTAGTTTATCTGAATGGTTTGTCATGGGATTAAATAATGTGGTACTGAAAGTGAGTCTTAGGTCAGGAACGCACAACAAACAATGCCCATTGATTCCTCTGAGAGCAAACCTCTGGAGACAATGAGATCTCTTGTCTAGCACACATGGATGCTCACTGAAAGACACACAAACACAAACCTATACAAACTCACAGACCTCTGTGTGTCTTGACAGTGAGTATTCTTAAGCTGTGGTGAATATCTGCCTGTGTGCAACACTGCATCTTTGTGTGTGCATGTGTGTGTATTGAGGATGTGGTGATGTCAACGGACAGTGAGGATAATGGGTGGCCTTAAGGTTTAATGAGTGGCTCATTGGCTCACATTTATGTTGTCTGTGTGAATGTGACGAAACATTGTCAGCGTACTCAGCTCGCAGGCTGATTTCTACATACGGACAAGTGACAAATTTAAGGAATAACCTCATCAGTGAGTGAAGAAACGTAACGAATGCTGATGCTTCCATTTAGGCCGCAGCGGATCACTGAGGTGTTTGATGAGTATGAGGATGGTGTGAATCATATGCCATGACCTTTCCAGTTACCAGAACTCAACTCAGTTTAACACCTGAGGGAGATTTTGGACTAAAGGAGAAGCACATTCCATCGTCATCATCAAACCACAAAATGAGGAAATATCTTTTGGAGGAATGTTTTTTATCCCTCCAGGAGAGTTCAGAGAAAAATCTAAAATGTAGATATAAAACCTATGGAGCTACCATGAAGCTTTGAGGCTGGCCATCACCTTACTTGTTGGCTTTTCCTTAAATTTGACATCCATCTGTATACAGTATATACAGCTACTGATGAATCTAGTTGTGATCCATAGTGTTTGCATGTCCTGCATTAGCATTTATAGGACAAATGAAATATATATATATATTATAATATGTATGAAAAAGGGACATTTTCAGGTTAATTGTTGCAGTCACTTTTTGTTTTTTCCAAACACAACTAAGAACTTTTGTTGCTAAACTTGCAAACCACACTCACTGCTGTGTTAAAATGTGTTGACCTTAAGAGAATACTTAGCATTTATCACATTGTACATTTACATACATAAAGAACACATTCATTCCTGAGCATACACCACACTGTGTAATCACGTATGCAGTGACCACAAGGCACATCCAGGACCTATGTTTAGCTTCCTCAACACAATATATCACATGCAAACATATTCTTCCAGTGACCAATTGTATCTCCTGTTATCTGTGTAACTTTCATTTTTAAAATCTTTTTTTTTTACAGAGGACAGGAAATGCTAATGCATGTAGCTGCTGAATTGTGTTATGCGTGGTGTTGCTTGCCGGTCGATCTGAATCATACCCACATCCACTCTCTTGTGTTGAGGCCTGCTTCTAATATACCAGAGGCAAACAGAGCCAATGCAGTCACAATGTAAGAAACAATGACTAGGAAGTGAGCAAGCAAGAAAGAGAGTGTGAGTGAGAGAATGAGACTATTGGGGCAGGAGTGTGTTATTAAATGTTATAGCTGTATGTCTTTCCTACAGAAATGAAGAGGTCAGGGTTGTAAGCCGGAGCTAATGCAGCTGGAGTGTAGAAAAACAAGGACAGGCTTGTGTTGACACGTGTACCTCTGGACACAACAACAAAGAAAATAACTAGACGCTTATTACTGACTCCACAACCAGCAGCTTCGACATGCTGTTCGCCCCGCTTATTAGCTCTGGTCTGTGGTTCACATACCGGTGGACACTGGTTTAGTTTAGTCTATACTTCAATGTCTGATAGACAGAAGCCTGATAATTAGTTACTTGAAAAGAGTAGAAATGCATAAATTTTAGAGAAGGTTAATGAGACATTCAATTACTGGTGCAATAAGGAATCTTGTCTGTGACAGTGGTAGAAGTGATTCATTTTAGCTTAGCTTAGAATTTCGTTATGTGGAAGGTGTCTTAACTCTGCTAAAGTTGTGTCAAACTTTTGCTCAGAGGGGTTGAAATGTGGTCATAACACAGTAGGAACATACAGAGAAGCCCTCATGTAATAAAGGCTTAACCTGTCAGCACAGATGCAGCCAAGCATGTAATCCTGTCTGTAGGGCAGATCCTAGATCATAGGCTACACACATAAATGGACAGCGATTTCACCTGAATTCGCACACATATACAATCATACACATAGAGAGCAATGTTATTGTTGATATTAATAGCCACAACATCCACATTAACAACAACAACACGTTCCTCAGCCTTCTGCTTGACAAAAATTGTACGTCTACCTGCAGCAGAGCTACCAAAGTCTCAACAATGTAATCTGCCACACATCTGTCTGTGTTGCGCATGCTTGCATATGTGTACATACTTGTTATTGTATACAGTATATATGTGTGTGTGTGTGTGTGTGTGTGTGTGTGTGTGTGTGTGTGTGTGTGTGTGTGTGCGCTACTGTCTGAGCCACTCTGAATCCCTCTAAGTCACAACAACAACATTCCTCATCATTGCCCCAACCACGGACACACCACCAAGAGGAAACCCAGAGACATGAGGGGGAGGGAGGGCAGAGGTAGTGAAGAGACGGACAAAAAGTGGAGAAGAGGGGAGGATCGCTAAACTTTAAAGCTCTTAAGATCCTCTGGCTTTCTCCTACCATTCTGTATTTTACCAATGTCCGCAAAAAATGTGAAATTATGGTATTTGAGTCTGACAAACCACGCCGCATACTACCGTACATAAGAAAACGGTCTGTTTACCTTAGCATGATCCACACAGACAAACTTAACTCCTGAGAGACAGAAAACCATTGCGGGCAATCTCACGTAACGTCCCAAAGTCTTAATAAAGTACAGAACTACTTACTTTCAGTCCAGTTTAAACATCGACAAGTAAAATCCCTCCATTTGCTGGGTCTCTCTCTCTCACTGTCTCGTTCTTGCCTCTCTTTGCTTCTCTCTTCAACTTTCTTTCCTCTCTTTCAGAAACTCCCCCTCTGTCAGACGCATGCAAACACTCACTTAGTCACACACACAAACTAACGCACACACTCCCACAGACAGAGTCACCCTCTCACACACTCTCTCCTCCCGCGACCCGGGAATGCTTGGCAAGATTCTACTGTACTGAAATACAGTGCTCACCATATAAGGTAGCAGCAGCTTCACATGTCACACATAATTTACATGCAGCGGGGCGGGAGTTTGTCTTACACAGCACACACAAGTAGAAACACACATACAGGACACACACACATGCAAAACCATGCTTCCCCCTTAGGCTGACGCAGCAAGGGAGAGAAGCGGTAAAAGAGAATCAAATTTTACCATTCTCCTTGTTAACCAAGCCCTGCAGGATATCTCCAAACATGTTCAATGTTGAGTCAGACGGAGGGAATGAAAGCTGAGTGGGCGATCTATTGATCCTCTCCACTGCTTCCTGGAACAACCACGGCCCTCCACACACACACACACACGCGCGTGCGCGTGCGCACACACACAGCAGAAAATTTTCTTGCTAACTAGCGCTACCCTCAGGAAGTAGCTATTGTGTGACTGTCTGCTTTGAGCCAAGAATGTGTCTTACTGGGTGAGTGTGTTCGTGCATGTGTGTGTGTGCCTATATCTATAAAACAAGCCGTAACAAATAGATGTTAACCCTGTGGCCCACATACTGAACACACACACACACACGGCAGACACTAAGGCAAACAATCCCCATATCTCTACCTATGCTCCAATGCACAGGCGCTTACTTTGGAAAGTAAAGACTGCAGCACACACAGGAGGAAAGATCTAGATAAACCAATGAGACAGGGAGGAGGGTTATGAACCAAGCTCTTACCTCTCACATTGCTCTCCAGTTTGTGTGTGTGTGTGCTTCCGCGTGTCGATTGACTCTGTGTGTTTATGCGTTCAGACAGGCTGCGACAGCAGACCCCCAGGCACCGGCTGGACCATTCTCAGGCAGGCAGGCAGAGCGCAGCAAGGCAGAGCGACTGGCAGAAGAGAGGCAAGCGAGTGAGCGAGTGAATCAGCAGCGAATGAGTAGAGGAGCTGTGCGGAGCCAAGCCGACCAGAGTGAGAGAGAGAGGGAGAGCGAGAGAGGAGGAGTGTTTGTCTGTGTGATTGTGTGCGTGTTGCAGCGCTGGCTGTGTGCGCTAGTGTCTCCCCTCCCCTGCCTCTTGAAGTGGCTGAGCTGGGCTGTGCTGAGCTGTGCTGAGACGAGCTGGGCTGTGTCTCTACTGACTCCCCAGCCTCTGGATTGTCTGTCTGCTGCCCGAGGAAAGTGGTGTTCGCTGGGCGGCAGTAGCAACAGCTGTGGAGGAGGAGGAGGAGGAGGAAGAGGAGGAGGAGGAGGGAACACTGCCTGCACTGGGCATACAGATCCTGCAGTCCCCTCTCCCTCCCTCTCTTCTTCGCTGAACGCTGGCCACGCCCCCCCTAAAACAACACCAGGAAGTGCTGGCTCAGTTACAGAAACACTGCCCTTGCCTATCCAGTCAGGCTGAGGAAGGAGAGAGGGAAGAGAGAGGGAGGAAGGATTTCGAAAACACAGCAAGAATATAAAGAAGGAGAGAAAGAAGGAAAATGAGTGACAAGATAAACACAAAAGTAAAGAAAGACTATGCAGAGTGCGGGACGGCATCAGAAATAAAAGATTGGATGTTAAATACAATCCAGGGAGGAAAGGGTGAGACAGACACTACTGATACAAGAGATGAGAAGAGGTAAGGAGGAAGAAGAAAGAGAGGAGAAAAAAGCAGCTGGAAAGACTGAAAAGATTAAGGGATGTGGAGTAAAGAATTATGGAAAAAATTACTGGGAGGTTGTGGCAGATTAGGTCTGGCTTCTGTCCGGATCCCCCCTCTCCTTCTTTCATACTAAATTTCTGCTGTGGCATGTAACCCTCAGACACCTCAGCTCAGCCTCACACCCACATAAAAGCAGGACACACTGGACTGCACTAAATCAAACTGGACTACCCTAGTTATACATTCAGAGTAACATAGAGCTTGTGGATGCTCGAGAAAGGAGAATTCACAAAGATGCAGACCAGCGCAGTTTGGTTGCAGGTCAGCAACATATTATAAAAAGGCTAACAGAGACAGCACTGAAGCAACTGCTGCTGCCAACTCTCCTGTATTGTGGTGACTCAAGGCTTCTGCCACCACAAACCTTGCATCCAGGGGAATGCCAGAGAGGCTAAAGGAGCCTTCAAGAATTTGATTTGGATTTGATGCTGCAATATCCGGTAGCCATGAAGATAGTAGCCCTGGCCTCTGCAGGAATCCTTACAGATTTTAAATTGTGTGCTGACACCAAGTTTTGTGACTGATCCTGCATCTTGTCTATGACTCACATCATTTGATTGTGATCAAGGAGAAAGTGCATTCTCACTCTTTGAAACATTGGAAATTAGCTTTGCAATGTCTTTTCATTTAAATACGTAACCAGGCAAATCCAACACACTGTAGGCCGATTCAGTTTGTCTGAGATAAACACATCTGCATCCATAGTCTAATGTGCATGCTGATAAATGAGCCTGGACATAGACAGATCTAAGAACTCTGTCTTTCTTTGGTTTATTTGCATGTGTATTTATAATACTGCAAAAAACAAAAACAAAACCCAATGCCTTTCTCGTATGTAAAACTGCCATGCCTCAGCTCTCTTTCTGTTCCACCTTTTCCCTCCCTATCTGGACCAGTTTCTACTGCTGCACAGCTCTGTTTAATACAAAGCTGGTGATAAGTCATCTCTAATTTACACAACAGTCCCTTAAACCCCGAGTGACAATCTGTGGTAGAGCCCCAGCTGCAGTGCTAACCCTTTACATAGCTAATATTCGGACACAATGTGAATGTGAAATCGCACAGAGAAAAAAGGGGAGCATGTTTTATACGTCCGACAAAAGAAAGATATCATAGTACTATGATTCATAGTAAATTTTGATAGAGATATAGTGGTATTATTAGCTATAACAGCCCAGTACATGCCTTGAACTAATTCCAACCATCATTCATTAGTGATGGAAGGAGACCTATTTTCAACCATGGAAACAGGCCCGCTAGAGCACATATGTGTCTTTCAGATTAGCAGAGCAGTCTGATATCTGATCAATGGAAGCAGTAGGTCACTCTAACCTCCAAATGGAGATTTCCTTGACCCATAATGAAGAAACATGTTGATTGATGTTGCTCTGGCTTAATATGAGACATATTAGCAATGCCTCCAAAGATCTGGGCTCTCTGCGAAACTCAGACACTGACGTGGAATTTCCCCTCTTCTACTGCAGCTGAGTGTACGCCAGTATTTCTTTCTTTTTTTTTTTTCTCTGTCCTGCTAGTCCATATTTCCTATTCATTTTCATTCATTGAATGCTGCCTGAGTCTGTCTTTTCATCACTTTCGCACACTTATGACTACATCTTAATTCCTCTGAATTTCTCCACCAAGAGAACCACAACCACTTGTCTATTTGTCACAAGCCGCAGGACCATATTTGCCTCATTCAATTAGAAGTATGAGCTTTGCCATTACTAGATGGTTTGCTCATTAGGTTCTATAAGCAATACTTTCAAGTTTTATTCTGCATACTATCTGATCAAATGTACAACAGGGACCTATTTCTCCTTTTCTAGTTCATATTTCTTTATCTAAAGTGAAATCAGCCACATGTTTTAACTTTCTGTCCTACATGTCTTGTGTCTCACAGATAAGACGATGACGTGACCGTTGTTCTCTCTTGGAAATCAATGAGGCCCCAGAGTTGTTTAAGTGTGAGCAAAGAGCAACAGGAATCAACATGCAACTGTTCACACACATACTAATGTTAACCAACTGAAAACAGGAAGAGGTGTGGTGTAGTTAAAGGGGAATTCCACTGATTTTACACATCAAGATCAGTTAACTGGTCATAGTGAGAACTTATCAGCCTGTGAAGACAGTTTTATAATGTCCTCTGAGGCCGTGAAGGGAGCTTTGTCAAGTCTAAGGCAATAACTTTTAATGTTACTATCAAGTAATCGTAACCCTTCATGGGATTTTGTGGCCTCCAGCAGTCTTTGGAGCTTGATCCATATGAAGCATCATTCTTTTTTTTATTATCTGTCTTTTTCAAGTCCTTCAGATGTATGAAAGTATTGTAATAAACTGCTGGACTGCTCTATTAAGAGAGTAGGTAAAAAAAAAAAAAAAGTAGAGAGCTCAGAATATTCTGGAAACTCACTCAAACATCCATTTTCATCAGTCACATGAGCCCAAAGTCAACATGGCCTGGCATGAGTGACCCCTCTAACTCTGTCAAACTATCAAATCCTAACCCTTCACCTTTGCCCCCCACCCCCCACCCTCCCCACGCCCTTATTTTCTCCCCCTCCTCCCTGATGAACGTAACTTTCCACCTTAAGGCTTCCCTATCATCTCAGCGCTCTGCTATTTCCCAGCCCTCTGTAAATGACACTGGCTGGCTGATGTGAACTCTCACTCCACTGAGGAAATGTCCCAGAGCCTTTGTGTGCCAAACTCTGACAGCTCATCTATCACTAAGGCCGCAAATACACATTACACTCCCATTACAGACCATCACAGCAACAACTGCAACAGTACACAGTCTTGCAGAAAGGTCCACAGCAGGGAGTTGCATTCAACCTCAGCCATTTAACTATAATTTATTTTGGTGGCTGCAGAATCAAGAAGCAAAATAATGCTTTTAAATAATTTCTACACTTAAAATGGTTCCTCGTTGCATTGCATGTTATTTTGGGATAGAGTGAGGAGTACCCCGCATACACAGCAACATTATAAATATGCTAGACATTACTAAAACGTACAAAAAAAGTGGGACAAATTGTAGATGTGTGAATGCTGACAAAAAACACCTTCTAGTGTGAATTTAGCAGTCTCTTTGCTGCATACTTTGTGGTTTTTCTTTTTACTTCTTTCCACTTTGACGCAGTAGAGGGGAAGCAGGTGCAATTCAAGCTGTCAGGTTTGAAATACAGAGAGAGGAAATAGCACACTGTCTTGTCCTCATCTGACACCACCGTGTATGTGTGTGTGTGTGTGTATGTGTGTGTGTATGCACCATTCAAGCTTGAAGCTTATCTTGGAGATAAAATGAAAACGAATGGAAACACCCTTTGCAAAGAGGCCTTTTAACTTGGGCTTCCAGCAATTCTTCTGTCTAAATGTAGCCTTCAGTTATACGGCTGCAAACAGTCAAATATTAAATAAATTTCCCTTACAAATCAGAGATTCACCTATCCTTTACAGTACGGAGACGAGTTGGACACTGTTATATAAAGAGCAAAATACTGCGCATGTGACAGAGAAACTTTCCTTCCGTGCAAAGTATCATCGAAAATAAGTTCTACGGGGAGAGGAAACTACCACCAATGACACAGCTACAAAATCTAAATAAATAAATAAAAAACAACAACAAAACAAAAATTAAACACAAATAACACCATAAACCATCTCACAATTAAATAATTTAAAACAATCTACAAATTCTTAATCCTACAGATAGTGACTTTACAGAAG
Organism: Thunnus thynnus; assembly: GCF_963924715.1. NCBI lineage: Eukaryota > Metazoa > Chordata > Actinopteri > Scombriformes > Scombridae > Thunnus > Thunnus thynnus. The sequence goes on from NC_089528.1 coordinate 14,429,670, forward strand.
TGAGCTTACCTGTGTGTCTGTCTAGTGCTGATGTGCCACTGGGACAGACGAAGCCACTTCAACACAGGTCATGCTGACGCAATGCATTGCGGGATAAACTAACATCTTGTTTTCTCTCTTCCTCTACTTCTCTCACTCCGTTCTCTCGCTCACTCATAATAGCACCTTCTGCTTAGCAACGGCCATACCACAAATGTGGTCAGGTTTACAGCGAACCATCACTGCGCAACATCAAGTCTCCATGACAACCACTCCTTATCTAATTTGCATCTTCTGCTTGCATTATCTACTGATGCCAAATATGGTCACCTTGTTATTTTCCCCGCCTCTTTCTGCATCCCCTTTTTGTAACTTCCTCTTTCCCTCCATTTTCACAACTGTATGCGCTTTGTTTATAATATATATGCGCACACAGGCATGTCCGCATGCTTGCAGCCTGAGAGTGCGTGAAAAGAGGAAGTGCCTGTGACATTAGAGCAGTTTGCAGCCAGCGAGATAAGCGGTGAAACAGCTTTCTAAATCAGGAAGTGGGGTGTTGCAAAGGTTGCTGTTGAGAAACTTAAAAAAGAAAGGGGACTTGCAATATGTTATCACAATACCCACATGGCAGGTACATCATCACAGGATTTAACTTACCCCCTCAGTTCTTCTTCAGTCAGGTTGGTGTGGGCATTTGGCCTCCTCTCCTTCCTGTCTATCAAACTATCACTGGAATGTCGAACCAGGCCCCTGGAGCCCACACACACACAGCAACACTCAGCAGCACTCAGCACCTGTCTCCGACTGCCAGCACAGAGAAAGAGACTAGGTCAATCACACTGGACAGCACAGCAAAGGGGAAAGAGCAGAGACAAGTGGAAGGCAGACAGTTGCTGACTAGTGTCTCATGTCAGTGTTATTGTGTCAAATTTGAGACCACATATTTGAAAGATACTGCATGTCACTTCATGTTGCAAAATTAATTTTGCTATTGCAGTACATACTTGAGGCTACTAATAACAAGGTTTTCAGGGAAAATAAGGATATTGTGGTCTTCCATGACAAATTTGACAGTTTCAGAGACCTTATTTCTGGCATTCTGGTGACATATTATGTATTACAAAACAATGAAAATGCATCTCCAGTTTTCTTTGTGTTAAATTGAATCAATTAGTGCACTATTTGACAATATTTTGCAATTTAATTAAAAGCTGAACATCTATACACATAGGCCTGTGTAGTTCTAACAAACTGTTAGGGTACATTAATTCAGGATTGATGGGGCACCCCAGAGTTAAGGTGAAGCCAGGCAATACCTCGCCAAAGGTGGAGTTGAAGGCTATAATCTGTCGATACTTAATTTGTGCTGAAAGTTTAGCAGAACTCTTTCAGTCTTCTACCATAAAGTACCATAAAGAAGTGCTTTCTGTTACTCTTTCTGTTTCTACACCTTTTTTCTAATTTTTGTTTGTTTCTTTCTTTTTTTTTACAGCCTCATGTCTCTAAAAGTCCTTCAGAGGAAAAAATCTTAATAAGCTCTGTTCACACGATGGCCATAGCTTGTGTTGTGGGGACACAGGTGGACACTGCCCTAAGGGCTCACAAGCCAAACCGGTTGGGACCCACTGCCATAAAGCAATACAGCAGTTTTTTGGACAGAAACCCACAGAGTAGAATACATAATCATTGTGTTTGTTTAATTATACTATCACTAAAGTTGATAAGGAGGGTGATTTATTGAAAAATGGTAAATATCACAAAACTTTTGATATGACTACTGTCTCTTTTCCATTTCCTCAGAATATTATCAGGAGATGTAACCTCTAATATCAAGCTTTCTTGGCACATCATCTCTAAAACTGACACTTAAACTTACCAGGCAGTGCCTGGTGTAGTTCTGAGGAAGCATCAGAGGCCCTGAGCACCAGCCGGCCTCCCCTCCTCTGGGCTGCAGGGCTGGTGAGACTCAGGGGATTGGAAGTCAATGAAACCAGGCCTAATTTAGCCTTCACTCCTCCACGAGCTGCCAGGAATCAGAGTGAGACTCCTTCCCTTTTTAGGGCTCCATGGACACTGCAGTCTGCAAGTGGCACTACCGCATTCCTATCTACACTAAGGAGCTGGAGAGAGTGAGTGAGGTGACAATCAAAATTTGTTATATAGAGGTGCCATTTTAATTATTATCCAGTTCTAATAGTTGTATACTTGCACAGTGTGAAATTATTCCTACTGTGAGCTTAGGTAATTTGCCCGTTTGGACACTATTACATCTATCTTATCTTTACATCACTTTCAGTAAATACATGGACAGCTTGGCCCTGTAAATGACTTCAATACGACTGTCCGTTGCCCACTATCACAACAGCTTGTCATAAAATCACACCAGTAATTAGGTGTGAAGAGAGGACTAATCAGAGGGTCTATACTTACACTATCCACTCAGCCAGGCCCTGACACTGTGTCATGTAATCTTTAATAACCCCGGTCTGCACTGAAACTTGATGCTGTCGACCTAGAAGTGTATTTTCTTCTCCATCGTGATCTGGCTGATTTTCATGTGACAGGGAGAAAGAGTAGCCACATCTTCCATGACAACAAAATACACCACATTCTATTTTGGGAATTTAAAAATGAATTGATTACTTCCCAACTTGTGTGGTATAAATAAACCTGTAAATGAAAACATATTTATTACACTAATTAAATTAGCCTGATATACAAGGCATTTGCTTAAAAAGCATATTAAAATAAGCTAAATTAAATGTGTTAATGTGTCTTCTTTAAAGACAAACAACACTAAAAAGTAAAAAGCAACAGGACAAGGCAGCACTGCGACTTTGCACACTCATGAAAATGATAGACACGTCACTATTTATTAACCGTGGCAGCCCCTGTATTCAAAATAAATGGATTAGATGAGGATTACTCATCGAGCCTCTACTCCCTTCCCATCCCTGTGTTTTCTACTAGTGATATGACTACACATGTATTATTTAAGACAGTGATCACATAAGCCATGCTATGGAATACACAATAGGATTATCTATGGTGGAGTGCTGAAGTCTCATCTTCACCTCCCACCATCCTATGGGGAACACACACATACATGGCTGCAATTTTACTGAAGTGTGTGGAATAACCCCAGAAAAGACCTATTCACACTGACATAATCCCATTAGTCTATTCAGGGTCTCTGTTTGACCAGCCCGCATAATGAGGAGATAAAGGCAACTACGGCAATATCCATTAGTAACTGTTTTTATAAAGAGAATTATTCATGACTTTTGTGTCATGGACAACTATTAATTCAATTAAACTCCCTTTGCAGGAATTGCGTATTATAATTTCTATTAAAAAAAAAAGGTGTTTTATTAAATCTTTGGCTGTAAATCAAAACCTTCACGGACCATTAAGAAAGCTGTTGAGACTTGTTTATCTTGCCTCTTCTATATCAAAACCTTTCTCACCCCCATGTATAGTACAGTTCACTGGAAATTCCATCAGTTTTTTAGATACTTATCTACCATTTAAGATCATTTATGTGAGCTGAGAAAATACAATCACTTTGATATACAGTCAAGAAGTCAGTGAAGAAACTTCACTGTTAGACGCTATTGAAGTGACATTGACAAAACATAAAATTATAGTCGTCTGATGGTGTTTAATTTGTGCCTGTCTTGCCGATTGATTCAGACTATAGCTAAGTCATCCAGTGGAAAAGTAGTTTATTAATAATAAACAACAAATAAAGAACCAGAGTGGGTTGTACTAAATTGTGTTTAGCCATCAATCATCCAAATTTTTTGCTAAACATTAATTGTTGCAATTTGTACACTGTATACTGAAATACACACCATTTATAACAATTTCCTTTAACAACGCTTCAAATGTACATATTAAGATTTGAATTTCCTTTTGCCTTTGTTTATATTTGTTGCCATAAAAGAAAATAGTGGGACTATTAGAAGATGTTTACACAGAAACACATTGAGATGTGATAAATTACAGGTAAAGCTATTCATTATTCATTTTATTCACCTATAACACTTGGTTGTAAGGCATTGACGCTATATCAAGAGATTAATATGAACAAAATCCCACACAGTATCAACTCATTACATTGCCCAGTGTTAAGCAGCTTCACTTCATTGGGGAGAACTTACTAGGACCAAGGGTAAGTATGGAAAAAGGTTAAACCACCAGACAAAATATCACAAACATTTTCTATACAGTAGAGGACCCTCCACTTAGTAACCTAGCAACCAGTGAACTCAACATGGCATCTATTGTAATTCTAAAACTAGCAAAGCTGAGCGCCAGACATAATTATATCTCTCCTCAGCCAATCACATAAGGCCCTGAGCCATAAATAACAGACTGCTCCCCTACAGAGCACCAGTCTGTGCCGAAAAGTCAACAAACACTTTCTCCACTAGCGGCTCTTGCTCGCTACTGGATTCGTCTTGCTCGGAGGAAGACAAACAGAGGGGGTGAAAGACAGAAGCCTATAAAGAGCGAGATAGAGAGAGTGGAGAGGAAAAGAAAAACAAATGTAGTCTATGATTACTGAGTCATAATGAAGGCTGTTGGATGGGACCGTGGCTATGAGCTATGTTATTAAAGACAGTGCCGAGTGGCTGGAAAACCTACAGGTCTCTATTTGAAACACTGGCATGCTGGATGACAAGGACACATAGTACAGGATACAAAAATTCCTTTCAAATAGCTTCCTCAGCCTTTGATTTTCTAAACACCATTATACCATTTCACAAATATTATACTAATAATCTCAATAGCAGAAGCTCTCTTCCTCTCCTCCAAGGACTCCGCTTTCAGGCCTTATTATTACCCTGCGTGTGTTCTTGCCAGACAGCTACCGCAGCGCTCTGCGAAACAGCTTAGTCTCGGGGGCCTTATATTTAGATTTTACGACCAATATTGAATTCTGACCCACGATATTTTCACCAGGGTGATTTAAGATGTCACTTCGATGGAGCAACAAGTTATGACCGCAATTACGATCAGATCACATCACATGGCTGAAAGAGGACATTTGTTCCCTCCGGGTGATGAGAGATGGAATTGGGAATGCGCCTGCATATGAGACATTACCAACATGTTACAACGTTACAGCACGCTTGTTTTACTTAGGGGATTTGAGAATTTACCTAACCTCTTAATGTCATATCATCGTTGTCATTGTGGCGACAAGTTAAAATAACTGTGTGATTACACAATGACCAAGCAATTTCTAAGTTGATGTTCTGAACTTCTGCAAGGCTTTTCAAGACACATGAATTTTTATGGTATGTGATCACATCAAAAGAGATGCAAATGCACTAAAATATCATGTCTTGTTACATATTTGCTGAGATACAATATGTAAATATTACTGACAGAAGTACCATGAGACATTCTTGGCATGTATCACATAATAACAGCAGATACGTTTATAGTATGTCCAAGATCCTTTTACTTTTTCAATATCATGTGCAATATTACTTTTCAATATCATGCAATATTACTTTTTAATATTTTTTCAATATAATTGCCAATATCACTTTTCAATATCATGTGCAATATTTTCTGTTTTACTTTATTTATTTTACTAAATGTATCTTACTTTTATTGCTATTCTATTAGTCAACGGTGTTAGAATTTACTCCTTATACACTTGACATTTATTACTCTATTGTTTTTATTCTTATGTTGTAATTTTGGAGCGACCTCTGGCACAAGAATTTCCTTTGGGATTAATAAAATTCTATCTTATCTTATCTTATCTCTCATGCCCTCCAATGCTATTTGTTTTATTTAGCACCTCTCATATGGGGAGGTGATACTTTCTAGACTTTAGTGTGATATATCCAGTGAGTCATGATCCAATCCCTGTTTGTGAGGTATAAAGCTCACATAGGTTCACATCTTGGCTAGGACTAGCTCAATATTAATCTTTAACTGGATTTATTGGCCAGTCATGCCATCTGTTTATATGCTGGAGTTCACTCCCTGACCACTGCTACATAATATTTTCCACTTTGAAGTAACATTTTTGAGGGGGGGGGGCCAAGCACTGCATACTTGTCATTTTTCAGATTTTATGCCATGGAAAGAGACAAATATAGAGCAGTATCAACCTTTAAAACCATAGCCTTGACTGTGACTATTAGAGATTGTATCATAATGATGTTACCCTTAAAAGCTTATGATGTTTTACACAGGATCTTCTGGCTTAAGCAGCTGGTAAACCTAAAGTGAAATCGTTAATTGGTAACATTATCGCATTATCTCTCAGACATAGTACCCTACCATTTAAAACAAAAATAGACAAATCTCTCCAATCTCTGCATGCAAACGTGAAGGACAAAAGTATTCCTTTAGATGTGAGGAGACTGTGTGTGATGCTACAAGCAGAACAGTCTGACCCCTCTCTCAGCTCCCAGAACGTTTTCTTCAAGCCTCCCCATTGGGATTCTGGTAGCCTACATTCCCTGCTTCAAGGTCGGCAGCAGTGGCAAATTAAATTACTTGTCCTGTTTTGTGGTGTTGGCACCAGGTCAACAGCAACTTGGCTAAAATGATGAGTGCGGGATTCTGAAGGGAGCCGCATTTGTCCTCACCCCCTGGTATCATGTTTGCAAAGCAACTAGCAACGATGAAAAGAGCTGAAATCAAAAGCAGAGTATTAAATTCTGCTTCTGTAATCACTTGCAAAAAATCAATTACCTCTGCTTTCAAATGCACCACTTTATACCGTTGTCCTTTGGGCTTACTCTGCTGCTAGAGGATGTCATGTGCTTGCACATGGAGTGAAGCTTGAGTACTTTAGGCCTAATATTGTAACACTCACACCACAGTACATGCCACCTGCTGGGCATCTTGCATATGACATGGTGCAAACAAAAGTAAACATAATTTTTTTAATGAATGCTGCTGTTATTGTGGTTGAAAACGATGACTTTGTGTGTGCCCAGCAATAGTAATATCTGAGTCCATTTAACATTATTTTTACGCAGCAGAGTCTTTGTTTCCACAATCACAATGCATTTCTGTCATGTAAGCTGTCAGCATCTTGTGTTAGCTGTCTCTACAGCAGCGAGAGGAGTTTATCTCTCAGTGACTGAGGGGGTTGTTATCAGCACACAAACAGCTTACATACCACACTGTGAAAAGGGAGGAACTTAAAGTATGTAACGTGGTGTCAAAACACGGCACAAGCAAACAGGCAACGTGATATTATGCTACATTCAGCTGCTCAAATGCGTGCCATAGAAAACAGTGTCATCAAGCATGATTATAGGAGAAATCAGCAGGGACTTCACAGTGACAAACAGCACATCATCAAATATCAGAGATGGTGTTTTATCTCATTTTTTTGGGATGAACAAATGTGGTCATGATATGTCATTTGATCAGACAGACCCACTACAACTGAATTTGCTGCTGAGGTTGCTGGTGTAATCCACACACTGCTTTTTCACAAGATAGAGAAAAATCCACCAGCAAGGTTAACCAAGTTTAAAACACTTATGTCAGCAATAAAAAACATATCTGGTGATATATCCACCTACATCCGATATATAAAAAACCCTGTACAACCACAAGTCTTCCTGAGTGATTCAAAATGAAACTACAAGCTGATTAACCTCAATAGTAATATGCACAGAAAGGCTGTCAGAACTCTATGTCTTTCTGTAATAATTACAGAAAGACATAGTGTACAGACACGTACAGAAGATTGTAATATTACAATCTTCTGTACGTGTCTGTAAGGGCAACACTGTACCATTAAACAGTACTTTCTTTATTTGTCTGTCTCCCCTCAGGACATCACCTGTGCTTATCACTCATGTTTTTATGTCTACTGGTCTCCGTCAGTGTCCTTGTCACAGAAGCTATTTAACACTCTAATGGGGAGCAAGTGTCGCCTAATGTGTTAATTCCTCTTTGAGAAAGAGTAGTCAGGGTGTGTTCAGCATACTCTGAAATTACTGTTGTGGTCAGAGGTGCAAAAGACTTGAGGCTTTCAACCAGAAGAGGTCAGTGAAACAATAGTTTTCATCTTGGTGTTGGGTTACTCTCGGTGCTGGGACTACCGGACACTAGAGAGCAGCAGAGCAGCACCATCCAGATGCTCACAGGGTCATATTCTCTCTTCAAAATATACTGCGTAGGCATAGGTGTTCTTACTGTGAGGCAGCATGCAGTAAATACACAATCACAGACATATACACACACACAGACATGCTTATAAACAAAAGCACTAGCCATCTGATTATTCATTACAATTATTCTCATTGTGTTGTGAGTTTAAAGAGTATGTGCTTTTTTTCATGTGAGTGATGCAGAGAGGTTGTTTGTGTGAACCATAATAATAACAATATCAGTGAGGGAGCTAAGAGGACTAATTTGATATATATGATCTTACATACTAATAAAGTGTGGCAAAAAAAAGGGAGCTGAATGTTTAGATGCCAAAGATGACATTATATATGAATAAAAACCTTCTAAGTCTACCTGTATGGATTTTAGTTACATTGAGAGGAGTTTAAAGGAGAAACAGTCCCCCCCCCCCCTTTCACCTTGATATGGACTATGCTAGACCACAGGCTACGCCTCTCCCAAGTACCTATTGTTGCTTTACGTTGACAGAGTAGATGAATATTTAACAGGAGGAGGGAAAGTGATAGGCATCAGATCACTAAGAAGGAAATAACACTCACCCCATCAAGTGACCAGACTATCAAAAGTCTGATGACAGACTAGATTGTTGCTTTTTCATTGATTTCTTATTTCGTTGTTGACCCAGTGGTAAGCTTTTAAATCAGCTTTAAATGATAAGGGACGTAAGTGTGGGGATACACTGTGTGTTTACAGGTCAGAAGGGGTCATGTGGTGGGTTGAATGCCAATGAGAAAGATGTAGAAAGGGTGAAAGTGTTTGCAGTCAGCACCATGGACAGCGAACAGAAGCTCATCCAGGTGATCAGCGCAATGCGGATGGAAATCAGAAAGCTGGAGCTGGAAAACTTGGGCCTGAGGAGGAGAGCTGGAGCTGTTTTTCGAAAAACTGTAACAGTTCCCATCATGACAGCAGAATGCAGAAGTAGACTTGTATACCTTTTTTGTATTGATAAACAGTGGTGGAAAGTAACTAAGTACATTTACTCAAGTACTATACTTAAGTATAATTTTGAGGTACTGTTTTACTATTTTATGCTACTTTATACTTCCACTCCACTACATTTCAGAGGAAATATTGTATTTTCTACTCCACTAGTACTACTTTTAAAATACAACACATTGTTAAAGTGTAAAGCAGTGGTTTCCAACCTTTTTGTCTTTTGACATCTTGCAAAAAGCAGTGTGTAGTCATGGTCACATTGTGGACATATAACTTATTAATAGTTCCACCAAATTGTGATTTTCCCTCTAAACTTCTCATGTTTTTCTCTCAATTAACGTTCAAATGATCCAATATTTCACCAAAAATCAAAGATTAGAGAAAAATTCTAAAAACTGAAAACAGATTTGTGTATCAGAACTTTGTTTTTTCTTCTCTCATTTCCTATTAATCATCTCACAACCCCTCAGATTTATCTGGTGACCCTTCAGAGGGGCCTGACCCCTGGGTTGGGGACCACTTGACTGAACTAGCTAACTTTATATAGAGTAGTTCAAACTAGCTCCACCTCCAGCAGCTACAACAGTAACATGCTGCTTACACACTGATGCTTCAGTATTAATAATTTAATGATGTCATATATAATAATCTATCAGTCAGATGGACCAAAAATAGTACTTTTACTTTAATATTTTAAGTACATTTTGCTGCTGATACTTATGTACTTTTACTGAAGTTGGATTTTTCATGGAGGACTTTTACTTGTAATTGAGTATTTTTACATTGCTGTATTTGTAATTTTTCTTAAGTAAGGGATTTGAGTACTTACCACTGTTGACAAATAGTACAGTCAAGTCTTTCACCTGTCTTAGCAGAAAAAAAGTTTAATTAGCCCTAAAATATACACATTAGGCTGTAAACTGTGTCCGTGATAATTCTTGTTTTTTGTGCCTTTATTGTGCTCTAAGTCCATATTCCTTTGGAGGTTTTGCTTTGAAATGAATGATGTCATTAAATCTTATGTAGTGTCTTCTTTTAATAGGAGTTAAGACAGTGGTCTCACGTATTGGTTGTATTTCTTCTTTCTATCATTCAGAGAGCGTCGTCATGACAGTGAGAAGACATTCAGTCTTCCAGCCGTTGGTCAGTCATCGGAATTCGCATTTGGGCCATTACAGTGAGCGGTGGACTGGAAAACAGCAAAGATGAGAATAAGGATGGTCAAACTGAATTTATCTGATACTGTATATATATATGAATACATTTGACTGTATCTAGCCTATCACTGACACAACGGAGTGGTCGTGTAAGTTATGTTTTTTCTTTAAAAAGTAGCTACCCTCTATTGTCAAAGTTAGCAAAAATAGTGTAACATTAGCCTATCAATCATCGAATAAAGTCTTTTTTTCTGTCCTTGGTGCTTTTTTGTCAACAGTTTTTAAGTTCAACCAGCTATTTTTTCTCTACAGTAGTTGTTACGTTCGTAAATAACGCTACTTACAGCTTTTACGTCGAAATTGAGTTAAACATCAAATGTAATGCCCACGTAACCCCTGTGATATGAGCGGTTATTATCAACCTGTGGAATGCACCTGTCACTGTGGTCAATTCACTCTCGCGAGATTTCGGCGTTGCGCAGTGAGTGAGAGGAGTACAGCCGACCGCCATCACTGCATACAAGCTAACATTAGCAAGAAAACACTGAGAGAGGAGAGCGAGTGACAACAACATAACAGACACGCAGACCGACCTAATTCCCAAAGGGGAGGTCACAGAGTTTCCCTGCCGCTTTCCTGGCGTAGCAAGCAAACTAGCAGCCGCCTTTCATGTAGTCTTTAAGTTAACTTAGAAGCGATAGTCGTTCTAACTAATCATGTCCAACCTCAAAGGCGGCACCAAGAAGGACACCAAGATGAGGATACGAGCCTTTCCCGTAAGTATTTACCGGCTCTGTGAGCGCTCAGACGCCAACTGTGAGACTCGAGTACCGTGGATGACAGCTCAATATGCTAGGCAAGTGCCTGCTAGCCAGCTGGTCATACGAGAAAAACATGTCATTGTCAAATGAAAACTGCTGTTAGCTGGACAAATTACCCGCACTGTGTTAGCTGTGTTATCAGTTCAGTTTATTTAACGTTAGCTAGCGTCATGGTTTGAAAATGCCACCGTCGTTTGACATTAGCTAATGTTAGCATTTGTAAGGAAACTTCCACAGTGAGAGACTAGCAAATAGCATCTAGCGTTAGCTATTTAGCAGGCCTGATAATGTTAGCCGACTTGATGGTAGTTGCAGTCAGTAAGCAAGTATCGTTACGCTATGGTAACGGCAGGCTGTTTTGGCTGTTGGTATTGCATCGTCGTACGCTTTGGCTTTAGACCTTTAAAGATGGCAAACTATAAAAAATGGCAATTAACATGATATGTTAGTGCTTGCTCGAGAGTTAACGCAAGTTCAGACTAACATGAGAGTAACGTTGAGTTATTGTAAACATTCCTAATATAACCTGAGCAATGTTGTTGTGAATCCAGCTACCTACTACTATTACTACTGTCACACGACGATTTCATCAACATCCACTGAACACTGGGCTGACTAGTACCTTCATATCCACACACTCAGTTTATCTTTGTAAAACACACAGTTCTAAGGTTTTGGGATATGCAGTCTTGTGTACCTAGTTCTTGCAACATCCATCCATTCCCCGTTTAGGTTAGTTAGTGTGAAACATATGCAAATACTTGTTTCCTCAGTTGGATATTCAGGTTCATGAGTGGGTGTGTGGCTGAGTGAGTCAGTGAGCAGATGAGTGAGTGATCAGTTAATCCTTTCTCAAATGTTGAGCTTACACACAAGAGCAAGACCAGACCGTTAATTCATATTGTAGCCACGACCATGTGGTCTTGGTCACTATAATGGACAATTTAATTGATTTTGAACAATTGATCCTATTCCAGCTCCCGTGTTTGTAATAGTTATTGAGACATTCTCATCCTGTGATTTGAAAACCCTGAGTGACCTTACATTTGAAAATGTGAAACAGTAATTTAGTTTGGTTAACTCTCAAGCCAGAGTTACTTTTCACCGATCCAACTCTTCTCTCCTGACTATGATACTTCTCTTTTTGCTCGCTTTTCCCTAAATTTAACATCTGTACACCTCACTGGTGGTAGGTAAGGTATCATGAGGCCAAAACCTGAGAAGGCAGTCTACTATGACTGAATGAAAGTAGATGATCCGTGAAACACTGAATTTTATAATGGCATTGACGTAGAAGCTATATTTAATGTGGATGTAGCAGAAATCACAATATATCATGACAAAAATAATAATTTCAGTCATACATTTGTCTCTTGAGTCACAATTGGAGATACTGAAAGCTTAACTGTGATTATAAGTATATTATTTTGAGTCAGAAAGTTGAATACATCATAGGTGGTAGAGAAGTTTGATACACTTCAATGGCTGCTTCTCTACTTTCTGTCCATTCTCTGTAAAGCAGGGAAACGATAGTTTGTGAGAGATATAAACATCCAAAGACTCTGCTGTCTTGTTTTACTTTAATTGCCTTTTTCAATCCCTTGTAATGGACACTCAGAACAAGACAGTTGTTTGTTGCCATGATGTTTGGTTACCTGTTACACAGCTCTTTGACACAACCTACAAAGTACATAGCACCACACTGCCGAAATTGCTTAACCTTTTGTATAAACAGTCAATAGTCTTGCTGTGATGTCCTTCTTGGCCGATGCTTGATGCTAACAGTCTCCTCTTTCTCTGACTCCAGCAAGCAGAACAAAAGCACACCCAACTGAACACTATGCATGGCTGTATCTTAACTTTCTTCCTGCGACCTGATTGGCTTGTTATGGCTCCATCTCTGCCACATGATTGGCTGAATTGATAGAAGTAATATCTGTCTGTTGCTGTTGAGATATAAAAATGTGATCATAGCTTCACTTTATTGCCGTGTGTTATTTTTTGCTTGCACAGTTGTCTGATAGCAGACCCAATAACACAAGCATCACTTGTATTGTATGATTGGCTGTATATGAAATGAACGATCACAGAGAGAGTTTTAAGTAACATAAAGTTGAAGTTTTAACATTGCTACTACACTTAAACACCCTCAATTTTGTGATGGTTGTCAATCAAACATAAGTGCTTACAAACAGTCAACTCTACAAGGTGGATATTGCTTGTTTACTGTGGATCAAAGGTTGAAAGTGATTTAAAAAGATGTTTTCAAATGTTTGCTTTAGGGTGGACACGGTCCAAGACAGCTGCAGCACTAACATTCATTAACAATTTACAGCTTATATTAGACCTGAATTAAGCATATGGATCTTGCAAGTATTACTGGCCTGTTAAATTGTATTACAAAAAAAATTCTTTGGCTTGACATCACTGTCATTGTCTATTTATGCCATCTAGAAATAACAGAGTAAAATAATTTTGCAAGTGAACACACTGTCATCTTTCTACCCTTTTCTAGATGACAATGGATGAGAAGTATGTGAACAACATCTGGGACCTTCTAAAGAATGCCATCCAGGAGATCCAGAGGAAGAACAACAGTGGGCTAAGCTTTGAGGAGCTTTACAGGAACGCCTACACGATGGTGCTCCACAAGCATGGGGAGAAGCTCTACACGGGCCTGAGGGAAGTCGTCACAGAGCACCTCATCAACAAAGTAAAGAAACTTATCCCTCATCAATGCATCTGTCGTTTGTTAAATCATTGACAGAATGCTAAATAGTAGTTTTCACATTGTCCACAAAAGAAAAAGTAATTAAGAACTGTTTTAGCACTTTGTTTTAGATTTCCGTTCTTCAAGTTATGGTCACTTCTGGATTAGAATGTAAAATTACTCACTTGTGTGTAAAACAGTTAACAGCAAAGCAATATCATCTATATGTTTCTAATTTCAGGTACGGGAAGACGTCCTAAACTCTCTAAATAATAACTTTCTGCAAACACTGAACCAGGCCTGGAATGACCATCAAACTGCCATGGTTATGATCAGAGACATCCTCATGTACATGGTAGGTAGACTGTGCCTTTTGTCATACTCATTTTGGGTAACTGAATTATACTGTAGTTGTAGATTATTTACAAATATCTTAACCAACATGAAATTGTGGTGACTTTCATTCAATTTTTGTATAACCAGTAGTTTTACATTTATCACATGGGCTCCATTGCCTCTGCAAGTGGATTACAGTGCTTGTTCCTTGTCGTGAGTGATTTGTGCTTTTGAAGAAATGGCCTTTTGTGTCCAACTCTGTCCAACCTTCACCTACATACTATTCTGGACTTTGATTGTAAGGTGCTGCTTTATTTGTGGGCCTAAGAAAAGAGCCTCTGTTGCTGTATTTATTTGTTTTGCTGGATAACTGGCAGGACTAGTTGATTTTACTTCAGCCTGCAGCAAGTCCAAACTGTCTCTTGTGTTGTCTTTGAGTGAGTCAGCGCTTGAGAAACACACACACACACAAACACACAAATTAGGCTAAACAATGGAGCTGGCATTACAGGGACTACACATCTCTCCTGGGGTTCTTTTGTATCATACTCTCCTTTTTCCTGTCCTGCCTTTACCCCGGACAGTTGGCTTTCTGTTGTTAAACTACTGCAGACTCACCACGTCTATGCAATGAGGGCAGGCTGCTGCTGTTGTTATCTGCCTGCTGACCTCTAGAGGAGAATCAGACAACCAGCAAGTGTGACTTTGCTGTTCTCACCAGGTGTATTTACCCTGTTGGGAAGTAACTGTCTCTCTCAGTCAATATCATTGATTTGTCTAGGTAAGGTAGGGTTATTGTAAATATTCATGATATTCATTCACTTCAGTCCTATCAGGAGCATGGTTGTTGTTGTTTTTTTGTTTGTTTTCTTACATTTGTGCCAGTTACCTGCTGGTGACTAATATATAGGTATCTAATAATATATATATATATATATATATATATATATATATATATATATATATATATATATAGGTATCTAATCTAATAAATGCAAACTCATTTACTCAATTACTTCTCTAATGCCCCCAAAGTGAGGACAAAAGGAAAGGCATAAGAAAGCCAAACCCCACAAGTTCATGAAACAGGCACTATAAAGACTAAAACTAAGTGTTCATTTCAGGCAAGCTATTGGCTTTCATTACACAAATGTGGAAAAAAAAAACCAGATGATTCAAGTCACATAAATATCCCACATGATATCCAAACAATTTCTGTAATTTGGCACAAGCTAAGATTTGTTGATTTGGACTAGCGGTGGTGATGGCACGTCTCGTTATTGAGCAGCATAGTTAGTATTTCATCAGTATCTAATTACTTTCTGAAAACGCTTCAACTTGTCAGTGGGTTGGTACATTGTAGACTGAAAGCTTTGCTGACATATGCAGCTCTATTAATAGGATTCACTCCCCCACTGGACATTTTATTTTTGCACCACATTGAATCACAGTGGATGTAATTCATTTTTTGATACTGATCAACATTAAAAATACTTAAAGCACATACTTGAATACATGACATATCTAAGGGGAATGAATACTTATTACAGAAACTGTATACTCTTGAATATACAGTAGTTGTACCTGTGCTTATGAAGCGTCTTAAAGGTGTCAAGATGCATGTATTCATATGAGTAAACTGAAGCAGTTTTGGATTGTAGTACTTCTTTCCACACTACAACAACTAATGTAATTTTCTGTTCTCTGTTTTTTTGTATCCAGGACCGGGTCTATGTTCAGCAAAACAATGTGGAGAATGTGTACAACCTCGGCCTCATCATATTCAGGGACCAGGTGGTGCGCTACGGCTGCATTCGAGACCACTTACGGCAGACGTTACTGGACATGATTGCACGTGAGAGGAAGGGAGAGGTTGTAGACAGGTATGAAGTACTAATTCATTGATTGACAGCCTGGAGCAGTAAGACATTGATTTAGGCTAGTTTACTGGTTGATCAGTGGGGCCAGTTACACACAAGAAGAGCGAAGTAAGGTTGGTCACAGTAAATTCAGCCACGTAATGGCTCTAGTGCAGATTGTGCTAGTTCACTGGATATTTGGGAAAACTACAAAAATTTGGTGACGTAGAGATTTTGATATCTATTATTCTGATCTGGTCAACAGATTTCTTTGATGTACTGCATTAAGATGAATAATGTAGCTGGATTCAGTCGCAGATTCAGAAGTGTGTCTATACACTACATAAATTCTTTTTTTTAAAGCATCTTACCAGTGAAAATGCATTTATTGGCCTTTTTAACAGCTGCCATTACCAAACTTGTTCCCTCATCACGCCCTCTTAATCTACTGAGAAGACATTTATGTTAAGACTTAACAGCATTATGATTTACTGTCTGGCTTTCATCTTTTTTTATACAATACTACTGGTTACACTGGTAGAAATAAAATTATTTTAAATGCAACAAGGTCCTAAAATTTGTTTCAATATGTTTGCGATATATCTGCAATCAAACTCAAATGATTCTTTGTTTTATGAATTTATTGTCATGTGGTCGTTTTACTAATTGCTAGTACGGATTTAGCAGCAGGAAGTACATTTTTACAAAAATATCAATATTGAAACTACTTTTTTGTTACTGTTCTTTGTAGGGGGGCAATCAGAAACGCTTGCCAGATGCTGATGATTCTTGGCCTGGATGGCAGGTCTGTATATGAGGAGGACTTCGAGGGCCCTTTCTTAGATATGTCAGCTGAATTCTTCCAGGTGAGTCTGTGCTAGGTTCTTAGTGTCTCTGTGTTTTGTATAATCCCTATCAGTCTTTCAAATGAAACAACCCATACTATCTGTTTCTTTTAGATGGAGAGCCAAAAGTTCCTAGCAGAAAACAGTGCCAGTGTCTACATTAAGAAGGTAGAGGCCAGAATCAATGAGGAGATTGAGCGAGTAATGCACTGCCTGGACAAGTCGACAGAGGAGCCCATTGTCAAGGTGGTGGAAAGGGAGCTCATATCTAAACACATGAAGACTATTGTAGAGATGGAGAACTCTGGTCTTGTCCATATGCTGAAGAATGGCAAGACAGAAGGTAAACGCATGACCTCATAGATGTTTCTCTGCATTTTATTCTGGGTGTGATATGAGAAGAAACCAAGCAATTGAAAGCAGGGGATTTCTACTTGTTTCTCAATCCTTTTTCCATATCTCTCTCTCAGACCTGGCATGCATGTACAAGCTGTTCAGTCGTGTGCCAAATGGCCTGAAAACTATGTGTGAGTGTATGAGCTCTTACTTGAGAGAGCAGGGCAAGGCGCTTGTGTCAGAAGAAGGAGAGGGCAAGAACCCTGTTGACTATATCCAGGTATGCTGGTTCAACAATGACTCCAAAAAACCCTTAATTTCTCCATACTTTAACACTTGGGGAACCCTGCTTAAAATTGTAAATACAAGAGAATCGTGTTTTGTTTTTTTTTCTTTTCTTGACTGTTAAATATTTCATCAAATGTTTATTTATTCTCACCAGGGCCTGCTGGACCTGAAGACACGATTTGATCGTTTCCTCCTGGAGTCCTTCAACAATGACAGATTGTTCAAACAAACCATAGCTGGAGACTTTGAGTATTTTCTCAACCTCAACTCCCGCTCACCAGAGTACCTATCGCTCTTCATAGATGATAAGCTCAAGAAGGGAGTCAAAGGGGTATGTAGCCGCTTAGAAAGTGTAGAAAAATTGCTTGACCAAATGAGCACATCTATAATAATAGACATTTTTTTGTAGGCACATTACATTTATTAACTATACATTGTCTCATTGTATTTTTCTCCCTGATTTCCTTGATCAGTTGACAGAACAGGAGGTGGAATCAATCCTGGACAAGGCGATGGTGCTGTTCAGGTTCATGCAGGAGAAAGATGTGTTTGAAAGGTACTACAAGCAGCATCTGGGCCGCAGGCTGCTCAGCAACAAGAGTGTCTCAGATGACTCAGAGAAGAACATGATTTCTAAGCTCAAGGTAAAACAATGAGAAAGGTTTAAGATACAGATGTGAATGCACGTCCCTCTTACTTTTTCCTCATTATATCTCCCGCTCTGCTCATGTTGCCCTGTTTTCACCCTGTATGAATGTCTGCCAGTGATTGAACTTGTTCTCTGTCTTTCTTCTCTGCAGACAGAATGTGGCTGTCAGTTCACCTCAAAACTGGAAGGGATGTTTAGAGACATGAGCATCTCCAACACTACCATGGATGAGTTCAGGCAGCATATACAGTCCACATCGGTAAGACACCCTATCTGAAAACAAAACAAGAATCCTAAGTACATGATAAGAAGGGAACATTTGAAACAGAATTAGAAGTTAATATCACTTCTAAATTGGTAAACAGGTCATTTTAATATACAGACTAACTGAACAGTTGCATCTAAATTGGTAATGATTTCTGATGCAGTTAAAGGTCTGTTTATCACTACATCACTTGACTGTGTCTTTTTCAGGCATCTCTAAGTGGTGTGGACCTTACAGTAAGAGTCCTCACTACTGGTTACTGGCCTACACAGTCGGCAACTCCCAAATGCACCATCCCCCCTGCTCCCAGACACGCCTTTGAAGTCTTTAGGAGGTAATCTTAAATTTATACTCTACATTGGGAGAATCAGTGTTGGTCTTTAAAGGGTTTCTGAGGAACTAAGTCCCTGCTTTTCTTTCACAGGTTTTATCTCGCCAAACACAGTGGTAGACAGCTCACATTGCAGCACCACATGGGTGGGGCAGACCTAAATGCAACTTTCTATGGGGCTGTTAAAAAGGTATGCCACTTTTAAATGACGTATTCTTCAAGGCAGCATCAAAATGTGTGCGTTTATCCTCCCTTCTACTTTTGTTTGCAGGAGGATGGTTCAGAAGTGGGTGTGGGAGGCGCCCAGGTGACGGGCTCTAACACCCGTAAGCACATACTGCAAGTCTCCACCTTCCAGATGACCATCCTCATGCTCTTCAACAACAGAGAAAAGTGCACTTTTGAGGTGAGGGCACAGTGCAGCACTTCCTAACCTGGATTCGTAAATCTCAGTTCTTCCAGTAGATCTTTTTGTCCTCAGCTCCCGTGTCCACCTTTTTAAAACCTTCTCTCCTATTCTGTCCCTGTTTACAGGAGATCCAGCAGGAGACAGATATTCCTGAGCGGGAGCTGGTGCGAGCGTTGCAGTCTTTGGCCTGTGGGAAACCCACACAGAGAGTTCTCACCAAGGAGCCAAAATCCAAGGAGATCGAGAACGGCCATGTGTTTACAGTCAATGATCAGTTTACTTCCAAACTGCACAGAGTCAAAATACAGACAGGTGTGTTAAGTTTGTGTATGACACACAGTGAGACTATAACCTTTGTCAAATATGTTTCATTTCTAACAGATACACACACACACACAGATTACCCCACATCATGTTTCAGCTTCATCATCTTCTTCCAGCTCACTGTGTGGAGACTATAGGGCAGATGGATGGGACTATTCCACTTTCTCTACCTTATCTCCTCTTCCTCATCTTTTTTCCCTGTCTTACTTTTCCCAGTTGCTGCTAAACAAGGGGAATCAGACCCTGAAAGGAAAGAGACGCGGCAGAAAGTGGATGATGACAGGAAGCATGAGATTGAGGCAGCCATTGTCCGAATCATGAAGTCGAGGAAGAAGATGCAGCACAATGTCCTGGTGGCGGAGGTAAGGAGCCCATGTGACTATACAAAATTAAGTCTGTTAAAGACTTAAGTTTTGATTCAACAACTTTTTGTCCTCTCCGGTTCTTAAACCTATTGTAACGCTGCAATGAAATGTAATAAAGGGGAATCTTGGGGTTTTGATACATCTTTTCTTACATGTTGTGACTTTGTGTCCTCAGGTGACTCAGCAGCTCCGGGCTCGTTTTCTTCCCAGTCCTGTGGTAATCAAAAAGCGTATAGAAGGACTAATAGAAAGAGAATACTTGGCGAGGACACCAGAGGACCGTAAAGTGTACACCTACGTTGCATAGAGAGACCTGTGGTGGAGAGGAGGAAGAGACTGGATGGGGGGGGAATGGGATTTGTTTGTTTTCTTTGGACTGTTGTTTCGCATGGACTGGAAGTTTCTTTAAAAGACAAAATGCTGGGAACCTGATTCGTCGTTCCTTACAAAAACACAGTAAACACACTTAAATCGGGAATAAAATATCGGCGCAGAAAAAAAAAAAATCCATCAAATCTTGTAGATGATTTTCAAATCAGGCCCAGTCTTCCTATTCCCTGTGAGTTTTAACATGGATGGATCCAGCTTCAAGCTTTTCACTGTTTTACCCTTGTAGAGATCAAACTTGCAAAGAATCCCTTGGGAAAAATGTGAATGCACCACATTATTTTTTTTGTTTCAATACTGTATAAAAATAATAAAATTATTAAAAACAACAAATGTGGATTGTTACAAAACAAAAATAAAAATAATGACTATTGATGCTCTGTAGTTTTTGACAGAAATACTTTGCTCCTCTTCTGCATTAATCTGCAAATATTCATTGTGATTTTCACATCGCAGTTAGCGTGAGAACACAGGCATGTCTATCATGTCCAGGTGTCCAAAAACCTGAATTCTGACTCCCAGAGATCTGCTCCTGTTAAAATGTCGTCTTTATTGCATTAAAACAAAAGTATGCTTCAAGCCCAAATTGTCAGGATTCAGAAACTCTAATTTGCGCTGACAGAGATTTTGAATTGCGTCTACTACACTGGGCTTTTAATGCTCCATTATAATTACTGTTACATGTAAATATCGAACAACTTCATTGGTGCTTTATAGCAGGTTGAGCAGCTGTAGTGCATAAAATGAACTTTTACAATTTCACTAAACACCAAGGGGAACGATATGTACTGTACATCTGATCACTGTAGGCTCCTGTGCAAACACTGATCCATAATGATTTCAGGTATGACACATTAGCCAGAAATTTAAAAAACAAATCAAATAGAAAACACACAACCCTTACCCATATGGGTAAGTTACTAATGTGTTGAGCAACTTCTATTGATATGTTCTAATTATACTCTACTGTAAATCAATTACTCAGTATTACATTAATAGGTCACAACATTTTCAGAGCAAACAGTCCAGTTAACAGGTGACATCACAGATAGGATCAGGTGACACTTAGCTGTGCACTCCCCTGAAAATACAACAGTCTTCAATATGATATCAAAATGGGTAGAATTAGGAGATACATGAGACTAAATATGACAAATGTGTCACATTTCCCAGTAATTGATTTTATTGTTATAAATACTTAAATGGTGACAATGACGCATCAGAATTTAGGCAACCTGAGGTCTGTAAGGACCCAGGGGACCATTGAGCTCTGTGTCAGGTTGTGGCTTAACAGCTTCGGCCATATTCTCCAGTTTAGCCATGAAAGTCTGAATCTCTTTAGTAGAACTGTGAGTCCAAGCCAGAGGCAGGTGGGTAGGAACAGGCTTACGATCTGCAATACAAATAATTTGTCAGAATCAGATGCACCATATGATGATGATGATGATGATGTCTAAGAAGATGAAAAAAAAATGGAAAGAACATCTCCCTGTGTGTTTGTGGGATGGAGCCTTTCATGCTGCTCACCTTGAAAGAACTGCCCGCTGCGTGTTCTGGCAGCAGCTCTGGACAAGGCCAACCACACCACAGTGTCGGCTCCCTGCTCCACAGTGCGCAGCCTCTCTCCCATCATCTGGTGGAACTGAGGCATTGATGTGGAAACAGCTGCCAACAGGGAGACATCAGATGGGGTAAGTAGCATATTACCAACAAATACCGACTCAATGTCAAACAAATGAAACGAAGCGCCAAGATTAAAAATCTACAGGAATGATGTTCAGATTTAGACAAAGCTAAACTGAGAATCTTAAGTAGAACTTTAGTAGTAATTGACAGAAAGCAACAAAATGATTATCACAATTTGAGGATTGGAGAAACAGTTTTGAAAAAAGGGGATTAATAATATGAAAATAATTCTATTAATTTTGACGTTTTTGCTTTGTAAACAATTATTTATATTTAATTACCTATTCATTGCAGTTACAGAATGATTACAATAAAGATTTGGCAAAATGACAGTTTTTAAGTAAACATTAAATATACCTTTGCACCTAATCAGATTATTTTATATATGATCTGCCTCACAATATCACAGTGATCAGATAAATACTTTTTTCATAGCTGGGCAGATGTTTAGTAGAATTTATGGTCACACATGTTTGGAGAATTTTCATCTCAACCAAATGAAAATAATTACATGTCTGATTTTATAGAAGGTTGACAGAGATTTAAGTCAGGTCAACTCAAGTGACCAAAAGTTTTTGTGTTTTTTGTTGTTGTTGTTGTTTGTTTTTTGGAAGAAAGAAAATCAGATGGATGGACTTTAAAACTGCCAGACTTTAGGCGCCATTTTGTGAAACTGTCACCTGCAGTGGCGCCTGTGAACTCAGACTGCCCCATACTTTCTGGTAAAGTCTGGTTGAGGTTTGTCTTCTTTTTAGTGAATTTGTAATCTCTAAACATTTGCTATAGCACCACCACCAGGAGAATATCTCCCACATTTGATGGACGGGACTCCTGTGTAACAATGTGATTTTATTTTTATTTTTTTTCTATATCATAAACAGCATTTTTTAGAAAAACAAGTACAAACAAAAGAGAAAAAAACACCAGCAGCAACATCAATAGTTTATTGACCATTTAGGGTGCGTTATGCGTCAGTACCTGGTGTATCTACCCAGCCTGGATGCATCACAGAGAAGTGAATGACAGGGTTTGCTTTGGCCCACTCTTGTGTCAGCACCACCTGCTGTCTCTGACAAGAAACAGCACATTGTTAGCTGTACAATTTACCTCTCTATAGTATCCCTTCTATTAATGTGAATGTATTTTGCATCATCTTTATTTCCATCCTTCTTTCTGTTCAATCATGTGAGACAGACACAAACCCAGTGAGACAGATGTAAAGTAGTTACTAAGTAAATCTTTGACAAAGACTTGCAGCTAAAAAAACTGTGTTAAGATACTTTCATTCTCCTCTCCTACCTTGTTCTGGGCGTACACCATGACACCATCAAAGTAGCCCTTCTCTGACTGTAAGTCATCAACTTGGAGTTTCTGGACCAGCATGCCTCCTGAGGACACAGTGATCTAACACAGGCAGAGAGCAAAAGAGGCACAGTGTGCTTAGACAACAGCTACTCCAGCGTTGACAAAAGTGGCATTATACTGTCCACATGATGCAGATGAGCAATTTGACTGTGTTTGTGTGTGAGATCATACCACCCTGGGATCCCGGCTCTTCTGTAGAAACGGTATGAGACTTTGGGTGAGGATGTACACCCCTAAAGAGATGGAGAAAAGTCACAAAGCTTATGCCTTGACTTTAAATTTACAGCAGCATGAGTCTCGTTGGCCATCAGGATGATGTCTCACCCATAGTGTTGGTGGCGAAGTTCTGCTCCAGCTTCTCATCGTTCACCTCTCTCTTGTGCACCATACACCCTGCATTGTTTATCTGTCGCAAAGACATGACAGAGAAGAAACACTCCTGCTTTATAAAGAAAGTTTTGAATGTATTTTTTTGTGATGAAGACTAATGATCAATACCTACCAACACATTCAAGGATGGATACTGCTTCTTGAAGGCCTCAGCAAACTCCCAGACTTTGCGTGTCTCTGACAGGTCCAAAATATGGGCGTACACCTCCTAGAATAACCAGATTATTTATCATTCTCTCTCACAAATGAAGGGATTTCACACTTTTTTTCATATTTAGTAATAATGATTTTTAAGGCTAACACACACTCACCGTATTCCCCGACTCACTGACAATTTCTGCCCTGGCCTCTTCGGCTTTATCTTTGTTCCTGCAGACCATGTGGACTCTCCCACCTGGAAACAAAGCATCAGACTTTATTTTCTATCTATATAAAGTGTATGACAGACAACACACCTCTCCTACATGTACCTTTCTTGGCTATAGCCATGGCAGTCGCTCTGCCAATTCCACTGTTGGCTCCAGTGACCATAAAAGACCTTCCCACAACGGACACATTGAGATCCTGGGGCTCAAAGTCTTTAGACGCTATTTCATATCCCTTCCTGGAGGTAACACATTAAAAAATAATCAATGTGTGTCTCAGATTTGAGAGATTTACTTTTGTAAAGACACAAGATGGATATGAGTTTGTCAAGCTGCAATGTTTTTTTTTTTTTCTTTCTCCACATTTTAGCTCTAGTACAGTCAGATGATGTGAGTGTCATCCTCAAAACACATCAGCTGTCAATGGCACTATTGTGATTGTGCATAAAGGCCAGTTTGTGTAGGGATGTGTGCCATACAGTGATCAGACCTTTATTCCTCTTGATTAAAAAATAAATTGCATTAAATATATATTTTTTTACAAACTGTGAATCTTATATTTAAACATTCCTAATTTAAAAAATAGATGAACTAACAATATACACTGACTGAAAAGCACAAAGCTGTCAGCAATACATCTATAGAGAAGCACCAACATAATGATATAATAATAGTTGACTGACCTTGTATACTGATGGATTCCGTTCAGAAACCAGACGGCATTTCGATACATAGACATGTTATCAAATGAATAACAATCCCAAAAAAAGTGCACCAGCTTTCCAGTCTGTCAGCCAGCTGTGACAGGTCACTATCACATGAAGCGGGCAGAGAGAGAGAGAGAGAGAAAGAGAGCGAAAGAGAGCGAGAGCACTTACTGCTCTCTACCGACCCTGCATGTACACTGCATGTAGGATGAGTGTGTCCTGCATACACACACTCCTCATGACAGCCAAGTGATAGAGGTTAAAGTTTGATCAGCTCATTCATTAAAACGCTTCACGCAAGTCACGTGGTGGATCCTATACCTGCGATATAAATCTACAATAACCAATCCAGATGGTTGTGGTGAGGTGTGGTGACGCGTACGGCAGGCACCGCTCCTCTTGCGGCCAGGAGGGCGGAGTTTACCAACTTTCACACTGCAGTGAACGACGGATAGAGAGGATATGTGTTCAGTTGGACTTGCTGACCCTTTGTGAGGGTTAAAGTACTTTTTTTTTTTTTAATCGTTTCAGAGCATTAATAGCTCTTGGCGCGGCGTCAAAATGGTAAGTGCGGTTACTATTTTCTATGCGTAAGGTAACGTCAGCTTAGCGGCTGTTCACCTGTCGCACCTGTCGTCGCTGAGAGGTAGCTAAAGCTAGAAATTACACCTCTAACCCACTCTCGTTACTCTGGAGCCTGTTTTTTCTTGTCAGGCTGCCTAACAGCACCAAAATTTGGTTTCTACTGTGAGTTTTTAACTATGTGTATCCCTTTTTTATTATTATTTGCGACAGTCGGAAGTAAGGTCCCCCTAGTAAAACAGGTTTCGTCGCTTTCCGTCGAGTCCTGCCCTGGTGGCAGTTTAATGCTTTACATATTAATTTGCCTGTGGGCTGACACAGGGGATACACACCTGGAAATACCTGTAAAAGGACTGGTTGTGCTGTTTTTTCTAGTGTCACTGTAGCCTACTAATCCCTGCTATCCTTTTGTTCCCAAATTGCATACAATGAAAAACAGGTATGTCTTCATTTTGTAGGGCAACTGAGCGGTGACATATTTTAAAATATCCTCTTACAGGTGGCTTCGACAACTGTCCCATATTTTATGTATCTGGTATCTCCAAAATATGAAAATTATGCCTCCACCATTACAGTAAAAGGAAGTATTGTGGGCATTATACTGCACAGGCTTATTTGTAATTAAAAGTCCCCCTCTGGTCAAGAAAGGGTTTTTTTCTTCTTGTTCCTACAATTGAGTGTTTGAACGTCACTGTGCAGGATGATGTATGTGCAGAGTTTGACACTAGAAAGATGTTTTCACATTCAAAAGTGAAAGTTTCTCTCTCTGTGCTTATTGAAAATCTGATTTTTAGGGGTGGCCCCATGAGCAGGATTTGTGACATGACAAGTAGTTTGGCAGCCAATCCTGGTCCAGTGTACAACTTTACTGTGATGTGCTCATAACACTGAGAATGGTTTCCTACTTCACTTTCCACCAATTCGACCTTTGAAATGAACAATAGTTACATATTTAAAGATTCTGGATTTTCAGTGACGGAGAAGGAGTAGATGCCGTTTTAAGGATTTTAAAGTGATAATTAGACATTTCTTGTGGAAAAACCATATTTGACACATATTATTGTTCAAAGCAGAGTGTTTGAACTTTGCTTTGTTGAGTTTGCAATGATGGTTGGCCTGTGAAAAAGGATTTTTGAACATATGAATAAATTTGTTACTCAACTAATCAGACCAACTCTTTCTTTCTTGTAATGAAATAGATCCCCAGATTTTTTGCAAACATATTTTCAAGTCAAGCCAGTTTCATTTATATATCCCCAAATTACAAATTGATCTGAGATGGCTTTACAATCTCTATGATGTATGACACCCTCCATCCTTCGACCCTAAATTCAGTCACGGAAAACCTCCACACAAAAAAACCACTTAAACTCATTTATTATCAACAATGCGAGGAAGATTCAAAGGAAACAGTGTGGCAGTGTGGTTCTGATGGAGTTGGGGGGGAAAATTAATGTCCACAGTGATATGTAGCCAAGCCTATTTCCGAAGCTAGGAAACACGTTCTCTAAACATCCGAAACACAACTCCTCAGCTCTGTTGAAAATCGGAAGGGAAACTCCAAACACCCCTTCCTCAATCATTTGTTGACCTTCACATTTCTGCCTGCCAAGACTTTTCTTTTTTTCCTTGTATTGGTGGTGTTTAGTCAGCGGAGTTATTCTTTAATGAGCCGTGACAGCAGCTCAACACCCAAACGACCCTCGGTTTGTGTGTGTGTGTGTGTGTTGGTGGCTAGTTAATAATGCCCTATGGATTGACTTTGTGTGGACATACTCTATGTGTGCACGCATCACAGTTGCCACTCTGACCCTGCGGTGTGTCTGTGTTGTTAGATGCGTTTCCTGCTGCTCTTCAGTCGCCAGGGGAAACTGCGTCTGCAGAAGTGGTTTACACCCATATCGGAACGTGAGAAGAAGAAGATAATCAGGGACATGACCACCATGGTGTTGGCAAGACAACCACGCTCCTGTAACTTCCTGCACTGGAAAGACCTTAAGATTATTTACAAGAGGTGGGTGGGTTATTTTCTCTGTTTCTTAGGCAACAGGACCACCAGTCTCCTTTCTACTCACAGATACATCTCCTGTATATGTAACATATATCTCCTCTACATCAGCTGAAAATCATCACTTTGTTTTCCGCAGATATGCAAGCTTGTATTTCTGCTTGGGTGTAGAGAACCAGGAGAATGAGCTGTTAGCCTTGGAGGTTATTCATCGCTACGTGGAGCTGCTGGACAAATACTTTGGCAATGTATTTCACCTTCTTTAATCAACTGTAGTCTGAAGTGTAGGACTGCAACTAAGGATTATTTTCATTATCGATTAGTCTGTTGGATATTTCCTCGATTATTTGATTAATCATTTTGTCAATTAAATGCCAGAAAATACTGAAAAATGCCTGTTACAACTTCTTGAAGCCCAAAGTGACGTCTTCAAACATCTTGTTTTGTCCAATCAGTGGCTTCAATCCAAAGATATTGAGTTTACCATCATAAATGACACAGCTTAAAATGAAGCAGCAACCAGTGAATATGTGTTATTTTTGCTTAAAAAAGTGATAAATGATTATTTAATTATCAAAATAGTTTCTGATTAATTTTCTGTCAATCAATGTACCAATTAATTGACTAATTGTTGCAGCTCTACTGAAGTGTAATTTTGACATTTGATGGCAGCACAAGTCCTGAACATATTACTGTTGAAATAGGTTATTGCTGTTTTCTACAGAGATTGTTTTTAACAGCCTTTTTAATCCAAAAATGCACCTGCAATAATCACTGTCATGCCCCCCTCTCAGGTGTGTGAGCTGGACATAATCTTTAACTTTGAGAAGGCCTATTTTATTCTGGATGAGTTCCTAATGGGAGGGGAAATACAGGAAACCTCCAAACAGATGGTGAATCGCGCCATCGAAGCCTCAGACATGTTACAGGAGGTGAGACGCTCATGCACACACACACTCACGCATGACACAACAGGAGGCATGTTAACATCTGTTGCGTGGTTCAACATCATTGAACAATGATTCTGGTGGAATCGGAGGACATTAAATTACGGCTGTGGGGTACTTTTGGATTGTAGAGGGTCTCAAATCGGTTCATTTTTTTTTCAAAGCAGAAACACATTTGATGAATCCTGTATCAAGCTCCAATATGGTTTCAGTTTATTTTTGTGAGTGTGAATTCACCAACAAGCGTCACAAGTAGTCGGTGTCATAATGAGTTCATTTAACAGCGGTGCTGCTGAGTCCCTGGTGTGCCTTTTGTCTTTCTCATAGCTAATAGGTTTCTGGATGTTAGCTATTGCTCCTTTTTTTTTTTTTTTTTTTAGATATAGACTTGTGTTTGTGCTGCTGTTTTCTTACCCCTGTGTGTGTATATATCTCTCTCTCCCTCTGCCAGCGTTATTGCGAGTGAGAGACAGATTTCCCTGGAACGCGGCGTAGGTTTAGTGTTTGGCTGATGCTTCCCACTCTCCCTGTGATGGCTGTGTGTGGTACGGTAGTTCACTGGGTGTGTTGTTCTGTGCTTCTGAGTAGGGCTGACTAACATTTGAATCTAGAGTTGGATTTTGCGCAGTGTAGCCTCCTATTCATTTTGACCATTATCGCTTCAGGATGACAACAGTGAGTGGTATGAGGTGGAGCTGTTTGGATGACCTTGAATATGGACAGACAGGTTAGATGTTCTGCTTGTGTTAGTTCACTGTATGTTGCTGTTCTCAGCACCTAATAACAGGTGATGTGTAGATGTGTGCCTGTGAATATTAATTGCATGATAATCTGTTTTTTTAAGAGGCTGAGAAGCTGATTTATCTTCTTTGTGCTTTTTTTTTCCTAGACCATGGAGGAGTATATGAGCAAACCTGCATTTTAACCCGTGGAAAAAGGACATAAGTAACACTGGGGGGAAATACAGGAACCAGATGTACTGTATATGAGTCAAAGAAGTTTCTGAACATGGAAATGGGATTTACTTTGATTCCACTGGACTTTTTCAAAAGAGGAAATGGGCATATTGAATGTCTGCTCGCCTTCCGCCTGAAACACTGCTGCAATGTAACTTCATTTGAGGGTAAATCTCATATGTGTTCATAGTCTTGCACTCATTTGAAGGAGGGGATGGGGTTTCATCACATTAATTGCTGTGATTAAATTCAAATGAAGTAGTAATAGAGGATCAGGGATATGAAAAGCATAACCATGAAGTGATTTTTAGGTTTATAAATTTGCTTCATTCATATTTAAATCATGCCTTAACATATTGGAATTGAATGATTTTATTCCAAAAATTATGAAGAACTAATTTTAAGGGAAATTGTGCTTCTCTGCAATTTGTGTGAATATTGAAAAGAACAAATTTAATTCTTAAAAAACATGTTTGTAACAGATGTCACGTTTTGTAATTACAATATGAACCAATAATAGGCTTTGCTTTCACACCTGCATACAACAGATTTTTGAATCAGACTGATCATGAAGAATTTCTTACAGTTTTTAATCTATATAAACTATCGCTTCTGTTTGGGGCCATTAGTCTTCACAAGGAGCTGTTGCTAGTGCGAGTGTGAATATCACTGTTTTTATAACGTGCAATTTATGATGTCGGAGCTTGTGATTAAAATATGTATTTTGATAAGCAGTCTGCAGTGAGGGTTTTTTTTTTTTTTTTAACCACCATTCTCCTCCTATTTAATCAAAAATCACCACACCTCCACCAAATGGAATTCAGTGTTTTCTCACCATCTTTTTTCCTTCTGCTTCCTCTCATTATAAACCCTGTGGTGTATGGTGTGATTTTTTTTAATTTATTTTTTTATTTTTTTTAATAAGGCAACACAACTCAGCAAGAAGAAAAATAATACCGCTGATGCTTTATTCATCTGTGATTCATCACACATTATTGAACATGTACAAAATGGTTTAAAAATGAGCATACATAGCACAACCACTGGTAGGCCAACAATACAGAGCTTCGCAGTATGAAAGGGTTGGAAGGCAGGCGACGGTCTGATATTTAGACTTGGAAATAAGTATCCATAATAATAACAATAAATCCACTAACCCTGAATATATCACGAGTCACAACAACACTCGTTCTCAGGCCAGCACACTGCCCTAACAAAATATCCCTATAATATTCTTATACTGTCAGTATATCTTGATGGTAACCAATCACTGTAGCTTGTGTTTTTAAAGGCCCAGTCAGCATACATTGTCATTTATAGGTATATTCACATATGAAGAATTTTACAGTGATGAAAAATAAGCATTTTACCATTACTCATTTGATCATAATTGAAAATATAGGCCTGTTTCTTGCCGTGTCTACAAACACAATCAATGTAAACAAACTTTTAACAACATCACAAAACTTTATTAAATTGGATTTCAGTGTTATTTGACATTAGTCAATATATTCATTGGCAATTTAGGAGTGATAGCAGGTTCAAATCCTATGTTTAGAATATTCCTACCCTTTTGGTCTCACACGGATTGCACCTTTAATCTCATAATATTTCTATGATGTTCTTGCAGCAAGTAGGGACTATTTTCCTAAAAATGTATTGGACCTGTAAGGTTGCTATAATTCTTTTTCGTTAGGGTGATATTACCAGCTATAGTTCATATAATAGAAATTTGTAAACTAGATCACATCCACCAAACATTATTTTTGAGACAGTATAAATACTATATTCATAATTTCGTGCGTCTTGCAGGTGGGGTCAGCCTACATCCCTGCCACTGTGTTTTCACGGTGCCCCTCCTCTTCCTCAATCACGGTCTGTGGAGCTGAGGTCTTGGCCGTGATCTCCTCTTTCCCTTGCATCTCTGTGGGATTTACTTTCTCTGTGGCCACTTCGGTTTCCCTCTTGGCTACTGGCCTTTTGTCAGTGTCCGCTTGCCCCAAGTAGTCCTTCATGGCTCGCTCGTACAGCTCGTATGGGAACTGTCCCTTCAGCTGCGCCTGGGTGTCCCTCTTGGTGATGGTGTTGGGGTACTCTGTGAGGATTTTGGCCGCCAGGTAGGTCGTCACCTCGTCTTCCACGTCGCCGTCGTCATCCTCGTCATCCCCGCCGTCAGTCTGGCGTTTCAGGGGCATCTTGTTGAGCTCGGATAAAAAGAGGTTCTCCCTGCGCCCGGAGGGAGGGGGGATTTTAACTGGTCCTGGATTTGCGGCAGGGTTGGACGCCACTGGGATCCTGTCCGAGGAAGGAGAAGTCTTCAGGGGTCTCTGCATCACCGGGTACTCGTTACTGATAGTCTCCACGCCGATGATGTCCAGAAAGTCCTCTCTGTCCATATCCTCGGGGGCGGGCTTGCTCTTCAGCGGCAGTCTGCGGCTGAAGTACCTGATCTTGGGTGTCTGGCCGGTCGTGTAGCGAGCAGAGCCTTGGGGGTTGCGGTGGAGCTTTCTGAGCTCCTCTGTGAGCAGCATGTCGATAAGGTCCTGTGGTGGGACGTGGAGCTTCAGGGAGAGCTCTAGCAACTCCTTCACTGTCCGAGGATCCACAATGGAGGGGCGGATCAGTCTCTTTCTTTGCTCTCCGGTCTTGTCCCTCTTCTGCGTCTGGTCGCTCATCTCGAGGACCTTCAACAGGTAGTAATCTACCAGTTTAGTGTCATCATCAGCGTCTTCTTGGTTCTGGTTCGCCCGGCGTTGCATTTCCTCCCTCTCAGCTTCCTCCTGCTCACCGAGCGCCCTGTCCATTTCCTCATGGCTCCCGTTGACCATCTCCTCCGTCTCCTCCCTCTCCTCCACGGGGACCCACTCCTCTCCTCCGGCCACATCCTCGTAGGCCGGGTTTCTTAGGCTAAAGGCGTCCTCATCCTCGTCATCGTCGTCCCCGAACACGCCTCTCTTCTGGCCGGTGGCGGTGGGCATCCTCCCAAGCTCTTCAAAGATGGAGCGTAAATTGGCAAGGCTCTGGGGTGTATACTGCTCGTCCAGGTCCTCTGTGGCCCGTTTGGAAGCGTCCGTATTCTCCTCGTCCTCAAACATCAGCGGGTATTTCTTGTGGGGTCTGGGGAAATTACCGTAGTCTACCGGTGCGGCGCTCTCGGGGATTTCAGTGTCTTTGGTGCGGTGCCTGTGCGTGCGGCGGTCGTTCCTGGGCGCCGATGCGGGGATGACTTTCGCGTCTTTCCCGGCCTGATCCTGGAGAGACTTTAGCAGGGCTTTCATCAGCTGCTCAGCGGTAATGTCCTGCCTCTGTATGCCGGGGGAAGGCTGACGGTCCCCGGGACCCTCGTCCTGCTGCGAGGCGAGCTGAAGCAGGACCCTGAACTTGTCCACTTCGTCGTAATCCACGGGTTCAGGCCGGCCCCCGTTCCGCTGCTTCAGGTTTTCAATGTACTCCAGGGCTTTGATCATGTCGGAGCTGGGTGGGTAGGCAGCCGGCTGCCCCTCACTATCCCCGCCTCGGAGCCTGTAGTGGCGGGGGAGAGACGCAGCCTGCACGGCGCATCCATGGAGGAGGAAGGCGAGCAGGACCACGGCTCCCCCCGCGGGCAACTTGTGGTGGAAATGCAGCATTATAGGCAATGTATTACCTGCAAACCGAGAGAGCATAACATGTTAGTGAAGCCTCACTTAAGAAATTAAAAAATAAGACCAATGCACGAGGATTTAATTTTATATTTCTAATTATTTTTGGTCTAAAAACTTACTCGACATCAACAAGCGTAACCATGAGCGAGTATGTTTTGATTCAGGGTTTGTTTGCCTTATCAGGGAGTTACGCTCTGCAAATTGAATGATACGATGCTGCGCGAGGAGACACATTCACATCGCTGGATGAGTCACTCCCCGCGTTGTTATGGGCAACCTCAACATCTGATTTCATACTAACAACATAAACCTTCATTAGAAAGAAACCCTTCCTTCCTCGTTACTTCACTAACAACATTGTAATTCTTCTTGTGAACGCGTTTCATCACAATGAAAACTGCCATGTATGCACATAAAGTATCGAGATCTGCGAAAAGCTAATGTAAAAAAAATAAAGACTATCTCCCCATCCAACACATTCACAGATCGATTTGATTTAAAGATTAAACTCTAAAACAAAAAACAAAACAAAATCCGTGTCTTACCTTTGGCAACAAAGCTCAGACAGCAGTGAAGGTGTATGGCATCTCCTCTGTTCTCTTCTGTTTTCAGCACTTGGACAGCTCCCCCTCGTTATATGAGGCAACACCTGACCACCGCGTCATCACACAACACACGCAATAGCCGGTCCTAAAAAATCCATATAAATGATTCAGGTTTATGATATGGCATACTAAGAAGCTCGCTGTATCAAAAAATAGCTCTCGATACTGTCTTGTCGCACAGCACCCGCCCTGTAAAAAGATATCGACTGCAAAGATCTTTAAAAAGTCTGAAGGTAGCGATCTGTTGACCTGAATATTAATTTGGACAATTAAACTGTTCACCTTGAATGAATGGATTTTTTAATGATTAAAGTGGAAGCTCAATTCAGAGGGAAAGTATCACAATATTTCCTTTCAAGCGCATGTAAACTAAAATTGATGCCGATTTTATGAGACTAATCTTAAAATATATTCAGAAAGTATCAAAAAAATTATAGCCTACATTTCCTTCCACATTTAAGGCTCACAAAAGAGCATTTTAGTCATTTAATAATGTAAACAATAAGCAGTTAATACCATCACTACCACCCTCGCTGATAGTCGTCGCGGCACATGAGGAGTTAAACCCTCTAGCGATGACTCACAGGCTAAAACCACCGCGGAGTTGCTGTCGCAGTTCAGCAGCATCCTCTCTCTCTCTCTCTCTCTCTCTCTCTCTCTCTCTGTGCTGACAGAGACGGTGATAAACACCCTCCTGACGGCTGGGGGCCAAAGCTCCGCATTCCGCAGGTCGACAAGATAAAGGGGCCACAGCACGGCACCTGCCGACAAAAGGTCACGGATGGGTGAGTTTATGGCGAGATCAAAGCCTTGCTAAACACTTTAAGTGCTTCTTTCAACATATATCATCCAGAGAACGTGTGTGGGTATCAAAAAATCATATATATGTCTTTATGTTTACAATGTAAATGGAGAACAATATACATCTCACCTAAAAGAACCAGTAAGATGTGGACATCATGTTATTTCCCTTTCTATCTTCTCGTTAGGATGTTTTTTTCAGAACTGTTTCTCTTGTAGGGAAAAGAGAAAAACTTAAGTCTGAGCACACTGATCACAATCCCAAACAGGAGTGAAGTAATTTATGCTTTAAAAGTAATACATATATTCAAATTTCTCTGTTTCATGCTTGTCTTGCTAAGTTTTTGTTGTTATCATCCTGCAACAAATGGCCAGTCAAATACATTAGGACGATTTTATCTTCACTGCTACTCCAGCAACATCTCAAGTCTCCTTTATAACCTCTAAAGTGATTCTAACTGATTCACTCAGTGCCCTCTGACACGCCATACACATAAGTGCTCTTCAGTTTCAGCCCTGCTGTGACTGCCCCTCATTTTCAATGCACATCTAATTGCATTCAATGCACTCCTCCTCACTCATTCCATGTTGTGATCCTTGTATGTCCATTAAACTAGTAAAAGAAAAGAAAAAAAAAACACCCACTTAATCTTTTCACTTCACCTTCGGTGCTGAGGCACACAGCATGTCATCATACTAAGGAGACATCGACGACATTGGAGGTGCTTTTCACTTGAATGTGCCGTCAGCTGCCAGCTCTCCAGGGCTGAAGAGCTGCAGAGAGCCTCCTGACGTTAAAAGACACATCCATCTGCCTGGCTGCTGTTTGTTTGCTGGCTTGTTTAAGTTCTTCTCAATGTGTGTGTGTGTGTGTGTGTGTGTGTGTGTGCACAAAAAGGGGCGAGGAAAGGAAAAAAAACTGAATCACAGATCAAAGGACTGATAGAGAGAGAGAGAGAGAGAAGGAGAGATATGGTGTTTGTAAAATGTGTTGTATAATCCTACAGCATCACTCCTCTGACATCACATCTCTCCATTCAGAAACAGCCTCCACCCTGTGGGACGGCAGCAGCTCCAGAGGTCACAACAGCCAGCATTAGGTGGTATCAATCATTTAAAGGTTAGATTCTCTTACGTGCCCATTAAGACATGGATAATATGCTCATTAATCCTACAGTGGAATGCTGAAAATGAATAAGCACACAGGGACTACTGTAGATGAAGATGAATGCAAATTTTCATCATAGCCAGGGTACTGACTGATGGAAATGTCATACATGAGTGGGCATAACAGTGAAAGCCATAATAAAGGATATATTTTTAAAGCTTTCTTGGCAAGATTAAAGGAATATTTGTCCAGCTCATGAGCCCTTTAATTTTTTTACTGGCAGCAGTGCACTTACAGTTAAGTCAGGCACACAAACATATACTTGTAGTTTTTGTATATGTGTCGCAGTCAGTAATGTTTTTTTCCTCGCCACATGGTTTACTAAAAATAACTTGTCATATGGTTCCTGTGATGTGTATGAGTGAGTGATCATGCATCACATCTAAAGCTGCAACGATAAGTCGATCGACAGAAAATTAATTGGGAAACTCTATTTTGATAATCAAATAACTTTAATCATTCTTTTAAAGCAAATATGCCAAAGATTTGCTGGATTTAGCTTCTCAAATGTGATGATTTAATGCTTTTCTTTGTCATACATGAGAGTAAACTGAATATCTTTGGGTTTTGGACTGTTGTTGGGACAAAATAAGATGTCAACTTTCAAGCATTTTCACTGTTTTCTCACTTTTTATTTACAGCGCAATTAATCGATTGAGAAAATAATCAGCAGATTTATCAATAATGAAACTGATCATTAGTTGCAGCCCTAATCACAACAGATTAACATCATTGATATTACAACATAACAACATCAGCATTTCAGTTTTCTCTTCAAAATAATCTCCTCCTATATACTGTATATGTGAGCGTATGTCATAGGAGAGTCACAAATTCATATTATGTTGTATAAATATCTCTGTGGTATCTCTCCTCTCGTCTACATTTTCTATTTGTCTGTGTATTTGTCTCTTGTTGTGTAAGTTATATCAGCCCCCTGGGCACTATAATGATTCTCAGTGATGGATCAGAGGTTTTTAAACTCAAATCCCAGCAGGTTCCTGGTGGTGAAAGATTCACTGGCTGAATCTGTGATTCGTCTCCGGGGCTTGTGATGTGCTGTCTGTGTGCATCGTTCCATACAGACCCACACAGACATAAAAAAAAACAAAAAAACAAGAGAAACATTTCCAGTGATTGGTACTGCTGCATCTCTCTCTCTCTCTGTCTTTTTCTCTCTCTCTATCTATTGATGAGGATTACAGCAGAGAAGATGGGAAATCATAGTAATTAGATTAAGAGTCCTTAGTGCCACTTTCACTCTCTCATTGGCTATCTATCTATCTATCTATCTATCTATCTATCTATCTATCTATCTATCTATGTGTGAATCAGATTGTAGCAGTCTCAGTGGTGTATCGGGGGGAAAAGTTTAATAATAATAATAATAGATAATAGAAAGACCTTGGATGGATGAATGGATGTTGTTTAGAAGAAATGCAGCTGTCCTTGGGAGCAGTAAGCAGTCTCTCTGTGTTAAACTGTCTTTATCTTGCCACATTTTGTTTGTTTGTTTTTTGGGTTTTTTTTGCTATATTAAGGCCAGTCACCATGGTAAGGTCTGCCATTGTGTACTGTCTGGTTACCAAATATGCATTTCTCCTGGACAAGATGTCTCAAGGGACTTTTGGAAGAAAATAAGAACAATAACTTGCAAAGAAAGCAAGAGCACTTAAGAATGACGGGTGTGCAGTGTAGCGTATTTTTTTTTTTTAGTAATCCACCACCCCCACGCTGGAGGACATTATTTCTCCTAATGTTTCTTTTTTTTTTCAACTTACTTTTCAGACATTAAAAACAACACAAAAATATCACAGGACATTAAAAGATTTGTCTCCCAGCTTCTCTTGTGCACCGTCTGTCTCAGTTACAATCAAAATGTTATATTCAAGACCTACACATCAAGATCAACATTACAGAAATGAACAGGTATAAAAAGAAAAAAAGAGAAAAGTCTTCCTATTCACCTGACCTGTTGTCTAAACTCCTACTTTTTCCATCTTAATTTGCTTTATAGCCTCATTAACCCTTTTGTGAATGTATGGCACACTACTTTCTATCTACTTTCTATCATTTGTAAGATCTCCCAGGAAGCATGTCACCAGGGTTAAGGGCACTATTGTCCAAGGCCTACGTACAGTATCTCCTCACAATCCCACAGTAAGTGAAAGAGCTGAACATTAAAAGGTTACCCAAGTTAATAAATTAGACAGAGTTAATAAATTAGTGCAAAAAATATTTAAGTATATAATTTTCTCAGTATACAGTTAGGAATATCACGTGACTCCATTTGACACTAGAAATCAGAAAAGTTATATATTTAGATGATAGGAAAATAAGCAATGCAGTTAAAAATCTGAAAAATACAAAATATATGCAGACATCAGTACACTCTCCCATCAAGAATAATCGTGACTTCCTACCTTCTCTCTCTGATTTGGAGCATGGTCCTCAAAGGGTATTAAATCTATTTCTGACCTGTATGTGCAAGTTTGGATTGTTTGAACAACTCTCCTAATTACTGGATTCACCAAAGTCTCACTATTTTAGATATCTCCAAATTAGACTTTTTGCCCGGAAAAGTATTACTTCCTTTCCAGATCATATTGATCGTATTCTTTCATTATCCCCATAGTGCACAGGTCTAATATATGCAACATCATCCCTCACTGACTACAAGGAGACTTTTGGAGAACGACCTTGGAGAGGAAATGACAGATGATCAATGGGAGGCAGTGCTTGACTTAGTGCCTACCTCTTCCCCGCTGTGCTAGGCACAGCTTTATACACATTTGTCCAAGGCAAGACTGGCAAAAATGTTCCCTAATGTAGACCCTTCATGCCCTCACTGTAAAAGTCAACCAGCAGATTATGCGCTGGTCCTGACCCAGACTTAACACATTTTGGGTCAACATCTTTAGCACATCATCATCTTTATCTTCAGCGCCAATTGTAAAGAAAAAACACATCACTCCCAATCCCATATGTGCCTTATTTGGATTTACCCCTGAAACTCACTCAAAGGCAAAGCTTATATGGTCACAACATTTACCTCCTTGCTTGCCAGACTTCTCATTCTTCTGTTCTGAAAGGAACAAGCACCTCCTAACTCCATGACATGGATTGGAGACACTATGTATTTTTTGAAACTTGAGAAAATCAGGTATACCCTTAAAGGCTCTTTGCAAAACTTAAGTATGATTTGGACTTGGACCCCCTTTTTTAGAGTACTATGAGAGCTTACAAGTACCATTAAATAAGGATGACTAGAATACCAAGAATACCAGTGTTAGAGCGAGGCAATGATCAGAGTTGGGGTTACTGGTTTTATGTGGTTATATAGTTTGATAGCCTTTTCTTGAAGATTGAAAATTGCTATGTATTTGCCTAATTCTGCCCTGCATGCATTGTTCTTTTTTTATTCCAGGAACTGATTTGCAGAATTTTGGCTGCACATTCTCACTTGGATGTTCACAAATTAACATGATTTTGTTGCATATTCAGTCCCCAAAGCTCACTACTGAGAGTGCATTTGTCTCACTGCGTAATTTGAACATTTTCAGCCAGTTCCAAATTGGTATGTCAGATTTAATTTTACTCTTTCTCTCCCTCTATCCCCAAACTATTAAGATGATGTTGTCTCCCTGATCACTGTATAATATCTGCCACTATCTACAGAACCCCTCCCTCCTCCTCCTTGGTTCTCTAAAGCCGCAGCAGTCAACTGGGACACTGTTGCTGTTTACCGACACGTCAATCAAAGCTGCGGGGAGAGAATGATATCAGCTCCACGACGGCTTGCGTGCGTCACAGTTGCACAAAAGCACACACCCATATGTTCACATTCACAAGGCTGACAGAGAATAAACACACAGTCGGCTACGTAAGGCTGCATCTCAAGGCTTTCTGATCTTATGTGGGTGTTCAGGGTGTTCTTGCTTTCATGCTTTAATATCAGCTCACGGACCCATGACTCAACCAAAAGCCAAGGTTAGATAGCTGCAAACACTTAATGATTTTGATTTTGATCTTGGATTTCTTCTTAAATCGTAACAATCAAATGTGATGCTGTTACACTGACTCATGTGAAAAAAAAAAAAAAAGATAAGATGATCATGATGAATGAGAGAGAAAGGCAACAGGGCCACATGTGGTCGTTCTCCCACCCCCTCCCCCCACTCCTTTGTTTGTTTTCATCCTCCTCCTCAACTCTTCACTCCTCATCACCCCATCATGAGGTGGGGAGAGAACGGCACGCCCGTTGTCATGGCTCACCTTCTTTTCAACCAACGTCTCCATGGTGACCGCTGCCTCACAAGCCTTTCATCTGCCTCCAACTTCATGTCTTCCCACACAGGTTGGTATCCTCCTCTCATTCATTAGACGCTTCGTTTCTTAAGCTAGTCATTTTCTTAGTGGCTTGCATTCATTACTTTTTTTTCCCTCTGCTGTGCCAATCCCGCTCCTCCCTCCCCTTGCACCAATTACTGTGGTTAAAGTGTGGTCCTTGTCTTCAGGAGACAGGTGGCTTCAGCTACGACAGAAACGGGGGTGATTAGAGCTACAATATGTTATCTGAGCCATTGGGACAGAGACGAACAGAGCAGAAATAAGAAGAGAAGTGTGCTGTCTTGAGCAGTATAAGGAGGAGAGAGGAAAACTGAAGGGGAGTATGAAAGGAATGAAGGTGGAGAGTGATCCCATACAGGCTTAGCCTTTTTGAAAAGGGCACATGTCCGGGTAATGTCACAGGAATCCAGCAGAAGACCTGTGGGTGTGAGCTAAATATCTCTGCATTAATGAGACCAAGTTTACCAGCTCAGCCTCTATTTCCTCCTCGACTAATGGTCATCTTTTGATTCTGACTATTAAAATAAGTTTGACATTTTGCAAATATTCACTTTCTTGCAGAGAGTAGGATGAGAAGAAGTTTACCACTGAATCCACGGAAAACAGTGGGAAAAGGCTTCCCAAACAGGTCAGTGAAATTACTCAGAAAAAAGGAAGGGAGCTGTCAAATATGAAAAAAGAGTGAGAGACTTTAATATGCTCAATATGTGCAAGAATACAGCCTGCCTGAGGAGGAGTACTCAGCTTGAGACATGTTGCAATCCAGCTGCTGCTCCAAACCTTTTCTGTGTTTTTTCATGCCATTTAGTGCCTGTTAATGTTAGCCAATTAGCTCAGCTTAGCACAAAGAAACAGAAAGCCTGGCTCTGTCCAAGGGTAGCAAAAAAACAACATTATACAGTATATTCTTTGTTTAATCCATACAAAGAATAAAGTTTGAAAACAGCAATTCACATTTTTACTGGGCCAGACTACGTCCTGGCCAGGTGCAGTGACTTCTCTGCTGGTTGCCTGCCTGGCAACTTTCCCAACCAAGAAACATTTCAGCCCTAAAACCCTCAGTAAAATGGCAAACTGTCATTTTTACACTTCAGTTTCAGTGTGATTTTATTACCTTTGGACAGTGTCAGGCAAGCTGTTTCCCCCTGAGAGTGGTATTGATCTTCTCACCTATCTCTCTGCAAGTGAGATGTTCCCACAATGTTGAACTTTTATTTTAACTCTTATATATAAACATGTATAGTAGTAGTAATAGTATTAATAGAGAGATGACAGGAAACTAGGGGTATTAAAAAGGTATTAAAAAATCCCTTTGTAATGTGTTTTCAATGTAAGTGATGGGGGACAAAGGCTACAGTTCTCCTGCTGTGCAAAAATGTGTTTAAAAGTGTATCTGACAGAAATATGAACTAAGGTCTTTCTGTTTCACACAGTGTTTCCTTGTTGAGCTCCAGTGGACGATATTAACAAAAAGAAGGAACTTGTTACTAAAAAAGCTGTAACTCTGGGAGAGTACCACTTGTTTTGACTAATCCAGACTGCTGAAGCTGCATAATACCTTCACATAAACATTTGAAAATATTTTTTCATAGAACGATGGCTCTGGATTTTGTCTCCAATCGCTTACACTGAAAGCACTTTAGGAAAGAATTGTTTAATGGCTGGTAATAACAGGAGGAATGATTATAGCAAGTTTAACATGTTTTAATGCTCATATGGGCACCTCACTATTGTTTTAATACAGACTTGAAAAATTGTGAACCTATCCTTCATGTTCCACTGCTGAGCTCATTTTTACAGTCCGATCTTTACATTCATACAATTCTTCCACCATCACAAACCCGATCCCTGCTCTCCAAACATTGCTGCGCTTTTTTTTTTTTTGCTTTCTTTCCTGAACTTCTCTGCAGTTTCACTTCCTGCCTCCCACTAACCCGTCAATCTCCTATTGCTCTTTTCACTCTAACCTCCATTCCCTTGCACACATATTAACGACTATGAGTGTTCACCTTGGCGTTCTGACTCATCCGCCTTCATCAAACCGACTGTGAGTTGTGTGGTTGTTTGTATGCGTGTGTATATG
Source organism: Thunnus thynnus (assembly GCF_963924715.1). Lineage (NCBI taxonomy): Eukaryota > Metazoa > Chordata > Actinopteri > Scombriformes > Scombridae > Thunnus > Thunnus thynnus. The sequence continues at coordinate 14,471,511 of NC_089528.1, forward strand.
AGCACACGTGCACAGATTACGTTAGTGTCTATGGTGAAGGGATGCAGCGTCACGCACTCACTGACGTCACCGGAGGCAGAGGCAGGGTGTGTTTTTTTTTGATGAAGAAGAAATCCTGTCAGCGATACAGTGTTTGACTGAGAGCATAATGAGGAACTAAATATCTTAAAAACTGAGGGATCTGTATGTAACACATTCAGTTTAGCCCAATTATTGTTGTTATTATATAAGCAGCTACTGAATAAAGCTCATATTTACTGTAGAAAATGAAACAAATAATGAAATACATGAAAATAGTCTTTTTTTTGCCTCCCTAATTGGTTGTACAAGTTAGAACCTTATGTTTTTTGATTACTTGAGATGTACTGTGTCTAGGCAACCAGGGTGATTTTTATGCTCATTAAAGCCTGCCACCTTTCCCTGTCCTCCTCTACATGACTCCATCTGGCCAGTGTCTAAATCTGAAGCTGCAGGGAAGTGTGTGTGTGTGTGTTTCTGTGAATATGAGCCAGTAAATATGTAAAAGATGTTTGCCACAACAGCTCAAACACACACATTGAAGTACTGTACATTTGTTATATTCAAATTCAGTATGTGTGAATGGTCCAATTCTTAGTCAAATATGCCCACGTGTCTCTGCAGCGTGGCACGCCCAGCAGCTTTGTTTTCATGCACGATTTTTAAATATTCTCCTTCTCATGCAAATGCGGTTCTATTTTTGTCTCCCCTTTTCCCTTTCTTCACAGTTCATCCTCCCATTATGTTCAGTCTCATTCATCCACCCTTCCATCCCTCCCTCTCCTCCTCCTCCTCCTCCTCCTCTCCTCCACCTTGCTTGTTTTTCCAACCTCCTTCTCTGCTTTGTCCCTCCAATCTTTTTCTTTCTCCCCCCCACCCCCCACCCCCCTTTATCTCTGCGGTCTCTGTCTCTCCCTCCACCACTCCCTGACGGCGGTGCGATGATGCTGTCCTGGCCGCCTCCCAAACCGTTTGCTCCCTCGCTCTACCAACCCCGCACCCCCTCCCCTCCTCCTGATGCTATAAATACACAGCATCGGTGAGTCATCGCCCAGACGTATCAGTTGCCGTTCCCTCTGCCTCACCATCCCCTCCACTCCCCCCCTCTCTTTCCCTCGCATCTCTACTCAAGCTCATTACCAGACCTCACACGTTTTCCCACCTCCACTTTGGCCCTCTCATCATGATGACCCAGCTGAGCTAAACCAAGGGCCAGCGCCTGGCATGGTGCAGCCAGCGTTACCTAGCGCGTTGCCAAAGGTCAGCTTGACACATTGCAACCGAAAACAAGATCAGCAGGAGTTTGAACACATATGGGAAAGCCAGCCAACTAAAGACAAGAGCATCACATTGACTAACTTTCCAATTATGCGATGAGAAATGCTGCCAAAACTCCCTTTAAATGATTCTTAAGTTGGATTCAAAGTCAACATTTTTTTTTTCAGGGTCTGACAACATCACATTAAAAGTAATATAGTCTTTTTCATGTGAAAAGTGAGATGTTTAAACTTAATTACACTTGCTGCTGTATCACACTGGAAATGGAGTGAAATTGCATCAAATGGAAGAGTCTTAAAATGATGTGCATTAGTTATACATTTCACTGTATTTCTACATTTTTATTGTCTTTGGAAGCTTTTGGCAAGCCTATGTTTTTTTCCACACAATATGAGTTTGAAATTGTAGGTTTTATAAAGCTTGTTTAAGCACAGAAGGGGTTTTAAAAGAAAAGGCAGTGAAAGGACAAAAGAGGGAAGCTCACCTTTGCTTCCTATGCTGCTCTACACATCCACACTTAATATCTCTAATCCCACCTATCCCTTTACCCTACTGTACCTCAGTGTCTTACATATCCTTTCAACAGTCCGGCCTCATATCTCAATCCCAGTCCTCGCTGTACCACCACCTTCCAGCCTCAGATGTAATTACTCTCAGTTTTCTCCAGCCACCACCCACCTCTCCAGAGTTCTGAGGCAGCTCCAGTTCAGCTCCACTCATCCTTGGGTAAACTCCAATATGGTTTATTGGCTCAGACTGGAGTGTGCGCATGAAGCAAAAAAAAAAAAAAAAAAAAAAAAAAAGAGATAAAAGTTTTTGTGAAATTCTGAGTCATAAGTAGACAGGAAGAAGGAGCAAGCAAGGTGGGAGAGGGGGAGTAGGAGAAAGAAAAAGTTGAAATAAAGAGTCAGAGAGCAGAGAAAGACACACACACACACACAAACCACATTCATACAATATGAAAGATGTCCTTCACAGTTTCCCGCTGCTTGGTGCTGTTGTTGTTGTCTTTGTGGTAGAGCCACTCTGCTCTGTGTGTGTGTGTGTGTGTGTGTGTGTGTGCGTCAGAATCAGTGGGCTAATGAAGGGAGTATTATGCCTGTGACTCACTCACGGGTCCCATAGGGTTGGATGGAAGGAATAGGGAGGAGAGGAGGGGTTAGAGGAATCGGTATCCTCTCTCTAGGATCTTGTAGCTATTGTTTCATTTGATATGAAATGCAAAAGCAGCCATCCATGTTTTCTCATATTGCTTTTTTTTTTCCATGAGAGGTTTGTAGTCATCAGCAATAAGTGAGATTTTTTTTTTACCCCACAAATACATTAAAGGTTCAGTGCTGAGCTTTGATTTAATTGTAATGTCTATTATAGCTGAACACACATTGCAAGGTGCATTGTAAGCCGGAGTGCAGAGTTTATTTGGTGTTGTAAGCCTTATATATAACCTGTATTGTATATGATGTGTTACAGCTGCAAACCTCAGAGCTGTGAGTCAGATTGAGTCAGAACAAATCAAATGAATCAAAGTGGGAAAAAGTCAGGAGCAGGCTTACACTGTTGTACAGGAAATATGAAACACTGGCATTGTTAATTCACTGTAGCTTCTATACTGCTGATTAGGGCTGAACACGTCTAAATTAAGTAGATAATCAGAAAATGTATATTTTTGCCATTTTTTTTTTAAACAAAAGTGACTTTTCTCCTTCTCAAATATATTGCTGGTTAATTTGCTCATTTTCTCAGTGTTGCATGATAAATTGAATTTTTTGGGAAACTGTAATGAGCAATTTTTACTATTTTCAGACATTTTAAGGACCAAGCAATTAATCAATTACTACATGATTCTGCAAAAATAATCAGCATATTTATCATTAATGAATGTAATCTTAAGTTTAAGCCCTACTGCTGATACCAAACACAGATCAGGGTCTCCCTTCCACAATGAATTGGTCATCTTTGTGCCAAGATGCTGCATCAAGGTTTTTCTCTTATACAAATACAGCAGCAGGAGAGCAGGTGTGCCTGGAAGGAACAGGAAGACTTCTTCCTTGAATAAACTGAATGATTTCAAAGGTCTGTGATTCAACATATTGTGAAAAACAGTTATGACTTCACCTGCAAGGAAAAAAAAAAAACCTCTTTGTTTACTAGCTCTGACTGAAGGTTGACTCCCAGAACTGCATGTTCTGTTAGCGTCGATGCACCACACACACACACACACACACACTCTTTCACAAACCACATTCACTCAGACACACTGGCCTTCGTTGCCATAGAAACTCTGGTTTCAGGATGATTCTAATCAAGCTGCTGATCGTATCAGTCACACGTTACGCCCCACCGAATGTGTTCAGGTGTTCCGACACACTCATGCGCACACACACACACACACACACATACCTCTAAAACACATAAAGAGCACCAGTGATTACAACACAAACTTTTATTTCATTACATAATTTTCAAGGCCAAATCACAAATAAATAAAGGAAGGAGACACTTGCAATGGCCCGGCTTGCAGGGCCACTTAACCACACAAAACAAAAAGGAGGAGACCTGAAAAACCGGTCAGTAACAAAGATTATTAAATATGTTAATAGGGTGCTTTTCACCTGTACAATTATTGGTAGTTTTAAAGAACTTTGATCATTGATACCTCCCCCCCCCCCCCCCCCCCCCCCCCCCCTCAGCCTATTTACAATACAAGTGAAAACAACAGGAGTGGTGAAATTCATCTTCGCACCACCCATCGTCGTTGCCTTGCTGTTAGTTCAAATGGATGTTTATTAGTAGGACACGGCGTGTGTGCTATCAACAAGACGCGGGGAATGCTTCACATTCTTAAGACCCCTGATGACAGCTCATGTGTGTCAGAAGGCAACTAGCCGCCTCTAGCCAGGCAGAGGGATAAGCAGCAAACAGCACAGTAAGCTACTGACTTTTCACTGAAACGTCAGGAGAGAGAAACGTTATAAAAAACAGGAAGGGGAAAAAAATGGGCTCCCACTTCATCTTGATGGTACTGTAAAACTTTACATGCTAAAATAACCCTCCTGTATTAAGCTAGTAGACGTTTGATGAGAGAACTTGTTAGAGTACCTGACTGTACCTTTATTAATACTATATTTCTTCAGTACAAGCAAAGCATTCAAAGAGGGCAGCTGTGGAGAAGGATGTCGCCCTAGCAAAGGACCGCTGACCAAAAACTCTATTTAGTCTTCAGTCCATGAAGTTAATGAGAAGAAAGAAAGACTGAAGCAGGAGTGTCACTTGTCTGGTGCCATTCAAAGAATATCACCGCTAATCTGAAAACCTACAGTAATGAACATATGTTACACAAGAGCTCAAATAAATGGCAGTTGGCAAAAATCTGTAGACCGTTTTTTATATACATTGCACATACAGTATCATACACATAAACCAATTTGAAGATACAGAAATGGTATTTGCACTCTTTCATGTTTCACGTCTAAGTGAGATTATGATACATACCAGCAGTTAAATAAGTCTTCATAGGATGTTTCTTCAGTTGTTTGACTGGAGTGCGATTCGCTTTCTCTCTTTGTCTCTCAAATATATATATGTTCCAAATGCTTTGGTACAGTTGCACACTTTTCAACATGCAATTTCTATAATGCCAATATCAATTTTTTTCACTTTACAGTCTTAAGGAAACTTTACATTGTTTCGCACAATATGTTCAAATGGGCTAAATCTAGACTTCCCTATCAGTGTGTCTCTACCATTCTCTCCTTTCCTACATGTGTTCTATGTTTATATTTCTACATGTATGTAACAGGTCTAAACATTCATACACTACGGAGGGGCTGCTGTCTGTGCGTTCTTCCTTCCTACATACTTTAGTTTAAAATTTGTGTATAAATATTGCACATTCACTTTGTATTTCATATTTATAAGTACAAAAAAAAAAAAGAGGATAAAAGTAACTAGACCTATGGCAAAAGTAATAAAATGCAGTTGCACCAATAAGTAAATGGGAGAGCAACCAATGAGAGGTTAACTAGTTTTCTATGGTAGGCTAAGTTCCCTTGGACACATCCATACGGTGCATATTGGTCATGACTGGAGGAATACATGGCGGACGTGGCAAGGCTACTGTATGTCACTGAACAAACTAAATAACCGATAAGACACAGGTTGCGAGGCATCCAGGGGCTCGTCAGATATGAAAAAAAAGGGAGCTCAGGCCAAAAGAGCTGGAGAAAAAAAAAAAAAAAAATTCCTATGGATGCCTTTCTTATTGACGTTTGACCCTACTGCAAAGGCCGAGAGCAGAAGAGACTAAAGACTGGATCTCTTTTACTAGTCAAGTCAGTAAACACACACTCAAATATACAAACTTTGGGACACAGGCAAATAAGGGGAGAGAAAGACAAAGGCTTATATAAAAAAAAAAAAAGCTCATTAAAGTAAACAAAATAGTGATAAAAAACAGGGGGATAAAGAAAAAAAACCCACAGAAAAATACTACCATAAAGTAAAAGTAAGAAAAAGTGTTTTTTAAAAAAATCTTTGACGCTCAATCTCTATTGGCTTCGCGACACCGACTCCTCACACACAAAAATACTAAAAAATGGGTTTCAGAGCTGACAAACCGTACATGAAGGAAACACAGCAACACAGATTTAAAAAAAAAAAAAAAAAAAAAGAAATTTAAAAATAATAGAGATCCCTGCATAGATTCCAACCTGAATGTTACTTAAAGCCCAGGAGGGATCCCCTCTATCAGGCACCGCTCGTGCTACCCCATCCCCCCCCCCTGCCGGGTGTCTGCTCTACAGGACCATGCTGGACTGGTGGAAAGCTCCGGAGAGTCAGGGAGGAGAGAGGAAAAAGGGAGAGAAAAGCAACAGAGAGGGTGCGCTGACATTGATCCACATACGTCTAGCCTGACATTTGTTTCGCTTCGAGTCATGCAGGCGTCCGACTTCGTGTGCAGCCCCGGTTGCCGTGGCAACTCGAAGGGCTAAAACGCATCAAAGAGGAATGGTGAGCGCATCGCCACCACGCGCGTCTGACTGGTTCAGTCGTCTGTAAGGGACCTTCTGCCTTTTGGTCTTGACAGAGAGCTTTGAGCTGGATTCAAGAGTTTGTTTGTTTTTTTTTTGTTTTTTTTCCCCTTCTTTGATCGAAGCTGGTCGCAGGGAAGCCGAGGAGGTGGCGCATGGGTTGTTGCTTTGTGTGTGTGTGTGTGTCTGTATTAATGTGTGCGTCTGTGTTTATTACCTGTATCGTAAGTATAACTCCTCTCCAAGTAGTCCTGGTAGTGGCTTCTGAGCTCCGTGTATATGTGTGCAAGTATAGTGTGTGTGTTTCTGTGTTTTCTGGAGTGTGTCTATGTGTTATTTTCCACCGTACAGCCTCTCAATGTCCTCTTGGTAGTGTGTTTTGAGCTCTTTGCGTTTTAGTTTGAATGCGTCAGTGACCAAGCCGGTCTCTGGAGTCCAGGGTTCAGCACTCAGCCGGATTTTCTTGGGGATCTCGAATCGCTCCAGTTTTGCTTGAGAGCAAACAAACAAACAAACAAAAAAAAAAAAATCACAAGTCAGAATGACAGATATGAGTATAACACTAGTGCAAAGTCTGGCGTGAGGCAGGAGAAGCTATCGCACCCGATCGGAACCGACAGCTCGGCTGAGAGAGACAGCAGTTGCATCACTTCGGTTTTATTAATACAGCTTTTAATGAAACGTTTTCTCTGAACAAACATAAGTGAATTAGATAGAAAGGCTTTTCTCTCTACCTGAGATAGCAGCCTCAGTAATGATGCGGAGGACCTCTTTCTCCATCTGGGAGTTGTTACAGATCTCCTCCCATGTGCCCCTCACTTCCCTCTGCTCTGCCAGCGCCATTAGCTGCTTGTGGTTAGGCACCACGAAGCTGATCACGTACGACTGGTCACTGAAAGCAGATACAGAACGGTCCACATTAGGTTGTTTTGTATTGTAAATGTACATTTTATTGAGCATTAGCAGAGAAAAAAAATTCAGAGAGAAACTGAGACATAAAAAAACAGACACCCTAAGGAAATGAAATGTTTGTGTTTAGTTGGACGTGCTTTGAAAAAGGAACTTACTAAGATTTATACAAATACTTTCTTTTACTAGCGAGAAATGTGGGAAAAAACTGATTTTACCTGTTGGCATAGGCACAGATGTTGTCAATGAGAGGGCAGTTCTTCAGGACAGCCTCCACTTTTCCTAGAGAGACGTACTCGCCTGCCTGCAACTTCACCAGGTCCTTCTTACGGTCTACAGAAAGAGAACACGTGTCACAATCATAACGGGTGTGTCACTTATACTCTTCGCAAGTAAGTGAGTTTTCGTGGATTCCTTACCGATGATCTTGAGGCAGCCGTCGGGGTGGAACTCTCCGATGTCCCCGGTGCAGAACCATCTCTGGCCCTTCTCATCCACAAAAAAGTCCTCTCGGTTCTTGCCTTCGTTTTTGTAGTAACCCATCGTTACGTTGGGCCCGCCGATCAAAATTTCCCCCCGTGGGTTGGGCTTGTCTGTGCTGAAGTAACCGCCTAAAGGAGCACAGAACCGAAGGGTTAGAACAAAACTATCTATGTGCGTCTTCCTTTTCTCTAAAGTTGGTTTGTCGCCATCTGACTCACCCTCTTCCCAGTCCTTGAGCGTGATCTCAGAGCAAACGAGCGGAGCGCCGACCCTTCCCGTACTGTAGTCCCAAACTGAAAAACACCAGCAAAGACTCCTGGCATTAGCGTGGTAAATGGAGGCAATTACTGCAAATCAAATAACTGTCCTTTTTAACTGCTCCTCTCTTAATTTCCCAAAGGGTGGCGAAAACAACTGCTGCATTTCCTGCCTCCCTCTTGTCACGAAATCCATCCTCTTACCCTCACTGATGGTGCCTGCTCCGCAGGTTTCCGTCAGACCGTAGCCCTGCCCCACGGGGCAGCACAGGCAGATGTTCATGAAGCGCTGCGTGGCGGCCGAGAGAGGAGCTCCGCCGGAAAGCAGCACCCGGGTGTTCCCTCCAAGCAGCGCACGCACCCGTTTGAACACCAGACTGAGGAGGAAGAGAAAGAAGAAGACAAAAATACTCAAAGGCTGAGCGAGCCATTCAGACTACTAAAAAGTTATCTATGAATGTGTACAACAATCAGGATATTGAGTGATGCTGTAGAATGCTATGTGCAAACACAATATCAGAATCAATATTATGCAATGATTCACATAGGCTTGAGAATGATTCCCTGCACCTTTTGTAGAGTTTGAGTGTCGGCTACATGAGGACTTTGGGCTAGGTTGTTTGCTCACGTATCACAGAGGAAGCAAATGTCAACACAAGCTTGATAGGTTCAGCTCATGAATACATGCGTGTGTGTGTGTCATGTAATACCTGTCACAGAGAGGCGTGCTGTAGCCCTTGGAGATCTGCTCCATCTTGTAGTTGTAAGCCAGCACAAAGAGCGTCTTCTGGAATTTACTCATCTCCTCCACTTTAGTCATCACGTTCTTATAGATTCGATCCATGATCTCCTGCACACACCGGGCGGAAAACTCTTAGCACACGCTTTTGACATTTCAAGTCTGTCGTCTGTTGTTATTTGTTCACTTTGTTTTAAGCTGTATGATAAATAATGTCAGATTGGATAAAATTGGGTTTGTGCGCTGATGGAGAAAGACTTACTGGTACAGCAGCCATGAGAGTAGGTTTCAGCACACTGGTATCACCTTTACTGCCCTTTTTTATCTTGGTTGACTGTGAAAAATGAAACAAGACAATTGATCAACTCTCAGAAGTGACCATAAGCATCTTGAAGGAAAAAGATGACCTGAGTCTAAGTAATATATGAGACTGTAATGCAGACGAGAGACAAACAACAACAAATGTGTGTGTGTGTGTGTGTTTATACACTGACCTGGTCGGCTAGAGTCTGAGGGGAGGAGTATCCGATGCGACAGCCATGAGAGATGCACACCAGTTCGGCGCTGAGCTCTAAAACGTGAGCCAACGGCAGGTAGCCAATGTAGGTGTCTGTTTCACTGCCAGCACAGAAATAGCATCTGGTTAATTTCCACAATAGACACTTGGAGAAAAATAAAATGAAATGAAATACAAAAGAGACTCTGGACAGTTTTTTTTTTTAGGGGTGAGAAAAAAAGGTTTGATATTGTTTGAGAAGCAGAACACAAAAGATAAAGACAGAGAGGAAAAAGGAAGTGTCAGAGAAGTAGCCTGTAAATTTGATATCGACATACTTGAGGTTAGGGATCCGCTCAGCCATGCCGGTGATGCCAGCAATGATGTTGCTATGGGAGATCATGACACCCTTGGGGATGCCTGTGGAGCCGCTGGTGTACATGATGACAGCGATGTCCGAGGGCTCTGGCTGTCTGCGGTCGACTGCTGCTGAAGAAGACAGATGAGAGGAGTGATGACGGTTAGACGGGAAGATCACCTCATACGGTACATGTATACAGACACAGAAATATAAAAATATGGTACGTCTGTTATTAATCTCAATGTATGCATTGTTTAATTACTGCAATTTTTTTGTTTTTCATGTAACAGTGAAGGCATTAGGGAAACAAATATTAGAGAGAAGTGTATATTTCACAGGTATATTATGTGCTTTTCCTATTTCATGTTAGTTTTCTTTATAAAAAAAAAATGAAAAAAAAAGCATAAATAAAGCTCAAATGGTAGTTGGAGGACAAACATGACTTCTATTTCCCTTCATTTTCCTGAACAGTCGGCTAAAGATATTATGACATCGGGTGTTTGGCAAGTGTTGATCTGAACTCTTGCTGACTCGGTCATGCACGGCACATCACTCCAATTACAAGTCAGGGTGTTGGCTTTGCGCTAAGCCTCCATCACTCTACTTCCATTTCCCTGACAAAATTAGAAACCTTTTTAATCACATTGCACAAAACGCTCACCATTGTCAGGCCTGGATCCCATCTCCTTCACAGTGTCCATGTTGTAGATCGTGATGCCTCTCGGGATGTCTGGCCAGCTCGTGGGCTTACTGTCAACTACGATGACATACTGCAGCCTCGGAACATCGCACAGTATGGCCTGGAACACGTAGAGATGGATGTGAGTGGGTGGAAAGAGAGAGGAGGTGCGAGGGAAAAAAGTAATTATGCAAATAGAATTCAGCTCCATATCAAACCCCTAATGTTACACACAATAACAACTGATGAGTTAACATTTAAACTGCATAGCCGGAGATGCAGGTAATGACTGTGACGCAGGTACCTTGAGACGGCTCTGAAGCAGGTCTTTGCTTGTGATGATATGAGTGACCTCTGTCTCGTTCAGGCCGTGGGCGATGGCCGCGGGTCCGAGAGTGGAGTACAGGGTGACGACTGTCAAATTAAAACCCAGGCGAACCGGTCAGTCATCGTGAGTGCTTTAGAAATGTTGCATGTTGAAAAATGTCTGTCTTTCTGTCAACTCACGTGGGAAATTGTACATGAAGCAGGCCTGTGCTGCCACGATCCACTCGGCTCTGGTCTCACAGAAGATGGCAATGTTACACTGAGGCCTCTGGCCGAGAGCTGCCAGACCGCTGCCGAAACACTTTGCTGCCTGGTACGCTTCCTCGTATGACAGCCAGTTGTAGTTCCCCAGAATTACCTATACACACACACACACACACACACACATTCAAAAGTATAGATGTAATATTCAGGATTATTTCCCCATATGAACTTCTAAAAAGATAAATGTGCATATATTCTAGAGGTCTGGTAGTCTAAAAGCATCAGAGCATATTTTATAATCTTACACCAAATTAAACACCGACAGTGTCCTAGTTGATGGAATTATTATGTGCACTGCTCTGCATTAGAATATTAAAATGGTTACATGGAAACCGCCGTGTAAGAGATTGCAGGCATTAATCTCAGGTTGCTTTACTGAAACTGGTGAATCTGAAAGAGGTTTCGATGTTGTTACCGTTCATGCAACATTTTTCATATCCGGTCGGTTAGCGCCATCTGCAGGGCTTTTTCAGCAATGCAGGTGTTAATGAGGAGGCTCTGAGCCTCTGAGACAAAGGATCAGTGACACTGCTCTTCCGCCCACATTCCTCCCACTGTGCACGGTGGCAGACTGAGCTGTCAGCCTCACAGACACAACCGAACTTCCTGTTATCCCACAGATTCACAAACCTTTATATAGTTCTAAACCACAATGTGGTAAAGAGGTACACCACGTTGACTAAAAACAGGCTGAAATCTTGTTCCTTCTAAAAGACAGTACATTTAAAATAAGAATGAATGAAACAAGGGGATAAATTATCTACTGCATGTGTGCAAGAGTAGCAGGAACAGGATAATGTCCCTCACCTTCTTGAAGACCTTGCCGTTGGGCTGCAGCACATCCTCCTCACTCAGCACCTCTCTGGTGCCCAGACAGTCTCTCTGTGGAAACCTCCTGGCAGCGTATTCAAACACTTTATCCAGTGTGTCCACCCCGGGGTGCAGCCAGGACACCAGCTTCTCTTGGCTGTTGATAGCCCTGTATGGACCTGCTGGGTGTCTGCTAACTGAGCGTGCCTTGATCCGACGAGCCCGCTCCAAGTTGCTGCCAGCTCCAGAGAAGAAGTACCAGGGTATGAAGGTGATGACAGAGTAGACCCAGACCACGGAGCGGAAGACCTGCAAAAGCAGGGGGTTCATGTCCTCCTTCAACTTCATCTTTTGAGGATGAAGTCACTGCTGAAGCTTCTTGAAGAAAAGCAACAATATATTGCACTCGGCACTCTGCGAGATTCTTTTCTGCAACAAGTTGACCAGACCTGGAGCACAGAGACACAAGAAATGAAACTTAAAAAATACAGTCTGCATACAAAACTGTATCAGCACATTTGGAAACATCGAATGTGAGCAGCAAACGTGAGCACGCAGACAGATTACTGCCTCCTGGTAAATTAATCCATGCTTGCCTGAAGTCCCATCTCTGCTTATTCTCAGCCCATTTCTCAGTCAGCACTATTTTTCTCACCAGATCTGCTGGCCCTGCTGCACAGAGGCCAGCCTTACAGATGAAGCATAATGCTGCACTTAAAATCCCCAAGACTGAGTAGGATTGCTGAAATTATTAGTTAATCAAGTGATTAAAAAAGGAACTGCCTCTCTGTTGTGGGTCAGACAAGGAAGCACGTTAAGGGAACAATTAAGTTTCAGTAAACACAGAGAGACTATTATTAACTTCCTAATTAACTTGCTAATACATAGAGCTGAATCAAGCAGTGGTTGCCTCTAACTTTCTGACCATACACACCTTCTCTAAGCCTCTCCACTTGTTTGCAACTACAATATGAGATATAATAATGTTTGCAAATGCAGGATCATACCATGTGCTTCACTCGTTACTGCTCCTAAGTCATGCTGTTAGTTGTTTGGCTATACTGTAAAAACCTTTGGACCAACTCCAACCGTCTGTCGGACAGCTCAGCTATTTCTAGTGTATCCTTAGGGCCAGAGTGTAATTTGCAGTGTAACCCTGCAGCCACTGAGTCCGAGCATGCTAGAAGTAGACGCAGTGACTCATTCTGCAGCTTAGAAGGAGGGGACCAGAGGTCATGTGGGAGGTTGACACAACTTGGCCAGCTAATGTAACAGTGCTGAGAAGAATCTGACACTGGCTGATGACTCGGGCTGCCCTTGGACCTGGCAAACACAGACTACAGCACATTCCATGTGAGGACCAGCAAGGCTACCCAAATCTGCTCACCTGCACTGTTCCACACTCTTGAGCTCCAGTAAAGACTGTGATACCATTGCCAGTACAATATTATACTGCAGGGGCCAATCTGCTTCTACATAAATCTTGGTGTTTGTATCAAGCTGCTTGTGTGTTAGTGTGTGCATGTGGATGCTTGTGCAAGTGCTCCAAGCTTCTTCATGTGGATACTTAAATGAAAACCACAGATTCTAACCTCATAACTAGAAAACAATCATTTCAAAGTGAGTGCACTGGTACTCCTGCCCATATCTATTATGAGACTGTATATTTGTACAGTGCTTCCAGGCAGAAGACAGAAGGAGCCGATTCAAATGTTCCCTTTTCTCTGTATGAAACGGTTCAACCTTAAGGGTGAACATGTCTCACCTGTTTTTCAACAACTCAGATACCACAACCAACCGACACAACTCTCCTGTATCTGTGCAGAGAACGCACCCGCACACGATTCACCAGCAATGTCAGATGAAAAGTCACTCAGTTTCATTTTGATACTTGTAATACAGGTTCGGTCATTATGTAATATACGTTGAATACAGTAGACACACCCAGCTGCTCTTGTTACTTTTCAAAAAAGAATGTGACACATGATCAAGAGTGCAAAAAGCTGATGTGGGAAAGAGCAATTGACATGTAACACACAGATAAAGACTAGAGCTGGGCAATATATCGATGTTATATCAACATTGTGATATGTGACGAGATATTGTCTTATGTTTTGGATATCATAACATTGTGATATGGCATAAGTGTTGTCTTTTCCTGGTTTTAAAGGCTGCATTACAGTAAAGTGATGTAATTTTCTGAACTTACCAGATAGCTCTAGCTGTTCTATTATTTGCCTTTACCCACTTAGTTATTATATCCACATTACTAATGTTTATTTATCAAAAATCTCATTGTGTAAATATTTTGTGAAAGCACCAATAGTCATCCCTACAATATTGTTGCAATTTCGATAGAGGTATTTGGTCAATTGCAGTATTAAATAAATTACAAATGAACAGATGCAAAATGTTTTGATATGTAAAATATTTATAATTCTATATCCATGAAAGCTGTGCTTTTGGCAGCCAGTCCAGCCATACCTACAGCAGTATGTCCATACATCAGGGGCATGTCCCAACAACCACGTTTATTGAGCCACCTGCATAACTCTGGAGCAGCAATCTGGGCCAACATTCCCAACACTAGAGGAAAAGCCACACCACATATTGTATTTCAATAGTTACTAAAGCATTCAGCCTTAAAAATCAATAGTGATGGTATCTATTACTTTCAAATATAATAAATTGTAACCACAGTTATCTGTGAGCATCTGGACAGGCAGATGATGATAAATTACAATCTTTCCGTTGAAGGCATTTGCCTCCGTGTTATTGTTTACATAATAAAACCAGATAATGTGTTATCGTTTCATTTACCAAAGGCTCTACCCTCTGCTTTGATTGATTTATTGGACTGTTATAAACAAATTGTCTCTGTGTTCATCTTGAGCGAAGCAGTAGATATGGTGTCGTATCGATGTTTTTTGATCACCTTATCTTAAAGACAGTAGCTATCGACGTTAGATAAGATCATAACACACCGCTGACAGATAAACTGCACAGAATTGTAGATAGCATGTGTGACGCTATTAAAGCCTAGCTCGGTAAACACATTCAACATTGTTACTAGCTAACAATAGGACATGTTTTCACTGCACTCCGCGTCTGAAGCTAAATCAGGTTAGCAGCTCAAAGACGCGCTAGCAGCTAGCAAAGTGGGAGGCTAGCTTTTTTTTAGCGCCTGTGAGCTACCATCTGCAGCTGTGGACGTGATAAAAACAGTTTATTGCACACAATTCGCGTAAAAATTAAGAGGTAACACAGTGTTGCATTGTACAGAAATGTGTAGCAAATTGAATGAGATGTAGCAAACCGATGTAGCAGACCGGTTGCTAACAATCAGACGCTCTCATCAACATCTGCACAGCAGCAACACATTCTCACCTTTTCTCTCCAGCGTTACGCCTGAGTCGCTGCGGGCTTGGATCGATAATATATTTATCCTTGTAACCAAAGCTCTGGCATTATATTAATATAATCTGATAACACTGTGTGCCTGGTTATAAAATCACAATTGAAAGTATGTTATAAAACGACTATAAAATTGAGTAGCACAGTAAATCAGAGCATCACCGCACCGGGCCAGTACTACCAGCCCGGAAGCTATTGAGTGACGTAAGGACGATTCCCTGACAGCGATTGGAGCAGAGGAGGTGGCGCGGGGCGGCGGGGACGTCAGTCAGGTCAGGTTACTATCGGTCAGGAATGTTTTTCTTCTTCTTCTTTTAATTGTCTCGTGGTTTTAGGCGTTTGGCAAACAGCGAAATGGCGCCCGCCACCAGGTGGTATGGAGTGTGTAACTTTGCAAAATATAATTTTTAAATTAAATTAAACATTATAATGATATTTATTTATTTAATTTATATTTATAGTTATACATTTAATAATAAATTAAACATTTAATTAAATAACAATTACATTATTTTTTAAATCAACACCTTTATTGAAACAATTATACGACAAGTTTACAGCAAAATAGTAAGTAAATTACTAAAGTAGAACTGTGGGTAATGATTCCTGTCATATTCAGTGAATCCAAACAATACATTTTTCCAAAGCAGTGATATAAAGTGAGGGTAGATAGTTCAAAGTTCAATGTAAGGCACCAGCTATGGAACCGGTCCAATAATTTACTGACTATTGAACCTGAACGGGATTCTGTGCCTGTAGTCCACAGGCTGTTGGTCCGGACTGGTTTTCCGTGATAATAATTTGTTCTATTATGGGTTTTCGGCTTAACTGGGCATTTTTTACGTTTAATGGCATTTTAGTGCTGTTAAACGGGACATTTTATCGCATTTTAGCCTTTTAACCAAAACCATGATCTTTCCCTAATCATACCCAAGTGGTTTGTGTGCCTAAATCTAACCATTTTAAATCAAACCATGGGAAGGATTAGAGTATTACCTGCAAGCAAAAACATTCCTCCATTTTGAAATAATTTGAATTTGATCACGTGATCTTGTGCAATGAATGCCAATGCGCAGGAATAATAATTGCCTACCAACCATAGGTACCAACAATCGCCACTTCCTTAATGACACGACTGACCAGGTAACCTGCCGGTTCATTTCACAGGTTTGGATTTCCGACTGTACAGTATGGTTTCCTGAACAGGTGGCTTCTTTTAATTAAATATAGAGTAAAAACTAAACAGGGAGAGATCAAATTGAAACTGACAAGTTATTGTGTTTAGTTCATGCTATTAAGAAGGCCTATAGGTAATTATGTGTAATGCATGTAGGTCTGTGTGGGACTACTGTTGCAGACAGTCTGCACCAACAAGACCTGCCTTTTCCCTAATCACTCACATAAAACATGGTATGAAAGTTTTATTAGATAATTTAATCACATCACCAACTCTAGCTTTCCCCGATTTGTGGCCTAGTCTGCCCTAACCATTAGCCTACTAACTATAGTCAGGCTAAACCTGAAATAGGCTAACTGAAATTGAGCTATGGCCCCTGAGATTCTGTTTCTTTATTTGGCATGTTATTCATATATAGGCTGTAATCAGCCACAAGGATCTGAAGTGAGGGGGGGGGGGGGGGGGGCACCTCTGCTGGTTGACTTTCTTCCTCAAAAGCAGGAAAAAAAGTGTCGCACACTCTGGCGCCATGGGTAATTTCTCTTTTATTTTTATGACGTTTTGGCCCTCAGGCCTTCTTCAAGATCAACAGTCATAGTAGGACACAGGCACTACTATGTTCTCCTCTTCAATCAGTACTAACCCAACCTATTTTAGCACCTATCCCTGAGGGCAACTGTTGCTGTGATTGTTGTAGACAGTGTAACTATACTTACCATTGTAACAGTTTTAAAATTCCCTACACAGGTAAAGAGATCCCTATAAAATGTGTTATTTCATGTCACACTAAGTCGGACATTTATCTTATCACTTGCCCTTGTGGTAAGTCATATGTTGGAAAGACAAGTAGAGCACTGAAAACTCAAGTTGCTGAACATAGAAGTACCATTAGATGCAAAAACATGAATTATCCAGTAGCAGCACATTTTGTTGTCAATTTAATCATCCTGTTTCCTCTCTAAGATATATTGGTATTGAGAAAGTATCACTCCCTCCAAAAGGAAGTAACTTGGATGTTTTACTTTCCGGGAGGGGAACACTATTGGATCCACTGTCTGAGAACCCTATCACCCCATGGATTAAATATAGATTATGACTTGACGTGTTTTCTGTAATTTACCTCTATTTATTACATATTTAGATTAAGTTGTTTATGATGTTCATCCAGAGCTGAGGTTTAACTTTTTCTGTATATTTATTAGAAACCTATTCAAAATGAATGTAATTTTTAACATATTTGAATATGCTTTACCAAAAGGATTGGTATGTAAACTTTAAATCTCTATATGTGATATGAAACATGATGGGGTTTTTTTGTTTTGTTTTGTTTTGTTTTTGTCACTTTATTTGAAGGGCATTGATTGGCTGTAGTTCCTGTCACTATGTGTTAAAAGTCTTGATCTGCTGAAGGCCTTTTGATTGTTTTTTCTCACCCTCATGGTGGAACATGATTATCTAATCACCATCAGCTGTACTACAAGGGTGTGGCCTATACAACATAGCAGTGCCTGTGTCCTACTATGATTGTAGATCTTGAAGAAGGCCTGAGGGATGAAATGTCATCAAAATAAAAGAGAAATACATATGGAGCCAGAGTGTGCGACACTTTTTTCCTGCTTTTAAATCTACTTCCACTGATCAGCACCTCAATACAACCTGTGGTGTGTGTTACTTTTCCACTATATATTGGCTTTTCCCAAACAACGACAAACTGCGTTATCAATTTTAACCTATACTGACCTACCTATCTTTACAAGAGTTACAAAGTATTTTATCAGAAATGAAAAGGACAAAGGATGAAACAAAGGATGAAAAAAAATGTAAAGACTATTCCCAGAAGTGTTCACCAAATTGGTCAAAAAAACTAGTTTAGGCTATTTAAATACTTAAAACATACACAGACCATACAGACCACAGAGGAAATATAAAAATCATACAATCAAAACTCCATTTATAATTTTAATGCACATCAGAGTAACACGATAAGACCTGTTGTTATGGCAAGTCAAAAACCCAGTATAATCTAAACTTTAACTCAACAAGACAATCAGTCAAATCTTGATCAAATCTTTAGTCAGATAATATAATAAAGCCAAAGACAGTTTCCTCACTCAGGCCCCAAACCACATAATGGAAGCCTTATGTATGACTCAGCGTCTTAAGAGCAGCCAGCCAATGGATATAGTAAGAGAAATAGCTTTTTTTGATAATGATAATGGACATCCTCAACTTGTTTTATTATACCATACCACAATTGATTATAATAAAAAAGTTGTAATCAGTTTCACTCACTCAGGGCATGCAGGGCGTGTGTGGTTACAATCGTCGATTTCTGAATAATATTCTTGTATAGTAGAAAAATATAGGAATGTGGTGATAACTCCCCATTTGGATAGTTTTCTAGTGAAGATGTGAGTTTGAGTGTCTCACCACTATTTTGGGGGTTTTAGTCAGAGAATGTCAGAAGATAAGAGAGAGTAGCTGAGACACTTTGGGGAGGACACGCTAAAGCAGCTGGTTTCACAGAGGACATAGGCAGTCAATAGATAGAAAGATAAGTATAGATAGATAGATAAATAGATAAATAGTAAACAGTCCTGTCCTTATACTGAAATCATCCGACAGTCAGAGTTAATTAGTCATAGTACTACTGTTGAAAATCAAATATTCTGGTCCTATGACCCAGGTCACAAACTAACGGCCATTTAAAACAGACATCAGTGAACCAATGACAGCATGTCAACTGTTTGCTTGTTCAGGTTATAAACACCAAAGGAAGTGGCTTCAAAGAACCCCAGATGACTGGATGGTAGTTGGTATTAAAGCTCCCATACCCATCATTACACAGTACATACTTCAAATTGTGTGTTTTGGCCACTCTTCTATAATGTTTATGGCTGCACATGTGAAGGACATGTGAAAACAAATTCTATTGGTTCTGTACTGTATAACTGAACTAGTTCATTTTGCTGCATAGAGTCACAACTGGGGGCAACATTTTTTTAAAGTATGAGTTGATTTTATATAAAATGTATAATTTTTCATAATTTTATAATTTACACAGGAAGTTTTTTTTTTTTTTTATCTTTCTCTCTGCTGCATTCTCCCTTTTACACATCAGAGGGAGTCAGTGTGCATTTCATTTATGAAGGTTTTGCACTGCACCGGTCTCTCATAATGCTGTTTGTTTCAACTTGACAGAGAGAAGATCCAACAGTATCTGATTGTGAGTGTTTAGGACAGAGAGAAGTCTTCTTTGACATCTGAAGCGGCACATGATGAAAGTGAAATCACTAGGTAAGCTGTGTTTGACACTTTGACCCCGGACATTGATCCCTTCTCACAGGTCTTAAGAGTGTTTGCATGCTTGTTAGGCCATATGTCTGTACACACATATTCTGTCAAATACATGCGGACAAACACACAAATTCATGTCTTGTCCGCCACATACACACACATGCTGGGGCACATACGCACAAGCATGTGATCACATGATGAGCGTGTGCGTACAGAGTGGTGATAATCGCTCTCCTCGGGCTATGTCTTTGAGGTCATCTTGATGGGACAGATGTTACGAGCAAAAGGAACACTTTCATCTCCCCTGTGAAATACGTGTGTCCAATCTGATAATGACACAAAGACACACTTTGCACACACTTAAGCAACATCTCAAAGCAAGACGCAGGAAGAGAGGAAATGTATCCTGGAACTGTCTGTTTCTGGGTGACCCCGTCTTCCTTGACACAGTGCACAATGGCTAATGGCTGCTCCTTTGGGAAACACCTCTGACAACCACTGACATGTGTCATGTGACTATGCACTTAATGATATGTTTCCTTTAAATTCTTGCTACTCTCCAAGAGACTCAAACAAGATTGACAAGACAGAAAATTAAAAAAAGCTTAAATGAAATATTTGTGCTTTTGAAAAAGCTGTCATGATAAGCCCTCACTGTTACATTCCAATCTTTGAAGGTGAAACAGGTAAACTAATAACTTTTTGAGCCCCTGACTGATTATGAAGCCCCTTGACGTCCAATTGGACTCGTGGGGAAGAGGGGGGAAGGGGTTGTGTGGGGATTAGGGAACAAAAGGATCCTTCTCTGTCATCAAAGAGGATCTGCTCCTAACTCATCCCCTGCTCTGTGGCGACAGCTTTTTATTTTTCAGGAGAGGGAGTGACGGCTGGAGGGAGGAGGGAGGGAGGGATATAGTAGGAGAGTTTGATGGTGGGGATGCAGATTTCAAAGTAATCTTTAACTTTAAGCCCTGCAGTCCCTCTGAAATGAAGCTCTCTGCCCCAGACACAGTGTTGCCTGTGGCTCCCAGTGGAAGCCTGCCACCCCTCCTTTTTTCTCAAGCTTTTGTCACGGTGGCATTTAAGTGGCATTACTCACCAACTGGATGACCAAATGAAGGAGTCCCTTTGAGAGACCTGAAAGAGATGGATTTTAACTCCTGAGACCAGTGTCGCCTCTTGAAACAACAATAAGTCGAGATAAATGCCTACTGTGTTATTTGGATTCAGCTGATTCCTAAACCAAAAGTAGACATCTTTGTGAATCATGATCTAATAAGCCAAACCCAGTAAAGTGACTGCTGCAATTTCATTTTCATATCCCCTTAAATATAGGAAATGATAGGTGAGAAGTGTTGTTTCTTATTTTTATGAACCAAATCCACAAAAAAAAAAAAAAAGTCAATTAAGCACTCTTTTATTGCATGCTTCCCTGTAACCTAACACCTTTGAGAGTGATCTGGGCGTGGACCAAGTCATTAGTGGAAGTTTATATCTTCTTGCAGTTTATATGACTTGGGAAAGCAAACCTAAGCCCATCAGATGATTTAAGACCCCTAGGAGGTCATCTACACTTCCATTGTCTCACTGCTTTACAACACTACTTATTTTGGCCCCCCTACCCCAAAGTTATTTCTCTCATCTTGTGAAGGCTCATGTCCCCTCAGGGTCATTGGCCTGGGATCCCCTGCTGACTCGGTCCACCACGGGGAGTCAGTGTAATCACACAGGGGTAGTTATGGCATAAGCAGGTTCTGTCACTGGCACAATAGGTCTTGTTGTTAGAAACGGTGGTGGAGCAAGAAGATCATAATAAATCAGTCACATACCAAGAGCTTGACACGTATACATACACATGCATGGACACCTATTCGTGCAGTGGCCTCCAAGCGCCTTATGAAACTTGGCAAATATTCAATGCAGCAAACAGGTGTGGGAGGAGAGTAGGGGGAGCTGTTGTAATGAGCAATCTTATTATTCCAGTCAGTGTCTGCTAATGTTTCCATTAACAAGACAAAGTTGCAGTGCTCTTTTGGGGATCTTTAACCCTTATCTGTAAGCATTTGTCATAGCATAACATGCCTCCACATACAGCATCACATTTTGACTTTACTCACACAAGTGCAAAAATGAAGAGTTGCATACAAAAGGTACATTCTGTGAAGGCAACACAAACAGTATGCAGTACTGAAGCTTCACACATACTGTAGATCTACTCATCCAAACTCATGTAGTTGACTTTAGATGATGTCGCTGAAATGTTTTGTGGACCACATAGTATACCATCATCATCATCATCATCAAGTTTTGCATGAGTCAGGATGCTCATAGTCATCCAATTTTAAAAAAGTGGAGCATAGAGCTGTGCAAAAAGTTGCTATATAGATAAATATAAATTAACCTGAGAAGGCAAATTAACCTCAAATGCCTCACTGTGATTTTCACAGAGGCTCTCAGAAACTGCTCTGACCTAACTGAAACTGGTCACACATTGCCAATCTAAAGCTTTGAATGTTCTATATTTCATTTATTTGATACTACTACATCCATCATTTATTGCTGAAAAAAGCAGCCGATAGATAGTCGAAAGCTCATTATGATGTGATCAGTTCGGTCAGAGTCTGTACAGTCATTCAACTATGCTCACAGACACTGGCTAAGGCATCTATAAAGATGTCTAGTCTAAGCACATTGGAATAAATAAAGAGATTTCCATTTTATTACACTGACCAGGCTAAGTTTATGTATCCCAGCTGCAGCCAGAGCGTTACGTTATATTAGAGTTGAGGGAACTGAAATGGCTTGCTTCTGTTTCAGGCCGGTAATTCAACATGCACATTAACCAAGTGAGGATGAGCGAGAACAGGGCGAGGACGCTGGCAACAAGCAGGCAGACATGGCCGACGGTGTTATTGAAGTTATGTACAAAGATGAGGCCCAGAAATAACAGCACCACCGTGGACAAGAAGGAGAAGATGGCGCACACACAAACCGTCGTAAACGCAACATGTTTGCAAGTCTGACAGCTGCCGTTGCTCTCCTGGGAGGTCGCAGAGGAGACGGCTGGACCTGTCTGGTCCTCTGTGTCTGGTGCGTTCACATGCTTAATCAGCGGGAGCGCCTGGGTCAGTGAGGTGTTGTCGGGGAGGTTGTGAACCAGATATTCCGGCACAGGGGTACGGTGCCGACACACAGGACAATCGATTCTCCATCCTCGACCCTCCCGGGAGTGCAGAGTTTCGAGGCACACCCGGCAGAAAGTGTGGGAGCAGCCCAGCAGTTTGGGAGTGTGGCACCCCAAATCGAAGTAGTTGTAGCATATTTTACACTCGTACTCCTCGATGGGAAACGAGTCGACGTTACAGTCGCCTCCCGTTTTGACAGTCTCCGCCATGTTCCGTCTAATAAAGCGAGAAAAAAAAAGATTTATTTCTTTATACTGTCCATTTACACCGACGATCACATCTTCCCGAGCATACAGAGGAACATTTCCGGAGGACACAATGCCCGGATGGCAATAACACGCTGTTAAGTGAGAAAGATTCACTCTCTGCAATGCCCGGTATGAGTCAGCTGCCGTGGCTCCATCCGGTCGCCGTGATCACAGACCTGTTGTATAACCGGCCCGGGGGAAAACCCGTGGACACGATCAGATTACCAGAACTAAAAACCCCGTTTACCACAAAACTCCAGACTTGTTCGCATGATTTTACCCAATTTCTTCTCTGTCACCTGGTTGATTTGTCACAAGTGTGGGTCATATGTTTAAGGTGGATTTAATAGGCCTATTTAAGCGTATAATTGTAATGTGGCGCCCGCAGCGACAGAGAGTACCGTGTCTCTGTCTGTCTCTGCTCTTCAGCACCACAGGCAGTGGACAGCGCCGAGCAGCGCGGTGACACCTGCAGCTGCAGCTCAGCACCGACATCACTGTGGGAAATAAATCTTCACAGACTAAAGCCATAAAGACTCTTTATGAAGGTGATGAAAGTTGCTCAAAACATCTTTAGATGTGACTATATTTGAGTTAAAACGCGACTCTTCGTTTTGAAGCAACTCCAGATAGTTTAGTCTATCTTGTCTTTCACTTCAAACACCATATGTTTGCCCCTTTTGCCAGCCAGTGCAAGCCATGGCTCACATACACCTGTGTAGTGTCATACAGGTGCGTTTGGTCTGTGTATTCTGTCCACTCCACTGATGTGTATAGTCCAAATAAGCCACGAACACGTGATGTGTGAATATGGCGTTGTGGACTTTAAAACATATTTTAAACAATTGATTTCCCTGATGGAAAATCAATCCAGATGGGAGATCAAATAGTTGTAGACATACTCTCATTTTTGATTGATTACTTAGGTTTAAACTCCTGTGTGCTACACAGAAAATATGCCGTGCAGCCTTATAAGTTATGTTAGATTAAACAATTAATTTAGCAGAGTACTCATAGCATCATGATAGCACACAGATTAATTGAAAGAAATGTCTCCATAAACTTTAGGGAAGTTTACCAAAATGTCAGGTTACATCAGTATTCCTCAAACAGAGCTCGGTGGGTTTCTAGACAGCGTCTATACAGTGTGTGCTGTAGACTCAGTGGAGTCCACATACTGTATACATTGAGCTAGCATGTGCCCTCTTGTGGCTGAATTTATGCATGCACGTTTAGCAGTAATGCACACTGTATGTATGCAGGGTTTGGTAGCAGCATATCACGTCTAACTGGATTACAGTTACATGCAATTACATGCAAATTAATTACATAGCAACAATATGGTAACTGTAATGAGTTACAGTTATTAAGGAAAACAGAGTAATCAGATTAAAGATGCTTTTTCAGATACTTTTTGGATTAGAACTGCTCCAAACATGGTGTAGAGGTGAAAAGACTGGTGGTGACAGCTGGTGACATAGAGGACACATGTTAAAACACTTAATGTTAATCATGGAATGCATGATGTTTGTTGTTGTACTCTTATAATCTGCACATTTCAAGTAAAATATTTAATGATTAAATATAATCAGGTATGGAAATCCATAGGATGCCATAGGATGGGATATGTTTGATCAAGTAAAGGAAAATATAGCCAGGATGGCAACATTTTTTAAAAAACTGACTAAAATGTTTTCAACCATGGTCTAAAATTGATATGATTATTTATTTGTTTTGTATTGTTATGCATGTATGTTATATTTTAATATAAATAAACAAGAAAAAACTATGAACACTATGAGATCTGAGAACATTTACTTGATGACAGTAAGAAATAAATGTCAACATTCATTTCATAAAGAGCTGGATTGTATCATACATATGTTGTGATTTCAAAGCAAAAACACCACTTTAGCGGATCCCTGCAGAATTTCCACTCCACCTATCATTATGTTGTCACTGTTCACTGTTGCAAACTCAGTCATTGCAAATTATAGATGTTTTTCACTTTACAAGATATTCCTCTGGTTATGACTCACAGATCCGAAATATATCATGTGATGAAGTAGGAAATACACTCGAAGGTGTTGTTGCAACACCAGATAACGTGTCTTTCTTTCCTTCTCACACACACACACACCTGAAGTAAAGGCATAATGTATTGCAGGACAGATAATAATCTTACTGGAGATAACACTGCACGTTCATCATGGGACCGTAAACTATTAGCTCTCAGTTCAAATCCTCATTTGCAGAACTAGCAAAATAAAGCCTGCATGACCAGAGGCTGTCTGGTTAACAAACGCTCCGCTTCTCTTCTTCTTTTCTCTCGCTCACCTGTGTTCACCTTGTGGCTCTTTGTCATGATAATCGCTCTCAGTTTGAGCTCCTACTGGAAGGCGTTGCGGATCACATGTATTTGATAACATTAAACACATCAGAAACACAGTGCCTCTTTTGGAAGCGTGTTGTACCAGTAACATCCCAAGGCTACTAATCAGAGAGCGGATTTCCTTATTCTGAAGATGCAACGTTTTTTCTGAGATTCTAATCTGTTTCTCCTAATTTCAAACAATGTGCGGCTCTATAGTCTTTGTGATGCAAAGATCTGTTGAAATCACTGAGCTTCTGCAGGTTGCAGAAATAAAGACAAAACATCAAACATAACCGATGATATGTAAGAAATAAGAACAGATACGGTGCAATTATTTCTGAAGGGGCATTATAACCACAGTCGAGTACAGTGTTGACATTATAGAAAAAAAAGTAAGTTGCATTAAGGATTATAACTTAAGAGACCAGGAAATACACAAGCACAAGAATAAAAACCTGTTGAATGAAGACTTTATTTCAGTGGATGACTCAGAGACCGCACACTGGCCTCAACTTTTCTGTTTCTTTTTTCTTTCCTTTCCTTTTTTTTTTTTTTTTAGGAACTGTGTCTGCATAACATGTGGCTAAGAAATAGTATCCAGCACTATTTCCAAATCTGTGTTTAAAATATTGCAAAGGAAGAATTGGCAGTAGTACTTTTACTGTGTGCCAAAACCTCAACTATAATTACCTCATAGGGAGACTGCAGTATAGAAACTGATATTGTGGCGCATTATTCGAAATTCCCTCACAGCAGTGGCATTGTTCTCTGAGGACTAATACAATTAAAGCACACGCTGTTTTACAGCTGACAGTCGTTTTAACATACTCAAACCTCTACATATATCCAACCAATAATCCAGATGAGGGTCATCAATGTATCTATCACTCTGCTTGTTGCAGTAGAGCTCTTACTTGCCTCTGCTACACAGTTACAGTATGTCTTTTACAGTAAGGAATGCATGACTGACTATTTTAATTTTGAGAATGAGTTGAAGCTTGTTACTTGAGCATTTGACTCCCTCTCTCTCTTTCTCTCTCTCTGTGTGTGTGTATGTGTGTATGCATGGTCAGATAATCACTGTGATAATTTGATTGCTTCTAAACGTCTATATTTGATCTGACGGTGTTGCGTTAATCCTGAATACTGAGCAGTATTGTACAGTAAGTCGCAGTGGAGAGAATGGGGATTTTTTCCAGTAGTCTAAATAGGCCTTAGTCTGACGCAGTGTAAGGCCTGCTTATTGCTGTAGTGCCACAGCCAAGATCACAACTGCCTACAGGCTATTAGGCTATTAGACTAACTTTATCTTTGAGAGAGGCAGAGCAAATTATTGTGTTTTTTTTCATGTGTACGGTTTCAGAAATATAGCCCTGAAAGCCCCTGGCTTATTCTACGCGTATGTCTAGTAAATGCAACACACAATTTTCTTTTCGGGGGCCATTTTGTTCTTTATTTTTTATGCATTTTGTGCACCACCACAGCACATTTCTGACTCAGCTTACCCCTCTAATTGATTTGACATGGTAGATCCAATGTCCTTTTCATGATAGTCAGACTTTAGTATGATAACTTTCTTTCTCTCTCTCCCCCTCCTCATTCCTTCTTTTATGGACATATAATGTTTCCACGTGTTCTGTGTCCACTGCATCATTTTTTTTTTTCGACATAAAGTGCAAGTCTTATAGGAGGAATAAAAATATATTGGCCTGCATGCTGTGGGATACTGCTGCAATGAAAGAGACACTCTCCTGCTGTACAGTTGGGATATATTATAGTAAAACATGGATAAGTAATTGTCATCTTACATCCTCGGTGCTCCATCACTATCTGGTGTGTTTTTCCTTTTCTTTTAAGCAAACAAAAATCTGTCACACCAGTAGCTCCACCGAAACAGCTGGCTTTGCTTATTCATATTTTCACATTGAAGGCTCAATTCATTTGGTGAACACAAGGTTGTGACAAGCGTATTTTCTGGATCATTGTTATGTTTAGACAATAATGCTCCGCAAGTATTCATCAATTATTAATCAGTTAATCAGCTCGCAGAACGTCAGCTTTGATGATGCATCGGTTTGTCTCGTAGAGGTCATGACCAGCCAGTCATTCACAGAGATTTAGGCCTCTTACACTCCATCAGCCAGTAGGCTATATGGTCTTATTCCTGAGGGAGAAGGAAAAAATGCATCGGTCTATTAAACACGCCTAATTATCATAATTATCACAACTCTACAAGGCTTCAGAAAAGTCAAATGATCCCTCATGTGGCTCTGTGTGTCCATAATCGACCATTTGCACGGATGTGTTACACTGCCGTGTGGCTCAACCACGGGGCCGCGCAGCACCCATTGTTAAATTAGTGCGACTATTTGATGGCCGTGGAGCTTTTTTTTGCGTGGGGTGTGGTGAAAAAGAAATAGATCCTCCTCTCCACGCTGAGAATCTCCCGCATGCATACCATATTTCTACTCTGGCCTACATTGACTGTGTGGTCTGATGGAGCAAAAAAAGAAACAACAAAAAAAACCTCACTCACTAACTTCTACTGCCTGTTGCGGTTAATATTTCCATCTATACTCTGGTGATCAATGTATAAAAAAAGGCACTACTACACTACAAGTCTTTACTGTACAGTTGTAATAGCATATATAGTATAAAGAAAGCCTGATAGCCAACAAATTAATATAAAAAGAAAAAAATTAAGAAAGATATAAACCATCTTTTTGGTTGTAGAAAGCTTTTTATAGTGATGCATTCACTCACAGCATGCGTGGCTCCACTGGGAGCTCAACCCCGCAGAGCTCTGCTGCTATTTCCATAAATATTACAACTGCTGCTATAATAACAGCTGGGCTAGGCTAGAAGTGTTGATAATGATGTAATGTTGGTAGTTAATAGCAATGAATTAGTTATTTCTATTAGTAACAGTAATAATTAAAGGATTTAGATGATAAGAAGAATACAGTTAGTGTGGGCCTTGAGTTATATCTTTGTATTATTATCACCTGTTGCAGGCTGATATGCAGAGTCGCGTTTCATCACAGTAGTGAAAAGCATCTCCACGGACACGCAGGACCAGTGAAGTTAAAATGAAAACTTAAGACGATCGTTAACTTTCTCCCACGCGCTGATGCCTTTTCTGCGTAAAACTGAGCGCATGTATCGTAGCGAGCAATGCACCACACATTAATAACTGCTTAGTATTAGTAATTGACCTGCACACGCCTTTTCTCTACTCCACAATCTAATCTCTATATGTGTCAAAATCCAGACTAATGATATTTTTGATTAGTTCAACTCTGTGTTAAAAAAAAATAAAAATAAATCTATAATATCTCTGTTTTCAGTCATTTCATTCGTCATGGAAAATAGTTATAATCAATAAACACGTAGGCTCATAAAACATCTATGAAAACAACAACTACTTGTAGTATTACTAAATAATTAGAATAATAATAATAATACCAATAACAAATATTTCATTAGCAATAATTATTCAAGTAATTTCTTTAAGTTCTTTATGTTTAAGTAAGGAAACTATTTGTTGTGAATGATTGTGTGTGTGTGTGTGTGTGTGTGTGTGTGTGTGTGTGTGTGTGTGTGTGTGTGTGTGTGTGTGTGTACGTGTGTACGTGTGTGTGTGTGTGTGTGTGTGTGTGTGAGAAGTCTCATTTGAGTGCATTTGTATTTTCAGCCACCAAATATGAGCTCATATAAGCCACAGTGCGTCTGTCTATTTCATATTTTCTATCATAGGGTAGTTGTAATTATCATATTGGATACTTTTTATAGCTTAATTTATCTGTGCTAATAATCCAGTTTAGTACATTATTAAAGTTTCATCCATAGGACCAGCAGTGTCCTGATTCCTCATTTCTACTTATGGTTGAAGTAAACTATATGTGGACTTAGTCTATTTTTCCAGAGGCAAGAAAATACCAGTCAGATACAGTCTTTCTTCACCCAGGTATGTATTTAATTGGCTTTATTAAAAGTTGTGAAAAGTTTCATGCACAACAGCAGAAGCTTGTGACACGACAAGTTGACCCTCGTGAGGTCAATCCAGACAGAGGGGAGCTCCTGCTGTCCAATCACAATGCTCCCCCAGCCTCTGGACGTCCGGGTCTTTGACCAATCAGCAGGCGCAGCGCGGAGTCAGAGGGGACAGCGACCACAGATAAAATGTTTGACTTCCATCCATCCTCTCAATCCATCCTCCCAATCCTCGCAGGACTGTTAGCAGCCTGCACTTTGATTTAAACTCCCACCTCAGCCCACATCTGTTACTGGATACCAGTCAACAACGTATCTGAGGGATTCAGTGTTTTTTTTTTTCTTGTCGAGGAAACTTGGGCAACTCAAGGAAAAGGAGGCTGCATCGCGTCTGTAGCTGCATATTACAAACAAAGATTATTTTCTTGGATTAAAAAGCGACACTGTTACCTGACACAAAGTCAGGAATCATGACAGCGCTTGCAGGAGGTTTACCGAGAATGATGAGACCCAGTCCTCACCAGAACTACCCGCGGGGAGGATACTCTCTGGAAGGTAAGACACGAACAGCAGCTGCTGCTCACTATTTCAACAACTCTGGAAAAAAAAAAAAACTTCAGCAAAGTTGCCGAGCGCATCTTCAGAAAATTGTTAAACCTGTAAAATTGTCCTTTAATCTTGTTCTAGTGAGTAAGAAATATTATTTTATTTAGAAAAAAAACTCACAAAGTGGCAACACCACATTTAATTATTTATTTTTAATTTTTCTAATTATTAGCCTCATGTTTCATTCTTTCCTCATTTTATGATTTCTTTATAAATTTTATGAGGAAAAAAAAAAGAAATCTAATTGCGTGTAAAAATGTATATTTCTCAAGCTGCTAGCAGCTTGTTATGAGCAGTTCAGTTTTTCAAGGCTGAATATATAAAATTAACAACGTGTTGACACTTTTGCTGCGCAGTAAATATTGATTTTATGCTGCTTGTACTTAAAAAGTTAATCTGCTTCTGAAAGGTTTTCTTGACAGGTTTTTCCTTCTTTCTCATCACTTTAAAGTTAAAGTTAGTATGTCTATTTTTTCATACCATAAAAACAAAGTCAAACACACATAGCGCACAGTTTATGAGCATCCATCTCACTTGGCTCCCATGCGCTGCTGTCCAGTCTCTACTCCGTTAGGACAGGGTCGGGTCAACCAGCTCGGCGGTGTCTTCATAAACGGCAGACCTCTTCCCAACCATATCCGCCATAAAATCGTGGAGATGGCCCATCACGGTGTCCGGCCGTGTGTCATCTCCCGTCAGCTCCGGGTGTCCCACGGCTGCGTCTCCAAAATCCTCTGCCGGTACCAGGAGACTGGCTCCATCAGGCCGGGGGCCATCGGAGGCAGCAAGCCAAAGGTGAGAGATTCTGCCGCTGATGTTTTGGGGGAAATATGGTAAATTGTAGCTAAAATGTGAAGAGAGTTGCATCCCAAAAAATCAGTTCAGTTATGTATTTTGAATTCTCTTATAGTTTATTCAGAAACATATAATGGTGGCTGAACTTTTTTTGCCCTATAAACAAGGAAAACCTCGTTTAAAACGGTATAAACTCTGTTGTTTTTGAAGTCTAAAATTTTATAAGCGTGTGTTGGTAATAAAAACAAACACAGACTTGATTCAAAGTCATATAGTTCAACGGGACCTTTGTGAAAAAAAAAGCCTTTTGGAGCTTTATTACAACTTTAGCGAGTTTGGCTTTATGTAACACTCCAATCCCAAATACAGGCAAATCAGATACTTATTTATGTTGCACTACGTAGCCTAGGCCTTGAATGTAAAAAAGTAACCGTCTATTCTTGTTTCCTTCCTCCCACTAAAGCAAAGCGCTTCTCCAGAGGTGGACAAGAAGATCGAAGAGTACAAGAGAGAAAACCCGGGCATGTTCAGCTGGGAAATCAGGGACAAATTACTGAAAGATGGGATCTGCGACAGGAACAACGTTCCCTCAGGTATATGAGACAGTTTATGGACATGCATATAAGAAGGCCTACAAGTAAAGACGTGAAAATGATTCACTTATTTTTTCCTAAAAAACCCACATCCTCTATTAATTAGATACAAATAAACAGTAGATTAAATATGCTTCCCTTCTTTTTTCTGGAGTGCGTAAACAACTTTTCATATTGCTTTGCACGAGCACATAAAGGACTTTTTTTTGTTTTTTTGTGTAACTGTTTTTTTTTTTTTTTTTTTGTCCAAATATATTGAGTGATTTTCCTTTTTTTTCCCCCAAAAGTGAGCGCCATCAGTCGCATCATGCGGTCAAAATTCGGCGGAATTGGTGAGGATGACGACGATGATGATGAAGGGGTGAAGAGGGAGATGGAGGAAAACGAACCACGGACAAAACACAGCATCGACGGCATTCTGGGAGACAGATGTAAGTTCAGCGTTAATGGTTTTTCAAACAGGAACGTCCTCGCTGTGTGTCCGTATAGTCCCCAGATCTGACTGTGAATGTTGTCAATAACTAGATTTATTTCTTGGTTGATTGTGGATGCAGGTGATGCTACTTTATAGTTTTGTTGTCTGTAGTTTATCAGCAATCAGGTGTAGACAGAGAACTTTTAATATAGGCTAATTGCCTATAATAAAATAATAATAATAACATGTGTTACGCACTAACCACCGCGACAGTAAAATGCGTATATATGGAATCCAACATAGAGGAATGATAAAGCTTTATGTCTGATC
This sequence comes from Thunnus thynnus, assembly GCF_963924715.1. Classification (NCBI taxonomy): domain Eukaryota; kingdom Metazoa; phylum Chordata; class Actinopteri; order Scombriformes; family Scombridae; genus Thunnus; species Thunnus thynnus. Next base: position 14,503,589 of record NC_089528.1, read on the forward strand.
TGAACAGTAAAATTCAGATTAAACGCATTAAAGTTGCAGGTGTTTACGCATGCGCTCAGGCTTCCGAGATTTAACAAATGGGCAGAGAGCATTTTTTAAGTGGATAATCAAACATTTGTCTAACTTCCAAGCCTGAGAAACTTTTTTTTTTAAACACACAATCGGACACTTGAGGATGAACTTCAGGGGACAAAGCAGAGAGAGTCCATTGAAACGCACACCTCAGTTTGACGCGCACAAAAGCCAAACTCCAGTGAGCGGCTCAGTGGTGTACAAAAAGACGCCAAGGCCTTTCAAAATGGGGAAAGAAAGGGAGAAAAAACTGCGCTGACAAAAGGCCCGGAGAAGACATTATGAACCCACAATGAGCGATGAATTATTCAGGGACACCAATAGGCCCAGTGCGACCTGGTTTATAGACTACTCAAAAAAGTGCCAATTTGGGGGCTTTCCCCCACTGTTTACAGTTAGAGAAAAGGAGATATTGCTTCCAGGCAAAACAGAGTAGACATCAGGCAAACACCTGTTGATTTACGACCTGTTGGGGTCTGGAGAGGGCTGCCACAAAAGGAAAGTTTACTGTTGTAGACATAATGCAGTCTATAGTTAATTATTGATAGCTAACCTCTGGAAACAGCATGTTGTGTTTTGGCAGTGATATGTATGACGCGCAGATTTATTCCGATATAGGTTTGGCCAGTTGTTAATTTTTAAGAGAAGGTTGCTTTAAATATGCAGAAAAAATAAAATGAAAATTAAATCAGCGCATTTCTCAACTGGAAAAAAAAAAGGCTCATCATGATTTTTTTTCTTGAAATGTGTTAAATTCACCTCAGGCCTTGCGTAATAAAATTGAAGAGCGCCGTTATTTTTGCGCACGGAGCTTTTGTCACAGTCTTTGCGCAGTGAGCATGACGTTCAGCCAGTGAGCGCAGGGAAACCCTTCTCTCCACTAGATTAAACCCAAACCTTTTATTTCTCTCCACTTTCATCTCAGACAAAGTCCGCCCCTTTCCTTTCCGCCTAGGGCGCACACATTCATGCAATATCTGTGGGCACTTCCCTCTCCCTCTTCCAGGCGAGACACATCCCCAATACTGATCAGGCATTTCAAACTTTTAAATTATTTCTGCACTTTTCTTGCAAGAAGCGTTAACTTTGGCGCAGAGCGGATGCCTCAAATTAGAAATAATTAGGGATTTATTTATTTTTTAAAAAAAATCTAATTAATCTGAGTTATAGCCTTGTTGATCATCCTCTTTTAACCACTTTTTGTTGTTTAAACTGTGAGTGTGTTACAGCTCACACAAAACCTGCTACAAGAAAACAAGTCATTTGTGATATTTATCTTGAATCAATACTTTTAGGCTGATATGAATAATTGCTAAATAAACAAATACTGTAATATCAACAATTTTTCATCAAAGTGGTGACATCCTACATTGCAAACAGCTCTGAGGCTTTTCCCCCCCATTGATATACAGAACAGCAGTATTTCTTTTCTTGTGTCTCTCTGTGGAAGTAGTTGTTGTTTTTCTCTTTTATAGCTCTTCATTAGAATGTGAAAAGGGTGGTTTTGGGGACTGAGAGAATGTCTTCTGGCCAAATATTGATTAAGTAGGTGTTTGCAGAGGCTATTGTTGTGGTGGAGAGAGGCCTGTTGCTCTCTGCCCCTTTCTCCTCTACCACTATTGTTGGCTTTCCTTAAGTGCTAAGATCAAAGCTGACTCATTTAGATTTATTTGTCTGGGAAAAGGACTGCAAAGGTTTGTGGGATAGAGTGTACCGGGCAGCCCCAGGTCTGCATGGCATTAGCAAGTGGCTGGAACGTTGTGGGAAAAGGATGTTTGCTGGGATGAATCTGATGCGAAGTTGTTTACATCTCCTTTAACTGTTGAGTTATGGGAGAGTGTGCAGAATTTAAACACAACATACACGGTTGAGTAATTTCAAGCCGCTGCAGTTTGCCATGTCTTTGAAAGAATTATTTGTGCTTTTTATCACATTTGTTTGAAAAGCAGCAACATATTCATATCAGTGTATTTGCATATAGTTTTTTTTTTTTTTTACATCATTTTTTTTTGCCATGAGTGGCACAAAATTAAGTGATAGCATCCTTCCCTCTATTTATTACTGTTAGCACTTTAGCCTCATTTAACTAATTAAAGTAACCAAAGTCATGAAAGAGGAGTAGCCACTCTTGCGGGATCCATTTATGGCAGTGGGGGTGAAAGGGAGAAAGAAGAAGAAGAAAAAGAAAAGCTCAGAAATACAAACAGTCAAAGGGATAACTTTTCTTTAAAGGGAATCCTGCGGTGCCAAATTGAATGAGCCCAGTTCTTTCAAATCTGCCATGGTGAACGCAGTCAACATGTAATAATTGGTTTCATTGAGGTGCATTCCAACAATCTGCTGCCATTCTCCTGCCTCTATTGTCCGGCGGCAGGCAAATAGCCAGAGGGACAGGAGGAATCAAGTGCTGACAAAACATGAAAGATTTAGCTGCTTTTGTCAAAGGAGCTGAGTAGGACTTTGTTTGTGTAAATAAACTGGCTCCCTGCGACTCTGGCATGGATTTAGCACGAGGGAAATTTAGAGAGTGTAAGGAGAGCGGAGAGATCATATTTGTGTTTGAGAGTGCACCGTATCTTAAAGCCGTCAGAGCATGTATATAAGACACATTCAGTTCAAGCACCACTGAAAGGGGGAAATGATAGACTTCCACATGTAGCCGCCACATAATCCAATTTTTAAAGTTTCATAACTTATATTCTCAAGAGATGTCTAAGAATATAAACAGATACATTTCTCTCACACACAGGGAGCAAAAGAAACTGAGTAGTAGGGCAGTAACCCCGCAACTGTAAACCGAGAGACAGACGTTGAACTTCTAGGACTCGTTTGTTTGTTAGGGGTTGTTGCATTTCCACGGTGCGTAAGTTAAAGATTGGAGGTTTAAGAGGAGACCGTCTATAGTCACCGGAGACAGAAGGCCTCAATACAACCAGAGGAATGTCTGCTACAGCCGCATTTCCATTTTCCTCTCAGGGCTGGATAATGGAGAAATTTATATGTGGGCCTCACTCTGTGTTTTCCTGTGTTAATAGAGCTTCTAATGCTAGTTTAGCCCAGTGAACTTTTGGGAAAAACAAGCCAAAATTTACAATATATTTCTGGCCACAAGAGGTTGAGAGACATAGATAGATAGATAGATAGATAGATAGATAGATAGATAGATAGATCAGTCCCTCTTCTCACATATAAATACTTAAAAAAATTACGTTCTGTTTTGGCATGATTCTCAAGGCTCTCTTTCTCAAAAAAAAGAAAGAAAAAATCCACACTGGCTGATCTGCAACTGAATGCCGACTCTATGCTTCATTAAAGCCTCTTTCTCTGTTGGCACCCACATTGTGATCCTCCAATATTAATTCAAAGGACAATTAATGAATGCAGGCCAACTTTGAAGTAATGGGCTGGGGTCCTGCCCTGAGCCGGCCCCTCGGAGCTGATGTACTCTCCACATTCTCCCCACTAACCCCAGAGACACTGTGAAGTGACTGAAAGAGAAGCAGTGAGCAATGGAAGGTCAAGGAGAGGAGCCCCAGTAGAAAAAGAGCTCTCTATTTCCTTGGAAGTATTAGCCAAGCAAAACTCTGTGATGGGGAGGATAAAGGAGTGTGAAGAGAAAAGGGTCGGGGGCGAGGGGACTCTGCAAAGAGGAACACAATGGGATAGTTAATTGAGTAAAGCCAGACAGCGTTGTCAATCACTTAACTTTGTTTAGCCTCAGTTTTTGTAGAGCTGTTTCACTCAACGCATTGCACATTATGGACACGCCAGCACAACTCTGTTGCTGTTGTGATTAATGACTTTTTTCCTTTCTGAACAAAGAAATCCACTAGAAAAGAACAGAAAATTAGGAGATAAGATTTTTTTTTTTTTTTTTTTTTTTCAAAAATGTGTTCCCAGTTACAGTATCTATTTCTGGCATTTTTCAAAACAGACAAACTGAAGCTGAACATTTGTGGGCTAAACCCATAAAACTATAACTAAGATACTAACAATAAAAGTGAGTGTTTGTAGAGTAAAAAAAAGAAAGTGTGGAATGTGTTGAACTCTGTGAAGTTTTGTTGCAGGGTCAGCGGTGAGGCCGTCTTTGCTGCAGCACTGTGCAAGAGCTGTGAAAAGGTCGGGGGCTAACCTAGGGTCACTCGACTGTTAAAACTATCAGGCCCCATGAAGGAGGTTACAATAATGTTTAGGAAAAGATGACAACTGACTGACTCCCTAATATCGCTCCCTGATGTCACACCAAAGAATCAATGTTGGTAACTTTCATTTTAGGAGATTTTGAGGTTTTGCTTTTTATTTTGGAGAGAGTAGACTGGTTATTCTGCACAAGATGATTGGTTTGGTTGTCTTTCTCACCTAAACAAGGCTGGGCTGAGGTGAATTGCTGCTGGTTAGTCTCCGTTTGACTGGAACGTGCGGCAGACTGGCCTGTTGCTGGAGCCCCGCGTGGGTTCTGTGCAGTTGCTTTGTCCCTGCCCCGAGGGTGGAAATGCCACCGTGAAACTGTCACCTAACTGCACCACAGTGGAACTAAATAATAACCACCGCACACTGGGCACACATAATAGCCATGCAGCGCCATTTGTGGCTTTTTGTCACTTCACCAATATTAGACAGAGATACATCTTTCAACGTCATATCGCCCGCTATTTCTTTGTCCGTTAAGTGCCAACCTCCTGCGCCTATTCACTCCACTTTTTTCTGTCCATCACATCATCATCTCCCTCTCTCTTTCTCTCTCCATCTTCCTCCCCCCCCCTCCCTCTTTCCCAGGCAGCTGCAGGTTCCAGGGGGCTCTTTAGCAAGTCAAGTGAGCAGCCCACTCACTCCCATTTTTCCCTTAACTGTTAACCCCAGCTGAGCCCATAAGCTGTCAGTTAACTATTCTTCCCTCCGGTGCATCTGCTCGCTCTGGCTCTATGTGGCATGCCACTATTTTATTCAGTGGCCTACTCGCACTATGCTCCTTGGCCTGAAAGGGCCCGATCTACTTCCCTGGGCAAATAACTAGTTCATTTGTCTCTTCTGCCCTTTGTTTTGTGTTGCGAACACATGTCACCAGCTCAATTACCTTCTCTATTAACAGCCCCTGGAGGAAGGGTTAGCCAGCCCCTACCAAGACAAGACTATAAACTGCCCCATATGCTCCCCTTCCCTTTCTCTGTCTCACTGTGGCTCTTTAATTCACTATCTCTCTCCTCTCCTCTCCTCTCCTCTCCTCTCCTCTCCTCTCCTCTCCTCTCCTCTCCTCTCTTCTCCTCTCCTTTCTTTCTCTCTATCATCCTCTCTTCTCCTAATTTCTTGCTTACTTCGCTACCGTTCCTTTTCTACTTATTTTGATTCTTTCTCACACTTTCTGCCGCTCATATTGTGCCATTTGAAGCTACGTTTGTGAAGTGACATGCACATGTGTGCACATCCATGGATGTGTGCGTCTGTGCATGTCTCTTCATATTAGCATCTCTCTAACGGGTGGAAGGGGGATGAATGCTTGGCAGGGCGAGTCCTGGCCAATGTAGTCCAAGCAGTAAACAAGAGCAGCCTTTATTCTCCCAGTTGGAATCCTCACTTGGTTTTTTTGGCCTGTTCGAGGCACTACTGCTGCAGGTGAAGCTAATGGAACTGGACGTTCCCCAAGTTCACATCTGTGACCTTCTGGAGTTTATCTCCCCTGCCTGTCAGTCTCTTCTCTTGATCGATAAATGGTTCTATTTACCTTGAACGCTGGGTCTGTAGCACTGTCTGTTTCTTGTTTATTTTTGTGTGCACATGCTCACCTGTAAATGCACGTGTTTAATTGTATTTGAGAATCCCTGATCAGTGAAAAGAACTTGTTGAATTCACTTGTTGAATATTCCACTCCATCAAACTATACTAAATACTTCCCATCAAACTTTGTTAAATAAATGTGCCACAATCCATTCTGTTATCTAAACTACCTTGTTAACTTACACCTAACATTGTTTTGAAATGTCTGTTTTTACAGATAATTCTGTAGCAGCCCCAATTTCCGTTTCAGGGATAATAATCTATCTTTCTATTAAGATTCTTGTCAGAGGCACAGCCAAACTGTGAGTGGCTATGGAGTATTTTCAGCTCCCCAGTGCTTTAGCTGCAGCGTAAAATTTGATTTGGGTGTTTAAGTAAGGAGGTCGAGGCCTCTCTTTGTGTGTTTAGTATCCTCTTCTGCTGTTTGTTGTGGGGAATGTGTGGGAACAGCCCGCGCTGAGTCTGCTTCTGCATCGGCGTGCCTCAAAATCGATCCACAGCAGCGTAGGAGCCTTGTTTTGAAACGTCAAAGACGTGGATGCAGTGAGGGGTGAGCGCAGAGAAAGAGACAAGTGAAGTGAATGGATGAGATGGACGGGACAGGTCCACTTTTAAGAATGACCAGCATCCCCCCATTCTCCTTAGCTTGGCACCCCACACCCCTTCCCCAGCATCTTCTTCAGGTGCCTTCAGCCTCCCATCTCCTCTCCATGTCAACCCCTTCAACTCCCCCATCCCCCAATTTTGTGCCCCTCAGGCTGTGGAGGGAGGGGATGAAGGAGTGCTCCCCTGCTGTGCCCCTCTGCAGCCCCCAATGGCCCTTCTCTGGACCCCTTTGTGCCCCCTCCTCTCCCTCCCACTCTTCATTCCCCCACTCAGCCCCTGGCCCTACAGCCCCCATCTCACCCTTCAGCGCCCCCCCCACTCCCCTGCTGGGCAGGTGACAGGCCCCTGAATGCGGGCCCGGGCGTCCCTGATGGCTCCTACAGATGGAGCGTGGTAATCGGTCCAATAGAGCCCTGCCACAGGCTTTTCCCTGCTAAGATACAAAGGCTTGGCCACATCACTTCCAAAAAAAAAAAAGACAAGAGAGTGAGAGAGGAAGAGAGCAAAAGAGAAAGTGCGAGCCAGAGGATGACAAAAGCAACACTGTCATTTGCCATTAAGGGAGAGTCTGTGACGGAGTGTTTTCTCTGTAGTTACTAATAATAAAAACAGGGAGAGAAAAAGAGAGAAATAAAGGGGGCAAAGGAGGAGAGATCCACCCCCACCCCGCAGTTAACATGAGTTACAGTGCCAATGGGGAGCTCTCTCCTCTGTGGAGGTTTATGAGCTCCCCTTTCCCTCCCTCAGGAATCTTTTCGTTTCTGCTCCGTCATTGGTTCTCTGTCTTTTTCTTTCTTTCTCTGTCCCTCTGTCATTAAAATGGTAATGACATCGCGTGTTACTTAGCTTGCTCTTTCCATGAGTCCCTTTTAATGTTGTTTATGTGCTGATTTATGAAAGCTGCTCTTACTAATCAAAACAATATTAATGTTTAAGAAATGTGTTTATAGGACAAATATCAAGTTTTATTTTCATTGTTTGTGGCCCTCCTCTGTGTGCCTGATGTATTATATAGTTTGCTCCAACTGGTCTCAGGCCACATCCTTACCTAAACAAACCACATCCCAAACTCATAGTGCGTGTTCCAGGAGTATCTAAGCATCCAGCCAATCCCCTGTGAGCCTTTATGCCAGCGAGGCGCCCTTGGTTCAAATGTAATAAAGAGCTCCTCTCAGCATCAGAATCTACTGTGCTGGCGGTCCGGAGCACAGCAGCATTCCCAAGGACCAAATTCGTGTGTAATGCCTGGTCAGACACACACTGGCAACCGGCACAAACATTTCCTGCTTGGCTCCAGAGGCTCCAGAGGCAAGGGGAGATCCCTGCTGCCCCCCTCCATGTCTGACTTGGCACTTTTTAATTAAAGCTTTAAATCTGGAGGGCAGAAGGAGAATGAACAGTCTGGGGGAAACAGACAAGCTTCTGTCCCGTGCTTAAACCTCTCTGTTGCTTACACCTGTCTCTCTGGCTGCCGGTTTCTTTCTCTCTCTCTCTCGTATTCTCTGTCTCAGCTTAGGTGTTTGCTGCATAGTCTCGGTGTCGAAAAGGTGCAGTGAACCCTCCTCATGAGGTTTAAGAGGTCCCTCCGAGGTGGATTTGGGAGTGGATTCCAACTCTTTCTGTCTTGTGTCCATCTGTGTTCGACACATTGTCATAGACCGCGTTCATTGAGTGAAAGCCCACGGCCCAGACGCGGCAGATGCATGTTTGTGAGTGTGCGTATGACTGAGAAAGAGATGGGGGATTGCAGACATGTAATGGCGGACAATAGCAGGCTGTCACGCTAGTTTGTGGAGCCTAATCATTATTTAATAGACGGGTAACCTCCCCCCCAAACACAGCTATGGTCCTCAGTCTCTAGTTTCAGGCCTTCATTGATTCCCGTCTTCTGCTGAATTAGATCCCAATAGCTGTCTCCCAGTTACCCGCTCGCTCTCTCCTGCCCTCAACTGAACAAACAGATTAAGAAGCACCTGCAAAGGGCTGCCTGCCCTTCACTATGGGACCCTATCGGCACAGTGCACAGCATGGCTAAGACTGGGAGAGACACAGTGTCCCAGGGAATAGATGCCCCGGGGGGATCTAGTCCTCTTTAATCCATGTTCAAGCAGCCTCTGGCTTTTGATCCCCTCAGGAACCACTGAGGAGTTTAAGGCACCAGGAGGACACAATCTAAAGTGGCTCTGTACCATGTGTCGCACTCAGCACAATCTATTGTCTCGGATCTGGCTATTGTATCCCAGCTTAGTATTTACCCCAAGTTTCATTCTGTATCAGTTCCTCCTCCTCTGAATATTAAGGTAACAGTCTGTTTTTTTTTCGCAATTACAGCCAGTCACTCGGACGAGGGTTCCGACGTGGACTCAGAGCCAGGCCTGCCCTTGAAGAGGAAGCAGCGCCGCAGTCGGACCACCTTCACAGCAGAGCAGCTGGAGGAGCTAGAGAGGGCCTTCGAACGCACACACTACCCCGACATCTACACACGAGAGGAGTTGGCTCAGAGGGCCAAACTCACAGAAGCTCGAGTTCAGGTTAGACACACTCTTCAACCTCAAAGTCTCAGAGACCTAATCTTGACAGCAAAGCAATGTGTCGGTCTGTCATGGATATGTGTCATGTGGGCGTTAAATTGCCGTGGGATGTTGCCACACATTCCTTACAGCCATTAGACATGTGTTCCCTCCAACCCTCGACCCCACGCCCGACCCCCTTCCACACACATACAGACACGGACAAACACAGACACACTGGGCCTACTGTGTATGAGGACAGCTTCCTATTATTGTCAGGCTGCCTGCAAAAAAGGGCTATGTAAAGATCCCAAAGTACATGCCTGATTTAGGTAGTGTGCTAATATAGGCTTTAACAGCTTTAACAGCCCTCTGGCGTTATCTGAACCCTGTGACTCGCAGTAGCACACAAAGATGTAATGTCTTTGGTTTCACTGCACGTTCCAGATGTTAAGATCTCTATCAGTTCAGCTCCCTGTAATGAGACAGAGAGGCCTCGCACACACAAACATACATTCACAGACACCATACACAAATGCAGATGACCATATAGGTCCACTTATTCTGTTGGGTTAGCAGATAAATAAACACCACACGCTCTTGTCTCTGTTCTTCTTTCAGGTGTGGTTCAGCAACAGAAGAGCCCGGTGGAGGAAGCAAGCAGGAGCCAATCAACTGATGGCTTTTAACCACCTCATCCCCGGCGGTTTCCCCCCATCAGCTATGTCAGGCCTGCAGCCCTATCAGCTGTCAGACAGCCCCTACCCTCCTACTTCCATAGCTCAAGGTGGGCTCAACTTTTTGGCTTTTTTAAAAAAAAATTTGACTACTCTGATTCTGAATCAGCAGCAAAATGACTATTGATGTAAGAAAATGGGATTTTAAATCGCATGTTTTATTCCCAACAGCATCGGAGCAGCCCAGTACAGTCCACCGACCACAGCCTCTGCCCCCCACCTCCGTGCACCAGAGTGGGCTCAGCTCGTCGGCAGGCTCCCAGGATGGAGGCTCTGCGTACTGCCTGTCTTCCGGACGTCACGGCTTCTCAGGATACTCGGACAGCTTTGTGGCCCCGACAGGACACGCCAACTCTGTCAACCCCGCCATCAGCAACAGCCTCTCACCACAGGTTTGTCCATACATCTGTTATTGAAATACACAGCTGAAAATCCATGTAGAGACAGTATATTTGCAAACATGTACATATATGCACATACGTTCTGCCTCAAACAAACACACACACCTATCCACACACATATATTATCATATTAGATGACTGGACGCTAGTAGTTCTTCATGCGGTTTATGAAATGCACCTTGCGGAAGGCTAATGATACACAAAAACGCACACACACTCCTCCGTGTGTGACCTAGGAGATGTCATTGTGGCGACATTAATGAAAACCTTGTTAGGCTAAAAAACACGGTAGCTTTTCATTTTTGTTTATTCTGATGGGTTGTTTGATGAATTTAAAATGTGGCAAACGTCAGTCTTTGGGGAGGGAGAAAGGAGCAGATATGAGGAAGGATGTATGGATGTCGGATGATGACACAAATCAAAACTGAAAAGACAATTATGGCCGATTACACAGTCATCAGTGTCCATCAGTGGCTCCCTACCAGCCCAGAAGATGGACTAACAGGCGGAAAACGAGCTTTTAACCGCCACAAAGGGTGGCCAGCCCACATGCAATGCATGCTGGGTATTAATTCCCATGAGAGAGAATCTCAGACTCCTGTCAGGCACAGATAAAAAACTGCCTTAGGCAGGTTTACTACTATGTGAATGCCTGAGGATGTATGTATATTGAAAAAAGAAGATCTTTGTTCTGTGGTTGCCAGGGTGCACGGTCAGAAAGTGGTAGGTGGCACCATTGTGGCTGAGGATATAATTGACTGCTTTGATATCTGAGAACTAGTTATGGACTAGAATGTGTTGTTTCCTCCTCAAGAACAAGCCACATTTATTCTTAAAACATTAGCTTTTGGGAAGTTAGGTAAAAGTGGAGAAAGACAAGGAAGACTGAATATTATGATGTATGTCAAACCTCTCAGGTCAGATTTAAACCCAGAGTGTCACTGGTTGATAGTTTTTGTCTCAGCCAGCCGAGCCAAATAATGATATGAATTATACTTTGTTAAAGTATAACTGGTACGCAAACCTGTTATCTGCCGTCCTGTAACAGAGGCTTTGGTGTGAGTTCACACACCCGCGGGGTCACAGAGTGAGTGACTTTAGCTCCAGTAAAGAGGCCAAAGGTGCTGTGGCCTCGTGGATGGTTTCAGCATTAACCTTAGCAGGCAGCTCGGTCCAGAGTGGACATCTCATCTTGCATAGGGACGGCGTGCCTGGAATGTTTTCTCAGTCTGGAATTGCAATCACAGAATGTTCCAGTGTCTTAATTGATTGGAATGAAGTAATCTATCCCCTCATAACAAACTGTGTAATTTATGCAAATGACTCACTTTGTTGGCTAATTTGTTTTAATTCATGTATTCATTGCAGCTGTTTGAATGTATATTGCAATACAGTTTTCTCCATTTCAGACGAGGATAAAAATTAATTTCCTGATTTTAACTTAATAAGAGAGAGGAAATGAGAATTGATTAAATTCTATGACATTGGCAGTTAATGAAGACCTTTTTGCTCTTTAGAAAACTTTACAGCATCATTTTTCTTGAAACTACTCAGCTTGGATCATGTTGTGTTAAATCTTCCCTGGAATTATCTGATCATCTGAACTCCAAATTTGTCTGTGAAAACTACTCAACACTATCTACTGCTCTGTATCCATCAGGAGATTCAAAGGTTCAGTTAACTCCAGATATGGTCACATTAGAGCGCCGTGCAGTATTTGATACGGATAAGGTTTACTTTAGATAGGTGATATTGTTTTCTGAGCGGTTTGCCCTGCGCACAGAGCAGCAGTCAGGCCAGTGGTTTCCCCCGTGGTGCGAGGTCTCTGGCGTCTCACTGCTGATCTGGTGCATACCAAAGGAATCCTTTCTCACCAAGGAAGCGAGCGGCTGGGATTTGCACCCCCCTGAGACCTAATCCCCGGAACAACCTCAAAACAGACACACCATTGGGAACTGCTGCCGTTTCAGTTGCAGAGGGAGAGTGCATGAACACAGGAAGCACAGACCCTGAGACACAAGCGTGTACACACAGACACAAACCGCACAAACTACTGCACAGGAATATACAGCATGTGTGATGCTGTAAGGAGATATGACTAAACAGCACAACTAGGACAAAAAATGTTTACATGACGCCACCAGAAAATGTTTAAGTTTATATATTTAATTGTAATAATTTAATCAATTAAATTACTATTTTCTGATGTATCTGAATAAATACAACTATTTATAAATATTAAATATTTTAAAAAATCTGTATTTTATAGTGATACAAATACATATGGACTGCAGTTACCTTTAGTAGTAAAAGAAATACTGGTTTTGTGGTAGGTAGCATCGCTGTGTTTGTCAGATGTGTGGGGTCAGATCACTCTGACAGACCAAACTGTAAATTACATACATTAAAGACACCTGAGGTTGCTCAGCATGTGCACATGTGCATGTGTGTGTGTGTGTGTGTGTGTGCCAGCTGGCTGTCAGTCGGGAGAGCCCCTTGTTTTTACATCACTCATCGTTACTCCATCTTCGTCATATTTTATACAGTTTCTATTTTGAGTGTATTTGGTTTTGCGCTTGGCTTCTCCTCTCTTTTCTCTCACATGGACTGTAACTCTTTCCCTGTAACTCTCGTTCTCTCTTTCACTCCATTTTTTTAGACGTTTTCATGACTTTGCTTCTCACGCAAACCTATGTTGCAGCTGTTCACGATGTATCACCGATACCCCTACACCCCCCTGACATCAGAGCAAAAAATGTTTAGTACACATGCGCGCACGCTCACACACACACACACACACACACACACACACACACACACACACACACACACACACACACACACACACACCTACTGTTACATACACACTTCTACACGTCGGAGAGGTAGCTCTCACACACGCATACACAAACACACCCTAACCCTCGTTCCCACGTACCCTTTGGCCTCTTTACCCTGGCCTCACAGGGACACGGTGATTTTAGGGCATCAAGAGAAAGTGAGCGAGACTATAAAGAGAATAGAGAGAGAGAGTATAAAAAGAAAGTGCATCGCTCTGAACAGAACATCAGACATACTCTTTTTATTCTCCTTTGAATTCTGCTTAAAACACATCACATTCTCATAAATGAATTTCAGGCAATTTATGTATTTTCTATTTATTCCATTTGCGACACACTGCTAAATATTACAAGTGTCATCACAAGGGAAAAAAAACAAACAAAAAATACTCTTTAGACCTCTTCCATATATTTAACAGGATAAGTCGAACAGAAACCACTAGGACTGAACTTTTTAACCACCATCAGTTCTCCAGTAATTCAAGCAGAGTAAAAAGAAACCACATGTGTGAGGGAAGCCAGTAAGAATATATTTCTGACCATAAACAAGGAGAGAGCCTACAGATTTCAGCCCACCTGAGTAGAGTAAAAGATTGATGGAATGGTGTAACTTCAGATTTAGGTGAACATTCATTTTGAGCAAATAAATGTTCTATTTACTTTGTGATATGTGTACAAATGTGTTCTGATGATGTTCTCATCATGAGCATGGTGCAACTAGAAAATCTTTTATATTCTAATCATTCAGTTTTCCTCTGTCTCTCCCTGCAGGTGATGGGCCTTTTGAACCCAGGTGGAGTACCACATCAGTCCCAGAGTGACTTTGCCCTGTCACCACTGACCGGAGGCCTGGAGCCTAACGGTGGCATGGCTGCCAGCTGTCATGGCTCCCAGCGCCTAGAGGCTTTACCAGGCCTGACCAGTATGCCCACCCTGCCTAGCACCCAATCTTACTGCCCACCTTCCTACACCTCTCCAGCCTACGCCATGGACCACCATCCATCCTACCAGTATGGACAATACAGTCAGAGCAAGGTACGCATGATGTGTCTCTGTAACCTCTGCCCTAGCTGTGCTATTTTGCTTATATTTTCTGACTAACAACCCACGCTAATTGCACAGACCCTTCTGATGAGCGAGCTTCTCAAATCACCCCGCTCTGTGCTGAAATTACATGTATGTTAGAGAGCGTTAGTGGCCAGGTTACCTCAGTTTACATTACCATCATCAGATTATCCACGTGGCCCGATGCAGAGGCATGTCAGGGTCTTATCCCAACACACACATTTTCGCTCACTGTCCTTTCATGACCCCGTATGATGAGCCTGCCCATCAAACCCTAGTGTAGCTCACCTAGCCATGTAATGACCTCCATGTAACGAAGATAGCCGCCCAAATGAAAGGAGCCACTTCCCAAAGCGTGTTTGACAGGAGGGAGGGGGAGTGTGTGGGTCAGAGCGGTGTGTTGGGGCTGATCCGGGGTACACTACCACATGCTGACTGGCCCATCAGTGGCAACATCTTGATGTCATTAATTTAGCCGGTCCTGGGAGAGACCCACATGTAGCTTTTGGGGGTTTGGTGAAATGCGTGTGTGTGTATATGTGTATATGTGGGCGCAGGCATGTATGCGTGTGTGTGTGTGTGTATAAAGGGAGGGTAAGGGGCTCCTTAACAGGGGGCGATTATGGCCTTTGGCAGGCCGGGATTAGAACCATGTGTCCCACTGGAGGTCAGATTTAGAGTTGTTATTGATCAGTGGAGCAGAGCCAGAGATCCAGGCTAAGGCTCAGTGTCAGGCTAGTTTTACCAGCCACATTAGGTTCAAAGAACGTCCAGAGAGATTCCCAAAGCTCTTCACCTGTTTTTCTGAGTTTTATTATTTAACCTAGGACCTCAGTTTCCATTCTCACCTGCTCTCACCTGCTCTTAAACATTTCTTGCTTCTTTTATCTGCAGTCCTTCCTGTCAAAATCACACCTCTCATTGTGAACGTCCCATTTCACATTGTTTGCTAGCTTAACAGTCAGAGAATTTAAACAGTTATAGCTGAATGAAATCCACCATGCAGAAAGGATATCTTTAACCCTCCTTCTGTCTGTCCATGTCCTCCTCAGGTGCCTTTCATTATATGAAGCCCACAACATGGCCCGAGCAGGAGGCTTCCCCCAGCCAGTCTGACATTCATCGCCAGAGAACACCCCCACCCACTGCCTTTGCCAAGCTTCCAGTGCAGGCCGGAGGACAGCCAGAGAGAGGAGTTGAGTGGGTGGAGGGGTTGAGGTGTTCTCCCTCAGCAAGGGAACCACTTGAGATGGAGGTGTAGCGATGGCGATGGAGGGGGTTGACTGGAATAATTAGGACCAAAGGCGCAGCCTCTCCTGTTACCTGGCACTCGCTTTGCTTGTGCGTCATGTCACGCTCCAAGGACCGAGCACGGTTGTCCATGCTTGAAGAGGAAAAGAAAAGGGGTGGGAGGGGAAAGTAAATACATTCAAGATTCTGTATTTGATTTTTGTAATAAGTGGCAGAGATGCAAGTTGAGGCGGACTTTGTGAGCAGACCCCTGTGCTTTTGGGGCCAACTTGATAGACGAGAGGTGGATTCTTATGGTTGATGGTTATCAAAAGGCCGGATGGTGATAACTTGTTGCACTCAGCCGCAAGGATCTCTTCATCACAATGTCTTAGGAAAATGATATTACTGTACATTGATGTGATTCTTGTGTAAGACATCGGCGATGAAAATGTGACTACACCGGGAAAAGCAGCAGAAAGGCATGAATCGAGGCCGAGTGGAGTCATAGCTAAACTGCAACCCAAAGAAAGTGCAATACATTCATACCTCATGTGATGTAAATTTAACACGGATCAAATATCCCTGATTATATCCTCAAAAACACACTCTCTCTTTTTTAATGTCATTCATTTTGGGTTGTGTGCATTGATCAATCAGGGGAAATCATCAAGCGATGAAAAACAGCAAATGTAGTCATAATGTCATTAAGCCAAAAAAAAAAAAAATTCTCTGCCAGTGAATACATTATTCAGTTTGACAGTTAATTTTGCTTTTTGTTTTTTTTTTTGCATGTGTTAAATTAGTTTTTACCAGGAACTTGCAAACACTAGTTCCATTTCTTATTTATTTAGTGTTGTTCAAGTGTTCTGTCTCTTCTGTATGTCTTGCTTAAGTAAGTCTTACACAATGTTCATTATTCATGTCTTTTTTCTTTTGTATAATTTTCATTTACATTGGCATAAAATGATTTTGTTGTAAGAAATTTTGTGTACAATACAGCACTATTTACTATTTATAATAAACTATATAAAAATGCAGGAGGTTGTGACTTTGAATGGGTGTCACTTATGGGATATTTTGTGGGTTTTTGTAACCTGGTTGGATTTTACATTGTAAAATTAAAAAGGTACACATGTTGCCTATTTTATAAGCCAATTCTAGTAGTTTTAGACTCAATATATTTGAATGTAAATAATTTTAGGTCAACAAAATTATAAATAAATAAAACCCTCACCATTTATCCTCTATAATTCTATTCCTGGAAGTGTGAAGGAGGCTTTTAAATACCATTTGACAATTCATTTTAGGAAATGAAATTTTATTTCTTTCTAAACATGCCAGCTGTTTTTCACTTTCTATCTATCAGGATAATGACAATACCTAGTCTCTGTGAGCTGCGTGTCTCATGCACACTCCGCAAGCACTAAATCATAAATATATCCACTTTCATAAACACTCCTTTTGGACAAATTCCTGCTCCCTAGGGGCTCCTTCACACCCCTTAATGACTAAAGCAGAGCTGCTGTAAATTATATAAGCACAGCGGCCCACAGGCACACTGGGACATCAGTCACTGACATGGCTGTACAGGGTTCAGAGGCTTTTGGCTCTCATTGCCAAACAGAAAGGAACTGTTCGCCCAGTTGGCAGACTCTTCAAAAGGTTACAGATATCAGCGGTGAGTTTTTATCACTCCCTCCTTTTTTTCCCTTCCCTTCTGGAGGGTTGAGGGTATGCAGCTGCTCATGCCAGTCATGGTATATGTCTAAAGTGAGTGCATAAATGGGAAAATAATGTTTTTGTAAATATTTTTTCATGTATCTGCATGTGTGTTTTAGTCTGTTTGTTTATGCTGTTTGTGTATCCAACACGGCCAATGATAAGATCAAGACAAGATCACATTTCAGTATTTTCTTTGTGTTCTGCAAACTTTTTTTTTTTTTTTTTTTTTTTTTACAAGTGCTCAACTTGTAAGACACAATGAGTGAAAAAGCTAAAGGGGTTGCTTTGGAGTGGAGTGTCAGTCAAGCAGCAACACACTGGAGACAACTTAACCTCTGACCCCAACACTCTTTGAAATGAGTAGACTACTTGACCGGAGCTGACAACAATCCAAGAGTCTCTGCAGCTTCCAAGCCTCTAAATTGAAAGTGAAGGAAAGAGCACAAAGAGGACGGGTTGAAAAAAGAAAAAAAAAGTTTCAGATAGGAAAAGACTTGTAAGGTTCAGAAAATACTTTCAGCCAAAATGTCCTGGGAGAAATGTAATCATGACTGCTCAGTTTGATAGAAATATTTTCAAAATGACTTACAATTCTGTAAAAATCATACTCTAAAGAAGGTCATGCTTGTGCTTCTATGATCCTTTAGTTGTATCCAATAGGAAAGAAAAGGATTGGGCTTTATCTCTGAAATACCGCCTTATCAAGACTCTTCAAGAGTGGGTGGATGACTCACAGCGTGCCTTTCCTAAAGTGGTGTAGTGCCTGCCTCACACACTTTCCATCTGTAGTCCTTCCTCAGCCCCCTTTGTCATTCTCTACCTTTTTTTTTTATTGTGGTTTATTTTGATTCTCTGCTCTGTGTCTCTTCCACCACTGATTTTGAAATGAAACATATGAACCGGACCCTCCTGCTTTCTCTACTCTCCAGATGCCAGCAGATTCTTGAGGACAGTGGTGTCAACATCAACGGGCGCCAAATCAACAGGACTGTTTCCAGCACCACAGAGAGCCCTCTGTCCAACACCAGTCTGGTGTCCACCATCTACAGTTCCAGGGAAGCCTACGACAATGCTTACTTTTACATCCTGTTTGTCATGTTGTTCTACTCGTGCCTTGCCATGACACTTTTCATGTGCTTCATAAGCAGCGACGAGGAGAAAGAGGACCCCTATGAGGAGTTCATAAGTCCTGGGCAGCCATCAACACAAGAATTCAACACAGGCCACATGGCAGAGAAGTTTTACTTTGAAGAAGAGAGCAGCCTGTGAGCCACAAGCTTTCTAAAGAGAGGGAGGGAGGGAATTAACGCATGGGGGATGTTTTGACAGTCACCAAGCCAGAAAAACGTCAGTGCGGACTACTCAGGCAAGACCTGCTAGTGATTTTGCAAAACCTGTAGTAAGTTCATTTTCCCCCTTCCCCCCCCCTTCCATCTGACAATCAGAAAACTCACGCAAGCAGGCCGCCAGGCAGGCAGGCCGGCAGGCAGGCAGGCAGGCAAACAGGCAAGCAGGCAAGCAGGAGACGGCTGCCTCTGATGATCTGAGAGAAGGGTGGAAACATGGAGAAGTGTGGGTCAATGGCAGGCCGGAATCTCCTCCTGTGAGGCCCAATCAGGATCAATAACACCGGGGCCTTCGACATGCACACACCACAGGGAACCAGGGATACCTCAACAGACTGATGGTGTGGACAACATGGACACTGTGTGTATGTGTGTGTGTGTGTGTGTGTGTGTGTGTGAGGGATGGAGAGTATTGACCTGCCATTGCATTTTCCATTCAGTTTGAACAAATTAGATTACTAAAATCCTGAAAAGAATCAGCATTTTACTTGATTCATGATCAAATCATTTACAAGCTTTTATATTAGACTTGAATATTTTGGATAAATGAATAAACTGATTGTGAGAATGTGAATATAGGGTTTCATTGGTGTAGTTTCACTCTAAGATGGACAGTATTTTGATTGGATTGGACAATGTTTGATTGCTTATACCAATATTCTGAGCAATATTTTTTAACAGAATAGACAAGAGATAAAATCCACATGCACATAAACATTGTTTCTGCATGAAATAAACTGACACCCCACTCTCAAATTGGCTCTAATTAGAACAAAAAACTACATGCAGCAGCCAAAGCTGTGGACTGAGCGACATTCCTTTGCCATTACATTTGTAACTGATCTTTGGAGGACTGGACGCGCAGCTACAGGGTCCGCTTCAACCTCTGGGTGACCCCATATGATCTAAGTTTACAAAGCTGTGGCGAAACGTGAACCCGGGACTCGGCCTGTAGAATTAACTTCAATTGCGCAGCGGGATCGTGGAGAGGAGCTTAAAGAGAACACACGCTTCTGATTTGCACCACACATCGTGGCAGAAGGGGAGGACGCTTCAGATTAGCGGACACCGGCAGCTGAGCAGGTACAGTATGATTCAGACGCACAAAAAAAAAGGAAAGACACAAATTTATATATTTGCTATTAAGGGTCTCTGCGCAATTAAATCTGCGGGGTCAAAGGTGTGCAGAGACTGACAATGCTTGTCTAATTTGAACTATCCGCTCCTAGAGGTTATGCCGGCCCCTGAGGCCATGTGGACCTGTTTCCTCTTCTCCCCTCATAATTAAATTTCTGTCTCATCCTCCTGCCTTGAAGTTGTGGGGTCACCACGTGTAGACCATACCGAGCCTTGATGTTTTGGGCGAGCCTTCCCTAATAGGTCTATTTAACTCTCACCAGATAGTACAGACTGAATAATGCGCTTTTAAGTCATTATGTTGCTTATAACAGAGACTTTTTTTTTTCGTTGTACAGTCGCTGACATGAGAGTTGTGTAGTGCGTTCTCACAGCTGTATCCATTGTGCTGTAGATCCATTAATTAGATACGGCATCGCAGCTTGGTTTGGTAACCTCTGTGTGCAATTGAAGTCCAAACTAGTCCGACTCACGCAGACTGCATGGAAGATAATAGGTGTAAGACAGCATCCATCCCTGCAGGCTGTTCTGAGGCACGCCAACAAGATAATAACTGACCTAGCCCA
Organism: Thunnus thynnus; assembly: GCF_963924715.1. Lineage (NCBI taxonomy): Eukaryota > Metazoa > Chordata > Actinopteri > Scombriformes > Scombridae > Thunnus > Thunnus thynnus. The sequence continues at coordinate 14,523,596 of NC_089528.1, forward strand.
TGTGTTAAACACTGAGTACCAGCTACTGCCATCAGGGAAGAGGTTTATGAATAGATTAAAAAAACTCTTTTATCCCTACTTCAATAAAAAAAAAAAAAATTAAATGGTAACAAATGAAATAAAGATGAAACTGATATAAAAACCAACAGAGCTTTATTGTTACTTATCTGTTGATGATTGACTATTTTCCAGTTTTTGCACCTTTCTGTACTTTTTTTTCTGTACTATAGGTTTTTATCTATCTAACATCAGTGCATGTTTTTTCTGTCTTTTTAACTGTATGTTTTATTATTATGTTCTTAGATGTGTTTCTTGTTCCCTGTAGCTGTCTTACTCTGTCTTTTATGTATGTGGAATGGTTTTTATGGATGCAGCATGGGTGGAAGTCTGATCCAAATTTCCTACAATGTGAGACAATAAAGTGAATCTTGACAGAAATTTAAAGGCTGTTTCTTAGGTGGGCTGGAGGAGGACTTGAGCCTGATACTAACTAAGAGAGAGCGAAGACACACGGTGCATGATGGGTATTGGTGTTTTCTTGTGATATTGGAACTTCATGATGCTTATTTTGATGATTGATGCATTAAAAAGCCTCTGAAATCGCATCTTCATTTGTCTCCTCATTGGATAATAAAACAGAGATTTGTAAGTAAAGAATCGCTGTTTGGGAGTCTAAAGAAGAAAACAGCATCAACACCTTCTGTTTCATCGACTGTGCCTTCATCTGTGATGATGATGGTCCCGTAGTCCGGCCTTTTGCGCGGAAACTATGGATATGCTGCCACCTGCTGGTGAAAATATGACACTACCAGTATCCAGAGTCTTTACTGAAGGAAACTATCAAAAGCCAGAAGTGTTATTGAGCGTGAAGAGGTGCGGCATTAACATCAATACTGAGGATTATTGTTAACTCAGACCCTTTGGATTTGGTTTTGGAACAAACTTTGATCTGCAAGAATAGATGTATTATACCGAATATGAGTTTTTGGAAGAGCTTCAGCATAACATCCTGATTACCTCCGTGTAGCAGAGGAGATTTTGTATGCTGAAGTCCTGCTGTCATCCCATAGTAAATTGCTTTTTGTTGTGCTGGGTGCTGTGGGAGCGGAGACTGTGGATACTGTGGTTGTACTGCCATCTACTGGTGTAGATGTAGTACTGTTTCTGCCAATATGAATCCCATTAAAAGGGAAAATTCACTAGCCACAACATCTGATGTTTGCCTGTTCTGAAAACGTTATTCTTGTGCACACAGGATGTAACAGATTATCTTGTAAGCACAAAATAATATCTTGTCTATAAATTGTGTAGTTTAAACTTTTTATTTACCATTTCATGACATGCAGGTCAGTTACACAACATCAGGAAGAAGCTGCACTTGAATCTTCACATTCCAGGTTTGTCTGTAGATTGACATCAGACAAGTGGAGCCAAAGGCAAATACCTGTTCAAAGATTAAAAATCTCTTTGTAATTTTTATTCATAGATTTAGGAAAACACTCAGGCTAAATAACTGATCTGGTCTGTAAAATCCAGTGAGAGGTTCACAGGTAAAAGGTTTATCTAAACACTTCTGATAAGTGATCTCATCATCTGCCAAAGTAAATAAACTATGTTAGGATTTTCTTTCTGCTCCACTGACAGATGAGTTACACTGATGGTCTAAACAAAGAACACTGTTGTTTCTAGACTTATGACTCCAGTGACTGGATCATTGTTTACAAAAATGTAACCACACTGAATATTTATTACAGTGAAGATTTGTGTTAGTAAATCTCCTATGTGCAAGCATTCAAACACACATTATGACCAATCCTTTGTTGCACATTAATGATTATTCCAGAGGTATCAGATAGTAATAAATAACGCATTGGTATTGTATTCTCAGTATTGTCTAAACACACTGAGTGTATATTTATTTGTTAGAGTGTGGTATAAAACATACGTATACGTTTATTTTTCCTCAGGAAGTTCCCAAAGCCTGCAAACTGTCACATCACCACAAAATATCATCCAACATCCAAGAGCCGATAACTACACAACCACCAACAAAGTCAATACCAAAGAAAATCAGCACAAAAAAATCAAGATTGTACTGTCAGGCTGATGGTACTTGAAACACATGAGCACACACAGGCATACAATCACACCCTCATCACATATACACATGTTCGGAAGCTAGACCTAAACTTTAAAGGCTATTTAAACAAGAGACAAAGTAAAAAACACATTTGATCCTGTTGCTCTAACTACAGGTGTTGATTGACAGCTGTTGGTGTCACTTGACTGATCAGTGCAAGTGGCAACTGCTTCTAACTTTTTGCATTTTATTTAAAACTAATCTGTTGTTCTAAAGGTCTAGTTAATGGATAATGGGCGGAATGTGTTAGACTTTAACTGATACTGTTTAACTAAAGTTCTTGGTTTAAAAGTTAACTAATAGCTATACAGTACTTGCTTTATGTGCATTCCCAATTAGATCACACTGCCACTTCATACAAGATGAGATAGGTCAAAGTCACTGAGTGACAAAAGTCTGACACCCTCTCACAATGAAAAAAGACAATGTGTCATAAGTCACTGAGTATTTAGTCACAGATTTTGCAAAGACTGGGGATCTTGCAGGGTCACTATTTGCAAGACTACAACTAGATCCCTTTTGAGATTATTTCCCATCCTGATCCTGGTGGAAATTTACAAGAAGAAAAACTGTTGAACAATGGAGCAGAAACAGAAGCTGCCCTTGTGTGTGCAGTGGTTTGTTCTGAAAAAACAGCCAAAAGAAAATGTAAATTAATTACTTAATTCAGTTATAACTGAACAACAACAACTGTGAAGAGAAACAATAGACTATACACATTGATTGTTCCTATTATTAACTATCATTTAACAACTTTTTTTTTTTTTGGAATACAAATATTTCTTAGATCATATCAGTGAAGACAATCAAAAGATGTCATCCTATGCTTGTATTTTTACAACTTTAAAACGGCTACACAGTTTATACAGCTGACCACAGAAACCACATTCAACCACTAACTATGTGGACACAGCACTTTCAGCTGCTGGATGTTGCAGTATTTCTGTTTGGAAACCCCACAAACTGCATGAAACACAGTAGAAACAGCAGTAGCCTGGATAATTATACAAAGGCAGAAAGTCACAGGTTTAACTGACCTGAAATCATGTGTGAAAAAGCAGTAAATACGCTGCAGACACAGCAGCTGACAGAAAGAAGAGGTCATATTATACATGTGACTTATAAAAAGGGAAGCTAAAAGGCAAAGAAAATGCTGAGCTTTCAAGATTAATCAGGAGTCATTAATGACACCATCAAGCACATCGTGTTAGGAAAGTAGTTCAAAAGCACACACACAAAGATCAACCATTTACTATCGTTAGAAACTGAGTACAATAACTTGATCATTAGCCTGATCAGCCACCATCAGTCAGTAACACACACTATTAGGCTGTAAACCGTTAATCAAACCAAAAACTAACAGCAGTCAATGTCAGACAACTTTATCATACTTTAACAGTTACCTAGTGTTTCTGTAGTGGTGACAAAACTTAAAAAAATATACATTTTAGCAGTTTGAATTAAACTGAAGTTCCCTATTACACCAAACTTAATTTACAAAATATGACATTTTAGCAATTCCTTACGTGTCCGCAAAAACACATAACTCTAGAAACACAAGATAAAAGGCATCATATGTCGACATTTTTCTTGTCAATTCGGCAATAATATAATCCATAATGATAAACTGTATTTGTGTACTATTCAAAACATATATTACTGTCATTTTAATGAAAAGATTCAATAATTTTCTTTGTCACATTACAGTCTTTGCCATATTTTCCAAAGTTTCCTCAAAAGTGTGAAACAGCGCCCCTCTGGCTTGTAACGGCTTGTACATGTTACTAAACCTGCGTGGTCAAAGAGTGTTACTGCACCTGAGGCAATCATGTCGAGTCTACCGGAGAAAGGCAGGTGCACTGGTGAAAGAAGTGTCATACTACCAGATGCGGTTACTGACATGCCACCGTGAAACTGTCAATTGACACTTTTTTGGTAAATAAACTCTAAAGTAAAATGTGAAGCAAACTTTGAGATTTTGCACTGTGTTCTGGCCTCACAACAAACAGTATAAAGTTTATGTAATTTAAATGAATCAGAGTTAGCTAACGTTAGCTTGTTTTTTTTGTTATCTCTGTTAATGTCGACGACAGCAGCGATGTAGAGAGGAGATGAGGAGCTCTGTCAACAAACAAACTAAAGGACTATGACAGCAACAAGTGCAGTGGGACATTACATTGTCTACTTCACCTGTATGGAAGAGGAGAAAGGGCCTCTCGGAAAAGGTAAGTCTAGCTAAAAATTGACTTCACATCCACAACTGTCCGTATCCATCGATGGTTTCTTTGCTCACGGTTAGCTAACGTTAACTGTCTCTTCATGGCCATGTGTTTGTATAGCGGTTATGCTCACTTTGTTTGTAATCTGAAGCAGATGTGTGTTATTGCTGCTGTCTTAACAGACACCTCTGGCCTATTAATAATTTGGATTTTCTCAGTTTTTGCATTTTTTAAAATTCAGTCACTTGTTGATGTGTGATTTGTGAAAGAGCCTGTGCAGAAGGCCTACTATAGCTGTTTGTGAGAGTGTATTCATCCTTGTTTTGAGTCACTAGCGTTGATAATTAATAATGTTTGCCTAGCAGGCTGAGCACAGATATAACTTTGTAAATGATGTATTTGATACATGCATTGGTGCTTTCTTATGCAAACACAAACTTTGCATTCAGCACTGATATGTACCTGTATCAAAGTATACACTTTGTAGTACTGTATATAGTTTTGTATGCTAAGATACTACAAGCACATGCAAGCCATGTATCTCTGATATTTACGTTGTTTCGTCTTGATGAGAACATAATTCTTTTGTTTAAATGTTACTGTAAAGTTCTTGGTTTAAAGTTTCTACAAGGAACTTTCATTTTGTGTTGATTTTGACGGCCCTTGTGGATAAAAGTGGTAGTGTTTCCCAGAATGAAGACTGCATTTCCCATGAGCACCACTGCCTCATGTGTCATAAAGATCTTGATCTGGCGAGTGCATACATTTGTTTTGGAAGCAAGTGAAAGAAAGACACAACTTATTTTTAATACTATTTTTCTTTTTTAAACACAGCTGGATGCATAGCGATGAGGTAATGTATCTGTTTGTGGCTATGTAAGATTAATAATTGTAATATGATGATGGTGAAACTAAATAAACTTTGTTTTAGTACCATCCATACACTTAGGTTACATATAAGCTAACAACTAAAAGATTTAGTTGCTTGGCAATAATAATTTTGTTGAGAAAGCTGAAGTCATCAATGTTACCTTGTAATGTTATGTGTTCATAATAAGCCTACAGTAAGATATAGCATGGTAGCAAGGCCGACATAAAATGTTGCATTATAAGCCAGTTGTATTACAGAAATGTCCACCGTGACCTATTCCTCCATGGACTAAACAGGGACTCTTCCAATCTGCGTGCTGTAAATAAAATTTCATCTGGTTTTGCGGGGAATCCGACCTGGTGGCAGGCACTGAATAGTTGTATAGAAATAGTCAATCTTTTCGTTTGCTTGTGTAGGTCATATAGAGGCATCAGTATTAAATTGAGACTGTAACAGTTAAAAACTCCTTCAGTGTCCAACATAAAAATTTTTTCCCACTGGCCCACTTGGCCAGTAGATCAGAGTTTTACTGGCCCCTTGTATATTTTCAGTGGTACGTAAGCCAAAAAATGAAAATAACTCTTTTTTTTCCATAATTCTGGTGATTTATTCATTATATAGGCCTACATAATATGTACAAGAGTGAAGTTCCCTTTAGATTTGGTCGTTTTCCTTAAGTTATAGATATATTATGTTGATATATTACACAAAACATGCAAAATATAAAATTAGGCACATATTATATCAGTAAATGAATGGTGTAGAAATGTAGATTTCTCCATATTTTGTGTAAAACCAGAGAGTATGGAGTACATAGGGAGAAGAGAACAGAATTTATGATAATAACATTTCAGTGAGTATGGATGACATTGATAATAAACTTATGTCAAGAACTGAGACAGTGCTGAGAGATCTGCAGAAATGTACTCTTTAAGATAGAACAGTGAGAGAAAGAACATAACGGCATTTGTTAGTGTGTGCGTGTTCACTCCAAGCTCCTTCTGTCTGTTTCTGCAAGTCACCTGTCCGTTACAGACATGGAGTTGAACTATAATGAATGAATGACAAGGAGAAATGCAGAGGAGGAAGATGAAACAGAAACTAAGAGCGTCTGTCTTCACAGTAAATCATCTGTTGAGTGTTTGATGGTTGTTTATTTGTGCTTTAGAACGTAACCGCCGAGAAACAATCAGAAAATAATGTTTTCTTTCATTGACTGCTTTGTTCTCTTTACCGCTGCTCGCTCTCCTCACTCAACCACCACTGCTCTCTCTCTCTTGCTCACTCGCTCTCTCTTTTTCTCTCATATTTTTCAAAAAGAGTCGGGAAGCTGACAGCAAAGCCTAACTTTACTTTTAACATTATCAAATGAAGAGAAATGTCCTCCTCTCTTCCTAAACTGTATACCCATGACTCTGATTGGCCAGTCACTGGCCTGGACCATCTTGCCCTGCATAAACTCTTACTGGCCCTGCACCATCAGGCTCTCAGTTATGTCAAACCCTGTCCTTGTAGTTGCTTTAATGTTATGTGATTTGTTGTATTCCACCACAATGTAATGGTACTACAAAAGTGATTTTCTTAGATGACCTGTCTGATTTATGCACTTTTAGTTTGAAAGCTTTTAGTTTGATAGTTAATTTGAGTGGTCTGTGGTTTATATGGCCCATATATGAAGTGCAATTCATTTTTCATGTGTAACATGGATATTGGGTAATGTCTTTATGCTGTGTTTAGTTACAACCTTATATCAACTTGGAATAGTGCAAATGAAGTATTTCTAGGTGTCATTTTCCTTTGTCCAAGTTGGACGTGCAGTGACAGTGATCACATTCGCTACTGCTCTACTCATTGAGAAGTGAAACTTGTCACCTGAAGCTTTGCTCATTTTTTATCTACACACTAAGACAATGAAATAAGAATGAATGGAGCAGTTGCTGAAACTTTTACAGTAAGACACCTGAGAGTGTTTTGAACTTTGATGCTTGGAGACATGTACACTGCAGCGTTAGGCTCAAAATATTTGGGGATGAAGCTGAGTGATGGGCCTTAACAACGCCACTGGCCTATACTCTATTTGTGGCAGATCAGCTGATCTGCTGTACAGATGACTGTTAAAAGAGGAAATACAAGAAAGAGGAAGCAGAGCCTATGTAGCAGTTTAGCTCATGACTCATCTTAAACCACAGGGTTTTTCAGGACATTCTCCAGTCTACCAGTTTCTAGTGCCAAAATTCACCAATTCATTGTGTGCTGACTATCATGATCAGCTGACATGTCCAAACACAGCCACGCCTCAGACTGACCCACATTGTCTTAGGGAGGGAGAGGAAGAACAAAGAGAAATGTTGAAATATTTTTTTTAACCTCCATTAAATGACTTACGCTACAAACATAATAAATAACATTTTTGGTTATTTGCAACTCAGAAATTTTATTTGTTGTTTTAGCCGATGTCTGATATAATTTGATAAAGTAATCCTCACCCCCCCACGCCAGTGGTATACTCCCAAATACAGAGTCATATGATTCACTGATTCAACTTGTCTTGAACTCCTCACCAGACCAGGTGCAGTCAGTTTTGTTCAGTTTTTCACAAATTTCACCACTGAAAGCTGTCAAAATGATGCCTGGAGGGCCCGGCCCTGCAACTGATGCTACTGAAGAAATTCAGAAGATCTGTGATAGTGTAAGTAGAATAAAGTCAAGTAAAATTGTTTTTTTAATTTTCACTTTCACTTTGTTCCCTGAAAAGGGTTTAGTTTCTGCACGCAGTTAACAAGGCATGTATTTCATTCTGATGTTGCTGTCACCTCATTGTAACTCAGGTGAAGTCTGATGCAGAGCAAAAAGCAGGAAAGTCCTATGATGTCTTCACCGCCAAGAGTTACAGGAGTCAGGTTGTGGCCGGGACCAACTACTTCATAAAGGTAATTATAATTTTTGTGGCTAAGAATAATAGGACATTAAGTATGGAACCTCCGAGGTCCTTTTTTAAAAAACAAGATACTAGATTCATCTTATGCTCACAAGATCAAAAATAACCACCTTTCGGGACTTCGGAGGCTCCATACAAAACAGATCCATGAATGGTAACAACTTACTCTCTATAGCAACATGATCAAGTGAGATTTTATATTGACAATGGATCATATAAAATACTTGTATGTGAAAGAGGCTTGTCAGCGATGAACCCACAGAGAACTGTGCCTTGACACAGCAGTTCCTCTCAACCCCATAGCGACTTTCAGCTCATTTATCTGGATTTCCAGATGTAACTTTACTGTTTTGGTGAAGTCTCACTGCAATCAGATGTCATTTCCAGCTGCAGGAGGCTGTTTTCAGAAATCCATTCTGCTCCCTGTAATCACCAAAATGGCGTACAAAGTTAGTGACTAGCTGGATAACATAGTGGAGCATTTAGCAGCTTAGTAGCCCCATATGTGACCTTGACACTCTCATTACTCCTTGACTCAGTCACACAAGCTTCTTAGAACAAACCTTATGGGGGAAATACAAATCCCAGACATTTCTGTACATGGGGCTATTAGCTTAGATACTTTTCTCAGGAGGTGGAATCCATAAACACAGCTAAAAAGAGAGTCAATATTGTACTTACACTTGCTAGGTAAACCCAAACATGACTAGACATGAATGCTAATGTTCCTCTGTGTTTGCTGGATTTGTAAATAGGCAACCGTTTGCTGACACGTTCGCCATATCAACTTAGAAAGAGATAATATATGTATCTATAGCTTGTTTATGCTGCCCCTCAGTGGAAAATCAGTGAATGCAGACTCAAGGATCACCTGAAACTTTGCTTTTACTTCCTTGCAGGTGCACGTGGGAGGAGACAATCATGTTCACCTCCGTGTTCACAAACAACTCCCAGTTAATGGAGGAGGCCTGAAACTGAGTGATATGCAGCAATCCAAGAGCCACGATGACCCTATTGAGTACTTTTAATAGGATCAGAAACTGAGCAAAGCATCCCATCATTGTAATCAATTATTATCAAAATGCCTTCTTTTATCCTGGCTCATTATATAAAAACAATGCAGTTCCCATTACTAACATATAATAATATACTGTAGAGCATGATGACAGGAGTATGACAAGATGGAACAATTTTGTACAAGATGAATAAATAAATGAATCATATTTGTTGTGACTCTATTTAGTGTTGCTTTTCTTTCCTTGGCAGTTTCTGATTTTTAATAGCTGCATGCCAGTGCGTATGTCTTCAACTGACAGTGTGTGATGAAAAAGGGTTAGACAAAGATATTTTTGCACAGAAGCAATGAAGACAAACTCACATTTATTTCCTGAATTTAAATGTGACACTGTTTATGCTGCTTACATTGAAGGGAAAGACACTGAGGGTTCACCTTTACGTGGGTCTCCAAACTCCCACTTTTAAACACCTTTAATTAGTACACAACAGGTTCACTACGCAGTTTGTAATGAGGCAGAGATGTAGCATCAAGTTCAATTTTAGAAGATTTATTAAGAGATCAGCAGTTATATCACAGAGCAGGCAAAAAGCTTTGTTACAGAAAATATGTCTTTAGGCTATACTGCATCAGGATTAAAACCCTCTCTGTAGTCCAGTTATTGTTTGAAATACTTTCCACACATTCATTAAACAGATTTTGTGACCATGGATGTTAAATTAAGTTTCTAAACATGATGCATTTTTATAGATAAAACTACCCAACAGTACATAAAATTAGCCCTGATTTGAGCAGCTACATTAAAATGCTGTGTACGTTATGCAGCAATATTAATGATCCCATATGGAAGCAGTTGTGTGGTGGTGCAAGCAAGACCTGGAAAAACACAAGCAAAACTCCTTGAAGAACATCTTCCACACATTATCTACTCCAGAAGAGCTGTACATGCTACATTAGAAAGAGTTACGAAGAAAAACTACACATCAACATTTTTTCTTTTACCATAGCTACATTACTAACGTTAGCCTTGCTCTGTTGGCATAAATTTGTTTCTGTGCCAAGGTTATAAAGTTGCACAGTGCTGAGATGATGGGGTTGGGGTTTAACCGTCTAATTTCATTGTCCAAGTGTAAGTAAGCAAAGCATCAGGTGACAGGTTCTGCTGCTCCACAAGTAGAAGCTTTTTACACATGAAAAATTAATTGCACTTCATACACGGACCCAGAACTGCCATGGCCCACATTATTAAACCATTTTTCTGACAGTCTATTATCACAGTATAGCAGGAGTAATATTGATGCTTCCATTAGCTGAAACATAAGTCCTTTCTCAGGTGGGTTTGTTGTGTCTGATGGTCAAGGTACAGCCCTCACAGTTCTGTGGGAGAAGGTCTTGGGATAGAAACTGTAAGAGAGAAGACTCTCACTTTATTTTGCAAGCCACATGTGTATGTAATTCATATGTTGTTTTTTGTGATACTGTAACTGAATGAAGCATATTGGGTGAAGGTTGTATGTACTTACACTAGATAAAGCCTTTAAAATCTCATCTTCATTTTCCTCATTATGGGATAAAACAGAAGCTTTTAGGTGAACAGTCACTATTTGACCATCTAAAGAAAGAAAGGTGCAAATAGAAATGTAGTTAACAGCTTGCATGGTAAAATACATCACTGAAGATGTCCATGTAGCTGACTGTGCCTTTGTCAGAACTGGATGGTGACACTGGTGGATGGTGCTAGAATCTGTGTTTTATTGGAAACTCCAGATGTGACACTAGTGGTATCCAGACTTGTACTGATTTCTGCCATTATTGTCCCTTATACAAGTACAAGGAAACTGTCAAAAGCCTGAGGTGTTTTGGAGCATGCCAAAGGAGGTGTGGCAATAAGATGACAGTTGAGTCACACATATCTGCTGAACCACTAACTGATGACCACTGTTAACTCGGACATAGATGCAAACAATACAAAATTAACAATTTTGTTTCATAGTTTCAACAAACATTGGCAACACATTTTTAGCAATAAATGTAATTTATTCATGACAGCAGATGTAAATTTTTGAAATAACTAGACAATCATAATTACCGACCTGTAGCAGTGGAGCCAGTGGATGCTGAAGTTGTGAGGTAGGATGTGGAGGTGGAACTGCTGCTTGTTGAGATAGTAGATGATGTTGTGATGACATCCACTAGTGTAGATGCACTGCTGCCTGTTGTGCTGGGTGGTGTGGTAGCAGAGACTGGAGATGCTGAAGTTGTGCTGATATCTGCCAGTGTAGATGTGTTACTGCTCGTGCTGGGTGTTGCTGTCACAGACACTGTGGACGAAGTGTTGTTGATATCTGCAGTTGTATAGGAAGTACTGCTGTTTGTTGTACTGGGTGATGTTGAGGAGGCTGTGGATGACAAAATTGTACTTCTGTTTGTTGTGCTGGGTGTAGAGTTAGTAGATGATGTTGTGATGACATCCACTGGTGTAGATGCACTGCTGCTTGTTGTGCTGGGTGGTGTGGTAGCAGAGACTGGGGATGCTGAAGTTGTGCTGATATCTGCCAGTGTAGATGTGTTACTGCTCGTGCTGGGTGTTGCTGTCACAGACACTGCGGACGAAGTGTTGTTGATATCTGCAGTTGTATAGGAAGTACTGCTGTTTGTTGTACTGGGTGATGTTGTTGAGGGGACTGTGGATGACGAAATTGTACTTCTGTTTGTTATGCTGGGTGTAGAGATAGTAGATGATGTTGTGCTGACATCTACTGGTGTAGATGCACTACTCCTTGTTGTGCTGGGTGGTGTAGTAGCAGACCCAGCAGATGTGGTACTGCTGCTTGTTGTACCTGGTTCTGTTGTTGAAAAGACTGTGGATGACAAAGTTGTTATGATATTTGGGGTTGTGCTTATATTCAGTGGTGTAGATGCAGTACTGCTATTTGTTGTGCTGGTACTGCTCGGCAGAGTAGTGTTCAGAGCTATAGACAAAAAGAAGGGTTTACAGTATTAAGTTCAAAATCTATCTCAATATCATACCCTTCACTGGCATACACTGAATGTTTGAAAGTCTTTCATGTTAAGCTTTACTTACATTGTGCGCAGGCTGACGTGTAGTCAGGACAGCAGTCCTTAAATGTGATGCAAATCTTGTCACAGAAACACCCCCCCCTCCGACAGCTATTGTCTTGACTAGCGCAGCACAGCAGTGGTGGACCTGCACAGCCTGGAATACACACAGCAAAGCTGTAGTCGTTAAACTGAAAGATCAACACTGCGTTGATTTGTAACTGTAACTGCAGCACATTATTTCAAGGTTACTCTGGTGAAACTACTAATAATAAATCTTGTATTACAGCAGGTAGTGTAGATATGATGATAGTAGTAGTGAGAGTGATCTATGAGATATTTCAGTTGTATTTGAAATATTTTGTTAGATAAGTGGAGTTGATCATTGTGGTGCTGAGGCTGGGGGTGAATCTGTTGCATGGGAGGGATGAGAACAGGGTATACATTGTATGGGGTGGTGTGATGGATATTACCTGTTGGTCCAGGAGTCGCTGTTTGAGCTGGAACATTAAAAGAGAAAGAGACATGTGATGTAATATGAATTTAGGAAAAACAGTATTTAAGGTGATCCCACAGACTGTAAAAAAAAGTGGATGTAGCCTCCATAACATCACCCATTGGTCTGTGGACTCCTGTTTTGAAGCCTCAAGTTTGCATTTTGATTGTTGCCATCTTGGATTTTTGCTGGAAGTGACCATATTTGGATGAGAGGATTGAGTTGATCCTAACGCTAGCTGCTAGCTTGGTTAGCACGGTACATTTACAGTCTATGGTCAACTGTGATAGCCTAATGCTAATGCTTTGCCTGATTCTAGAGTGAAAGATGGATTTGTCAGTGACCTATCTGGAACAGCTAAAATTGACAGAAAATCACAACAGACACAAAAGATGGGTCCTTTTTCAAGGAGAGACCTCTGTCTGGACAACATTCAATTAATGTAATATTCAATTTAAGAGTAACACATACACACACACACACACACACCCTAAACAATTATGTTCATTCAATCTGGTCATTAATTTCTGAATAATTAGAAATCTGCAGATTATCCTAAGTGTCACATTATTAAGAACTTAATTAACCAGTTGAATATAATCTTGATGTAATTAAGTCTAATTTCTTAATGTAGATGGAATATAAAATGAATCAGTTATTCTGAGCTTGGGCGGTATTTATTTTTTCATACCTTCATACCTTACTGACGTTTCACCTGGTTATATGGTGTATTGCAGTATTTGTGTAAAAGAAACAACCGTAAAAGCTGAGCTGGCGGTGATACAAGTCATTGTAGAATGTATGACATTGTCTAGCCTACAATGCAGTGTGTCTAATAGAGCTGCTGCAGTATTGTTTTTTTCCCTTCCCGCACAAATTAGTGAAGCTATTCAAACTGTCACGGTAACTTCCATAAAAAAATTATTTAAACCTCAGATGTTATAAAATAATTGGTTCCTAAATACTGTATTGGTGTGAGGGATGAGAACAAGGTGTACATTGTATGGAGTGGTGTGGTGGATATTACCTGTTGGTCCAGGAGTCACTGTTTGAGCTAAACATTAAAAGAGAAAGAGACATGTGATGTAATATGAATTTGAGAAAACAGCATTTAAGGTGATCCCACAGACTGTAAAAAAATAATGGATGCAGCCACCATGATGTCACCCATTGGTTTGTGGACTCTCGTTTTGAAACCTTGAGTTTGCATTTTGACTGTCACCATCTTGGATTTTTGGAGCCAGAAGTGACTGTATTTGGATGAGAGGGTGGAGCTGCCTCTAACACTAGCTGCTAGTTTGGTTAGCACGGTACACTTACAGTCTTTGGTTAACTGTGATAATACTAATTCTAATGCTAATTTCGACGAGCGAAAAACAGGCTTAAAACCATTAAAACAAAAAGATACTGGAAAAAAACTAAACATCCAACTCCTTAGAGGGTCTTGTAGTACAATCAAACACTGAACAAGGCAACCAAAATTTTATAATTAAATTAATAGCTACAGCTATGCCTATACTCTGTGAATCTAGGGTTATGCCATGGTCACGTTACCTAACCAAAGTTGTTGCCATCGTAGGGGTTTCCCCGTGACGACATCCAACTGTCACTCAAGGCGGCCTCACCCTTAATTATGCATAACTTTAAGCCTTAATAAAATGTAAACACGTGAGTAATATAAAAATTCACCCCGCCTACAGTTGTCATGAACAGGGAAATTAGCTATAGATACGAAAACCGTTTTTTTTACCAGGCTGTAAACATGTTCAATATCTGATATTGTGAACATGTAATTGTCTAGAGGAGCTTCTGTATTTTTGACGGTATTAAAAATCACACCTTCGTGATTTCTAAATACCCTGGTATACTGTAATACCTTGATACTGCCTAAGCCTAATTCTGAGCCAACATGAAAGTCTTTTTTGTTTTTGTATTATGAGATAATTATGGAAAAAACATGCCATTCCATGACTCACCTTTATTAAACTGTTCAATATTAAATGCGATAATGTTTCACTCACCATCATATGGAGGCAGCAAACCCAACAGGAGAACGACGTACAGTGTAAAGCAATCCATTACTGCGTGGCTGCTGAGTGTTGTTAAGGCTTATTTATACATGCAGATCAGCACTGCAGACATTCACAAACCCACACATACACACACATCCAGCAGTACACTGACAGGAGTGATACTGTTGTCTGCCAGAAAAAAACAACTACGTTATCTCCACAGAATATCATGTTACACAAGTTCCTTAAATATTTTTTTTCTTCCTGTAATGACTTCCTCGAGTACAGATAGATAATGGTTATGCCTTCAGACTTTAGGTATGTAAGGAATGCTGTTGTAGCTACACTTGACGCAGAAAAGACCAGACAAATGGTGGCACAAATTTAACCAGTGCATATTTATTATAACAGTGAAGATTCATCAGAAAGGTTACCAATGTACAGTACTGACTGTCAGATACACATAATGACCAAGTGCAAGCAATATTTTGAGTGAACATTAATTGCACAGTAAATTTCTTTCCAACAATATCAGACGGTGATAAATAATTAATTTGTTGTCATGCATGTCCATGCATTTCTCATTATTAAACACAGTGTATGTTTTTTTTGTTTTTTTTACAATGAGGCCATTACTGTAAAAGATAGAGTCATGCACAGTTGTAAGAACAACACCTTTGAATAAATAGTATGCATCACAATGGCAACAGTAAAGTCTGATATATTTTCACAGATTACAAAGATTTCGTGATAAAAGATTTCATCGAGATAAGTAACATTTTAGACTAGTAAGTTTTCAAAAGCATCGTGGATATAAGATTCTTGTGTCACAATCTAGCTGTGTGTCCCTAGCTGCAATTCTCCACCAGTCCAGAGAAGGCTTGTTTGAGTTGGACTTTTAAAGGAGTCTATGTGGCATGACAATTATTTAAGTTGCTTATATTAGTTAGTCTGTCTTTGTTTTCACTCTGGTCTGAACTCATACAGCAGGTACGCAGTCTCACTGACACAGGATTGTGTTTTCTGGGTTTTTGGTTTGCTACAGATACAGAGTGGTTGCAGGTTATAGTGTTACATAGTGTGCTTAAGTTTATCTTAATGTATATTCTTAGACAGTTTTGTGTATGTTGGTTTATTATTAAGAGGGTTGTGTTTTCTGGGTTTTTGGGTTTTCTGTTCTGTGTTTTTTCCTTTTCTGTTCATGTATTGACTCTCCCTCCTTTGCCTCTCTACACACCCACCCTGCATCAGCCTTGTTAGCCCTGCTCGGTTCCCAGTGTTTTCCCTAGCCATTCAGCTCCTTTCCTGTCCTCCTGTTTCTTCACCTCATTCCCCTCACCTGAGCTTCTCCGCCCATCTCCCCACCTGCACCTCATCTCCTCATTAGTTCACTTAGTATTTTATTCCCATGTTTCAGTTCAGTCTTGTTGGATCATTTGTTCTGTTCTGTTTTGCCTGCTCGCACCTCTGTATCCTGTTCCTGTGTCTCGAATAAAGATTTATTCTTCAAGTTCCTGTTCCCTGCAGTCTCCTGCGTTTGGGTCCACCTGCTCTGCTCCACTTAACATCTTGAAACAGTGCAAAATCCCAGAATAATATAGTGCAGTAGGGAAGCCTTACTTTTTTACTATGATATACTTTGTGTATAACAGTAATAAGTTGTGATTATCCTATATTCATTGTCCTGAAAAGCTGGAGGTAAAGGAAACTGCTCATTGCCACTAGCCATATTATGCCATTTGACAGCTCAGATTTGGGAAAGGGTGTGATGTTTAAGGAAAAAAACAACAAAAAAAACAAACAAAATTATCAACATTACTTTTGCCAAATTTAAAAGTGGCAGATATTGTTGAGTTTTCTTGTAAACAGTCAAAGTTATGTATCTACTTGTGGTCAAAATCTCCACAGGGTATTAAGTGCCATGTCTCATCTTTGCATCCATCTGATATTCACACTCTCCAGCTCTCTCCGAACTCTTGAACAGTCCTGGCCATGGTACCATCCGGCTTCATCCAGTCGTTCCTCTGTCTACCATCAAAGTTCCCGCACAGACCCCCCACCTTTCTTCTATATATGCGTGGGAGAATGATTTCTGCAGGAACAACATCAACAATACGGTACAATGTCACTTCAGTCACTTTTTCATTTCTCTCCCAGTGAAAATGACTCATTCATGGACAGTTGAATGACAAAGTGTGAATTAAGGATTTGTATGAATCCCGTGTGTTCTGGGACTCCTGATATCTATGAATGCTTGAAAACATCTATATAATCCCTAACAAACCAATGAAACAAAAACCCATTTTGATACATCTTTTTTTTGTCTCTATATAGTAGTTTTTATTGGTAGTGGTGGAGTCTGACATTCCTGTGCTGGATTCAGATTGTCTACAGTAACAATGTACATGTAAGCACAATTCAGTGCAATTTTATCTCATTGATAAAAGCCTCACATTTTAATGTTCACTCTGACATACTGTGTCAGAGCTGATTAAGTTATTGCTAATAACAGAACATCTGAAATCTAAAGGAATACAACTTTAATGAGGTGAAGATTAGTTACCTGCTCTACTGTGTCCATCAAACTCCACTGAGAAGCCAAAGTCGGTCTTTAGGTAGATGCGAGAGGAACGCTTTCGGATCTTTAGGCCGGCAGTTGGTGAAACAGGAGTTTTAGTTCTCCTTCCGTCCAGCTGAAGGGAGACAGAAGGGGAGGATGTATGATTGATCTGTGTTTAGTGCTAATTAGCAAATGTTAGGACGCTAACAAGCTAAACTATGATAGTGAACAATAAGGGTGGGGAGGTGAACAAGAAAAAACGGAAAACATTTCTGGGTTTTATTAAATCAACTACAATTTAGAATATCAAAAACACTAAAGAACACTATGAAGGGTAACTTTTCACATAAATTAACTAAGTAAACAAAAATAAATAAATAAATAAACACTTCTCTTAAGACCAGGGAATGTTAGCATTTAGCTCAAAGCTCTGCTAGGCGTAAGTTCAACCCTAGAGAGCCATTAGTGTGGCTGTAGCCTCTTGTTGAACTATATTTAAAATTCTCAGGTATTGTTGAAAGATGACTTTCTAGTGTTAATGTTGAAAATATTTTGTATTTTCACTTTCCTAAAAGTAACTGACCTATGATATGTGTTTTTTATGCAGAGCATTTTAGATTTGGGCTCCTGGAAAAAATGTAAGCTCTATCAATTTAAAAGAAATTTAGGGTTGCTGCTTAAATATGCTCAAGCTTGAATACAATTGTTCTTTGTATACCAGTTACAATATACTGTATGCAGGCCTTAGAATTACATAGTTCAGACTGCTTTTCAGATGATAATTACATAATAAAGTCTGGCTCTTGGATAAATATAAAATATATATAATATTGCAGTTTTTACATACTCCCTCTCTATCTCCTTTTCTCTCTATTTCATTTCTACTCAAACACACAAACATGTGTTAAGTGCCAATAGGGAAATAACATGAAAGAGCATAATTTAACATATAGCACATGATATGCCTCACTTTTGACACTTCACAGAAATGTTGCGCATAAGTGCTCTCACAAATCTTTGTGGGTGGACGGAAATATGATGATATCCCATGAACAAAATACAGTATTTTGCATGCTAAAAATGCTCCTTAGGAAATTGAGTTTTTAAAAATGCCCTTGATACTTACGACCAGCCTCCGATTCTTTTTGAACTCCACAGTATGATTGTACACTCTGATCAAAAGCTCTTGTAATCTGTGGTGCTCCTCATGCTCTTCGTCGTCATCATCATCATCTTTGTCATCATCGTCATCATCATGATCATGATCATCGTCATCATCGTCATCATCATCGTCATCATCATCCCTGACACTGCGACTGTTGTCTTCTTCACTGCTGTCGTCATCATCTTCATCATCTACGATCTGTGTATTGATGCCCTGTACGTAGACATCTGGAAAGTTATTTGGCAAGTTGTTGGTCCGCACCAGCACATATGAGTGCTCACCGTC
Organism: Thunnus thynnus; assembly: GCF_963924715.1. Classification (NCBI taxonomy): domain Eukaryota; kingdom Metazoa; phylum Chordata; class Actinopteri; order Scombriformes; family Scombridae; genus Thunnus; species Thunnus thynnus. Next base: position 14,542,357 of record NC_089528.1, read on the forward strand.
AAAATCATGCTTCATGTTATCAAAGGTTCTGTACTCAGGGTCTCCTTTGATAGTACACTCATCAAAGCCTGTAGAGCAACAAGAGTGGAACATTTCAGAGATTGGTGAATAAAATGTAACATAGTTAAGACACATCACAGAGTTAAATGTAGTGATTTAAAGCACCTGTAGACTGGCAGTAATAATGGCCTTCCTCATTTTGAAGGCAGACAGCATTTCCATGACACTCTTCCTCGTCATCACAGTCAATCCTCCCCATGCCATTGTGTTTCTCACATTCACATTTCTGAGTGCAGTGGTTGGTGTACCACTCTTCATTGAACTAAAAAAAGAGAGAGAGTCATCATACTGCTTGGACCTCCATGTCCACATGCACCACTTTTGGGCAATAATCCTTGAGCTTTCAGAAAGTAGTCCTAAATGTTTGGAAATCAAGGCTGTATATGACTTATGCTATTGATGAAGAGTCATTCTGAACCGTCACTTACATGATATTTGCGGCCATCTCTGTCCACACATCCACACTGTTGGATAGGCACACAAACCCTCTCTTTCAGCACATAGCCATCATCACATGCACATCCTGGCACACAAGCCTCATTGTCACTGCAGTGTGGAGGGCCATGCAGATGTGTACAGGTTGGACTGCAGGCAGGGATACACGTGGTGTAATGACTGTTCTCTGGGCAAGAGGGCGCTGGAGAGACAGAGAGATACAGAGTAAATGCATATTTACAGATGAACATGCAATGACAAATAAAAAGGTGTGTAAAATCTATTCCAATACTTTATGTAGATTTATTAGCTATTGTTCATACATTGTTCACTCTAGTGCCACTGGCGTCTAGTAAGCTTGTTAGATGTTAAGTATACATTATGGTTAGGACTGGGTGATACGGCCAAAAATGTTATCACAATAAAAAATTTCTTATCAGTCGATAACGATAATTATCAACATAAATGTCTAAGCATTGTTTATTTCAATTTTAAAGGCTGATTTTTACCTCGGAGTGAAAGTTGAGGAAACCAAATGGTTAATTGTGGTTTTAAACTATTGTTGGTCAGAACATGACAAACACTTGCCAAACAGCAGCACATTTCACATATCTGAGGTAGAACATTCAAAACAATTATAATGATAAAATCTTTTTTCAACATCAAATTATGCATGAGTAAAATTAAGTAAAATCCTTTTTCAGTCCTTTTCCCCTCAACAAAATAAATATCTTACTAAAAAAATTAAGTGCTGCAGTGTGATACAGCACACATGTAAGATGGCTCAGGCTGCAAAAGTTAGTCACATGTCCAGTAACACACGATAACGTAAACATTTAAATTCCAACTAAATTATACAAATGAAAACAACCACAATACATAACCTACAGAAGTCACCTCTGCCCAGATGAATTTGTGACCTGAAGTGCTGATGTGTTGTGGTAAGCATATTATCTCATTTCCAGCTGCTGGCATTTCTTTGTTACTGAAACGGAAGAAATGCCAGCAGCTAGTGTTTTTGCTGCTCTCAACCCAGTTAATTTTGCTATATTCGTCATTACTGTAGCTAATTACCTGCTGTACATTTAAACTTACACTAGTTCTGCTCAAGCACTCATAGCTCTCCCCTCCTTTTAGCAACTTTCTCGCTAATCCCACAGTTATTTACACACTATTCAGATCTGCTAGTTACTTTAGCTAAGCAGCTGGCGACGGCATCTCTCTCTCTCTCCCTCTCACTCTCCTGCTTGGTGCGTCTTATATTTAGCTATTCCTCTGCCTCCTTTAGTGATAATGGTACATGTAATAAATGCAGTTTATTTGTAGTGATGGAGGTGAGGCTCAGTAAATTAGAAGCATAGCCCTGCACCATGGGAACCCAATCAATAGCTGTTGTAGTTAGATATCCCCCAGTAACCAGTGTGAGCCGACCCAGCCTCTCAGTTTAATTATATTGAACATTTATCGAACATTTTTATCTATTGAAGAAAATTATATGATCATTATTATTATTGTTTTTTTGCACAGCCTTAATTATGGGAAAATTAATCCATTTTGAAATAGGGAAATGTAAACTTACTTGGTACAGCTGTAGTTGGTGGCTGTGGTCTAGCTGTAGTTGTAGGGTGAGGTCTGTTTGTTGGTGGATGTGGTTTAATAGTTGTTGTAGGTTGAGGTCTAGCTGTTGTTTGTGGTTGTGGCTGAGTCTCAGTTGGGGGTTGTGGTCTAGCTGTTGTTTGTGGCTGTGGTTGAGTTTCAGTAGGAGGCTGTGGTCTAACTGTGGTTGGTGGTTGTGGTCTAACTGTTGTTTGTGGGGATGGTTCAGTTTCAGTTGGAGGTTGTGGTCTAACTGTTGTTTGTGGGGATGGTTCAGTTTCAGTTGGAGGTTGTGGTCTAACTGTGGTTTGTGGGGATGGTTCAGTTTCAGTTGGAGGTTGTGGTCTAACTGTGGTTGGTGGTTGTGGTTGAATTTCAGTTGGAGGTTGTGGTCTAACTGTAGTTTGTGGCAGTGGTTGAGTTTCAGTTGGAGGCTGTGGTCTAACTGTGGTTGGTGGTTGTGGTCTAACTGTTGTTTGTGGCTGTGGCTGAGTTTCAGTTGGTGGTTGTGGTCTAACTGTTGTTTGTGGGGGTGGTTCAGTTTCAGTTGGAGGTTGTGGTCTAACTGTTGTTTGTGGCTGTGGTTTAGTTTCAGTTGGAGGTTGTGGTCTAACTGTTGTTTGTGGGGATGGTTCAGTTTCAGTTGGAGGTTGTGGTCTAACTGTTGTTTGTGGCTGTGGTTCAGTTTCAGTTGGAGGTTGTGGTCTAACTGTTGTTTGTGGAGATGGTTCAGTTTCAGTTGGAGGTTGTGGTCTAACTGTTGTTTGTGGCTGTGGTTGAATTTCAGTTGGAGGTTGTGGTCTAACTGTAGTTTGTGGCAGTGGTTCAGTTTCAGTTGGAGGCTGTGGTCTAACTGTGGTTGGTGGTTGTGGTCTAACTGTTGTTTGTGGCTGTGGCTGAGTTGCAGTTGGTGGTTGTGGTCTAACTGTTGTTTGTGGCTGTGGTTGAGTTTCAGTCGGGGGTTGTGGTCTAGCTGTTGTTTGTGGCTGTGGTTGAGTTTCAGTTGGAGGCTGTGGTCTAACTGTGGTTGTTGTTTGTGGTCTAACTGTTGTTTGTGGCTGTGGCTGAGTTTCAGTTGTAGGTTGTGGTTTAACTGTTGTTTGTGGCAGTGGTTCAGTTTCAGTTGGAGGTTGTGGTCTAACTGTTGTTTGTGGCTGTGGCTGAGTTTCAGTTGGAGGTTGTGGTCTAACTGTTGTTTGTGGGGATGGTTCAGTTTCAGTTGGAGGTTGTGGTCTAACTGTTGTTTGTGGCTGTGGTTCAGTTTCAGTCGTAGGTTGTGGTCTAACTGTTGTTTGTGGCTGTGGTTCAGTTTCAGTTGGAGGTTGTGGTCTAACTGTTGTTTGTGGGGATGGTTCAGTTTCAGTTGGAGGTTGTGGTCTAACTGTTGTTTGTGGGGATGGTTCAGTTTCAGTTGGAGGTTGTGGTCTAACTGTTGTTTGTGGCAGTGGTTGAGTTTCAGTTGAAGGTTGTGGTCTAACTGTTGTTTGTGGCTGTGGTTGAATTTCAGTTGGAGGTTGTGGTCTAATTGTTGTTTGTGGCTGTGGTTCAGTTTCAATTGGAGGTTGTGGTCTAACTGTTGTTTGTGGCTGTGGTTCAGTCTCAGTTGGAGGTTGTGGTCTAACTGTTGTTTGTGGGGATGGTTCAGTTTCAGTTGGAGGTTGTGGTCTAACTGTGGTTTGTGGGGATGGTTCAGTTTCAGTAGGAGGTTGTGGTCTAACTGTTGTTTGTGGCAGTGGTTGAGTTTCAGTTGGAGGCTGTGGTCTAACTGTGGTTGGTGGTTGTGGTCTAACTGTTGTTTGTGGCTGTGGCTGAGTTTCAGTTGGAGGCTGTGGTCTAACTGTGGTTGGTGGTTGTGGTTCAGTTTCAGTTGTAGGTTGTGGTCTAATTGTTGTTTGTGGCTGTGGTTCAGTTTCAGTAGGAGGTTGTGGTCTAATTGTTGTTTGTGGCAGTGGTTCAGTTTCAGTAGGAGGTTGTGGTCTAACTGTTGTTTGTGGGGATGGTTCAGTTTCAGTTGGAGGCTGCGGTCTAACTGTTGTTTGTGGCTGTGGTTGAGTTTCAGTTGGAGGCTGTGGTCTAACTGTGGTTGGTGGTTGTGGTCTAACTGTTGTTTGTGGCTGTGGTTCAGTTTCAGTTGGAGGTTGTGGTCTAACTGTTGTTTGTGGGGATGGTTCAGTTTCAGTTGGAGGTTGTGGTCTATCTGTGGTTGGTGGTCTAACTGTTGTTTGTGGGGGTGGTTCAGCTGTGGTTTGGGGTCCAGTAGTAGCTGTAGTTAGTGGTCTTGATGTTATTGGTTGCTGTGTGCTTGCTGCTGTTGGGACATCAGGTCTTGTCGGGGTTTGTGTATCACAGGCAGTTGCAGCTGCTGTTGTGGCAGTTGTTGTTGTAAATGTAGTTGTTGATGGTGGCTGTGGCTCTGGTGAAGTTGATGTCAGTGGTTGTGTAGAATTTGAACTGTTGGATGCAGGAGTATCAGGAACCTCTGTTGTAACTGGATTAGAGGTTATGGGAGCAAGGGTTGTTCGTTGAACAAGGTCTGCAACACAGTCAGATCAGTCACATCAGTTTTCAGTTACACTGGGTATGGACCAAATACAATGTCAGCAGAAAGATAGGATTACCTGCACAGTGCCCCTGATGAAGTGATACATCATCTATGGCCACATCAGACTGATAATTGGAACCTCTTCGCCCCTCAAAAATGATCTAAAATTAAGTGTACAGTTAACCATTATGCCTAATATACCTGTTATAGCATGTGGTTTTGTTAGTTCCTACTGAACACCTGCCTACTACAGAGTCAGGTGTCAGTCAGATCGACCTTTCAATAAGGATGTTCAAAAACAAAAACAAAGTTCGAACAAAGCCATGGTTGTGCAATATGTCACAACTTATTTTTTTGTCGCACCCATTCTATGAGAGATGTAAAAATAGATTGTTGCAGCTTTGTCATGCAAGTTTCTTACATGAGACAGGTTAGGTGATGTATCCTTAATAGACATCTCACCTGAAAAGAGCCAGTTGTTGTCAAGTCCACTTGAGCCAGGTGCCACATATTTCCTTGATCATTCCTCTTCCACCAAACAGCATCAGCCTTTCTGTCTTGGAGCAAGTATACATGGAGGCCCATTGTATCAGCTGAGCCGTACATATGGTACCAGAACTGCAGACACTGAGGACCAGAATCCAAACACTCAGAGCTGATGAGACGAGCTGTGTCTCCATGTGTCACAGTGTTGGCTTCGATGTAAAGATAGTAGCCATCTGGATAAGGACATAAGGGTTAGACCAGTTAGCACAGCCTATTATAAAGTTTTCTTTGATAATGTTATAATTTTTCATTTAGTTCTACATTCAAGGCTTGTCCTATTACAGATGAAATAGGTTGCATTGTAGTCAGTGATGGTAAAGGCTGCAGTATGTTAATAATACAAATGTCCTTTAAACACTCAAGGGCAAAAAATGACTCAACTCATTGAAAGCAGCTCTACTGGCACTTCCTCAGAAGGCTAAAGGAAAAATAGCTTATCTTGACAACATGCAGTATAGGAATCACAGTATCAGGAACTCTTAGTCAGACAGCAATAATTGGTCTACTATTCTGGCCCGACAAGGAAGAACTGCTTCAACAATGGGGTTTTCACTAGTTGACTGCGGTTGACGTCAAACTGGCAAAGAAGGTGCAGTAAAATCCACCTTACAGTTTTACACCATAACAACACGGTATACAACCAACTTTACTTGGCGTGTGTCAGAAGGTTAATTACCTCCTGTGGTGTGATCTGAAGAAGGCCCGGTCATCATAGTAGGAGTTGAGCCACGATGTCTTGTCCAGTCAAAAACATCAGTGAGCAATTGACTCCACTGACAAAGATCTTGTTCAAAATTACAGTGAAGCTTGCATACTGGAAACAGAAGTCAGAAAGATAATTAGATCACAGACAGTTATTCTTGAAATCCCAAAAACTGGACATGGAAAAAATAAATTATCTAAGTGCAGCTGTAGACTTCTCACTGTACCAGGGTGTGGTGGTGGTATGTTATCTGGAACTTCACTAATATTGTCCTCATCAATGAAGTTGGTTGTCGCTTCTGGAGGTATGGTTACAGTTGCTACAGGGAACTGAGCAGTAGTATTGACAACAGGAGGCTCTGGAGCTGCAGTGGTTGTGACAGGGACACTTGGAGGAGCTGTGGTGTTTCCATCAGGTTTAGGAGGAAATACACCAGTATCACCGATATCTAAACAAAGTCCAAGAAATATTGTTAATTGCTAGTCATAGTGGCAGTGATTTATTATAATCAATTATAAAACATTACTAAGCCACTCAGACATAAAAGTAAGCAACACATTTGAAAGGCTTAGTGACACTTATTCTGTGCACATATTTCTTACCTGAGCAACGGCCATGATAAACCTTTACATCATCTATGGCCACATCGGACTCTTCGTTGGAGCCTCTGCGCCCTTCAATGATGATCTGAGGAAAAACAATTGATTTGATATTATTAGTAAGAAGTCTCTTCATGTTAATATTCTACCATTACAACATCATTGGTTGACCATATTTAAATAATCTGAATGCCTAGTGGAAGTTGACTAACCTGGAAAGATCCAGTTGTTGTCAAGTCCACCTGAGCCAGGTGCCACATATTTCCTTGAGTATTCGTCTTCCGCCAAACAGCATCAGCCTTTCTGTCCTGAAGCAAATAGACATGGAGGCCCATTGTATCGGCTGAGCCGTGCATATGGTACCAGAACTGCAGACACTGAGGACCAGAGACTGAGCACTCTGAGCTCATTAGACGAGCCGTGTCACCATGTGTAACACTGCTGGCCTCAATGTAAAGATAGTGACCATCTAGACAAATGGAATGAAAAGATCAAATCTGTCAGATATGCTTTCCAAAGTGAGAAAGATTTTTTCTTACTTCAAAATATTGTCTGTGTATTACTTGTTACCTTTAATAATATTACATAGACAAAGATTGTATTACCACCAGTGTGGTCAGCAGAGGGTCCAGTCATCAGGGTGGGTGTAGAACCACTCTGCCACGTCCAGTCAAAAGCATCTGTGATCATCTGATCCCAGCTGCAAAGGTTGCTATCGAAGTTACAGTCGAGATTGCAGACTATAAGGGAAACATTGCAAAAAATTAACATGTATTGCAGCTCTTGTGCAACTTCCTAAAAATTTAGACAATCTGTAACTAGCCCAATAAACACTGAATCTGCAATTCTGACAGGTAATTGTTAACATAAATGTTAATTTGTAACCACACTTCAGCTTTTCCGACACGGAAACAACTGGTCCATAAAATATAGCCTCCTGTGCACTTACCTGTTAGTGAGGGGAGGACTGCAGTTGTGAGAGGAATTTTAGTTCCACTAATCATCCCAGGGAAGCTACCTAAAGGGAAGTGATAGATAACTTTGTTTACACTCTGAGATATCTGGGGTTGTCATAATTTGAACACCATTAGAAATGTCACAATGACAAAAAATAATGTTTTTTTTGTCCTGTTTGTAAGAGTTCAGCATCACCTGAGCATGAGCCAAAGTGGATGGACATGTCATCTATGGCCACATCTGATAGAGCATTAGAGCCTCGAATTCCCTCTACTATGATCTGAAAGGGGCAATTTGAAAATATACAGAATAAGATTGGAAGTCTTTGACAGTGTGCAGAATTTAACCAGCATCTTTTAGATCCATGTGTTGTCTGATATATTGTGTCAGACTTACTTGGAAAGGACCAGAGTCTCTGATATCTATATTGCCTGGATGCCATTCTGGTCCTTGGTCATTCATCATGGACCAAAGCTTGGTAGCTTTATTGTCTTTGAGCAGGTAGATGTTGAGGGCCATGGCTGTGGCTGAACCATACATATGGTACCAGAAGCGCAGGCAGAGTGGGCCACTATAATGGCACTGTGAGCTCAACAGACGGGCTGAGTCTCCATGGGTTACACTGTTTCCCTCAGTGTATATGTAGAAGCCCGCTAGAGGAACAGTTGTACAGAATTGAAGAATCAGCATGAATCATGAAAAATTGATGAAACAATTGCAGCAATTACAACACGTGACAGTGTGGCCTGATGTTGGGTTTTTACCCCCAGTGGTGTGGTCTTGGTTCGGCCCACTTAGGCCTGACGGAGTGGGACCTGAATGTCTTGTCCAATCAAAACTGTCCTGTACGAGTTGCTCCCACCCACACAGATTGTTTTCAAAGTTGCAGTTAATGGGACAGACTATGGAAAAGCAAATAAAGACAATAGAAATGATAAGTATTGTGAACTAATTACATTAATTATAACATCACAGTTTGAAAATACAATTTGATTTTAAAATGATCTACAAACATATAACTCTAATCTGTAGATGATCAGTTTTCAAAAATAATACATCTGTACAATAATCCCCTGAAAATCTACACGCAAAGTCAATATATTATGTACTGTATTTATGTAAACATGTGTGTATATATATATATATATATATATATATATATATATATACACACACACATATATATATTTATATATATGTGTGTGTGTGTGTATACATACATATGTATTTGAGATTAATAATTGTATCATGCCACTGAGTATCCAAACCAGTAACAAATAGTTTCCTAGTGATTACGTTTTGAGAGAAACCTTCGCAACCCTGAATGCTCTTACAAGTCTGATCTGATGTTGGAGAGGTAGGAGTTGAAGTTGTTGGAGGAGTTGCAGTGGTTGGGGGTTCAGCTGCAATAGGAACAAAAACAAAACAAAAACCCAAACAAACAAACAAACAAACAAAAAAGGAAATGAGTTCAACACCTTAGCCTTTTCGGCACCCTAGGTGATATTTTGGACCACCCCAATCCACATCTTAACCACTTGATAATTTTGCGAACTTTTCTTATATCACTGACAAAAAACCCAAACAAAAAACAAACCAAAAAAAAAGATTCACCCAGACGGAGCCCTACACTGTTGCTTAGTTTGGTAATGCTTCGGGCCAGTCCAAAAATCAAAACAACGTAAAGCAGGAGCAAAGAGAGGAGAATCAATGAATGAAAAATACAGGACATGAAACAGAATGACTTCTATTAAAGTTAAGTGCTAATAAATTCACTTAACAATTCTATTAATTAGTTGATCACCACCAATATCATTACATCGTCATCATCATGTCTGACTCAAATACTCACCACAGGCTGTGCCATTCTGCCAGTGGGGCAGCTCCACTCCTGCAACCTGACATGCTGCTGCATAGGATTTCAGAGATTCACATAGGGTGTACTGGTCACCACTTGTTGCACAGTAGTCATAAACACAACTATTGATGTAGATGGTTGGGTGAATGGTTTCATGGCATGGCGTGAAGGCTTCCCCCAGTAGAGTGTAACACTCATTGTAGGCCTCATTCTCCTCATCATAATGACAGATTCTTGGGTCATTTGGATAGGCAGTACACCTGGAAGAGAAGGATTTGAGTTGCCATGTTGTCAGCTTGGTGTAAATCATTTATCAGAGTAACCTGCTTTATGTATTCAGCTGGTTATTAGCTGATAATCAATCTGATACATTAGCTAAATGCTATTGTTAGATGCTAACATGCCCACAGTGACAATGCTGTTTTCCAAGTTCACCTTAGTTTAGCATGTTAGCATGTGCATCTAATTAGCACTAAACACAAAATACAGCTCAGGCTTATGGAATTATCATTAGTTTACCAAAATATTGGACAGATACAGTTTTGGTGAGCACCAAATCAGTAGGCTTTCCCCTTGGGTGCCACAAATGTCTGTCTAATTTTAATGGAATTCATCCAATAGTTAGTGCAATATTTCAGTCAGGACCAAAAGTGTTTGACTGACATACTGTTAGACCAATATTGGTATCCCTAGATTCACACTGCTACTGTGGCTAAAAAACGGCATGTGCTAATCTTTTATTGCAATAATTGGATTTTTCACTTTTTGAAGCATTAAAATGTCTTGAAATACATTGGATGTATACTCAATATTGTGCAGATACCCTATATAGTGTAACAACTCACTCGTTATTGTCTGGCACCCTCCAGCTGTCACCAAACTCAAATGGGTCAGTATAGTTTTGGCCTGGTTTTATGAAGTCATCATCCTGCTGGTTAGAGTAGGTGCCGCAGAGTCCACACAGCTCATACATGTAGCGCTCATCCACCTGCAGGAACAGTCTGTTCTGCCCATCTATCATCATTCTGAGGCCAAAGGTTGTCTCCAAGACAATATAGCTGTTCCTCACGTAAACCCATACTGAGCCATAATTAACACTGGTGGAATAGGGGAGTTGGACACGGCTATTATTCACCTAAAGAGAGAACAATTGATTATTGCTTCAATCTAAGAAAACTGAGTTTATTTTGAATATCTTAAACACAACACAGCAGTTGTCCTTATGTGATTTCTACTAGGATAGCTATTGTAATCAATTAGTTTCCAACCAGCTGTTCAGGGCAAAGTCAAGAGGGTCAGCTATTAGTTTGTGTATTCTTGTAATGACAAACAACTGACTGTCTCCAATGATCTGTTACAGGGTAATAACTGACCCCTATAAACATGGGTGTGCTGACACTATAATTGTTAGTCAATGTCATTAACGAATTGCAGTAGATAATACGGAACAATGACTCAACAAATCCCATAAATGGGTCTTTTGCAGGTCATCATACTTTTGCATGGAGTGGAAGTTGTCCAGTGTCATATGCATTTTCACGACAACCTGTATAGTTATATTTATACACTATAAAAGTGTTGCATTTTGAATCATTTGAGAATTACATGAATAACAAGGATTTTGCTTACATAGACCCCTCCGCTCTGATTCAGGGTGAGGTACAAATCCTCAACCTGAAGAGTCACAGCTTCCAGCTTGGACCGGGTGAAGTTCTGAAGAGGAGGGTGCATGTTGTGTCCGGTCACACTGAACTGGACTGAGCTTTCATCTCCACACGTGGTAGTCAGTGTGTAACTGCATCCCCCTTGAAAGTTATAAGCCAACCCGTCAAAGGTGATATAGTGTGGATCACCATATACGCTGCAGGTGACAGGCTTGAAAGGGAAGCAGCCTTTGACGCCATCCTTGACCTTACAGACCTCATCATCTGCGCATTGCATTGTAGTGCACTGCACATTATTACTACCCATGCACTGGCACTGCTGCATACAATCTCCTTCCACAAAGGTTTCTCCTTTCTGCAGGTGAAAGGGAGTCATGTGAATAAATTACAGCACTGTGGAAGTCAATAGGTGAATATGAAATTGTTCCCTGTTCATCCATGTCCCTTACCTCATAGTTATTTCCTTTATACCAGCACCCACAGTCCTCTGCTGGGACACACTTCCCCCCACTGAGCTTGAAGCCAGAGTCACACTCGCATCTTTCCTCACAGCTTCCACAGGACCCAACTAAATCCAGACTGGAGCACACGTCGGGGCAACCCTCTGCACATGAGTTTAAGTGGCTGTTCGCACCACACTGAAGGGCTGAGGATGGAGCAAGAGAGAGAGACCATGACCTTAACTGTCATTGTATTATTATAGTCATTATTTGCCACAGTTTCCCCTATTTTAACAAGAGGCAGATAAGTGAAAGCAGGAAGCAGTAATGCAACATACGGCAGAATGTGGAGTTCCTCCATATGGGCATGGCGACTCCAGCCTCCTGGCAGATACCAGCGTAGACCTGTATTGTCTCACATAGCACCCCTGGGTCACCATGAGCAGAGCACATGCCGGCCACACAGGCCCTGAAGTAGCTCTCTGCTTCCAGAACTGATAGGCAGGCAGCAAAGGGCCCGGTACTAGAGAGGAGGCCTCCACAGTACAACTCACTGGCATACTCAGCCTCTTCCAGTGGGTCACACCGGTGAGGTACCAGAATGGTTTCGCAGGAGGAGGTGGTGTCCCTGGTCTGCCAGCTCTCAGCCAAATCTGTAGCATCATGGGCATCTGTACCATCGGACTTTTTAAAGTCATCTCCACCAAGGTTGTTAAAGTTGCCACACAAGCCACAAACTTTATCGGAGTAATTGGATGGCAGCGTAATATGTACAGCACCAGCGTTATCATATGAAACAGAAAGTCCAAAACTGGTACCCAGTTCAACAGCAGCCGGGTTGCTCTTGATGTTGACTGTGCCGCTGCTGAGGCTCAGTGGAAGCTTCTTCCAGATCCCATTGACCTAAAGAATAATATTAGTTTAACACTTTCTTTTACGGCTATCATCAGCAGTATTGAGTCACTCTGACAGTCTATATAAAAAGCGGCATTCTGAAGACAGATATATCTTTGAGAACTGATAAGACTGATAGCAGATCTAGGAATTCCAGGACATTATGCCACTAAACTCTGCACTTTATGATAAACGAAGTTTATCAGTAGAATGAGGCTGCAGATATGGCAACTGCTCGATCCAGTACATTACGAAGCTTAACACTCATTACAGCATGATGACAAGGTGCCACAAAACTGAAGCCATGCTGATAGGAATTGAAACTTATAGAGCAATGTGTAATAGAGAATGGGAATACTGTATGTTTTTAAGGAAGACAAAATTGGCTTCCAGCATACAAACATGTTAATTCTCTGCTGAGGACAGTTTGGTTTGCAAATACTTGGTCTCCTTTAGCTATGAAAAATGAAAAACACTCTCATTGTTCTCAAATATGTGATGACATAGTGATAAACAGCTTAGTTGGATAAACTGAAAATGAACTGATAGAGTGCCAAAATGAGTGTATGGCTGCATTGTTGTAGTTTCTAATCCTGAATAAACAAATAAGTAAATAAATAAGGCTTATGTTGATCTTTAGGCTCCAAAATTAACTTTCTCAAAAGTCAGCCAAAACTTTAAATGGAATAGGCTGATGTCACAGCACATGTCCCCCCTACATGTCTATCCTACTTTTAAAGTAACTCACCACAACCCGGTGTGTCTGCCTTTTCAGCAGGAACACTCTTAAGTTGGCCATTTCCACAACGACCTGCTGAACAGTTGGCAAAGATGAGTTCCCATTCTGCTCATTGACCACTTCCACACTGAACATGGGCAGGGTCTCAGTGGGTGAGCAGGTCTTAGCCAGTGCATAGGTACAGGGGGCCATGAAGCGGAACAGCACTCCATCAAAAGTGCTGCAGCCTGTGTCACTGTGTATAGTGCACGTCCCAGAAGTGGAAATCCTCCTGGAGCTTCCTCTTTGAGGACCACAGATTTGGCCCTTAGGGCACTGGGAGAGAGAGCAGGAGAGTTGGCCAGCAGAGCAGAGGCAGTGGGTGGATTCATCTGTCCATAACTCTGTGTCAGATTCGCACTGATGTCCTGTGGGAGACGTGATTGAATAAACAATCACATTTTATAACCACAACACCATCTGTCTAGGAATAACTGATGATGATGAAATGTTAGGTTTACTGTTAATATGTATTATACCACATTTTCCTAGTTATCTTAGTTCCTTTTAATTATGTAAGTAATATTTAGATTTTCTAATTATCATTATTGAAAAGGATAAGAAACAGGTGAATTTAATGGTGAATTTATGAAACATAATAAATATTTTACACCTTTGTGCTTTGGAATGGTTCTGTGATGTAGACTCTTTTGCAGTTTTACTGACAGGAATCTAACTAGTTTTATGACAGTAATGGTTGTATCATTTATTGCTAAACATTAAAGATTGAATACAGACTATAGTATGATTTCATGGACTGATGGGACCAAAAACTAGTCTGTTGTCAACAGTAAAAAAGAAATACTTACCACATGAGCCTCTCCTTACACCTATCTGGTTAAATGTGACCTGCCCTTCCATTGACTCTGCTTGGACTGCTTCAAGTACAATCTGTCATAAAAGCAGATTACTTATTTAAAAATGCACAGTAATATATTTTAATTTCCCAAACAGTTCAATTACAGATTAATAGTTATATACAGAATGTGCCATTTTACCTGAGTCCCTGATTCGATGATATTTAGAGGCACAAACACTTGTCTCCAAGAAGATCTGGAAAGGGCAGGTGAGGTCCAGATTTCTACCAGACCAGCGCTGCTTTTGAGCAGAACTCGGAGTTCAGACCCATTAGCTGCAACTGGGGCCAAGTACCAGAACTCTAAACATGCCTCGCCTTGGTCCAATGCACCACTCTCTAAAATTTTCACAGGAACATCCTCTGGAGGTGAAAATGATAATGAAAAAATGTAATGGATACACTGTATGCTTTCATCTTCATCATAGAGAGTGAGCTTACTCACTCTTGTTTTTTATAGTTCCAGTGTAGCAGTTTGTTTCTTAGGTACATATTCACTGACCCCAATGCTTTTAAATCACACAATATAAATAGTTAAATATATTCTTAACTATGCTGGTTAGGAATGAGCTTTTATGTTATACCGTTATTTTGATTATATCATAAATGGCAAACCATTCCATTGTGTTTGTTATTGTAATAAAACTAGAAGTACATCTGTTGTGGTGCAATTATCATTAAATGCAAAATGGCTGTTATGTGCTAAATTTGAACCTCAACCTTAACTTTTTGACTCACCTGCCAAGGCGACTGGTAGATGAAAAAAATCCACTGGCCAAGCATATTTTTTACTGGCCAAAATAATGAATTGCCTTTTTGTGTCACATGTGCATTTGTTTTTAGTGAATAGTTGTGAGTGACAGATCAAATATTGGAATTCAACATGATGGAATAACAACAGTAATATTCGTATTATTGTTGTTGACTGTTCAATCAGTGAAAACGAGTTAGATGTGCATAAAAACACATATGGTGCGTGTTTACACTGTATAAGGACAAACATGAATAATGTCCTCCGAGCCATCATGCCAGATATTTTATTACGTGACTGTTTTGGTACAGACATTTATCCGCCAGTGTGACCTTTGAAATTTACTTGCCAAATGGAAAAATCTACCTGCATTTGGTGAGTGGCAGCAGAAATAACGTTAAGTTACTGGGAGGTGTGTGATTTTGTGTGTGTGTGTGTGTGTGTGTGTGTGTGTGTGTGTGTGTGTGTGTGTGTGTGTGTGTAAAAGGGGCAGAATGGGCCTGTGGCCTGCTAAGTGTGTGTGTGTGTGTGTATGTGTGTGTGTTGGCACTGTAGTCTATAATCTTGCCTACTCTAGGAAAATTTCAAGGAAAGGAAACACCCCCATTGCAAATTAAGCACAATATCAACAGCCATGTTCATATTCAACCTGTATTGTTATAAGGTCATCATACTATAATGTAACAGCCTACCTATATTGATAGCAGTCGTATCAACCAGCTCTAAAATATTTATTTCACCATAGCCACAAAATAGTCTGTTTAGGCTGTTTAGGGTTTTACAGCTACATTGTCATCATCTTTTCAAATTAGCTGAAATCATATTTTCAAAAATCAAATTGGCTTAAAGTTTGATCGTTGTGGAGGTGTAAACAATAGAAACTACACAAATGCAGCGTAGTGGTAGTGGTATATTAGTGTGCAGCCCAAGTTTAATTGTGTTCCATGGTAAGTAATGTTTAGGCAGGCAACAGACAAATGGACTAACAGTATTGGCATCTGCAGATGTTTTTGTAAACAATCTGTTATTGTCATCAAGAATTTTCATATCAGTGCTTCTCTCGCTTTTCTGTTTGTTTGACTGCTTCATATAAGCAAATGATGTACTGTTATGCGTATGTATACAAATTATGCACAGTAATTCATTGTGTGAACAGCAGTAATTTGTATCTGATGCATCTAGGTTGCTGAAGTACAGTCCAGGCTTGGCAGGTCTGTAAATGGTAAAATATATTTTTAACTATGCTGGTTAGGAATGAGATTTTATCATGCCAGATATTTTATTACGTGACTATTTTGGTACAAACATTAACCCGCCAGTGTGGCTGATAGCCTTCTGAAATTTATCCACCAAATGGAAAATCTACCTGCATATGGCACTTGGCGGGTGTTAATTTCAGACCCTGACCTCAAGTCTAGGTCCTCTACTTTGATTGCTTCAGGGAGAACACCAGGCTATAAAAGATTATTAGCCTGCTTCAGATCAATTGATGATATGCAGTGAGGCACTGACCCAGTCACAGCCTGTCTGTAGATTAAAACAGAACTGTGGACTGATGTTCCAAATCCCCTCTGAAAGGGTGAGCTCATAACAGAAATGAACTGTAACTTGGCTTGATTTTAATTTCACAGTTACATTTAATTAATCTACAACCATCACAATACTATTGTGCAGTAAATAATGTGTTTTGTACCTGTTCTTCGGAGGATGCTCGTCCAGTCACAAATCAGATTGTTGTGTCTGCCGTAGAAACACTGTGTGACATATTCTATGAAAGAAAAGGAAAAGATAATATATATGCAGGATGTCTGTATATTAAAGTTCTTGCTTTGACAAATTTGCATTCCAGCATTTTTATTGATTATGGAGTAAAAAGGCATGACTAACAGGTCTAAGTAGTGGTGATACTTCATACCTGAGTTTTTTCTCCATTCTGGTAACGTAACTAATGACATGTCATTTTCAGCCCTAAAATAGGAAAACAAAAATGATCAGATATTCTTGACGATTTTTCCATAAATTAATCAAATATCAGACCGACTTTAAAACAAAATTTTAAAACACACAGAAACATTTCATTCAGTTTTCACTCAATGAAGTGGTCATAATATACCATTTGAACACATTACAAATAGCGTATCAGCTTAAATGTGACAGTTAATTTATGTTTAGACTCACCTGCATTGAGTCCCTGTCTGGGATAAAAAGAGTAGAGTCACTGCAACCAACAAATCTGAGTGGATGCCTCCAAGCATGGCTGATCCCTTAACGGCTGCCTCTCAGCTGCTCTCCTGTTGCTAATACTCTCTCTTTGATGAGTTGAAGAATGAATGATGAGCAGTAACCGTATTGAAGCCTCTCTGTGGAAACTCAGCTTACAGTATGTGGCCTCTTAACTGCCAGCACAGAGCTGTAGGCCCTCTTGTGTCACTCTGAGAACAGAGCAGAGGGTTTTAGGCATTTATAGCCCCCCACCTGACCAGGTAACTACAGCAGTGGGTGGAGAGTAAAGGCTAGAGAACAGGAAGCCAAGAAAGGGGATGGACTTGGTCTGTGGCATAAAAATATTCAAGAAGTGATGACAGCACAACAGCTTACACGGTTACAGTAAATATTAATAGGCAAGGTCAGGGTTTAGTGTTGGGAAGTCATAAAAAAACACTTAGAGTCAGGTTATCTAACATGTACAAGTGCTTGAAAAAATGTCAAAAATTGAAAAAAAATAGAATAAACAGGAGACATTTGGCATGTTTATGAGCTCATTGATAAAGCAATACAGGGTTAAATTTAATATCCGTATACCTTGTCAAAAGCGTATCTGTTAACACAAAATAAGTTCAATAAAGATGATTTGAGAGGCTTTGTTAAGTTATGAGGCAGAGTTTTGATAGTTTTTGAAACCCATGACTTGATGTTTGAGATTTGAGTTGTCTGCTCGAATGGTGAAAGTAAAGTCTGCAACTAGTCAGACGGGGTAGAGGGTACAAAAAGGGTAAAACATCAGATTTGACCCACACACAGGGCTGTAATTTTATTAATGTAATTTATGTATTACTAATAATAAAAACATCTTCAAAACATAACCTGTCAATTGCTGTATTCAATTAAGGTACTTACCAAGGTAAGTCAAAAGCACTCTTCCATTACAAGAAGATTATTAGATTTTTGAACGAGAAATAACATTTACGGCACCTTGGAGGAAATGTTAATATTATAGCCACGTAGAATCAAGAAAACACTGTTTATTATTATAGATTTGGCCTCATACAAGTAACTTTTAACTCAACAGGATTAGATGGTCTGTTCTGTTCAGACAGCTGACGATGCTCATGAATTTTACATGGAGTCAAAGGATGACATGATATTTTTCCATTTCAAATCTTAACTAAGCTTCCAACTCAATCACACTTAAAAAAGATAAGCTAAAAAGATGGCCCATTAAGCGCTTTAACTTATGCAATCCATATTGTTGAAAAGTACACAACTAGGCATGTGCACATATTGACCTGATAACGTTATTGTAAAAAAACAGGCTATAACTAGTGTCTGCTGGAGTATATTGTCAGCTAAATAGCAGAGCATACTGTATGAACAGGTGATAAAAGAGTGATAAGAAAGACAGTGTGTGGGAGGGGCTGTCTGATCCACCTGTTGTTGCATTCCTGAAGCCCTGTTGGTATGTGTTAATATATCCAGAACAAATATTAGAGCTATTTAAAACAGTCCACCCTAAAAGAAGGTCTTTGTTAAGGATCTGTAAAACACCAAATATTACTGTATCCAGAGTATAAAAAGTGTTCACTGTCTACAGTTCTCAGACAAGATATTTCTCTTATGTCTTTGCTAGAAAAGAGAAGGCAACACAGTAACTATCTCAACTACAGAGATAATCTACAGGTATCTAAGATGACACAGGCCTGATTTCTTAACAGATAATCAGTTTTATCTCTGTGTGTCTAAGGTGTGTGATGAAGTATGTTCAAGTCACTTTATCAATGTATAGCCACCTCTGACTAAGCCATCATGATTGGTAACCAAGACAGTCATCAGTGAGGTAACCAGTCTGCCCTACCTAGAGGGGCAAAGTCCAATTATTAAATACAGTGTAACCTTATCAGTATATCCTTAATACTTATTTTAGAATGGAAATATTACATAATCAATCTGAAAATGCTGCTCAATTACATACCTATAAATCCATAAACCCATACCTGTCCTCATACGTCCTGCATGTCTTCAGCAAGAAAATAAAAGGGCAATTAATAATCAACCTTACCCACACGAAGCAGGAGAGCGACAAGGGGCCATGACCAAGTACAAAACAATTTACTGTAGGGTTGTCCGAGGATCATTGTGGACTACAGATGCTATGATCCATGACTAACAGTTAACAAGCTTATGTTTGCTATTTGTATCACTTCTTTGCAAGCGTCACTGCATCACATGTAAAAATAGAACACCTTAGTAAGCAAAGGAATGCTATTTTGGAAAAATGGGGCAAATGGCAACTGTAATTTTTTAACATTTCAAGGAGATCATGTTACCTGCTTGTGTATGGAGTGCTCTGTTTTAGGAAAGGAAGTGTTCCATTAAATATTGACAAAAATTAACCAAGCAAGTCTCAAGTTACAGATTTTGGTGAGCATAAACAGACTGTAATACCTCACATGTGATTTTCCATGTGCATGTTTTTGAGATTCTCAACTCTACAGTGAAGGTATAAGTGGGTGGGAGCTAACATGTGACACAGTTCATGAGCTGGACCCTTAGCCATTGCCCTAGAAAAACTATATTTTTAAATCTATTTTTCTCTCAGAAAATGTTTGTCCCTTAATCCTAAATAAAGCACCTCTTTGTTCCTCGACCCTTCTGTCAGGGTTTAGTTAATACTAGGCTTGCACCCAAAGGTCACCTCTGTTTAAAAAAAAAAGAAAAAAAGAAAATCAATCCACAGTGCAGCCTTTCATCTATGAGTAGGTCAATCAATGGCATATGAAAATCTTCTCCACCTTCCATTGAGTTTGCCATTGTCTACGCAGTCTGCTGTCCCTGAAGATGTCCTCAGCTGTAACAGCAGGTCAAGGTCATGGTTGATAGATGACACTGGGCAGGACAGGGAAGACACTGAGCTCTCCCTCATCTCAGAGCTTTAGTATTTCTACTTTTATTGCACTCTCATTCGTATACTTGCTCCATTCCCTTAGATGTGAGAATTAAATGAGGACAAATGGGATCATGCTGTCTCTGTCCAATGATTCAGTGTAGGGTCAAGGTCATCAAACATGGAGACTAGTGCAGGCTGGAAAACAGGCTCACTTTCATGTCTCAGGGTTTAACAGAAATCTTATGCCTTTTCTGTTGATGCCCTAGTTTTACAGTCTAACGAATGTGAATAGCACCTTTTGTAGCTTTGAAGTGTGTGTGGTCATTTTGGCATTTCTAAACTCTGCATGATTTCTTTTCTACTCCTGTAAAGTTTATAGAACATAATGTATGGCCTTCAAAACACTGCAGAGGATTGAGTGCTTGTGAACCTCTTCGATAATTGTAGCAGTAAATTACATCGGTACATGAATGTTGAGGACATACGTAACTGCTTAAGTGGGTCTATAATATTGCATTTTAAATCCCCTGACTATTTATGGGCACATTTTTACAGGAGCTGCCATTTATAGTCTATCTGCTGGAAAATGACCTATTTTCAATGAGGTTTTCAGAATGAAGAGTTACCACTGAAGGGTGAAAGAAAGCGGCGGAGGGCCTTCTGTGGAATGTAAAGTAGGTAAGGTATAAGTTAAAGCAATCTCTTCATTCTTCCGAAATAAAAGGAGTCTATCAAAACAAATTAGGCCTCAATATGCAGTGTCTGCTTAATATTCATTGAATCATTTGACTTGCCAAAACATTTCTTAATTTCACAGGGACAAGTCAAACTTGTTAACATTTCACCCTCAAGCCCCAAAAGGGAGCAAGTGTTTATAAAGCAATAAAGCAATAAATAACCTCTGTCTCATTCCAATTATTATCGCAATGAACACTCAAATTAATGTGTGTTGGTCTTTGGTTATGTTTTTGTTTCAATTCTTTTCTTTCCTCCACCTTTTCCCTATTCTTAAGACAAGGTCATGAGCCGTCCTTCCTTCCGTCACGCTCCGTTGAAAAGTTTCAGAGCAATCTTGCAGGTGTTTCTTGGCCTGTGGCGCTTCGTTACACAAACAGAGCCTGACTTCTCCTTCCGCCACATGGTTGCTAAACAGGTTGTTTAATGAATACAGGTGCTGTGGTTCTGCTCTGCCTATCAGAGAGACATGATCAATACTGTAGGCAAGCTGCATTTAATTGTCTTTTGTCAACAGTCTGTGTGAGGAGGAGGGAAGAACATTCCCCTCACCCGATATCCACCAAACCAAGGCCCTTTATACCATTCTTGAAACTTCATCATGTTTTATGAAACATGTATCTTGTTTCAACACCCAACACTCTGTTACATATGCAAAATGTTTTATATATATATATATATATATATATATATATATATATATATATATATACACATACATATATACATTTTTTTTTCCTGAAAATATTGACTTTCAGGAAGAGCTCCTTGTGTATCCATGTCTGTGTGTGGTCTAACAATAGTTTGTGGGCCCGTTGAAAAAGATTTTGCACAAGACTTCATCATAAGGCAGCTCTTCCTGTTTCCTGTTTGGCAGCAGCAGGATGATTTTTGGTTACAAGCCAACGAGATTGTCAACAAGACAAGATTGTCTTATTGTATTTCTGGACCATTTAAATACTTTTAAAATTCATGATTTTTTTTTTTTTTTTTACCAAATATTCAAGTCATGTATGGAAATTGGAATTGGATTGACAATCTGGGCCTACTGGATCTACCATCATCCTACCTGCCTTCATAGTCTGTCTTGACTATCTTCTCAGAGTAAGATCCTCAATTTCAAGTCACTGTGGACTCAGAAATCGAAATGCCTAAAAAAGGTGAGGCAGAATCTGTCACTCTGTCTATGGTTAATGAGCTCCTGGAACAGCAAAAGACCTTTTATAAGGAATTATTTGACCAACAAGAAAAGGGCTACAAATCATGTCTACAAGTGATTGTTGATTCTACGTTTACCCGCATGGACACTGTTGTTAAAGATGTACTGAACATGTCCAAAGACATTCAAGACCTTAAAGCTAGCCTCAAATTTTCACAGGCAGACTTGGATGACCTGCAAGCTACCAAAGAATGCAGCACTGAAGTTATCTCCGACAGCCTTGCTGATTACCAAACTTCCGTAAATAATCTGTTCTGTGGATAAACAACCTACTGATGGATAGAGTGCTGGACTCAAAATCTGAATCTTGGAGTGAGACAGAGATCAAGGCAAAGAAAGTATTATCTGACCACCTTAAAATAGACTCTAAGCTTTTAGAAATAGAAAGATCTTATCGAACTGGGAAATGTGCTGGTCATCCCAGATCCATTGTGGTTAAGTTGCTCCGATACAAAGACAATCGAGAAATTTTGAAGAGAGCAAAATCCCTTAAAGGCACTAACATCTTCATTAATAAGGACTTTTCTGAAAATGTTTGCATGAAACAAAAGGAACTGCTACCTCAACTCAGAGAGGAGAGAAAGAAGGAGAACACTGCCTTTCTGAAATATGATTAACTAGTCATGCACCCTCCCCAATTCGGTTAAATCTCACCCACATCTATCACTCATTTTGTCTGTCTACAGCTACAAAATGTCGCAGATCTCTTGAGAATATATTATCACTGGTATTGTTGTGAAGCTATCATGTGTGATGTCAATTAATCAAATGGCCTTTAATCCACATGATCTAAATGACAGCAAGGATATGATGTAAAATGCCTGCTTTGATCTGGATATAAACTTTCTCAACTTAAGATGGGCCCAAGGTCTATGCAATTATTAGTATGAAGAGGAGTTACATAAATTCTCCAGTAGTTTACTAGATCAAGGCCAAAAAATATTTTTTCAACTCTCCACCTGAACTATTATTATACTATTATACTATTATTATACTATTATACTATACTATTATTAGCCACACCACAAACCCTCCCCCTCTTTTTATTGAGCCCTCAGTTGATAAATGTGAGGAGTTTTTATCATTTTTCTCTAATAAGGTTCAAGCTGTTAGGAATGCAATTATCCTCCTTTTCAAACTCTCTCTGACCTTTGTTATAAAACACATTGGACCCTGCTAGCATTTAAGTCAGTCACTACTAAGCAACCGATGTCATTACTAAAATGATGTAATTCTCCTGTTCACTGGACATTCTTCCAACTGACTTCATTAAAGAAATATTTCATTCAATCTCCCCATTTGTCCTAGCCATGATCAATTCCTCATTTTTATCTGGTCAAGTGCCCGATTATTTTAAATCCGCTACAGTTCAACTACTTTTCCAAAAGCCATCTCTTGATCCATCCGTTCTCACCACTGAGACAGCACTTCTTAGAGTTCTTAATGATATTCTTTTAGCAGCTGATAATGGCCAAACATCAGTTTTATTGCTTTTAGATCTTACTGCAGCTTTTCAAACAGTTGACCATGTGATTTTAATTGAACGCCTTAAGCACTGGTTTGGCATATCAGGTACAGTTTTAGATTGGTTTTATTCCTATCTTTCTAATTGGAAATTCTGTGTGGCCATTGGTGACTTGAAGTCTTCCACCTCCCATTTCTCCTATGGAAGGCCTCAAGGCTCAGTCCTTGACACTTTATTATTCTCCATTTATATGTTGCCTCTAGGTCAATTCTTTCATAAGTGCATCAGTTTCCATTTTTATGTGAACAACTCTCAGATCTATTTCTCGTTTGACTCCAACAACACAACACAATTGGTCAAAATACAATCTTGTCTTACAGATGTTAAAAACTTGCTCTCTCAAAGCTTCCTTCAGTTAAACTCAGATGAATGAGAAGCCATTATTGTGGATCCAGACCCCTGCAGTGAGCATTTTTCCTCTCAATTACATTCTCTATCCTGTTGCATCAAAATCCAGTGCAGAAATCTGGGTGATATCTTTGATAACAAACTTAACTTTGACCAACAGGTGAAGTCAGTTGTTCAATCATGCTTCCTGTAACTTTGTAATATCTTGAAAATTAGATCTTTTTTATCCGCTAAGAATCTGGAAACTCATCCATGCTTTCATTACATCCCACTTAGACTACTGTAACTCGCTGTATTCCTGTCTCACTCATGCATACAACCTCATGCAACCTCTCCAAACTTAAACTAGATCAAAATGCTGCAGCAAGAGTACTCACAAAATCCGATAGAAGAGTCCACAACACGTCTATTTTAGCATCTCTACACTGGTTATCTGTGCGTTTCAGAATTGATTTTAAAATTTAATGGTTACTTTTAAAGCACATTTGGGATTGGCCCCTGATTATATCACTAACTTACTATCCCCTTATGAGCCATTCAGTACCTCAATATGATGCTGTGCATTCATGTAGAAAAAACAAAAAGGGTGGAGGAGTTTCAGTCTTTGTTGACAGCAATTTTCAGTTTATTGAGATGAAAGAGCTCAGCATTAGTTTAGACAACACTGAGGTTGAATCACTCAGAAATTCCAGGTTCTAGTACTTTTGGTGGGAAAAGTGTTATAATTGGTTGCATTTATCATCGACCTGATAATGATGTTGGTATCTTTAATGATGTCCTGTCTTCTACTGTCAAGTTGATAAGTAACAAGGGAAAGGCATGCATTCTTCTTGGAGACTTTAACATAGACCTTATCAAAAGTGAGTCTAATTTATCAACTGAGTTCCTGGATATCCTTTATGCATCTTACCTTTACCCTCTCATCTACAAACCAATAGGATATACATCTGCAACTTGATTGACAACCTATTTACATATTATTTTGAGCATATAATCAACTCTGGATTATTGTTATGACATTTCTGATCACTTTCCAATATTTCAGTTTTTTTTAACCAAAACCAGTCCACAAGAAAAACCTGATGTGAGGATGAAATGAAGAGAAATGAGGACTCATTTAAAGCCTTGATGGAGGAGGTTTCATGGGAGGAGGTGCTCAATCATCATGATGCTGAATTGGCTTATCTCGCATTCATGAATATATTTACTTCTATATTTGACAAATGCTTTCCACATGTTAAAATTAACAAAAAATGTAAGTCTAAAAACCCTGGATCACTCCAGGTCTACAAAGATCCTCTATTATAAAAAATAAATTATATAAAAAATGTGTTGTATGCCCCATTCCATTTAATATTTTATTTTATAAAAAATAAAATAATCATTTCACAAAATGACTGCAAGCTGGTGTGAGAACTTTCACCAGTCCTTTTGATATAAGAAATGGTTTAAATGATTTTGTTTTGTAAATATTGATCCTTCCTAGGCTAAAATATAAAAAATGCAGATGTATACCTCTTTGTGAAAATTAAGGAGCAGTATCCTTACATAAGTATGTTTGACCCTCCTACCTCGAAAGAAGTGCATGACGCTATACTGGAAATGAATGGAAATGAAAGACTCCTCTGCAGGGCATGATGAAATAAGATCTAGTCTTGTAAAGAAAGTAGTTTTCTCTATCGTTGAGCCCCTCACCCATGTTTTAACTTTATCCCTCAAAGCAGGTGTTCTACCAAGTGACCTTAAAGTAGCTAAAGTCTTACCACTGTTCAAATCAGGTGATTCAAGCTTATTTACCAACTATTGTCCAATATCTGTTTTACCCTGTTTTTCTTAAGAAACTAGTATATTCAAGAATAAAAAAATATATAGCAATTTACTGTACAGCGATCAATATGGTTTTCAGAAAAAATGTCAACAGAAATGGCTCTTTTGCAGGTATATTTTTAGACTTGTCAAAGGCCTTTGATACTGTTGATCACAACATCCTGACAAAATTACAAAAATATGGCTTTCATGATATTGCTCTAAAGTGGCTGCTTGATTATATAAAGGACAGAGAATAGTATGTATCTATTAATAGGCATAATTTGAATAGAGCTAGGCTACTTTGCGGAATACCTCAGGGTTTCACCCTTGGACCTCTCTTGATTTTGATTTACATGGATGACCTATCTTGGGTCTGCAAAAATTTACTCCCTCTTTTATTGGCTGATGACACAAGTCTTGTTGTTTCCCATGAAAATTTTAGCACACAAATTCCAAAAGCAAATGAAGAGCTATCCTCTATTTCTAAATGGTTTCAGATGAACAAACTCTCTCAATATAAACAAAACAAATTTTATGATTTTTAGTAACAAAAAGAAAAAGTATATAAAAGAAAAAGGCAAAATATTCATAGACAACAGTGAAATAACTCAGGCTTCTCACATTAAATTCCTAGGAGTCATAGTAGATGAAAAATTAACATGGCAATACTATATTGAACTTGTCTGTAATAAGACTATGAAGTCAACTGGTATCTTGAGTACAGCTTGTGCATTGATTAATCATTCCTGTATTTTTACTTTTTATTACAGCTTAATTTATCCTTATATTGTGATTGTAATACTATTTGGGTCATCACATGTCCCACTTATCTCAATAAGATTTACCTAATCCAAAAGAAATTTTTGAGAATGATTAGCTTTGCAAAAAGATGCAACTCATCTGCTCCTCTCTTCAGAAAATACCATCCTCTATCAATTTTTAATGTTACATATACCAGACTTGTGTATTCATGTATAAATACTGTAAAAAATTTGGAAAGCACTAGGCAAGTCATGAATTGCCTAAATCATGACTTGCCTAATGCTTTCCAAAATGTTTTCAAGTTTTCCTCAGACATTCACTCATATTCCATAAGACACTCTAAGGACTTTCATCTTCTGTATTGTTGGACTTCCCTTAATCAATACATATTGAAATACAGAAATACATCTCTTTGGAACAATTTACTTCCATTGGTACAATCAACATCTACATTATCATTATTCAAAAAACATCTGAAAAAGACTCTAATTAGCAAAGATTTATAGCACTAAACTTCTATGTAAATAGTACATTTCTATCAATTTTGTATTACTGCTTAGTCTTTAAACTTTGATGTTTACACAATCACACAATGCTTGTATCTTTTTAGTCTTTTTCTTTAGGTTTCACTATTGATATTTAAATAGGAGAGGTATCTACATAAGCCATTACTTGCTTCCAACCTCTCATGCCCAATGTTCAAATATATGTGCAAATAAAATAATTCATAATAATAATAAACTAATTTTTTGATCATTTCACTTTCAAGAGTATCACATTGTCAGGACTGCATTGTCTGTGTGTTTGGGACTGCACAATTAAATAGATTTGGGATGTTTTTAATATTTTCACATTGGGAGTAATTATATAGATTGTTGTTTGGATA
This sequence comes from Thunnus thynnus, assembly GCF_963924715.1. Classification (NCBI taxonomy): domain Eukaryota; kingdom Metazoa; phylum Chordata; class Actinopteri; order Scombriformes; family Scombridae; genus Thunnus; species Thunnus thynnus. Next base: position 14,569,424 of record NC_089528.1, read on the forward strand.
TGGCTGGTTTGGAAGTATTTGTGTACTTGATTTGAGCTACTTCCACCACCCTAAGGCATTTCAAAATTTGCTATGCACATTCCTCACAAGGCAAAACCATGGGTACACTTATCACAAGCTAGTGGAGCAGAACATTAACATCATTCAATCATTCCACCAGAAGGTGGCAGTCTGTCTCCTTCTGAAAACTGTCAGGGCCATGATTGCAAAATTTCTGAGCATTTTTCAGCCGGACCATGTTATGAAAACTACACACTTTGCTGCTGATGGAAATGTATGACTTTAAATTGAATTGAATATTCATTTTACATTTAAGGAAGGTGCTGAAATACGTATATAAGAAATATTAAAATAGTAATGTAACTACATTTGGGCTTTGATTAGCTGAAACATTTAGTTTGAATGGGGCTCTGCCATGTCTTTCATGCCCATGATCCTGACCCAGAAACAGATGAAAAGAGTATGAATTTAATTACGATAACAATTGATCTCGCTATCTAGTCTGTTAAAGCAAGATAATTCTCATTTATGAGGTCTGATAAGGAATTGTTTTTTTTTCTGGGTTCAGTGATTCTCTCACTGATAAACCCTGCGCCCAACTACAATACTCCGGCAGACAGTGGCCCAGTGTCCTATCTCCCCTCAATTAACTTCAAACTGCTCTCCATTACACGCTACAATGAGACACGCAATTTCATTACCTCACACAAGCCCATCAGCGCTACTAATTGTTTTTCTTTTCATTTTCAGCATCCCTCCATCTCCCAGGGAGTTAGTGTGAAGATATCCTATGTTCAGAAAGAGATGGAAGGATACAAGAGGTCGGGGGGAAAAGGGAAATGGCACGAGACAGAAAGATTCTAGTTGTCTAGTTGTGTACTTGCTATTTATTTGTCCAATGGTGAACAGAGTGGAGGAGTTAGTCCGTGTAACCTTCAAAGGCCAGAAACCTGAAGCACTCACAGACACTTAATTCACAATCAGCAAAAGGTCAACACAGACACATATACAGAGAGTAGCTGTAGTTTACTGAGCTAACTGGCCAATGTCAGTGTGGCCCCATTTTCTGTCCTCCAAACACAACAAACCATCAAACGTGCACTGTTAGAGTTTAGAAGTAGCTCTATTGCACTCCTAACAATGTTAGGTATACTTGTGTTAGATAACAACAATTCTTTTGATATATCTGGATGGACTCTTCAGACAAGACACACATGAATTATCGGTCTCAACAAATATGTACTAAAAGAGTAGCAGTACAGTATGTACTGATACATAGACTACATGTAGGTAGAAGGGAACAAGATGTGAATATAGGGAAACAGGTAACAATCTGGGAATGAAAATAATTTATACTGTGGGTATTTTTTAAAGTAACTAACCTATTCTAATATTACAGATTGTTACCCCCTTATTCCCTAACTTCACATGTTGTTGCCTTCTACCTACATTTATGTACTGGTACGTTCTGTGCTTGTACACTGTACAGATAATTACCCACCAAATTGGAAATAATTACACTGTACTTGCAGGCTGTAATCTAAGGCATTACCACATATTTACCCACCACACATTTTAGACCGGAAGAAAAAACTGGAAGTATAGTTAGTTAAATGGTATAGTTAACAAATCTGTGAACCATACTTTTAGTTGACCTATTAATTATACTATTAGTTTACCTATTAGTTACCTGATAGCTAATTTGAGAACTGTTATGTATACTTTAGGTCCTACAAAATGTGTTGAAGTAATGCTAGTATATGCAAATCTTCTAACTGCTAAGGTCAATTACATAAATACCGTCTTAATAACTGGTTTGTGAAACAAAACAAACAAAAAAAAAACTATCATAAATCTGTATGAACTGCTTGCAGTGGAAAGTAGTTGTAAACACAACACTGACATTATCATCTTTTAAATTGATATGGTGAACTAATTTACACATCAAGCAGACGTATAGCAACACAAGCATTCACTGTGAGCATGTTTCTTGCTACCTGAACATAAGTAAAATATTCACTCCCCTTTTAGTTATATTTTGCTCACCACCAACTCCAGTGGAAAATCTCCTAAGCTGCTAAATACTATACTGTTTTCATTGGCTAGTTGCTAACTTTGTATTGTTTGGAAATGCTCCATAGAGCTGAACTGGACTGCAGTTGGCTAATAATTCTCTGTGGGCTTGTCACTAACAGCAACCCCTTTCATATACACATAACTATTCGTTCCATCGTTAGCATAAAAATTGTGATTATAGCAGCTTTAAATTCTATTTTATTGATTTGTTATGTCTCAGAATTGTGAGGCTTTTTCTTTACCACTGTACTGAAAATGGTGGAGCACTTGTGATGTAAGAGGAATGACATCAGCATTTCTGAGTCAAGAGAGAAAACACAGAGAGGCCAAGAGCCAGGAGGTCTTAACTGCCACTTAACTTCTCAAAAGAAAGAAGTCTCCTTATTAATACTGCATAAAGTAGCTATGAGTAGCATGTGGTGATGTCATACACAGTAGGCTTCCTTCCCCTGCATTTGTAAGACCCGCAGAGTGACTCATTCTGCTTTAAATATCCTCAAATCACACTTCAACAGTTTTCCAAAAAAGTCACATTGGACAAAAATGAGTCAGTCATGTTACCAGTAAACCCCCCCCCCTCCCCAATATTTAAACATTGCCTATTTCCCAATAGGCAATGTGTTAAATATTGGATTTAATATGAGGCAATATGTTCCCTCATATTAAATCATTGGTAACCCAGTTACTCTCTTATGTATGGGACACATCAGATTTTTTGAGGAAATTGAAGTTTGTGGGTGGGATTAATGATACTGATTTTTTTTGTGTACAATGGATGTTGCAAGCTTAATTACTGATGTACTCAACAGAGAGGGGTTGGAGGCTTTGCATTATTACTTGAATTCGAGGGAACCACAGTTGCCATCTGTGGAGTTACTTATGAAACTGTCTGGAATAGTTCTGACTAAAATTTATTTCAGGTTTGAGAAAGATTTTTTTCTACATAGACAGGGCAGTCCTTTCAGTCTTAACTATGCCAACTTGTTTATGGGAAAGTTTGAAGTGAATCATGTTTACAATAATAACCCTTATTTTTCTCTTTTGAAGTGTTGATATAGCAGTGTTTCCCCTATATTCATTCTGCAGTGGTGCACCACAGCTTCAAATTATGAGCACTGCTGCTAAAATTTCACACAATCATTAATGTCAATGGGCTACCAATGATTTTCACTTGCACACTGTGTGAGCACAATAACACCCTACATCACCATGGAATTGTTTTGAGTCATCCTCCCTCTCCTCATTCTTCAAAGGACATCTACGTGAAAGCGCCGTTAAGGAATAGGGCAGTGCGTAATGTGTGTGCGTAATGTGTGTGTAGCTGAGCAGTGCAGAAAGCAAGCAGCAGAAAAGTGATGGTGAATGCGAGCAAAGCAGAAGAAAAGGTTAGCAGTTGTCAATCTGGCAGTGAATGTACAGTATAGGCTACAGTGTGTCAGTTAATAAATGCTGCAGCTTCTCAGGACCAAGAAAATACTCGTCTATTGAAGGGGATTAGCCCCGAAGTTAGCAACAGTACATTAGCCTAAACTGACCAGGCTCACTTAAGGTGGACTGACCTTTAAGGTGGACCAGCAACTCTCATTTTAGTGTCAATCTCAGCCGCTCTTAAAAAGAGAACAGAAATGTCTGGCTGAGTGTCTTCCAAGTGTTTAAACCCCCCCCCCCCCCGCACCGATCAACATCACCCCCTGCTGCCTCAAACTAGTCAACCTAGGGGAAACACTGTATAGATATATCGATAACTTGTTTTTTGTATTTACTGGTACACCTGAGGAACTAGAAGCATTTAAGGAGTATCTCAAGTCTAGATTGCCCACTGTTACATTTAAAGTACAGGCAAGAATCAGTGTCTTTTTTAGATGTGAGAGTAAACAAATCTAAGTTACTACAGACTACAGTTTTTTGCAAAAAAACAGATAGACATAACTATTTACATTACTCAACTTATCATCCACTTAGCCTGAAAAGAAGCTTGTCTTATAATCAACTGTTAAGAATGAAAAGAATTTGTATCTCTGAGGAAGAGTTTGAGAGACGGGCTAATGAGCTGTGTGTCTGTTGCTGAGAAAAGAATTAAGACCAAAAAATTTTAAATGCATGTTTGTCTAAGGTTTGTGAAAAACATAGAAATAGCCTAGTAGCACCTACTCCTCCTCCTCTTAAACAGCAGTCTGTTGTCTTGACTATTACCTTTTTACCTGTTTCTTAGTTGATTAAAAGTTGAAACGTTGGCATATTCTGTCAAGTGACGCCATTGTTGGCTGAGAGTTTGTTAACCCTCCCATATTCTCTAGGCCTACACATTTTTTAAGCTCTCTTTCCCCCGGAAATTTTTCCTTGTTTGAACTGTGTAAATTGCAATGGCATGATCAAAGGGGGGCATTTTTTTACATCCCCACACAAGTAGAAAAATGAAAGTCAGGGGTAGAATCACATGTAGGACCACACATGTATTCTATGTATTAAAATATCCTTGTGGGTTTTGCTATGTGGGCAAGACAAAAAGGGAATTGAGAATTAGGATTTCTGAGCATAAGAATAGCATCAGAAATAGGGATGAGAGGTCTCCTGTAGCCAGAAACTTTAATTATGCTGGCCATAGAGTTTGTAGGCTACGGTTCATGGGTATCGAGCCTGTTATGCCACTGTTGAGGGGTGGAAATAGGGAGAGGGAACCTCTCACAGAGAGGCCTATTGGATACACTACTTGCAGACTGAGTATCCTTGGGGTTCAAATGATCAATTGTTTTTGTCTTGTTTTTTTATGAATACAGATGGGTATTATTAATGTATATGTATTTGTATTTTCTATGGATACTCTACACATGATGAGTTTACATATGTACATACATGCATTTTCTTATTGTTAGTGTGTAAATTAATTGGTCACTTATCTGGTTGTTGCAATAACAGTATGTGATATATTTCTTCTTATGACTTATTTTTCATACTACTTATTTGTTTTTTGATGATGTTGTTTTGATGATTTGTATCAGCTGGTTGTTAATCACCAGCAGGTCCCTGACTGCTGTTTAATAGGGGTCACACCCACACACGTCTCAGATATGTTGAGGAAAGCCTAGGGCTGAAACGCGTCCGTTTCCTTCTGCTGCTGTGCATTATTAAAAGTGTTACATACTTATTTGTGAGTGCTGACGACTTTGCTATTTTTGTTACCAGTAATAGAAACATGAAGAATGTACAGTATTTAAGGCTGTGCTTTGTGTTGTGCTGATGTACAACACAGATTTTTTCTCTTTATGTACAGTACCAGTCAAAAGGTTGGACACACTTCCTCATTCAAGGGAATGGGAAGATGTGTCCAAACTATTGACTGGTCCTGTATGTCACATTATGATTGGCCTGTAATGCTGTTTTTCCTTAATTTTTTATTGTATGATCACAAGAGTGTTCACAGCAGTTGCAGAATCTGTTGCATCTATTATTCAATGTCTCAGTGGGTTTGAATGTGTGATGTCATATTGTTTTAGTTGCATATGCAGACTTTGCAATGTGTGGGACAGAACTGTAATTCACAGAAACTTTGAAAAACAGAGAGGATACCATAGGTTAAATTACGTATTTTCCTATATCCCTCTTAAGGTTTTGTTTCATAACCTCTGATGTCCAGCACTGCTCTTTCTGTTCCTTCCCATATATGAGCCGAATTGAATCAAATGCATCCAATTGAACGTGCACCAATGACTGAGATGTGAGGCAGGGTCTCCAGTCTAAAACTGAAATCGTTTTGGTCATGCTATCCAGGATTTGATTCGCTCACCCAACCAGCCAAGACCAGTTTGTGATGAGGTGCTGCTCTCCAACAGAGCTATAGAAATCACATCCACACTGTTTCACCTCAGCTGAGGCATACAGCTACTACACTGATAGAAAGAGAAATGGAAAAAAAAGAATGACAAACAGGCAGAGAGACACAGAAAGAGAGAGAGAGAGAGAGATAAGGGGAGAGAAGTCTCGGAGCTTCAAGCAAAAAGGTTGCCTGGCCAAAATCCTGTGCAGTTGAGCATATAAGAACAATCAAAGCTTTCAAAAACACACACACACACACACACACACACACACACACACACACACACACAGACTTCTTTGTACAGCTTCTTAGTTGTCTTGGTTCCTTTTTGTGTCTTACCTTTTCTTCTCACTACTTAAAACATGTGGCTGTAGTCTGTAATGGTCAGCCAATAGGACTTAGAGGAACAGCACCTTCATTTCATTTAACAAGAGGTAAAAGAGAAACAATGAAAAGACAAAACCTTTGGTATTCTAATTACTGAGTGATCTGCATATATTCAAACAACAGCAAATTAGCCCAGGGTAGGGGCTATGTGCCCTGACTGGAAGAATAAAAGCATTTTTCTCTTTTTCTGTAAAGGGACCAGGCACAGAAGCGCCCTGACAAACCCTCATTATGTTTTGAGGATCTGTCTTTGCCTGCAGCACCCAACCTATGAACCTTTTCGCTCAACCTAGCTGAAACAGATAACAGTGAGCAGCCGCAACCAGGTAGAAAGGACCGCATTTGAATGTCAACCGTCAAATATCAGAGGAGAAGCTACAAATGGCACAGTAACTTTGTCAGAGTCGTAAAGACACACATTATCTCAACATGGAGCAACTCTGATAAGGCGAATGAAAGCCATGGGAATTTTAATCATGATATTGGGGATTAGATGTGAGAACTGAATGGCATTAATTTGAAGTTGCCTAACGCAGCCCTGAATGCAGAATGAAAGCAATTCATAAGAGATGCATAAAGAATAGGCATGGTAGGAGGTATGTTTTAATAATCGATGCACTGCTTTATTTATGCAAATACTAGCTAATTTGTAATTATCTGAGTGGGTGCATGTTTGGAAATTTTTTTAATCATACCCTCAGTATATGACTGGCACCCATCTATAGCTGACGATGGTAATGAGGTAACTAGAGAGTACAGTGCTTCAGTAAGGGGTGAGATGGTACTGTACAACACTAAAAATCTAGCACAGTGATGTACAGTGTTTCATACATTTCAGGTGTCCAACAGCACATCGTTATCAGGCTCAATCACCACTAATTTGCCATAAAAAACAGAATGGTCAGCGTGGATGAATACTCGGTATGTTTCTGAATAAAATGATTCTCATCTTTTGGTAGACTATCAAACACCATTCAGTAATTGTTACAATGGTTTGCTCTATGCTTCTTTCCTTTGAGATCCGATTGCCTTTTTTGCGAGGTATACCATTGGGTTGTTGCCTTTTTTTACTTACTATTGGTTGGACACGCACTATGTATGTGTTTGCATTAGTGCCAAAAGTTGTCTGACCCCCTGATGCAACTTGTGTATTGATGCACAGATGAGCAGGAGTTTGCAGTTGTCTCCAGAGGACTTCAGCACTGACAGGGTGCATGCTCACCTAGTCGATAAACAATCTGAGCACCACAAAGGAACAATAGCCACCATTCTATTGCCCACCCAGCAAACACGTCCTTTTAAAATGTCAAATGAAAAAGCTGTTGCAATGGTACAGTGTTCTATTGATTCAAAATGGGCTCATCCTTTGACCACTATGCCCAATTTATGGACTCCCTCCATCTTGGATACAAAGTGACAGAGTAAGACCTATAGCTATTTAAGAAATTGCAGAAAAACACATGAAATCTTTAAAGTCATCCTTGAAGTGTATGAAAAGCAGCAACGCACACTAAAATAACAACACTTTAAATTGTACAATTTGTGAAAAACTGTGGAAAGTTACAGAGGGTGAGAGAAGCTTAAAGGAAAAAACTGTTTCTTATTCACCACAAACTCCAAGCAATAATCTCCATCAACAATCAGCAGAGGTTGATTGAGAGGTCTAAAAGAGCAATATAAACAAGTGATACAGTCAGGACTGATTAAAAAACAGAAACCCAGATGCATCCTAATAAACAGAGAGAGACAAATAAAAAGAGACAGAGAAAAAGACTAGGGTCAGTATAGTACTGGACAGTATCCGGTTCCTTTGAAGACTGCCCAGCCAGATCCATGCCTTTTCATGTCTGCAGTTGCCCTCTTAGACCTGTCCAATCACCATCCTTCTCGTCACCTACTTCCAGCACCCCCCCCCCCACCACTATCTTCTCTTCTTACCCCCTAAAAGGAGTACATCAACGATTTTAGGACAATCCCATATTCCCTGAGTAATACTATGTGTTCCACCAACACAAGAAGAACAATGTTTGTACATCTCAGATATTACGTTATCTTAACACGTTATCTTATAGAACATGCTCAGTAGATAGTATCTGAAGTACTGAACAAGCTGCCCTTAAAGATACTCTCTTTCTTGAATAAAGATGATGATTTTATCATGATGATTGCAACCCCTTGCCAAACAGAAAGTTTATTATATGACAGTTCTGCACCAACTTTGATTATGTTCAATGGCGTTTTTTAAATTTTAACTTCTTTAATTGATTGTTACAATAAGGTAAGATAAGGATACTTAAATATATGGAAGGTTACATATATGAACGTGGTTCCCTGAGTAAACAGAGTATCTCTCCAACTCTCTCTGAGACTGGTTCAATCAAAATTATGACCACCGAGGGTTAAGCAACCTCACAGACAGTTTGTTTCTCTGTGTAATTATCCACATCACATTTATGGGTCAGTCCCCATACATAGAGAGACTGGGCATAATAAAGTTTTTTAAAAACTACTGAAACTACGAACCTTGAGCTTAGCCTCATGATTACTATTGTAGCCATGACAACGAAGGTCGTTTAATTTAAGGAAATAGTAACTTCAACCTACACCACATTTCTCTATCCTTAAGTGATCATTTTAACCCAAACCATGATCACTCCCTCAACCTAACCAAACCTTGAGACGTGTTTTTTGTGTCTAACCAGACCTTAACTATAGCTCATCACATCATAAAACATCATTATTTTTAACAGTGATTTGTTTTTAAAAGCACAGACAAATGATGTTGTCCTACTATGCTGTTGATAGGGTGCCAGATTAGAAATCGCTCCTCTGTTTCGTTGATGAGTGCATGGTCAAACAACATATTTGGGTCATTTAATTTGGAGGACTTGTTGCTATTTACTGCGTAAGCATTGAACATAATGGCTGATGTAAATGAAGATGAATGCAATTTGCAGGATACTGGGATATTTTAGTTATATGAAAAGGTTGTTCTTTTGCAGTATCTAGTGATTTGTCAATCACAAGAACTACAGCTTCTCCAGGCTGATTGGAGAACAGCATGTCCCTCTCCCTGCCAGCCTTTTCAGGGGGAAGGAAAGGGGGGTGTGCTTGTCACAACTTTCATAACTGTGCCATCCAGATCAATGTTAAAATGATTTATAATGGCAAATACTTGGTATTGCAGACATATTATAAAATCTGGCAGGAATGATATAACCTCTTAGTAATTTATTAGAATAGTAAAGCACTACATACTGCATATGATGTCTAGATCATTCAATAAAATCACTGACGTGCAAATGCACTGAATTACATTACCACCATTGTCCTGCATTACTAATTCCATTTGGAGAGGCTATTGTTAGAAGATGGAAGGAACATTTTGAGTAGCTTTTAACCCTGACTGATATGCTTTCTGATAAGGAGACAGTGATGGAATATGCTAGTAGTGGGTCCATCTCCCTGGCAGAGTTACAGAAATATTTAAGGCACATGCATGGGTATTTTTATGTGTCATTCTTACATCCCCTGGTCTTTAATAACAAGGAATAAGGGATGTATTTCAATCATTAAAGTATCTCAGTGCACAGAACGCCCAGGAAAATCCAAGGTACTGGATAACATTTGCTACAGTTGAGTCTACTGTAAGAACAAATTCACAATCGTGGATAATTCTAATAAAGATGCTGTATATCCCATTCAAAACTGGCCTTTTTAACACCCAAAACCAGATCACAAAGAAAACATCCCTCAAAGTGGATATATTTGAAAACAACTTGTATATATAGAGATTGTCAATATAGTAATTGACAATGTCCTACATATAATCAAGAAATCAAAGGAGATTGCTTATTCTGTCTATATTTGTTTTGTGGATTTAGAAAAGACCTACGAATGTGTTCCCCAAGGTTGTCAACTGAGCCAACAACATAGGTCTGATGTATCAGAATTTGGATACACACACAATACTTGTAAGAAGGATAAATTAATTGTTGGTTTGGCTCTGCACATGAAATTTGTTGACAATAAGAAAAATACAGAACATTGCCTGCCTTATCCTTTAAACAGAAAAGACAATCATGGACTCCATATAGCCCAACTAACCTCTGTGTAGTCACATTTTTAAGGACATATTCGCCAGCTAGGATGGAACCCTGTAGGTACCTCCAGAGCAACTGCACATGGGAACCAAAACACCTTGAAGCAGAAAAATAATTCAGTCTTAATCTCACGTAACTTTGTCTCATTGGCAAAATCTGTGAAAAAGCTTCAATCCTATGTCTGTGTTTGTCTGTCTGTGTATCTATGTGTCGTGCTGTCCTGCGTGGTGTGTTCTTCAGGCCTCAATGGCTCTGTGATGAATCCTTATGGCCCAGCAGACATCTGCCTGTATTACAGCTGGGCCAGACTAATGAACTGGACCCAGACACAGTCATAATCAGATTAATGACTGTGTTTAGGTATAAAATGACCAAAATCAATGGGGAGAAAGCGAGAGAGGGAAAGTGGAGCCAATCCATGGCTAAAGGATGATTAGACACTGTAGACAGACAGGCACGGAGCCAAGGTCAGAGACCAACCAGATGATTCTAGGTCAGAAGACGGTACTAAGCCAGGGAGCAAAATAAATATAAAAGGTGACCAGGTAGTCAGAGGCCTGCAATATTCTTTTGGCCTGCTGTTGATGCCATATGGAAAATCACACTGAATGAATGCAGATCACTAATATTTTTCAGAGGCATATGGTGACAAAGGTCAGGGCCATTCTCATTTGCCCTGGTCACATCCCCAAGGACAGTTTGAGTTCTTGCCTAGACTGTAAAAAAGAATAGAGATCACAGTGTGACTGACTGAAATTGAAACCACTTAAACGTGATTCTGGGCATTAATATGCTAAAACCAAGACTGCATAGTAGGGTAAATGTTAAAAAAAAAGGCAAAACCTGTGATAGCAGAGAAGGACTACATGCAAACAATACGTTTGTATTTGTTAAAAATGTCTCGTGCTGATTGTTAGGATCAGTGCTGGGCCGATCCAGGCATATTTTAAAGGTATTGACTAAAATAAATCAAATGCCGATCCTTTTATTGTTGTACTTATTGTTGTGTGTTTTGTCCAGCTCAGCTTGCTAGTGTTGCAGTGCTGCTCTCATCTACAGCAGCATACAGTAGGAGCATTTTTGCTCTTATACGCAAGTGAAAAAAAATAATTGCGTGTTTGTGAAGAAAATGATTTGGGCACACATGGGTGAGTGACTCTGAATGATGTCCCAGTTGGCAAAACATACACATTTGCTAAACTATGACTAACTCTCCCGTTCACATCAGCATAGAGTAGCAGTGTACAAAACATCCAGCTGACCATCCCTGTTTAAAATGACAAATGTTGATGGCGGCAGATCAATCCAAAGAGGGCTGGCCTCCTCTGTGGGGATGATTCTGTGGGGAGGCTCCACTCTCAGGGCAGCTCCTCTGTCAGGACAGGAAATAACACATTTTTTAACCCACATTGAAAACTGTAGAAGAAGACACAAGGCATACACAGTTGTTTCATAGCAGTGACAATGGTGGCTGTAGTGACTTGTTTGGTTTAAAGTATTTAAATAGGGCAATTAATGTTTAGTTGTTTAAATAGTATATCAAAGAAATGTTAAAGTTTCAAGGATGTAATCCACCCGGTGCTTTGTCGCTAGCTTTAGTGATGACAATTATGTACAAAATGTTGGGTGTAAAGTCCATTGTTTACTTCCTTTTCTTTAAAACTGCAGCATATTGGTGAGTAAAATTTTCAGTTTGAACAACACTGGTCATTATTTGAATCTTCCACTATACAACAGTAACTGGAAAATGTGTATTATGCAAAACATCAAATAGAGTCTGAATGTTTTGTTCCGTACTAGTTGTGCTGTTAAAATAGCTAACGTTATCAGTTTCTGTAAATCTAAATAACCTCTAACTACCAAATGTTACACATCTAGTGAGGCTATCTATTACGAGTAATATTACGTTTGCAATATGGTAGCTAAAATAAGTTCCAGTTGCACTTTCACCAACATTAAGCAACACAGCTCCGCTCGCTCACCAGAGCTGCTCAGTCTGCAAATGCGTTCCTCTGTGCCCATCTGTGGTACGGTAGCCGTCAGTATTGATAGATTGTTACTCATGACATGTTAGAAATCAGGTGAAGATTATCTCAGCACTTGTATGGATATATATCGTCTAACCACGTGCAACAATATGGCAAAAAAGTTGTAGCATTAGTAGCACAAACTGAATCTACTCAACACCAAACAGCCAAACCTTATGTAGCCTGCCAGTGTCTAATTGGAGTAGACAAAATGGTCAGAAGGGGAACTCACACTAAAGGAGTGGGAGTTGAGACTAAAAAAAGCTACTAGAGATAGCAGCAATGGTTTACTGCTGAAGACTACACTGTAAATATTTACTTCATGTTACAGTGGCTTACATAGTGATGTTTTTACCTCATGTTCTGGTGACGCCGCAGCATTTTTCCTTCACTTTGCTTTTCAGAGGGTAGCCCACTATTGTAACTGAATGCCATTGAGCTTCGTCCTGGCAGCCCTGCAAACCTTCACCAAATATGTAGATGTGTTTCTTTACATCCTTAAGTGCCACTGGATGGCAGATTTGTTTTGCTTTCTTATAATAGCTTGCTCTCTGAAGCGGGTCATATTCCACACAGCCCAGTTAATACTGCGTCTGGCCACATTTGGGGTCATAATCAACTGGGCTACCCCTTAGCCAGCAGGCACTGCACTGTACCTGGGAGTGGAGCTCAACTCTACCAGTGTTCGGCTTTGCTGTCAGAGGCCAGAGACATGACAATAATTTAACTTGTTCAGGCATATCAATCAGCTGAATGTCAAGTCAATCTTTATCTTTACTGTCCCTTGAAGGGAAATGTGCAACCTTACTATCAGGCAAAATCCTCACAAATACTGTGAGACACACAACTAAACAGATGGGTACTTTGGAGATGAGCCTTAGTCTTTCTTGAGGTTGGAGCTGAGCTTGTATTTTATGCACACAAGCAAATCTTTACTTGTGTCTTTCTCAGAGTTGTCCTAAATTTGGCTTAAGAATTTGTAACAGCTGTTGAGCTTAAACACATTCAGATACAATTAAGATGCCACATATTTGCCGATACATCTGTATCAAATGTTTGTTGGACAGAAGCATGAACACTTTCATAGTGCACCTTATGCAGGCGCAACCTGGGAAGATAGGCAGTTATCTTTCTGTGGAAGATGAATGTACGTTTCAATAGCGACAATAAGTAATGGTGGGCTGAGGGATCTGCCTACGTAGACTGTAGCATGTATCCTTCATATTTAAAGATAAAAGTGTTCTCTATTATCATGCTTAATGAATTATTACAGATGTAAATGAATATTGAAAACGAATAAGGACCAGCAGCTGTAACTGTTCAGAAGTGAATGCTTATTGCCCCTGAGATCTAGTGTTGTAAAAAAGGGTAAATTCCCTTTTACTGTTCAACTTTCCAGATGTTGTCAACAGATGCTATACATGACCTGTGATGGATATTACTAGGAATATGGTTGACTGATGCTCGGTGTTCATATCCTCTGGTGGAGCACTTTGCAAATTAAATGCATTTGGATGGGGACACGCTTTAACAAAAATCTATTTGAATATTCATTCAGTGAAATACTGTGAAATTTCAAATTGTGCCATTGGTTATGTTGTAGTAACCTTTTTTAAATCTCATTATGTTTTCTTAACAGGTTGTTGATTTGGATGTTCTCTCTCGTTTTCCACTCTCTCTACCATTCACATACACTCACAAAGGATTGCATTCAAGCACACACACACACACACACACAATTACCAGACGATTTCACCTCATCCAACAGCATCCAGTCGTCCAAGCAGGGAGCCAGGCAAGAGGGCACATGGGAGTTTCTTCACAGCAGGCACAAAACATTGCACGAGAAAGTGTTTCTCATTCTAGCGTATCAGCCCGAGACAGATGCCACCCTAGGAAAGGAGAAAATAGAGAAATTTTTAAGCAGTATGTAACTATGTTTACTCATAAAATTGATGCAATAGTTTGCATCAGCCTTTTTTGTTATTGTAATTTTAGTTATGTTACTAGAAATTACTATGAGATAGCAAAAAGAGCTGTGTTTGCTTATTCGGGGCAACCTGAACTGAAAGTTAAAAATCGTGAAAGATTTTTTTAAGAAAGTTAATCTTTAATGCATACTTAATTGGTAATTTTAAGTATTTTTTGGAATGGAAAAGCAACTAAAACAGAAACTATTGCCAGAATAGTTACTGATTTGCTCTGTGAGATAACTGCAGCACCATTTTCAACGTGCATGTCTGTTTAAGTCACCAGGAATATCTCACTGGCATGTGCTACCCCTTAATTGGAAGCCCAAGAGCTATAGAATAAAATGTAACTTTGATGACTTGCATAGCAGAAAAAGACGTTTCTTTGTCATAACTCACTTTGTTAGTCTGCCCATTTGCTCACTGTTGCTGTTCAGTGAGAGACAATATATCTGACTGGACAAAATGCAGCAGGAGGACAGCTTGCTGTCTTTCAGATCAAATAGCTACAAATAGCAATCTGTTAAAAACGAAACAAAGAGCTTCCAATGTCAGCTTTTTAAATTGTGGGTGTGCATGATGACAGTGAATTGTGTGCATGAAAATCTGCAGCTGTGTTGTGTATTGTCTTCTCATATGGAAGAACTGCAATTATTGAAAAAGGATACCAAAAAGGCAGTTGATCGTATCAAAGTGATTTGCAGTATTTTCCAAATGGCTGAAAATATTTTACAAATATTTTAAAGTCAAGGTCCTCTTGTTTGGTATCTCACTTTCCTCTTGTTTGGTATCTCAATAAACCATTGGCCACCTCCTTGAAATCACGCAGTTGGACCAAAGGTGTTACATAAGGTATCTGTATATGCTGATAATTTACTACTGTATAGCAAAGCCTATAAGATCTCTGAATATAAAATAAGCTCTTAGGATTAATATGAGTTAAAATATGGCCATAATTAAGAATACATTATAGCATTAAGCTTCTTTTGCTAACGTAGCAATGTAGGTATTACAGTTACCTGAAATCAGTAATGAACTAGAAATTGCAGCAAAAGTCGATGATAAACTTGACAGGACAGTAATTTTGAAGTCCCATGAGCACTGGAATGTCCAAATTATTTAGAATTGGCGCAGACCAACCAACCAAACAAAGAAACAGTACATTTAAACATTTTTTTAATCTCAATCAGTTTACTTTAGATTTGATCAGTTCTAATCCTTCTAAATATTCTAAGATATGTAATTTAATCACTTTGGCCCATTTACACTTGACATTACAGGTGTCTCAAATCCAAATATAATTGACCATCTGTTTTAATACACTTTGATTTGCACTAAGCCATGGAGCTGCCGTGGTATTGATTTTTTCCTCCGCACAAGTTATCAAAGCCGTTCAAACTGTTGCAGTTTTAAAAAATCTGAGACTCAATCCACCTGTTCACACAGACTTCCGAAACTTCCCTGAAGGTTTTAAATACTTAAACTAAAAATAAATGTATAGATATAGATATAGATATAGATATAAATATATAGATTATAAATTTAGATTAATAATTTATAGATTCTGTAACAGAATCTATAAAAAGATGGACACTACTCTCCTTTCCCTGATTGGACGCATTAATATTATAAAGATGAATATCCTACCTAAATTTCTGTATTTATTTCAATCTCTATCGTTGAACCCCCCACCCTCATTTGTTTCCCAAAATGAAGAAGATTATTACAAATTTTCTCTGGAACAATAGGACATCAAGAGTATGCTTATCCCTTTTATACCTACCCTATGAGAGAGGAGGGCTACAGCTACCCAATCTTTCCTGGTACTACTGGGCAGCCCAAATTAGAGCAGCTATGTGTTGGTTTTTGGAGAGAACTTCAATACCTTGGGTGGAAATAGAATGCACTACAACAACTCCATTACCACTGAGTCTGTATTTGTTCTCTTGCTCTCCAAAGTAGCTAAAAAAGAGAACACAAAACCTTTTTGTTAGAAATACAGTTGAAGTCTGATTCAAAGTACAAAGTCATTTAGGTACAAACTCACATATATGCTTTTACCCCTATATGGGGTAACAGGAGATTTATGCTGGGAACACATGATCCTGGGTTCAAATTATGGGCTGACAAAGGCCTCAACAGAATCAGAGACTTATACAATAATTACACATTTCTGACCTTTGAGACTCTAAAAAAATAAACACAATATCTCCTCGGCACATTTCTTTAAGTGTCTTCAGCTTAGGAGTTACATATCAAAGACACAAAATCACTCACTTCTTTTGCCCATCTCTCTCCATATTATAAGAAGTGCATCACTCTAGTGGTCATGGTCAAGTGTCTATGATCTATAACCCACTTAAAACTAAATCAGAGGAATCGTCAGAGAATAAGAGACTTGCTTTGTGTAATGACTTGAATATAGAGATAACAAAAGATGAATGGAAGTAGATATGCCACACAGCCCAGGTTCAAACTATTAACACCAGATTTAGACTCCTGCAGTACAAATAGCCCATGCATACTTATGTAACTCTGTCCCTACTACACCATTTTGATGCCAACAATCCAGACCAATGTGTGAAATGCAATGCTGAAACGGGCACTCTGTTTCACTGTTTATGGGTTTGACCCACGATCAAAGAATTTTAGAGAGATGTACTTGACACATTATCACAGATAGTTTCAGCTAAATTACCAGATTGTCCAAAACTGTGTATTCTTGTTCTGTTCCCCGAGGCTCAGTGACACCAAGAAAAAAGAAAGTTTTCTCTCTTCTTCATGCTAAACATACAATATCTGTCTTTTGGAAAAACCCTCTTTCAGTCAGTGGCTGAAAAATCTCTCTCAAAGTCTTGCCTTATAGAAAATAACATTTGCTATCAAAGGGAAACCTGACACCTTTTATAAAATATGGGGGAAATTCCTACACTTTCTGGAAAATAGCTGCGACCTTGACGAGTCAGTATGAAAGATATGACCGGATAGTGTAAAGCCTCTTCTGTGTGCCGGCTTGATGACCCATTGTCATGTTGAGACTCAATGACCATTTTACATGTAAGATGTTATGTTTCTTTCTTTCCTCTTTTTCTTTCATTATATTCCATATTATTAATTGTTGTTGAGGTTAACTATGTACTTGGTTTATTAAACAATGTCTATGTTATTTCATTATTGCTGCTATTTATTCTATTTTATTTTTAACTTTGTGTGAAGACAGTGGACAGAGGGGGAGGGAGATGGGAAGGAACAAGGGTGTTTGGGAGGGATACATATATATGTCTTGATGTGCTGAAATTCAAAATGCCTATAAATATATTTGTCAAAAAAAATGTTGTAGTAACTGCCATAAAAGAGTAATCATTTAAACCTTAGATGTTATAAAATAATTGGTTCCTAAACCCGTTTTTGCCCAAATATAAGGCAACCTTGATTATAAGATGACACCCCCCACTTTTCCAACACCTGTATTGTAGATGTATTTCCAGGAAAAAAAAAAAAAAAAAATGTCTTGCATTCAGACCAAAACAGTAAACTTTTCAAATGCATTCATTCCCATAGTAGTCTTTTCTTTGTAACCTCTATAGTCTAAATGCCTGTCTTTATTCCAGTGTTGTCATTAAGAGGCCAACTTTACAGCAGGAATACTTGTCGGCATTCAACATTCTTTATGCCTGAGAGCCTGAGAGAAGAACTAATGTCCCATCACTTGAGCCACTCACTCAGTGACGAAGCGGATATCAGCTTGACTCTGCGGAAGGTATGACGTGATTGCATTACCACTGTAACCCCGAGATTCCACTGGGCGCGTGTACGCTGCGTCCTGGCTCTGACGCGGTTTTGCTCCATCCTCTGCACAGTGCCCTATTCCACCGGGAGTGTGTCAGAAGCGGAGCGTCTTCACTGCGGGGAAGCCATCCGCCGTTTAAAGTCAGTTGCACTCCTACAATGGTAATTGCAGCAGCCTAGTCAAAGCTGATAAAGTGCCTTAAGGCTAACATAATTACTGCAGTAGCAGGGCAACTAAACTGCCCAATTTTGTTAACTTGCTCAGCTTTCGTTGATTTGGTCATTTTCCTTGATTTTTGTGCTTCTGCTATGGTTAAGTAGGCTACGTAGTTAAATGATTTCTTTATTCATCGGTTTTAAATGTGTTTATTGTTGATATACGACCAGGAGTCTGCACAGGGTGTTTTATTTTGAAAATTTACCGGATGCTTAATGCTGTTTCCTGCCCAGCTTGATCTGCTCTGTGCAGCTTGACGTGGCCTCTGTAAAAAAAAAAAATAGACCAGGCACCTATCTTTAGCGCAGCGGAGCGGAGAGCCGCTTCTGGGACGTTTCTGAAACGCGCCGCGGCGTGCCCGGTGGGATCAGATACATTGACTAGAGTGCAGCCGCATTGGAGCTGGAACGCAGCGCACACGCACCCGGTGGAATTTAGGGGTAACGCGGTAACCGCGGTAGTTTTACTTATACATATATTGGTACATATATACATATATCAGTCTCCATTGGCTAGATCATAGTTCGTCTTGGTTTTCCTGAGATATGTGCAAGTAAGGTTCAGGGGCTGGTGCCATAAGAAGAATAAAAATATAGAGTTTAGCTGTTTAGTTACAACAATAAATGCTCAGCTAGATTACTAACAGCTGAATGAATATATTCATGACCTATGAGCAAGACAAATGTTTTTTGTCCTCACTGGCTCTGATTCATGCTGCATCCTTATCCATACAGATCAATGCTCTCTCACCCACACAGATCATTCACTGATTGAACTGATCAGGGATCAGATAAATGCTACAACAGCTCGGTGTGCCTTCTGTATGAGCATATGCTTTGAAATCCTGGGATAGTTTGAGCAGTCACATTGCAATCTGTCAGAAATGTTTCTTGGATACATTTACTCTTGGCTTTTTGGATATCTGCTACCTTCTTCTTTAAGTTGCAGTTTTGATTTGTCTTTGTTTAATTTTAGTTCTAAGCAAACCTAGTCTTGTTTGATTAGCCCAAAAAACAATTAGTACAATAACATGCTGCTGGATGCAGTTAAATCAAAGTTTAGATATACATTTCCCCAGTCTAATGTCTCATCTCTTTGGTTTTTCAGGTCATTTAGCCCACTGTCAGATCACAAATGGCCCACTAGTGGCCCACTATTCTCATCCTGGTAACAAAACAAAAATGTCTTGGTCATAAGTTTCTACGTGGACTGTTTCCATTCTGCGTAGGAGTGATTAGATAAACAAAAACATAAACCTTTTTTATTGTTTTGCTGTTGTTGTCTTGTGTTGAGTGGATTAGTAACTCTGTAACTCTGCTTGAACTCACGGCTTCTTACAGGTCATCAGTAAAGATACGGATAGCTTAACTACAACAAGGCTGCTGCTCTCATCACATATTCAGAAGGAATCATTTCCCTCCATTGAGTAGTAGTCAAAGCTTGCAAAAAGTCCCCTTAATGATCCCCTCTACTCTGTAAGACTTATGAATAAAACACACGAGGATCAATGAATTATTGACTATGTGTCATCAAGTAAGGAAACCCCTAATGAAAAAGTGATATCAATCCGGGCTGTAATGTGATGTATGCAAACAAAATCCATTAACTTTATATGGTCACTAATCAAAAGAATTATTACCCTGACAAAATATAAATGTAACTTGTGCACAATAAAAGTAAAACAAAGAAATCATTGTTACAATGCATCTCTTCAACACATATTTCACAGCAGCATTTAAGAATCTAAGCAGCCCACACAACCTACATGTGTGGTGCTTTTTGATGGAAAAAAACAACAATACTTTCTCACAGAGTTGGTAATAATACAATTAAAACACAAGAAAATGCCAAAAAAGAGAGAAAAATTAGGATTTTCTACCATATATATCAACCTAACTGTTGTGCAAATTTCAGCATAAATACTGTCTGTGAATCAGTAATTGACTGTGCCCTTTAATAACCGCCATGTCTATTTTCCCCCACTACATCTCAAACGTATAATGCCCAAGTGCACATTTCCATGCAAATAAGCTAGAATTGCATCACAAAATATTTAAAATACTCACATCATCACTCTCTGCCTGTGTCTGCTGTCTAAAGCTAAATAGTGAAGTGGTTCTGGCTGTCTATTTCTGAAGAGCGGTGAAGCTGTGGGCCCATTTTCTGTCTTTCCCTGACAGCCCTGTGATGTGTACAAAGCCCCCATTCCTCAGCTGGGAAATCAGCCTTACTACAGCCCCGTCACAAACAATCAGCACTCATTACCCACTACACAGCACGACATTCTACCCCATTTACCTGCAATGTCTAGTGTGTGTGTTTATGTGTACGTGTGTGTGTATGTGCGGCGATGTGTGTGCCTTGGTGCGCACAGATTATGATGATTTTGTTTGTGCACAATGAATTGTGAGCACTCTTATGTGAATTGCGGTTAGCTGCATTGCTTTCAGTCTCTAACTTGGTATATGAGGTCTATGGTCATGGTGTGTTGATGTTATCTAGGCCCTCTAACCTTGCATTGAGTAGAGCAACTGTCAAATTCAGAGAGGTGCTTTTATCTGCCTAGTGCGGTGCCCCAACGTTGAGCACTCAACCAATTACCTCCCCGTCAGACATAAACATGTATGCCGTGTTGCTGCTCTCTCTGTCTATGTCTCTTTGAAGGACATGATGATCACAACCAACCTCGTGTCAGGGAGAGAGCCATTCCAAGAATTGAGTGTAATTGGTGAGGAGAGCTGTGAGCTGGTTGCTCTGTGTATAAGCAGATTACAGGCTGGCATAGTCGAGACCCCCTCAGGGCGGCACAACATGGCTGTTGCTACGTGGTGTGTAAAACAAGCATGTCACTCATGAATTATACATGGGAGAATGCCCAGCCATGAAATTGGGAGAGTAGAGAAAACAAGGGGAATAAGATGAGGTAAAAATAGGAAAAAAAGACCGAAAAAGAAAGAGAGAGAGACCTTGCTCGATGACAATTAAACGGAAAACGGGTGTAGCCAACCACCAGGAAGCCAGGCGGAATTAGCTAAAAGCAGGGAGCGCCAGTGTTTCTGTCACTTTGCATTGTTTACAAAGCATTGTTGCTGTTTTGTGTACTTACCCTACTGCTAACAATGAGCTTGTTTTGCATAGAGTCCAAATCGTTGCTTATCATTTTTGCCAAAGAAAGACTTCTTCTTGCAGGAGCTTTTGTTCTCTCTTGGAAGTGTGTCGCCTTTAGGATTAGTCTCTTTCATCATTCTAAATAGGTCCCTTTCTTGGCAATTAAGCTTTCCTCAGCACACTATGCTTTACTGCTCATTAAAAGAGAATAACATGCTCATATGCACATAAGCCAAAATATTATTTGGCAAATAGACTCTTGATGTTCACT
Organism: Thunnus thynnus; assembly: GCF_963924715.1. NCBI lineage: Eukaryota > Metazoa > Chordata > Actinopteri > Scombriformes > Scombridae > Thunnus > Thunnus thynnus. The sequence continues at coordinate 14,591,186 of NC_089528.1, forward strand.
TTTCAAGAACTTTTCCAGAACAGTTTAGTACAAATAAGCTGCCCGTCAAACCTGTGCAACCTCTGGCAACTGTGCAGATAATCTACTGTAATAATAATCTTCACTGTTGAAGAAGTTTTGATCTGCACTGTCTCTGTATAAAATGCTTTCATGTAAAAATGAATGCCTTTTGAATATCTTCGGGTTTTTGTAATTTTTCAAAGCTTTGAGAATGAACTGTTGAACCCTGTAAAGACAGGGTCTGGACAGCAGATGATGCTTTTTCTGCCACAGTGAGAGAAGAAAGTACTTCTTGAGAACAAGGTACAAACACTTATCCCATCTCAGGCCCTCATTTGCAAATTTGCACTGCATTGATTTAGTGATTACTGAATGTACTCTGGATTATGACATACTTGTCACATCTTCACGTCGATTTTATGAGATGAAATGTACATTTTCTATCTAAAGTTTCTGAAATGATGACAGAAAAAACATGATGTAAATTTGTTTTGTTGTTTTAATCTGTTATGCCTCACAGTGTCCCTACAGTTCTAATGCTTGTTACGAACCAAATATAGTCAGTTTCAAACATCCCAATTCACGCTGAGTCGACACATTTTTGAACCCGCAATTGTAATTAAGCCCATTATAAGTTTGGGAGATGCTTTGAGAAAAGAAAATATGCAGCAGAAGTTCTATCTTTGTATCTTTTTCAGAAATAACTTGCAGTACAGTACAATCAGTCTGTGGGCAGTATTAACAACCTGTGCCTCATGAAATATTTATGAACATTAGTCCCTGAACAAGGTGCTTCAGGACTGATTCAGCTCAAATCTGCAAGACTACATCTACAGCATAATCTTGGCTTTCTAAGGTATTTTGAGTAACATTGCGGCAGACATGTTCATTTTTTCACTCTATTTACTTCTCTGTTGAAAAGGAACGAAATGGCTTATAACTGTCACTTTTTTTTCTTTTTTTTTTACCAAAATTACAAGTCCGTGGCACTGCGGGACCCAAGCAGTAAGAATCAGCCCATTGAGAGTGTCACAGTTGATAATGATGCTCATTTCAAGACACATGACAAAACAAAACAAAATCAGCACGTAGAAAGCCAGCCTCCGATTGAGATTGTCCAGTGCCAAATGAGCATCGCCAGTGCGGCTTTAGCAATTCAAATCACCTCTCTCCTGTGTTTTGCATTAGGATGCGGCAGAGAGAAAAACCTTGATAATGGTTTTCATTTACCCCCCAGCCAGACTAATCACACCAGCATTGGTTCCACTGGCTGCTCTGGCTGACACATTGGAAATACTGCGGCCCAGTGCTGTGGCAGTGAAGCAGGTCGGTGCCCCTGCGTCACCCTGTGTGCCAGTGCTAGTTTTCACTACACAACCTGAGGGCAGTAGCTCAAAGGATCTTACACATACAAAACACTCACGCACACGGTATATACGTGTAGATTTGCAAGTGCATGTATACACTAACCTTTGCAAACTCAACACTAGGGGACAGATACATGAACAACACCATACACACAAACACCTAAGGCCATGTGTACTGTACTAGAGAGAGCAAAATGTGACATAATGAAGAGGAAATGGTAACACAGTGTAAGAGACCGAATTTAAATTATGCTAATCAAGGGCCTTTTATAAACATCACATTTTTCTAAACTATTCTTGGTAGTCAGTTTTATTCTTTTTAAATTATTCTGCCTTTGGTGTAATTTTTCCTTATTTCCGTCTGTCCTTGTGTTTTTCTTTCCATCTTATATTTGTACACCGTGTTTCAATATGAGCACTATAAACAAAGTCATTACCTTTCCAGTGTTTAACGATTGAGATACTGTGTCACTTCCGATGAAGGCTTACAGGTGCATTTGAGATGAATTGAATGAAATAACGACACTATGGTTGCTATAAATAGCCACATCCTTGAATAATAGCTGCTTCTCTGGTGCTGGTCTTGGTAGACCTTGCAGATGCAAATTTACTTTGCTTTTTCTTTGCTGTTGTTTTTATTGACTCTGATGGAGACAACAGTTGTGTTTACATATGTGTACATCCATTTATGAGTTACTGTCAAGTACGTTTCAGGTATGTGCATATGGGTTTAATATTACAGTGAATGAGATTAGAAAACAGAGCCGTGCACACACACAAGTATTGAATGTTTATGGTAGCTGTGTACAGTCTCTGTGCATTTGTATCTGCATGTTTACATCATTACGGCTAATAAACTCTACAGTAAGTGTGGTGCAGCACTGTTGATGACACAGTAGTCCCGGAAGTTGTGCACATTCAGCAGTGTAACACGGCTACAATAATCTCATTAACTCAGGCATTTAAAATACATTAACTGAGGCATTTAAAATACACTTTTTTTATTATTAAACATACATTTGACAGTACCCACAGTACATTAGTGGAAAGCAGTATGGATTATTCTTCCTTATTTTTATTCATCCATAAATATCCTGGACGGTCGGCATTGTCTCAGAGAATGAGATAACTGGCTTATGAAGTGAGTCGATCCTTTCTCCAATCAGGCCCAATTCCATCCTGCACTAAGTCACCGTCTGTTCTTGCAAGTTGCGTTCATTTTCAGTGAATTTATCTCTGTTCAAAAATACTTCATATGAAGTGAAATCATGTTCAGTCAAAGCAGCATCTTCCTCTGAGTGTCCTGCTGATTTATCTCAGCAGTAGCAGTTCGGTTCTGTGGGTGATACAGAAACAGCTAAGAACCCTCCCAGCTAAAAAACCTCCACCAGGCTTTTGACAATTAATCATTCAGAGCTGAAGGTTCCATTTGTGGAGATTGTGTCCATTTGCCACATGGTCGAATAACTGAATAAGTCAACAACAACAATGAGAGAGAATTTGTTCCTGGCTTAGCCATTTCTCAAAATAACTCTCCTGAGGCTGAAATTGAGACGATGAGAGAGAGAAAGAGAGGGAATGGGAAAGCCAAATGCGTGTTGACATTGTGTGCCACCATACTTGCCGGACTGTCTATGAAATAATAAAGATGGAACACTGAGGTCATACTTTATTCAGAGTAAAAGCCTCTTGTGTTTTTGTTGCATTAAAAGACTAATAATAAACCCTGCCAATGTCTGTTTCTGACTCTGTCTCCTCACAAAATCTCCATAAGAACGTCATGCCAATTCCTCTGCACTGTGCCAACACTAAATTAAACTAAGAAAGAAAAATTACATGAAAGAGGTTATGCAACTTCACTTCATCACCCTGTACAACACGGACCGTCTTTGTCAAAGTGTTTTCAGAGGTGTAGAAATCGTCCAGGAAATGTAAGAAAAAATGCTTAAATTACAAGAACACATTGATTTCCTACATAGATTTGGAAGTTTGTTTTTTTTTTCTGCTGTGACTCTATTATTTGTGATTTTAGGCTTATGGATGTAATGCTCAGGATTTACAAACAGGAAATTCTAATTACAACACCGATGCAAGGACAGATTTTCCTATTGTTTGTTGTGATGGTTGATTAGGTGGATGAACTCATTAAACTATGTTTCCCTGCATAATTAGTAAAATGCCGACTATCCAATTTAACAAGGATGATTATGATTTAACACTTAAAGTGCCAACCAGGCAGTGGGTTTGAATTTTCGAACTACAATTGTTTCACTTTCTAAATGACCCTCTGTAACTTTTCCCACATCTGCTGCACATTTTGTACATCACATACAGTATGGTAACAGCATCCAGACAATATTTATCAGCTTGAAATTATGGCTTTTATTGGTTTTCTCCTACACTAGGTCCCTAATGACCTCGCTAGTGAGATATATAATAGATTTTAGCACCTCTAATACACACATACAGAAAATCATTTTGTGTTTTTTAAGGAAGAGATGCGAGAAAAATAAAAAAAAGATGAAAGCTGTGCATGTATATTATTGGCCATTTGAGGCCAGTTAAGCCAATTAAGCTCGCTGACACTTGGAGACACTTGTCTGAAATCCTTAAGAAATAATTTGGCAAGAGGGTGCTGTCTAAAGTCTAAGGGACTGTTTTTCATCCATTGTAAATTAGACTATGATTCCAGTTTTTTCATTTTTTTTCCTCCCATAAAATGAATTGCTTTGGACTGATAAAGCTAAAGCTCAGTGTAAAGTTGTTCTTGGTATTTTGTTTTAAATGTGTGGGTAAAAGGACATTCCAGTGTACCGTTTCATAAAAGCATTTTGTGAGCACTGCTTACAAATGCAAATGTTGGCCTGTTTTACAAATCATCACTCACAAATTGCAGATAAATTAGCAATTCCTACATGCTCATGCCTGGGTTACAAGTATGGGCTTTCTTCTGATTGGAGAAAATAAAATATGTCACGTTAGAAATTGCGGCTCACATATTTCAAATTTGATCAAATTGAACCCAGTTTTCTGAGATAGCACTGAAAAATGACTTGAAATAAACTTTTACAACCACTCTATTTACTGTATGTTTCTATCCTGTGTACTTACAACATACATGCGTGTGTGTGGCTCTGTGTGTGTGTGTGTGTGGGTGCATTCTCCACCTGCTTGAATGCTACTTCACTCCACTGCTACTGATGTGCCCTGTCAGGGAGCAGCAACATGGGTCTCTAACCTGTCACATTGTGGTGTGGTATTGTTTGATGATAAGAGAGTGCTGAAGACACTCAGCAGCCTCTGGGGTGATTAACTGCTGTAGAGGTGCAGCAATACTGCCTCAAATTTGTATCGGGCTGTGTCCGAGGCTGTCACAGGCTGATGTTTCATTTTAAGTATCATTTTATCTTTTTCCCTGCTTGCTCTCTTTTTGTTGTCCCTATCCATTTGAATGGTCTGACCCTGTGTCTTTGTTTAAGTTCCACTAAATGGATTCATGCCTTCATCCAATGCAATCAAAGTCAGAAAAGACTACTCTATATAATGTTTTTTCTCTCCCCTTTTGAGTTGCATTTATTAAGATCAAGACTTGATTTGCAACTTACTTCTACCAACTTGCAGACTTGATTCACTATGCTTTATAATAACTTAATAACATAAACAGTCATTCTTTCAATGAATGGTACACCAGTCTGAACATTTCTGAAAAAAACAAGGTTTTTCTGTTTGTTACAATCTTCCCCTTATCCTATAAGGCATCACATTGTGAGCCTGACAGCCACAGGTGTGAGACATTGAAATGAGTCACCAAAAGGCAAGCTGCATTGGCCTTCACAGCTTCTATACCATACGCTGTAGCCCTTTGGGTTTAGGGACTTCAATGCCCTTGGGCTAAACAAGAGAAGTGCTTCGTGTGGAGAATGTTGGATATATAAAAGATTTCAATAACACCCAACTTAAAGGGTCCAGAAAACACATGAAGGTAGGTCAGATTTTAGTTGTAAGCACTAGCTTTGAGCTAAGACCAGTCCTGTAGTGTGAGATGTGCTGGCTGCTTGTTAACTTCATTCAAGCAGTGCTTCAGCATTGATTTTAAAACTCAGGTGTGTTCACGGCATTGCAGAGTTCTACCAAAGATAGATGATACTTTCTAAGTTGTGAAAGAGGTTATGAGACAGGTTATGTTTGCATTATTAGTCAAAAGAAGCTGTTTCTCTTTGCCAACATTTATTTATCTGTTTATTGCAGGTAATTTCAGGTAAATGGTTAATTATTGTGTCATGCACATGCAAGTACCCAGCCCACATGGACTTACAAGACCCCAAAATACAGCTGCAGTGGTGAAACATTTGTCAAACATAGAGAAGAACAAAACTTCTTGCATTGTAAACAAAGAGCTTTGTTTTCTGTACTAAGCTCTACAAATAAAATCAGCCATAAAAAAAAGTTCCTTTCCTGAAACACAACTCAAGTTTTTTATAATCATTCATCCAGAAAAAAATCATCATAAATTAAGGACAATTTACAAAATAGTAAAAAAATAATGAATATTTCACTTATATTTGTTATGTTACTACAACAGATTAATACTATGTCTGCTGAATGTGAAAATAAGCAATAGTTTACTAAAACATACACATAATAACTTTATAAGTTGATAATATGTCAGATGTTGTGGTTTACAGCTTCTCTGCTGCCCCAAGTTGCAATAATGAAAGCAGCTTTAAAGGATAAGTTCACATTTTTTCAAGTCTGTCTTAAAACAATAGTCAGGTGCCCATATGAACACTGAAACAGGGTTTTCTTGCTGCAATCATTCCTCCTGTTCATACTGGCCGTTACAAGATCCCCTCCAGATGCACTTACAGTGTCAGTGATGGGGGATAAAATCCACAGTCCTCGTTTTGAGCAAGAATGTATTATGTATGTAAAAGTTTATCTCAGGATAATATGAGGCTTCAGTCTCCTGAGTTTGTCAAATTAAGTGGATATCCACCACAGCTAGTCTTTTGGTAAAATATTCTTTCTAGTCTTTGTTCCTCAGTGGACAGTGTTTTACTGTTCAGCTGCAGTGGAAGGATCGTAACAAAAAAAAGGGAATTTGGCACTAAAAAGACTAACTTTGAAAGATATTGAATTGGTTTGACTAATTTGGATGGCTGAAGCCTCATATCATCATGAAATAAAAATTTAAATCACTTTTAGCACAGAAGGAGGGCTGTGGATTTTGTCCCCAATCACTTACATTAAAAGTGCATTATGAATGGATCTCTTAATGGCCAGTATGAACAGGAAGAATGATTACAACAAGAAAAATGTGTCAATGTTCGTTTTTGCTCCTGACTGTTGTTTTACGACAGACTTGGAAAATTGTGAACCCATGATGTGAACCAATTGAACCCATGATGTCTTCATATAACTAAACAGTATGACCACTTAATCTGGTGTTATTTTCCAAGAATATCAGTTGGTTTCTCAGAAATTATATGATGTCTAAGATCAGTGATACAATAGATTGTTTTAATTACAAAAGAAAAGACAGAAGCATAGTGAGAAAACCTCTCACACAGGAGCATTTCTTTCTAATACTTACTGTTATTTTAATTCTGTTTTTAACTGTTTTACTTGCAGGCCTCATGTCAACAACATACATGGATGATCTTTAAAAAGTATTTTCACTGCTGTCCAGATCCCTTTTGCTTCCACACCACTCTGAATAGAACATTATCTTCCCTCCCTCCACGTCCTCTCCATCTTTTCTCCCCCTCTCTCCTGCTGGTATGGTGTGTGACAGCTAAAAACTGTTGCCTGCACCCCACTGATTTTCATCAAAATTGCATGCATCACCCAATCTCTCTTTTGCTTTATATCCACCTGCAAGGCAATATGCACTTGGGAGGAAGAGAAAGAAAGGTGGGTTGGCTGACTGTGATGATAATGTGTCCATTTTGGTTTGTCAGAAATATTCTCTGATGCTTTGTGGCGCGATGATGTAAATTAAATGCACAGTAAATAAATTAAACATATGAAATGCATAAATCCTAAATAAAATATAAATGTCTCCCCAATTTAAACCCAAATTAATTAATAGATGATAATAAAGTAATGAAATAATGACATATACATATATCCAGAGAGAAATTTTATATCTCATGAAAGAAATCAATATCTATATAATCTTTTAAAACTCCCAACTGCAGTCATTTTTAGCATGTCTTTAATTTACATCAGCTTTTACTGTATAGAAATGTTTTTAATCATTCTTTCCCATTAAATTGCATACTGCCCAAAGTCTCATATAATTGATTTAATTGTGCAGGGTCAAATAAAAATGTGCAGAGTCAAGACTTCAGCAGTCCAGGACTCAATCTCCAGGCCAATGCTTTTGATGGCTTTTTTTTATTATTTACAAAGACATTACAGAATATGCTTGATCATGATCTCTTGGAAAATAAGCCTAAGGAATGGTTTCCTCTGACTTGCACACATCCAATCAGATGTTCAGAAAAAAGAGAATTGACATTTCATTTGATACTATATGAGCTAAAAAAGGATAAATCCAATTCGCAAAAGCTCAGTTTTTTATTTTCATTTTCAAGTTAAATAGTCATAGGCTGCAAATTCAAAGATGAGCATGGAAAATCATGCAAAGTGTACTTTAGATACATTTAAGATTTAAATTATTGGTCAATGGAGTTGGAGTTCAAACATGTAAATAACATTGTAATCTAAGTAGTCCTGTTTTTTTTCTGTTCGTAAATACTTTGTGTTACTGTTTATTGGCTGGTTTTTGCTTTCTCTTCCCATCACTAAAACACAGTCTTGTGGCTGTTTTATCTTTCCAACAATACAGCCCTGACAGTAATGGCTATCTCTAATAGGCTTGCTTGTGGAGCATGAGATACAGAAGACTGTTTAGATAGTCTACAGATGTTACTGGTGCTGCAGTGTTTTTGTCAATTACCTCGGCATAGCGAACACTGCTGAATCAGCAAGGCTCGTATACAGTACACTTGATTTGCAGAATTGGGAAAGTTACAAGACCAAGGTTAACAGTTAAGCTACAGATTATTAACTTTCTTAAAATGACCCAATAACATTAACGTTTAATAAGCACAGAGGAACAAATGAGATGAATACAAATGTTTAAAGCAATAAAATGTGACTGTTTTTCTCATAACATTAGATGTTAAAGCTTTCTGATGTAAACTTTAATTCATTTTCTTTGCATATGTGTCTCAAAGTCTAAGAGAGCCGAGAAACATATAATCAGAGAGAAAAGAAAAAGAAAGAAAAGAAAAAGGTTAATGTCTAAAAGACACAGCACTTGAGCTAACATGTGTGTCTCCATATTTAGAAATGTCACCAAGCATCTCTGATTGAATCAGCGTGATATCAGATTTGGTGAAAACATGTGATGTGCTGTCATCCAACATAGAGCTGTCAGTATGCACCAAGACATGCAGAGTGCAAATTGTGAAGGTGGCCTCATCTAGCGATGCCGACTGTCTCTGTGGACTGCCACTGGTTGTGTTTGGCTCCTTGCCTAATATCAGTGAATTCTTTTTTCTGACACTGGGTTATGGATCTCCAAGGACAAGAACAACATGATGAGCAAATGTGTTGCCTCTTGCCAAGCCAATATATGTTATGGTGCTGTAAATTAGCCCTGTTGATGTTGCACCTCCCTCAGAAGGAAATCAGCGTTGGTAGAAGCTTTTTTATAGCAGATCTGTATCTAACACAATGGTTCAAATTGCTTTTAGAGACAAGTATACTAGGTTATTTGATTAGTACTGATTGTTTCCAGTCCCTACCACATCTAACAATAATGTATTGTACCTAATCACGCCTCATTTGTGATTGTGCCACAATCACACAACATGCCTCTGGCAACAAGAGTCACACATTCAGTTGACATGCCCTGTGTGCCCGTGCCCGGCTGGGATTTTCACTGTATGCAATTAATTCATGAAAATGGAGCCCCGTAAGTAACCGTGGGTCTCAAATGTACTCTGAGCATCAGAATACATAGTGTACACAGAGCAAGATCACCATGTCAGCTGCAGGAAGCGCTGACCCTGTGGCAGTTTCTCTGCTCACACTTTTCATTCTTGCCAAGTACCTCTGCTCCTGCTGGGTCCCCATCCTGTGTCTGGATCGACTAACTGATTTCCATGTGCCGAGTTCTAGAGCGAAGAAAGGGCCAACTTTGAAATATAGGAAGTGCCCCTGTCTTTGAATCAGGCTGTGGCTCCATTAGCAGGGAGGACAGTCTGTGTCCATTCTAGGGGGAAAAAAAACTTTGTCAAGGATATGTTCAGAAATGACCACCTGAGCAGCTTTTCTGCACCAGCCTGACCCTTTGTGTTAGATTCCTGCTCACCAGAAGAGAAGGGAAAGAAACATGTTTCAACTGACGGAAGCAATAGAGGCAAAGCATTGGCAGATTCTTTTGCACTATGAAGGTTTCAGGTTCTGACAGAAGGGTCCTTAACAAGTGCCCTGCCCCCTGTTGAACCCTGTGACAACTCGTTGTGACTCATCAGAAGGGCAGGTAGCCTGTTGGTGTGACCTTGGCCTGGGGCCAGACACCTGCGCAGAACAGGACTGAGGAGTAAGCCAGTGGGACCAGCTGCTGCTGCTGGTGACACCACTGTGGGATAAAAGCCTGAAATTAGGTAGTAAAGATTCAATGTGTTGATGATCTCTATAACAATGGAGGCTTTCAAGGGTTTCTGTCCAGAACTTTAAATGTCCATTTTTTGGAAATAGTTGTCTGTCTCAGATTCACTGGGGTGGAAAAAACCCAATTAATGCACTTTAATAGTCATTTTAATGTGCCACACTTAAATACCATTGGCCTGTAATCGCAACAATGTTGATTTGGTGAAATGATGATCTCATTTTGCAATCAAGCAGACAACCTTTCAGAATCCTACCATCAGTCAGACTTTCTTCTTCTCGGGCTGAAGTTAGTAAGAGGAAGTGGGCTGGCTGGGAGTGGGCATCAGCATAATGGAGGATAATCTCTGGCCAGAGCTCTTCTTCCTGGGCTTTATCTTGGCCGGCATTTCAGCAGTTGTGGTAGCATGAGCAGAAGTGACGGCTCTGTGATGAAATCTCTGTCTTTCTGCCTTCCAATACTGACACTTGGTCATTGGCTGAGGTGGCCAAGGTTTAACTGCAGATCTGTGTGCCAGTGGGATGTGGGACCGAAACTGGACTCAGTCCTCCTCCATATGTTGGAATCAACGAGCTAAATCCTCAGAGTCAGATTACACATATGGTTGAAAAAAAGACAAGCTCTGAGGAAGATAAGTTCTCTATCTTTCTTCTCCAGGGTGGGGATATTTAGTCAAACCTGTCTGTCGCAGTTAGTGATCAAAGCTAAGACGTGGCCTGTGGCGGTAGTGATGCAGCAAGCCAGGAAATGCAACTGACCACACATAAAAGCATTTCCTCTGCAGAGAGAGTGAGAGAGATCTTACCTGAGGTTGGTGGGCTGGTCCAGATTGTCCGAACCAGTGAATGCAAAATTTCATTAAGCATGTCCACAGAAGTGTGTGGCCAAGCCTTGGAGGGCAAGGCCTTGTGTGAAATATAAGCTCTTTTTACAGTCTAGTACTTGGGAATCATTTAAGTCACAGAATACTAACACGGACAAAAGGCAGGAAAAATAGTTGTCAGATAATCGTCCCAATGAAAGCACAGTTGTATATTATATACAGTATACAACATAAATATTACGTACACAATCAAGTGAAGATCAGGACGTTTAAATTTAGCATATGCACCACAGCTGGTTTGTGTTTCTGCCCTTTATGTTAATGCAATGAAACTGTAATTATGTAAATTGTCTCCTCCTTCACTGCATCTCTCAATCCCCTTGCCTTGTATTTCATTTTAATCTAAAACAGGAGCACACAGTGCATTTCATGGTGGACATGTCAGGTAGCACACATGCTGCTTAAATCTAATCTGCAGGATTTGGTGTCTGGATTTAAGGCCCAGAGAAATAGTATTAAACACATGCAAATGTGCAAAGCACCTAAAGCTTTGGTGTACCTGGGCTCACATATTTATGAATACAGAACAAGCTCCAGCAAAACAGCTTCATTGAATGATTTTTTTTCTGAAACTGTTTGAGGTAAAATGTGTTGTTGAACACCTACATGTACACTCTGTAATAAAATGACACTGTAATGAAAAATGAAAATTCTGATGAGAAAGTCGCTTCTATAAACCCAGTTAATCAATCACAGAGAGCCTACTGCATGCGGTTAGCTGAACCATCGCACAAAACGACTCATTTACAGTTGCTGTTGATTAAAAGAGGTGTGATGCTGAACTGACGTGAAGGGCTTGCAAATTCCATGGCCAACAGAGATCCAACTGTCATACCCGTTTAACACTTTACACCTTAACCTTGTATCTACATATGAAAACCACTGGGATCGATACAGAGGCAAAGAGGGTTGTTAGAATGGAAAATCAATGGCCACAAACATTCATTATGGGAAAAAAACAGCACTAATGGGTGGTGCTTTTACTGCCTGGGGTCAGGTTCAATGAGTTGTGCAGTCCACCTTTGATGTACAGGACGGAAGGATGAGTTATTGGAGTGTCACCTTTATCTACTGCAGTGAGTTTTTATGTGGGTCTCAGAGTTGCTGAGAAGATTTGCCAAGTCAAAGGCAGTGAGAGATGCAAACAGTACCTATCTTTTTTATTCCCAGCTACGAAATATTAAGTGGAGTTGTAACGATAGCTGTGTGCACCTCAGCAGGAATCTGACAGCTCTTAAAATAAAGGACAGAGGTTGGAACACAGACAAATGGAGGGCTGCAGGAATGTAGGGAAGTTGGATTAAAGCTGAGGCAATGCATTTGTGCCTGAGGAAATTGAAGTCAGCTCCCTGCCGCTGATTTTGGATTAAAATAGTGTAAAAATGTGGCATGATGGTGTGTTTGATTATCTGTTAGAGGAGCGTGAGTGATGCTTCTGCCAAAATACAAGTTATTTCATTGCATGGCTTTGTAATAGCAATTTTATTTCATTGCTAAGATATAATTGGTGAAAGGATTGGGAAAAAAAATAGATGTCTGATCCGCATCCTCGCTCTCCCTGCCTATCTTCCTTTGCTCTTTCTTCCACTCTGTCTTTTTTCTTGTCTCTGGATAGCAATCAATAGTTATTATCTGCTGGGTGTCACGATAGACACTGCACAGAGCCCCCATTCTGAGTTGATGGTGCTTTTTCATTATAGCTGACACTAGTCTAAACAAAGCAGGCCTATTTCCCTGCCACCAGACAAACACAGTCTCCATAATGGCACCAGATAAAAGAGAGGCAGGAGGGAAAATTGAGTTTCACATAATGGGGAATCACTAACTCGGGACCACTTCTTTTCCCACTCCATTTTTCCCACTTCCACCACTTTGTATGAAGTATTTTGCTAATCCACCAACAGACTGGATGTTAATTTCTTACCTCTTGCCATTGATTTGCCCATTGTTCCGTTTATTCATCCCTGTTATCCAGCCCAATAATGATTTTATTCCTCCATCATACATCCATCCATCCGTGCATCTGTCTGTCCATTCATCCATCCATCCAGCTGTCAGTTTGTAGGTGGGTAGGGGGTGAGGTTGTTTTGTTTTGACGGGGTTGTTGTTTCATAAAATAAATAAATGATATCTGCGCAGCGGAGTGGAAAGCATAACGAATGGCAGTTGGAGAAAAGGCAATTTAGGGAGAAGTGCACAGGCTGGCGAAGGAACAGAATGGGTTTTTACTGTGAAGTATAACCAATGCATTACAAAACACATCACCAGAGGTTTATTGAAAAAGCCAAGTACCCCTCACTCCCTCCTATGAAAATGGCCAACATTATCATGGCCTACATGGTTAGGCACTGAAAGTCACTTTCAGAAAGTCAGGGGAGAGGTTTTTATTGCAGTGGCACACAGAAATAGAAGAGCTCCAGGTGAATGGCAGAGCAAGAGGTGGTCGTTTTTCAATTCACTTACATTCATAGGTGCAGATACATTTCATGACACATGGCATGGGTTGACCGTGGAGTGATACATTGTGCTTCTTATTCACAGTAGGCACAGCTTTGCTGTTCACCTGTGTCTGTTAATACATTGACAGGTAACACAATGACTAGACCTTCAGAAAAAAAAATGTTGCTTTCATAACTAGTGAACTAGTGTTGTACTTTTTAGAAATGACTGCAAACCAGATCACCAATAATAGCATATTAATGGCTTGCTGTACTAGAATTTATATACCATGGTAAAATAATATCCTCAATAAGGGATCAAGCCAGAATACAGCAATGTCATCCCTTTTTCCCTTTTCATCCCAGAGAATGACAAAATAATTTTCAAATTTATTTACCCTATCCCTACTAACTGTAGCCTCACTGTAGCTTAGAAGCCGAGGACAGAAAAGTGTCTTGTTAGCAGTGGCTTTGAAGAATAACTACCACATCATTTGGCACCCAAACAGAACCAATGTTCACTTTTGCAAGTAAGTTTTTAAGCTGTTCAATGTGCCATAGCTGACTTAGATAATTAGCTATCTGCTGTGCAAAATGATGTTAGCAGTGCACATTTCCTCCAGTGGATTTTAGTAGCTTGTTCAGCAAGTCAAGATGTAACATAAGACATGTGTGCTTGTACATAAGAGGGAAGCATTACCTGAAAAGCTAATGTGGGTTTTGTGCTTCAAAGTCTTCTGCTCTTTTTGTGTCATGTCAGCCTGTTAGTTAGTGTCATTGCCAGTCAATGGAAGAACAGTGAAGGTACTGCTAAAAAGGAGAAGAAAAGGAAAAACATGCAATTTAATATCAGTTAGACCTTAAATATTCAATAGAATTTAATATCATAAAAGGAAGGGATAGCAGTTGTAATACATTTTATATGAGATAGCAACATACTTCCACAAGAAATGTGAAATGTAGCAAAATGTGAGTTGAAAAAAGCAATTTTCAAACCGTTTGCACTGACAAATAGCCACAGCGTGAGCAGTAACTTGCAGGCCATCAGAATGCGAATAAAGCTTACAAGCATAAACATTTCAGACACAGACAATTCAAAGGCCAGATGGAAATACTAGTTATTTAGCAACATTGTTTTACGTTTGTGTGTATCCCTTTTCCAAACCAAAAAAAAAAAACTTCTTAAATTAAATTACAGAGAAAGGAAGTAGTCTGTCCTCCTCTATCCTAAGTTTATTCAGGTTGTCATATAGTTCTAACTTCTACTTTTTCTCTTTCTTTCACTGTCAGAGTAGCTGGATTCACAATCTGCATAACACCTGACAGGTAGCATTTCATCATCTGCTGCCACAATATTGAGTTTCGTACAGTTTGACAAAATTTTAGCGTTGCCCTGCTGGTTGTAATTAGTGTTTGCTGTCAGACAAGAAATATAAGTTATTTTGAGCTAAATGTCAATAATGTTGACATTTGACATCTGACAGGCTGACCCTGATGAAGGCCACAAGCCGAAACATGTTGGTCTAACAGTGAAGTTTTTTTATACTACAAGTGTTGGTGGATTTTTTTTTATCTCTTCAATCATGTTGACATTTCAAGCAAAGCAGTCAAGTTAAACTGCAAACTCCTCATTTTTTTCGGCTGTTCCTTCCTGCCAAACCTGCATTAGTTACTGTAATGGTGGCCAGCGGGTACAGTGCTGTGCCAGTGTAGCGCTCATGGGTTTTAGCCTCCTTGCTAGCGTGTCTGCCTCCCATGTACAAGGTCATGAATTTGAGTCCAGTGCGGGACTGTGCTTGTCTACACAATGCAGGTTACATTAGTTATTCATTCTATACCAGCTACACACTGTTCTTGACTCACTGTGCTACTATTGTGCTTCTCTCTCCCTCCATCGACCCTGTCTGAGTTTATATTTATTATATTCCTGGGGTCTTAGTGATAAGTGTTTGAGCATTGTTGTAAAAAGCTAAAATTGATCATCAGTGTATGTCGTTGACAGCAGTCAACCTTCAAACAAATCCAAACAAGACAAGATCAGCTTAATGCAGATGCTAACAAAGACGCGTTTGTGATGCTTCACTAAAAAACAAAATACTCGATGAATGCAATAGGATAGCTGTTCGGAATTATAGTTCTCAGCCATTTGTGCCTTTTTACTGATGATTCATGATTTTTATGTTGTTTTATGTTATTGCTTTCCACATTTATTCCCATTTCCATTCTAGAAAGTGTTACATTTGAAGTAGATCATCCAGCTTTTTCACTGAACCAAAAAAGTCATGTTGAACATTTGGGCAAAAAGTCTTAAATTTCATTCTGAGTGGCATTAAAAAAGGCTTAAAAAGTCTTAAATCTAACTTGCCTTAAGCTGTACGAACCCTGACTATGAGCGACATCTTTGACATTGCACATTGTCGTTTGATACATTGTTTTTATGAAAAATATTGATTATAGCTGCTTTAAAAGTACAACTCCATTCTGTTGGTCTTGCTATAAACCAATGGGCTTGAAAAACTTCTCTTTCTTTGAAAAACACAAAAGGCCCTTTAAATTTGCCATTTCATACTTGTATACTGCTCTCCACAGAACTTAAGTAAATAACGTAAGCTGAGTCATTGGAGTTGCAAATGAAAAAGCTATCAAAGCCAATTATCAGCCTTTAGCAATGACAGAATGAAAACCAATGTCTGTTGCCTGTCGTGGACGTGCTTGTTGTTGTTCTTCTTCTTCTATGTCGGACATTTAAAACAAATGGACATTTTATACTTATGAATAAAACCATTTACAGAAGTCCGTATTTGCTGGAATAAGACCTCTTAGACTTTCATAAACATCTTACTTTCCGTTTTCTAAATCCTCAGGTTCTGTCAGACCTGTCTTGTTGTGTAACAGTTTAAATGTTTGCATCCCCTTTAGGGATGCATGATATTATCGGCACGTCATCGGTATCAGCCGATAAAAGCTCTAAAACGAAATATCGGCATTGGCGAATTCTGCTGATTATGAGAGGCCGATATGTCGCCTTCTCCTCCACCGCCCGACTGTGCTTCCCTCGACGGACTGTGTCACCCTGACGGTCCTGGTACTTCCTCCGCAGAGTCCACTGCACTCAGCTGCCCGTCAGACCAGCTGCTTCTTCCCACTTTAACTTGAATAACAAACCAGGGCTCAATATTCCGGTTGGATCCACATAGAGAGCCAGAGCTAACGTTAGCTGGGAGGCACCGCGCCCCCGGTTTGTTATTCAGGTTAAAGTGGGAAGAAGTAGCGGGTCTGACGGGTAGCTGAGTGAGGTGGAGCAACCACTGGAAACAGTCCGTCGAGGAACTGCTGTTCGGCACAGATAGGAAACACTTCGAATAACAGGATGTACCACTCTGTTTGGGGGGGAAAAAAAACAATTTCTTTTTGGTTTATAACGGCGGTTGGCAACCAACGTATTAGGTTCATCAACAGCCTCCTCAGCCAGCTGGAAAAAAAATATGTGTATATAGCGGCATCAGCAATCGGCAACAATGAGTTGGAAATATCGGCATATCGGATATCGGCAAAAAATCCAATATCGTGCATCCCTAATCCCAGTTGCTTCACCTGAAGAACATTTTCACCTTCTTATTATTTCACTCATTTACGCAAACAAGGATGCTGTCATTAGGTGAAGGTAACTTTCCCATTGCCATTTTACCATTCACACCACTTTTACCACTCCTATCATTTATGCACCACCCTTGCTGCAGTACATTGTGTTCTCTGTTGTTCAATTGGCTCAATTGAATCCATCTGCTGTAACCATTGTTTGAAAACCAGGTAGGACGCTCCATGGACAGCTGAATAAAGTTGTTACATAGGAGTGGAGTACAGCCTGCAATTTTCCCTCTACAATGATATAGTGTGGCAGTGTGAGTCCTTTGTGGAAAAGCATTATGGTGGGGATAATTCAGCCTTGTAAAAAGCATGGCTCACAGCTCAAGGCGAATGACTGACAGACACTCAGGCATTATCACATTAACACCTGGAGCCAGGGAAAATCTGCCCTTCACTATAAAAACGTAGGTTACTGTGAGGCATATTTGCAGATCTATAGTGCTGACAGACTGTACTAGATTATACAAGCAAAGCGTTGACCTTTTGGTTACAGAAACCTCAGTATTAGAATTGTTTTGTGTGTTTATGTAGAGAAACCTTGATCATACATGCAAACCAACCCTATTATCAAAAAAACAAATATTAGATTCAGCAAAACCAAGGATTGAGGATGTGTTAAAAAGTGAACTTTTTGAATGTTAAGTCTCAACATCTGCACAGTTTAATATATGCTTACTACATCCCCAATATCTGCTAATTATGATTCCAAACAGGTCCTTGCTAAACAACAACAGAATTTGTTGTTTGCTCAAATGCTTATTACGACCTACAGTATATTGATGTTTACCTGACAAGAGCCTCTAGTGGCCATGCTAATTATGACAGTTGTCTGTTAGAAACAAAGGAGGAAGCAGCATGAAGTTGTTATAGAGCCAAAAAAAATACTCATAAGAGGAGGCTGTGGTAGATCGATGAGTGAAAAAATGTGTGGACATGGGAGACCACTGTTCATTTCTCCATTCCTCCTACCAATATACACTCACCGGCCACTTCATTAGGAACACCTGTGCAATCTAATGCAATCCAATACAACAACTCTGCCATAAATTCTGCATTTATGAAGCTCATACATTTTCAGTTTTTCTTGACATTGTCAGAAAGGTGATAATACTACTTTATTTTTAGTCCACCACTTTGGTCCCTCCTCAAATATCTCAATAACTGTTAGATAAACTATTATGAAAAATTGTATGGACATCCATGGTGCTCAGAGGATGAATCCTAATGACTTTGATGATGAACTCACTTTTCATTTAGTTGCACCAACAGGTCAAAGTTTTCACTCATCTGTTATTTCAACTTTTACTGTATGGATGAACACAAACTTTAGCACAGATATTCATGATTCCCAGACAAAGAGTCATAATGACTTTGGTGATCCCTTGACTTCTAGTACTACCATGTAGTTGACATTTGTGTTTTTTAATGAAATTACTCAACAACATTATAGGGAATTGCCATGAAATTTGGTACAGACTTTCATATAACTTTCAGGGTGAACTGTAATAGCTTTTGTGATCTCCTGACTTTTCATGTAGCACGATCAGGTCAAATGATTTATTTGTCCAATACCATTTTATACAAATCTGCAAAACTAGAAACATTCCCATTAGCCTGAGCTGTAGTTTGTGTGTCCTAATTAACAAATGACAGCATGCTAACATGCTAAACTAAGATGGTGAACATGGTAAACATTATACTTGCTAAACATCAGCATATTAACATTGTGATTGTGAATCAGCCTCACAGAGCCATTAGCTTAACCTTGGCAATCAGAAAACAGCCATATGTAATGGATTTGGAAGGCGTGTGTGTTGTTTTTGAGGGCAATGCCTAACTATGTATTTTGTCATAGTTTGGAGGACTTGTCGCTGACAAACATGAGTTTGTTGTTAGTGTTACAATAAAGATGAAATCAATAAATGCAATGTATGGCAATGAAATGAGCATGAAGTATGCCCATTGAATACAGTATGATAGCTCATGTTAAGGACAGAGTTTTTACCTGCTTCATTTTATCTTGTTATTGTTTGTTTGTTTTTTGCTGTGCCGTGCTCAGGTGGCACTTGTGTCACACTTATCTCAGAGGAAAGCTGTAGGCCTGTGCTGTGCAGTTTGCCAGTGTCTTTCATACATTCCCAGCATTTTCCCCCGCACGCTGACAGCCTGAGTATTAGAGTGTATCAACTGTCTGAACTCAACATTCCCCAACACAATATCACAGTCCTTGCTGTGTAAAAAGCTATCTCATATATATTGCATTAAATTGCCTTGGTTGACATTGTGTTTTGCGTGTGCGTGTGAGCATGCACAAATGCACGGGGACACGAATCTATGGGGCTATCTGCATGGATGTTTGCCCGCTACTGTGAATACATGTGTTTTTGTGTGTAAGAAGTGTTTACTTTAGTCAGAGATATCCTCTAGAAGCTATAGGGGATATGTCGGTAATCTCAGCAGCACAAATACATAATGTAATGATGATAAGATTAGCTTCTAGCCCTGTGTTTGCTGACTGGCTAAAGAGAAGGAGGGGGAGCATCTGTAAAGAGTAATGAAAGAGTCCCGATATCAGCTGCTCCAGCACAGATAAATGTACTGCAGGAGGCTTTGTATATATATTACAAATTAAATGGGGGACAACGTCAAAAGTCGACCTTCCAGTGGATTATGATCACTCTGTGACACCGGAACTAAACATCATTATTATGCCATCAGTGTCAAAGGTTTTATTGGCAATGCAGTGAGATTTACTGTGTAGAAATGCTACCAAGGGTACACAATAAACATTTATAAGCGGTAAACTTTAGTTTTTGAATATCATACATGAATGAGGCTGTTGTGGTAAGTCCAAGAACTTGAACAGATTCGTTTAAATATGCATAAAAGCTCAATGGGTATTTGTGACGAGCTACTGGCTGGAGGATTTGCATGTCCAAGTAGTGAAATGCCATTATTACATGGTGGTGAGATTTAATGTTTTGAATTATAGTCACAGTCACTTATGGTCAATCCCTACAAAACTTTTACTCGTAGTACTTTATTTATTAATTTATTTTCCACCTCCTTTGACAAATGAAACAGCTAGTCTAAATTTGTCTCCTTTGTTCTTGTCACAGCGCTGCAGAAAATTGATCTTTTAAATTCAAAAGCCGGTGCATCGTAATACATGGTCCTTACCTGTTATTGATTATCCTTCACCCAGGTTTGACATGGCCTCTTTGGAGACTTCTACAATAGAATTAGAAACAAAGAGGAAGAGGATCAGCGTTTTTGCATTATGGTTGAAGTCTTGTCATAACTGCTCCCTCCTAGTGAACGGGAAAGTGGAGGTAAAGCCTCTCTCCGTGGTCAGAACAGGAGTCCTCAGATACTACACCCTACACCACTATATCACATTTATAGATGCATTCCCTAAGACATTTATTTATTGTCAAAATTTTTATTGAAGATATTTCACGTGAGAGTGATGTCATATTAAATATGCTTGACAGGAGAGAAGATAACCTCTAAAACAGTACTGCAAAGCACTAATGTTCAGTTAATCTACTTTAAGCCTGCACACTATGCAGATGTGTTTTTATCACTATTTGCAATCTCACGAACTGTAATGCAGATAGCACAACACAGCAAACCACACAATCCTTCACACCTTACACTCACACTGTCTCTCCACTCACACACACACACACACACACACTGACTTCAAAGACACAAGGGATGGTCACCTTCCTGCTCAGTGGGATGCTTACTGCACTAGAAAAACAATGCTGAAATATTGGCATTCAGAGAGCAGAAAGAAGCCAAAGGCCAGAGAGAGGACACACAAACCCAGCCAGATAGACGGAAATGAAATGATTTTTTGGAGTGCACACAACAGGGATAATAAATAGTATGTGTTAATAATTGATAATATGTTTTCAATGAGCTCATATGAGGCTTTTTATGCATTCATTTAAAAAGAAAAAAATGTGGATACAATGAAGATACATATTAAACAAGAAAATACAATAATCACTAAGCAGAACATATGATTGATGTATTATGGCTGGCACTGTTAGCAGAGAGCAAACAGTGTATATTATTAGGCTCCTTGTACTAGCATAATGATGTAAAAATGGTTCAACTTCAACTTCTCTGTTAAAAATGAACTCACGTCAGAGGCAGAAGCTCAACAGCTATTTCTCAGCTGTTTCAAGACATTTTTGAAGTTATGCTTGATTTTAACAAGTAGGTTTTCAAATAGATCTCATGGCCTCTACATTGTGCTTGGATATAAACTATGTGCCTAACAGCAACAACTTAAGAGGACTTGTGCAGTGTATAATTTCTTTTCTTTTATTTATTCATATAGCACTTCTCTAAATACCCAACAATGCTTTACACAGCAGGCAAGAAAACAGAAACTTTATTAGAAATTAAATCAATACTCTAAATAACATAAGGACTAAAACATTTATATACTCTCTGCATTGTTCTGGCTGTTTAAAAGAAAGCATATTGCAGTATTTTCACTATTTCAGCTTTAATTTGTTTTAATTCTGATAATCACTTTTGCTGGGAGGAGGGGTCCCCTTTCCGCAGCCAATCGGCAAAGAATATGGAATACTTCAGAAATATCAAAATGTGTCCAATATAGAATCGTTCAAATGAAAATTTTACACAGGGTGTATATTATCCTAGTAAAATGTAATAAAATGAAAGCTACAGTCTCAAGACAAATGCTGGCATGGCTGCGGCAAAAGAGGCAATCTAATACACTGTCTGTGAGAAGGCCCAGCAGTGAAGTACTTCTGGTCAGCGATAACAACAGATATCCTCCAGGTTGATGTTCCTAAATGTCCTATACTGTGTGTACTAGGAGACAAAATAGATAGGTTATCTGTAAGGAAAATGAGATTTGTAACACTGGGTTGTCTGGCTGCTAAACGGAAAATTGTTATGAATTGGAAGATAAGAACTCCAACCTGTTTTAGCCTGAGCAGTTGGCTGCAAGAGTTTATGGACTTAATAGGGATGGAAAGAGCTGCCGCCAGACTGCAACTTGGTGCACCAGCACCTTGATCTGGGCCCAAAGGATACTGTAGGATACAAAAAGGTCATATTTGAATTCCATATCGGACTATGTGTAATGGTGTATAATATGATGAGATACAACAAGAAGATTATCAAGTACCAAACAAATGAAAAAACAGCTACATGAAGTATTTATTGATGCCACCTTCTTTTCCTCATATTTCTTTGTTTGCGTTTGTGCACATATGTTGTTCTGCTTTTTTTTGTGTCATTTGTGTTTGTATTTTGTATGTATGTAATGTATGTTTAATGTCCAGTCTGTAAAACAAAAGGAAAATTTAAAAAAAAAATATGCTGATAATCTCAAAAGAAAATGCTGCTGTAAATACCTTAGTTTACAAGCAGCACCTGTTAATGAGAAATACTCTGAACTGATACTGCTGAAAAAAACAAAAATAACAATATGATATATACACTTAGTTTTTACTGTAGAACGCATATCCAGGTTTGTGACACATTTGTTTTGAAATGACTGATATTTCACAGCCGAATGGCATAATCTTCCATTATCATATTCACAGATGTTTCCTCCTCAAGTTTTAAAGGTGTTCTCCAGCACGCGTTTGACAACATGACACAGTAAGAGGGAAAAAAAAACACCATTTACTAATCTTAGGTTTGTTCTCAAAAAAATTGTGAGACCCAGAATTAAACAATGAATAATGTAACAATAAATTAAACATACAGTATTTGCCATTAACAGTCTTGTGGTCTATTTGCAGTCATGCCCTCTATAGCACAGTAAACTCTTCTGCAACAGAACAAATGATTGCTGAGCCAAACTAGGGGGAGACTCAGCAGCCAGACATTTCTCCGTTCTCTGTTTACAGTAGGACCAGCTGAGATTGACACTAAAATGAGAATAGCTGATCCACCTTAAAGGTCAGCCCACCTTAAGTGAGCCTGGTCAGGTTAGGCTAACCCATTGTCACTCACTTGGAGGCTAACCTCCTTCACTTTTCCAGCAACTGGGGAAACAACAGACGAGACTTTTCTTGGTCTTGAGAAGGTGAAGCATTTATTAACTGACTGTACTGTACTGTACATTTACTGCCAGACTGACAACTTACCACTAACCTTTTCCTCTGCTCCACTCACGTTCGCCGCTACTTTTTTGCTGCTTGCTCTACTCGCTCAATCACACACATTACACACTGCACTAAAGGAGCTACGCCACTCTTATAACAGTACTTTTCACATAGATGTCCTTTTACGAAGGAGGAGAAGGAGGATTCTGGGATTTGATACACTAGTCGATGAGTCAAAACAATTTCACGATAACGGAGAGTGTGCTTGCACTGTGTGCAAGTGAAAATCATTAGTAGCCCATTGATGTTAATAATTGTGTGAAATTTTAGCAGCGGCACTCATAATTCTGCAGCAGTGCACTGCCGCTGCGAAATGAATATAGGAGAAACGCTGGTATGTACTTGTTGAAATTGTTAACAAGTTACAGTAGTGCTGGTACTAAAACCCTGCCAATGACAGCCATCATGTAGCAAACTTACAACCAGTGGATTTGTTTTTACATAAGTGTCAAGTTTCCCTAAGAGAGCAATGGCACCAACAGAATTGCTGAAGATGCACGCCAATGTTTTCACTAGCTTTAATTATTCATTAAAAATGTGCTGTCTGTTTGTCCTGATAAGCCGCTGGCTCATTCAGTTCTGTGCAGCCATGTGAGCATAGCTGATTTAGCTAGCTGTACTGTAAATGCTGCTCTCAACATCCCCGTCTGGTCAGAATCAATGTCCTCCTTCATGGAAAAAACAACAACAACTACAACTTTAACTGAGCTGGACTTGTGTTGCCTGTTTCTTACAGCTATTTGATTAAAATGTCTTTCATTTAGAATTTTAAATGCCAAAACTTTGCCAGTTATTTCACCAATGTCTTTCCCCAGTAAATGCTTTATGTGGCTTTAACTTTCTGACAGAGAGGCAAAAGTTTCCAGTATTAAAGCTTTGGCCAACAATCGAGCTTGTTAGCGGCAGAGCGTTAAGGTTTAAATTGGCGGCTCAGAGGTGACAGGTGTGTGGTCCTGCATTGTATTTGTATTCACCTCACTTTATTTAAGAGGTGTGTGGAGAGGAGAGCAGGGGGATAAAAAAAGACAGTCTAATCAATTAGGCTTTCAAGGGCTCTGCTCTGCTTTCCCTGTCCTAATCAGATACAGCTCTAATTCTCCTCTGCCAAAAAACACACAAGAAGGCCACCCTAATGAAGATTGAGGTGCAGCCGTGTCAGCCCACCATGGAGCCGGTGGGAGCCCGTACTTGTTTCTCCAACAGCTCTCAAGCATCCCACAGAAAGATGCTCTAGTGCCACCTTCACATGTTCCCCAGTGTTGATGAAGTGGTTGTTTTTGGCGGCAAAGTAAACCCGGGCCCAATCCTCTCACTCTGACAGCTGTGACCTTCATGGGAACCTGTCCAATGACCCTGCAGGTGGAAAGCTGCTGCCGCACCGGTATTAGCAGACAGACAGACATCTCTTCAGGGAATGGGGTAGAAATAAGAGGAAATGTTTGGCGCAGAGGAGAGAGCAGCTTGGAGACACAGTAATTTGTCTGGGTCTGAGACGGGGTTGCATGGGGGAAAGGGCAGAGTGTATACTAACAGCACGTGATGAGCACATACTGCTACTGGAGCGTAAAGTCACAGGGCATGGTCAAAATAACCCATGCTGAACTCCACTTTTGGCACATTTAGAGGGAACACAGAAATTCTCAGCTTCCTTTTTTTTTTTCCCCGAGTTACTCATTGACCCTAACTTCAAAGCATTACAGGTTTCAGTTAAAGGCACCCTTCGGATTGTTGAATCGTATTTTGAGCACAAATCGCTTAGATTCAGACTTTCTAGTGCAGTGTTGGATAGTAGCTGTGTTTTCCAGTCATGCGTAACTCTTCATTAGTCTTCTCCACAGTATTCTGAGAAGAACTCACTCACTAGATGTCTTGGCTTTTTCTGTGCAGAGCAGAGGTGTATTATGGGGCCTGTGGCACCGTTCCGTTTACCATACTGTGAATGTAATTAAATCCAAGAGCTGCCAGTATTTACTGGCAAGGGGGGGCAGGCTCTCTCTGCTCCTCAAACAGCCCTCCATCTGTCTGATTGGATTGTGGTCCCAGGCAGTACCAGACATGACATGGGCACTGGAGGAGGTAGCCCAGACTGAGGTCCCCCCCCAACACTGCCTCATGCTGTTTTTAATACAATATGACCTAGCCAGGGGGATTGGGCAGCGGCAGATTAAAACAATATATTGCGTGCGAGTGTGTGTTTGTTTATGTAGATATGCGTGATAAGAGCAGTTACAGGAGATCTGGCAATCCCTCTAGGTTAGCAGACACGATTAGCGCTTTTGCTGTGATGTTTTTTTCTTGATAGAGGAGCACAGCTTTGACAGATAGTAGATACAGTGTAGATTATAAAACATTTAGTGTCAGCACAGTATTGAGAGGAGCAAAGGCACACAGATTTACTGTCTAGTGGGTTTAATGACTTAATGCTACAAAGATCCAATAGAAAAATTGCAGCATGAAACACAAGATCTCATTTTAATTGATTCCCTTGACAATACAATGCGTACTGGAGGTTTATCCAGATACAAGCAGGGCTCACTGTGATTGGAGTAGCTCTGTGACACTGTGCAAGCTGGTCCTAACGTATACAGTATTTGGTGTCCTGTTTCATGTTAATATTTCCCACTATGTATAACAATCTGAATTACAAGCAGTGCATATCAAACACAGTGTGGAAATCAAACATGTTTTACTACAGGTGAATCTGAATTCATTGTGTGTCTCAAAAAAATAATCAGTTAGCCTAGACAAAAAGCCTAATATTTGATGTTTGTCTTTGATACTATCACGCGGATTGAAAGCTCTTCTTTGGTGTGTTTCACTCAAAGGCATGAAATAGCATCGCCATTGTTCCATTTTCTGCTGATTAGACCCTGTTACCTTCTGTTCCTTGGACAGTTGTTCTTCAGCGAGTACAAAGACCATCAGGACGGTGTGTCCTTGTCATTAGCTCAGCGTGGAAGCGCCAGTCTTACTTATTACTCTCCTGCTTTACCTCGCCAGGAGTGGCGGCTGGACATGGCAGCAAAAAAATACAAAATTGAAAAACTGTAGAGAGGGAAAGAGAGAAGAGGCAGAAACAGAAGGATACCCCCTGATTATGGCAGTTAGGGCTTATTGTGTGTAGGAAAAGGTGGTGATTGAGGTGGGGGCACGTCCTTGGAAGTCAGAGCCAGAGTGACTGAGTGAAAACAATGACAGTTATGATGAGGTCTTCTTGATGTGGGCTCGGTGCTGAGCCAGCGGGGCCAGAGATGGAGCTGTGGGAGAGGGCAAAGGAGCCTCCTGTGGAGACAATGATCAAATATGATGTTCAGTAGGGCGATGTGGTGCACAGAAGGGGCAGATAAAGACACAGGCTTTGGTCTGAGCCACTGAGAGGAAGAAGGCTTCCTTCAGGGAGAAAAAAAAAGAAAAGAAAATGAAAGACATCTTGGAAGGTTTTGTGTGTGGCAATGTGCCTTTAAGACAATGAAAGTAGAGAGCTGTGTTTGAAATATTACCCTGCCCATTTTTGAGTTTTCCATTTCTTACTATCCTCCCCCCTGTGCTCCCCTCATATACACACTCACAATAATAAAACAATCTTTTTCTCTTTTTTTTCCTCCCAATCTCTCTCTGCAGAGTCAATCTTGGAGAAATCGTTTTTTCAGGCAATTCACCAAGGTTACACAGGAACAAACCTCAGAACATGGCCATTTAGCTGTTTATTCAGTTCTTCCTCAAACATGAACAAAGCGAGGGGGGCACATAAATTCCACTCAAAGCTTCTTTGCTTCAGACACTTGCCAACAAACATAATTATCATCTACTGTACCGTTCACATATTGTTCTTCACAGTAGGTTTATCATTAGCTTTTATGCAATTACTGCAGCCACAGCAGAACACCAAGCCTCAACCAACCTCTGTCTCTCAGTTATTATTAATGACGAATATTCTTTCTTTGCCTTATTCTGATTGTAATTACATTGTAGGTGAAATTTCATTCATAAGCAGAATTGTTTGGGGGAAGCTGCCTATGTGACACTACATGCTGGATTACCCATTAGAGGGCACTCTTCATCTGCATCCATAAACCAAATCACCAGTCACTTTTCTTCTTTTCTTCATCTTCTCAGTCCTTCCCATCTTTCGTTTTTTTTCCTTTTCAACCCTTCTTTTGTTCCTTTGATGTTATATACTCCTCTCTAGCTCATCTACCATACTCCTTTCCTCTTCTTCTGCCCACAGCCTTTCTCTGCTCTCTCTCTTCCTCTTTCCCTGTCATGCAATAAGGACTCTCTCCACCAGCTCCCTGTTTCACTGAATGTCGGAATTCATCACATCATCCAGGAACAACTCAACAGTCCCACTAACATGCTGTATTAGAGAGCGAGATGGGATGTGAGATGCAGCCTCTATCTAATTTCCCATAGCTGTAAATGGAAAAAAAATCTATGAAATGGAGGCAATGTGGAACTCCCCTGACAAACTCCAATAAAAGATATCAAATCAGCATTTTCTGGATACACTTCCAGGAGGTAATCTCATACTCTTCAACTTTTCTTTGGAGCTGGAAAATCTGATATCAAACCTCCCCTGTTTGACAGAGTGAGTTTGAAATAAGCTACAGGGGGAACTAAAAGGAAATAATACATTAGAAGGCTAATAATACAGTATTGCTCTGGATTAAATATGTATCACCCTCATGTTATATCTCACTTTTATCTCTCTCTGGTGTTCGCTCACTTCCTTGCTGCAACATCACGTACTCTTCTCATATGCAAGGCAGCCACATGTATAATCCACAGTGTGTGTGACACAGGGAGAAGGCTGGCCGCAGTGGTGAAAGTGAAAGAACTCTTTATTCTGAGAAGCACTTTGTGCAGTCTGTGAGCAACTGTGAAAACCCTCTACAGTTTCAGTTTCTTTCTTGTTTTAACTTCAGTTAAGGAATTTCATGTTCTCACAAGGCATGCAACCAAGCAACAGCTGCCACGGCTTGAGGCTGAAGCCAATGCGGAAGTGCAATGCCACCGACGGCTGCTAGATGCTGGTTCCAAAAAATCCCTGGCACTAATTGACTCCCATTCAAAAAGTGTCAACTTCTCTCTAGAAATACAAAGTCAATAATTTTAGTCAACGAGTCATTGTGGTCTCAACTGCTAAATTCAGGCCCTCTAATAAGTGTGCTGGTGGTCATTTTGGAAATGATTCCTCCGTTAATAAAATTTTAAGATTTATAGTAGGCTATGATGTCTGCTGTGTGGGTGTTGATTGACAGCTATGATTGAGAGTTGGCTCGCCTGCTGCTCTCCCCGGCTCTGGGAATCACACTGACTTGGAATATTGTTGCAATATTTCGGTAAGTTTAAAGGGGACCTATTCTGCTTTTCCTTATTTTCAGTCATATATATACAGTGTTACAATGTTGGATGTTCATGTTAAATGTGGCCAAAGTGTAAAATAATGAGGTAAACGTAGGTAGAAGTAATCCCTGTGAGCATAAAGCACCAGCTTCAGACTGCTCTGATCACTCGATCTCCAATGTTTTTCTCTACTTTCAGCCCGAGCCTGAGACATTGGTTCATCACAGATTTCGTTATATGGTCATATGCTCCACACACGGTGTATGAGTTCACTGCTCCGCTTCGCTAACATTATGGCATTTTTCCATTGTTTTGGTGGTAGTCACATCAAGCCTTGACTCGAGTCGAGCTGGCACACTGTGAGGGTTTTTCCATTACATAGCACAGCAAAGTAAAATAAGTAGTTTACCTATTGGAGGTGTGCTGGTTGTCTGCAGCTCTTGATCAAACATCATCACTGTAGCTGTTTGCTGACAAAAGAGCTCCAAATATCTCCATATATTATTGTGTAGACTGTTTAGCGCCGCTAACGAACCTCTGCTAATTCAATGAGGAACACGTTTCTTACTTAGTTATTTAAAAGCTTTTATTTTGATTTGAAGCAGTAAAGCAGGAAATGTTGGATTTGCATCAGCGGTAACTTAACATGACTCTGATACAGCTGCCCCTAGGTAGGCTTCCAGTAAGTGGGCTCATCGGGAGGGGGGCCGTAAAGAGACAGGAGCTAAGACTGCCTGTTAGAGACAGAGGCTGAACTGAGGGGCAGCATAAAGGGCCAGTATAAGATAAATAAGTAGTTTTTTGAACTGTGAATCATGCAAAGCTACTGTAGTGGAGTCCCAGAATAAAAATATAGAGCTGGGAATGAGCATAATAGGTCCCCTTAAATGTTACTTGATTACAATCCATTTTATTATTTTGATAATACCCTGTTAGCACAGTTTACCTAAAGTATCTAATGTTTGTCAAAGTGTGCACCACTTGATGTTCCCAATAAGCTAGCATTTACTTCAGTGCGAGATGGTGGGATGTGTTTGCAGAGCATGAAAGGCAATAGCCCACACTCCTTATATGTCATGGCTCCAACTGGAAAAGACGGGGTTGACTATAAGCTGCAACTCTGGGCTTCAAACCAGCTCCAATGTAAACCAATGGGTGAGGTCATCCTTTGCCTCGTCCACCTTTATATACAGTCTATGGGTGCAACATTTCATAAAACTAATGGTTAAACGCAATTCAACTAAAAATATAAGGTTTTCACTAACAAGAACAATACTTAGAACGTTTTTTGTCCTTATCAAGAAAGGTAAAAATATATTATTGGAATACTGAAATAACTGAATATTCTGTATGATTCTGGACAAAAATTCAGAAAAGATTACACTATTCCTAAGGAATTAGCCTTGTAACCATACTGCTCATGGGCAAGCTTCTGCAGTTTTTCATGAGTAAGAATTGAATAACACTCAACCACTTGTTCTTGGAATCAAAGTATTTGGGTAATGATTAAATGTCGATATTACATGGATCATACATTTCTTTTAAGTCTGTTCACACTGTGTTCCCTTGATCTTAAAGGGGGGCACCACCAATTTTACACATCAAAGTCTGTTTACAGGTCTTGGAGAATACAACTGAATATGTGAAAAAGCCTTTTGTGGCTCCGGAGGGAGCAGTGTGATATCTGATAACATCTGTTGGGGCTGAAGACTACAAGTTTGAAACTGAAAAAAATCTGGGGTTTTGGAGTTAGGAAGAAGTAAGGTTACCAGACCTCTGTAGCCCGCTCCTCATCTTTGCTTGAGTCTAGCGACCTGAGGCTACATTAGCCACTACAAGCGTAACACACCTGACTCACCAACTGAGCTGTTGGCAGTCGAGTTGCATTATGGGTAATGAAGGGACCAGGGTTTGACAAGGGAGAAGAATGCATAGAATAAAAAACAAAAAGAAGGGGTGATCTCTAGTTCTCCTGAATCAATTCCCTTTTGAAAAAACTGTCCATCGAATTGTCCGGCAATGTTATAGGAGTGCAATAAGATTAGTGGAGTGACTCTTAACAAACAATTTTCCTGATACACTTAAAACAACAATACCAATCACTCATTTCTACATGAACTTCTCCATCAAGATTAACTATTACACATAGCTTGCTTACTGACCAAGTGAACACAACGATTGAGTTCAACTAACCCTCTATCTAGGCCAAATTTAGATGTTAAAAGTAATAATTTGACATTTTGGAAAATGGGCTTTTATTCTTCGCATTCTTGCTGAGAGCTAGATTAGAATATTGATACCACCCTCATGTCTGTATGGTAAATATATAGCTAAAACTAGTAGCTGGTTAACTTAGCATAAAGAATAGAAACTGGGTAAAACAGCTAGCCTGAATCTGCTCAAAGGTAACATACAGTAATTGTCCGACCAGTACCTCTAAATCTCATAAATTAACATGTTATAGCTTAGTTAGTTTATTCTTCTCCAGCACTCTCCCACTTCTCTTTGGTCCTGTTTACACCTTGTATTAACATGTGTCTCGGGTGATCCGATCACAAGTGGACAGCTCTAAATACAGGTTTAAAAGCACCCAAGACGCATTGAGAACAGATTGAGATCTGATCACTCAGACCACATTTGGAGGTGGTCTGGGCCGCATGTAGCCACATTCTTTTAGTAGTGTAAATGCAAAGCATCC
Organism: Thunnus thynnus; assembly: GCF_963924715.1. Taxonomy (NCBI): domain Eukaryota; kingdom Metazoa; phylum Chordata; class Actinopteri; order Scombriformes; family Scombridae; genus Thunnus; species Thunnus thynnus. The sequence goes on from NC_089528.1 coordinate 14,622,416, forward strand.
TGGGCCACATTGAAGGGCCGCCTACTCAACTGACGTCCTATTTTCTGGCAGACTAGGCACAGGACCCTCCGTCCAAAGCTGTTCAACTTGTTTGATAACAGGATAAACAAATTATTTTGTTTTTCATGTGAATTAAAAACGTTATCCACCTCTCGTTTTTTCCTGTTTTTCTCATTCCCCTAACCAGTTTCCCCTTTCAAATCGACAATTAGAATAGAAATTCACCCATTAATTTTTTCACTTGTCTGTCTAAAAAAATATTTCAGAGGCTAAACATTGCTGGATAGTTTCCTCTGTCCTGTTAAGTTGATAACTACAGGTTTTAGTTTTGCTGTGCTGCTCGTCATAATGAGTTCAGGATTTATCAGGAGGACGGCTGCTTTACTCCAAACAGTATGAACCTGGACTGTGTGTGTGTAACAGCTGACCTATTGGATGTGTAGAAGAACACAGAGCGTTAATTAACATTAGAGCCTGACCGATCCTCTCGGTGTGTCAGAGATTTAAATAATCAATGAAAGTTATGCTGCTGTGTCTTGTGCGTAAATGCGCACAGTGCCTCTGAATGGAGAGACGCAGCTGCGGGGAGATCGCTGCATATAACTCTCTCTCTCTCTCTCACTATATATATACATATATATATATATATATATATATATATATGTATATGTGTATATATATATATATATATATATATATATATATATATATATATATGTATATATATTCCAACGCGGTGCTAGAGTGAATCAATAGGACGGGCATTTGATTTTCATGAGGGGACACTGTCAGGGACCGAGCAGTAAAACTTAAGAACACAAGGTGTATGAAGCAAAAATCAGTAATTTATTTACAACTTAATTTCAACTTAACAAATTATTTTTTTCCAAAATACAAAATATAGAAAAAACTAGAGGAAAGTAATTTCAAAAACTAGGGCCCTTTAACTCAAATTGAGGTCAACTAAACAAACAGCAACCTAAAGTGAACTCAACATAACAGACCTGACAAATGGCACATAAGGAGGGGGTTTATATACACACAGGCTAGCCTACACAGACACCCAAGGGGGGCAGGAATAAACAATTAACTATATAACACAAATTAACCATAATCTCAACAAAGATTTAAATCAAGAAACTATTTACAACCCAACTAACAATCCAACAACCACTATCAAAAGCAAGAAAAATAAACTTAAAGTCCTAAAGTAACTGAAGTTAACTGGATCCCGAAAGGCAGACTCCCCTCTGGCCTGCCCGGTTGACCTCTTCCACTTCCTGCCAGCCACAGTATAAGAGACCATTTTTTCCGGTGCCAACTCTTTTAGCCAGAAGGAGGACTCACCGGATCCATGAAAAAAAAAGACAAAGGTAAATTAGGATTTAACACAAGCATTATACATTCTGGAGATAATCTTATTACTGTACATGTTGTGGATTTAGATATTGATAAGAATATTTTCATGATTCCTGTCTCTCCCGTTTCTAAAGCTACACCCAGGTTCTGGTTTTAATAATGCCGAACTTGAAGGTATCTATGAAATCATTTTGTTCTTGACCATATTTTTTTCTGTAAGGATTCAAAGCTCTGGAATGCCCCCTTGTGAACAAATGTATAATAATTAGTGAGGCCATTTGGAACAAATTCTGTATCGTAAGCACACCACTGTAACAGTTTAGATGAATTACATAATCCACCTAATTTTACTGTGTCCTGCCAGGTTTTCAATAATATATTAATCCAAGGGTTATCTTTGTTTACCATGTTTTGTTATTCAGTATCTGCTATCATCGCTACTACTGGTGCCCCTTCTGTCAGTATGCTGGTGTACACAAACATATGAACTATGCTGCTTTGTAGTATTCTTGTAAGGGGAGGTCCATGCCACTACATTCTGTTCGTAATTGTAAAGTTTTATAACTGATCCTGTTTTTTTCCCCTTGCTATAATGTCTGGATATCAACCTATCCCATTCCATACACTGTTTGTTCGGTAAATTCACTGGAAGAGCCTGAAAAAGATACAGCATTCATGGCAGAATGTTCATTTTAATTGACTCTACTCTGTAACTCCAACTCAAAAGAGGAATAACTTTCCATCTTAATATGTCTGACTTTATCTTTGCATTCAATGGACCATAATTAAAGTCAAATAATTTTGAGATATCTTTAGACAAGCTGATACCCAGTTACTCAATTGTTTCTGAATCCCATTTCAATTTATATTTCCGTCTAATATGGTTGGGTGTGTCGTTACTTGAGTTTTCTATATATTAAGCTTATAACAAGAGAATGTCCCATATTTTTCTAGCAGACTTATCAGTTTGGGAGTGACTGTGTAGGCTGTGTAAAGTATATCAATACATCATCAGCAAATAGAACCCATTTATGTTCCCCTGTTAACATGTCTATCCCCTTAATATCAGCATTTTGTAGAAGAGTGAGTAGAGTTATGAGGCACAGCAACCTCGTCTTATTCGTCGTTCTCGGATAAATGAATTTGATAAATCACTATTAATTTTTATCCTTGCTTTAAATGTTTCAATGATAGACTTGTGAAAGCCATATTTTGATTACTCTTTGTGTGAGAAAGACCATCTGACTGAGTCAAATGCCTTCTCAGTGTCTAAACTTATAATGGCTGTCTCTATTTCCTATTGTGTGACATGTCTAATAATGTGCAGTGTTCTCCTGATATTATCTTGTGTTTGTCAGATTAAACCTATCTGGTCTAAATGGATGAGTTCTGGTAGAATATTTTCTATTCCTCTGGACAGTATGGATGTGAACAATTTATAGTCCACATTTAATACACTAATGAGATGATAATACCCACAATCTAGTTTGTCTTTCCTTTCCTTTGGTATGACAGAAATTATTGCATCCTTCCGTGAAGAAGGTCGCACCCAATTAAAAAAATTCAGTAATATTGGATCCAACTGTTCCTGCATTATTTATACCACTTGCAAGTGAAACCACCTGTGCCTGGGGATTTATTTGCTTTTAGTTTCCCAATTGCTTTTGAGCATTGAGTTTAATTCCGCTTTTTTATTTCCGCTATCAATTTTTCATTTTGTTCATTAGTAATAGAAGATAGATTCAATAAAAATGACTCAATCTGAAGGTTGTCATTAATTTGTGGTTGGAAGTTAGGTGATTTATAATACTTTTTGAAACTCCGTTGGATTCTTTCTAGGTTTGTCTCAATCTCTCCTGAGTCAGTATTTCTTATGTTGTATATAGTATTATCTGCTTGTTGTTTTCATAATCTGTAAAATAGAAGTTTCGAAGATTTCCTACCAACTTCATAATAACGTTCTTTTGTAAATAACAACTTTTTGGTATTTCTTGTGTATTTATTTAATCTAGTTCATTCCTTATTTAGGTAATGTTTGATTTAGCCTCTTCATTCAGAGTGTCTACATGGTCTCTGTGTAACTGCTTTAATTTATCCTCCAAATTCTGAAGCTTTTGCTTTCTAAGTTTCTTATCATGAGAAGTGATAGCTATTATTTTCCCCTAATTACGCTTTAAGTGCATCCCAAAGCACAGATGGTGCCATCCTGGCATTGTTATTCAGATCTAAGTACATTTTAAGTTTGTTCTTTAACTTTTCTTTGGTCTGTGGATTATTTAAAAAATTTGAATTCTGTCTCCAAAGTGTAGATCTTAAATTACTATTGAGATAAAGTGACATATATATATACAGAACTGTGCAAAAGTTTTAGGCACCCTAGATGTTTAGATTCTTATCCATTATGCAATACCATCAGGGAGATGTCTGATCGGTCCCAAATTATTCATGACATGACAATGACCCCAAGCATACAGCTAGAGTCATAAAGAACTATTTTCAGCAACAAGAAGAATGATGAGTCCTGCAACAGATGGTATGGTATGGCCCCCACAGAGCCCTGATCTCAACATCATGGAGTCAATCTGGGATTACATGAAGAAGCACCTGAGATGGCCTAAATAATAAATCCACCGAACATTCTTTCCCCAGGATGGTTACAACAACCTACCTGCAAGTTACCATAGCAAACATTGATTTCATTTAGGTTTCTGCTGTTTACTCAACTTTGTAAGAAATTAATTGATAAATTAAACAATTTATAGCAATATTTTTGTAAGAATTCTCACTTTACTTTTAGTGCCTAAAACTTTTTCACAATACTGTGTGTATATATATATATATATATGTGTGTGTGTGTGTGTGTATGTATATATGTATAGGACTATGGTCTGAAAGAGCGATTGGACCAATATTAAACTGTTCTCTTCTATGAGGCTCTCTACTCAAAATGAAAAAATAATCTATCCTGGAATAGGTTGCATGAGGTGAGGAGTAGTGAGTGTAATCCCGACTAGATTGATATATTTCTCTCCAAACATCTGTAATGCCTATATGTAATGCCCTTCTCACTGATACCTTTGGAATCTGAATTTCCACTAGAAGAGTCTTGGATTTAGACATACATTAAAGTCTCCTCCACAAATTAAAATCCCCTTGCTCTTTGTTGCCATTATTTAAAATATTTGTCTATAGAAAGACCAGTCACTACCTGAGGGAACATACACGTTAAGAAGACTCACTAAGGCTCCTTTCATTCTCACATGTTTGAATCCCATTTTGTTTAATTCGGTGTGCTCAGTGTCACTAAGATGAGATTCTTACAGAAAAGCTATCTGAATTTTATCCTTCTTTAATTTCGATAGAATTTTCTCTCTTTTAATTGGCTCGAGTACCCTGTTAACTTTAAAAGAAGCTAATCTTGTAGGTATACTTTGCATTTAAGTGACCTAGCACCATTCCCCAATCATAAACTGGAAAAGCTTTCCCCTCCCTGTAAGAACTGACAGAGAGTAAACAACAGTTGAACACTGAACAAAAATAACGTATCAAGGTAGTATGATATTTAGCAATATTATTTAGTGTGACTTCTAATATAGAGGTCTATTCTATGACTAGGGGTGCAACGGATCACAAAACTCACGGTTCGGATCAGATCATGGATTTGAGTCACGGAATAAAACTTTGTTTTCCATATATTCTGTAAAACACTTACAGCAAGGAACTTTTGCCCATGGTCTTAAATGAAAACATTCAAGATGTCCAATGGTTAAATAAAATCTTAAAATATATAAAATATTAAATGCTCAATTGTTAAATTAAATTGCAATATGAGGCATGATACCTTCCTCTTTTAAACATGGTAGCGGATGAAACAACAGCCTGTGTCCACATCATTAAAACCTGATAACTTACAAACATGAGCACACGTCTTGTCCTGCAGCTTAGCTTATTGAACGAGCCACTAAACAAACATTCATCGCTAAAGTCAGTTAGCAGCTAGATAGCTAATTAGCTGCTCAGCTGCAGCACATTAAACATCATGTAAAAATACCTGTAGATGTCACTTCGGACCCATTAGATGCTGGTTTGGTCATTTCTCTTCAAAATCCCCGTTAGCGACACGCTGTTTGTCCATGACTTGTACTTACAGCAGTTTGCTTACTTTGTCTTAAATGAGACATTACATTTTGCAATTAATCCATGGTTCACATGCGTGCTGAACTGTGGGGGGCAATCCATACAGATCACGGATCAACTACGATCCGTTGCACCACTATCCATGACCCTACCTGAGCCTCTTAAAAATGGCTCCAAGGGAAAGCCCCTCTCCAGAGGCCAACAGAAGGGGCCCCTGCTGAAAATAGCTGCACTGAAAAGTCCCATCATGTCCCTATCATTATTATACTAAGTGTATCACCAGGTTAATGATATTTCTATTATTGATCAAAAGCTATATTGATGGACTCACCCACCCCAGCCTTCAGATTTTTCAAAACAAATTACTGGGGTGTCCTTAAGAGGAGCAAAGCAAGCAAAAAAGCATGTCCAGTTTTTTAAGTTGTGGATGTTGAGGCTCTTCTAAATGCTTGCAGTTTCTCCTTGAAGTTCACATTGTTTAGTGCAGGTTGCTTCTCTACCAGGTTAGCTGTCACGATTGTTCCATCAGTGTCTCTGGGGGTTTGATGATCTCCAGTGGGAATCCCCTCCTCTACAGGTCCTGAGTCACCTCCTTCATGATCTCATGAATTCGGGTTTCATCATCATGTTTGACTCTTAGCTGTGCTGGATACAGGGTTTTGAACTGGATTTGTCGATCTTTCAGAAACCTATGTACCTCTGTGGATTATTTTGTCTGGTATGTTGAGATTTTCTCAGAGTAACTTTTCCACAGAGGAGATCATAGATGGTGACTCATTTTCTTCCCTCAGGAACTCCGTATATCCTAATGTTCTCATTCCTGGGGAGGCTTTCCTGGTCAGTTATTTTTGGCATCTAGTTTACTTATAGCTGCTCTTTATTATGCTGGCAACCTCTAAGCTCCCAAAGAATCAGTTCCAAATCGATGGTCTCTTCACGAGGCATTTGCATTACTTCGCCTGTATGTTTGCTGGCTGGTGAATGGCTTCAAAGTTGCTTGGCTTTTTCATTGTGTATTTCTGGTTGCTGTGGGGTTTTTTGTTGTTTTTTTTTTTTTTGTTTTTTTTGCTTTTTAGCCTGGTATCCATTGCCACCCTCTTTCAATTCAAGTTTAGTTTGATGGAAAATTCACACTTTTTGGAAGGTTTAAAATAATCTAGTCGGGAATGGTCGGGAGGGCTTTCACTATGCTGCCATCTTGGCGGTGTTCCTAAGATGTTTCAGTTTTGTGCTTTTAACAGTTGAAGACTGAGAACACAACTGTAATATGAGATTTTTTTTAACACAAAAGAAAGAAGAATGAATTTCTAAAGAAGAATAAAAGTATGAAAGCCAGAGGCCTGATATGCGTGAGCTGTGTGGCTTTCAAGTCTACTCTTTTTATTCCTCATTCTTTGAACAAAATAAAGAAAAGAAGTTGTTTTTTCAAGCGTGTCTTAGAATAACCCAAGCAGGCATTTAACATTGCATCAGCATGGTCAATTTCATTTTTCTATAATATTCATCCAATTGGTGAAACTATCCTGTTCTTTCCTACTGTGTGAGGGTTACAGAACAATAACGTGTATCCATGCAGCATTTATTTGAATAACTCGACATCAAAAAGCTCTCACTGAAACAAATGCACATGAAACTTTTGTCACAGGTTGCAGCATCAAAGGTGTTTTGCATCATGTAAGCAGTCAATTACCTCAGTTTAACAGGACCTCTCACTTAATTAAACACAGAATTATCGCTTAAATGATAATATGACTTTATAAGCATTGCAGAGAAGTTGTCCAGATAAATATAGCTTATGTCATCAAGCAGAAATGTAATAGCAAAAGGTTTGTAACGCCAGGCAAATCCTTTGATAATAAAACAGGAAAAAACGATTTAATAGAAACTGAAAGCTCTCCCACATCCTGTCTGTTCTATAAGATCTATAAGATTATACTTCTAATAGATGATGCATCTTATCATATCCACAGGGAGCTTGGCTTATCAGCAGGTTTCCATAGAAGACACCTGGACTTCTTTGAGTAATAGGCAGCATGTATGACATGTAAAATGACTGTACACATATCAGACCTCATCAGGAAATCTGCTAACCTGTTTTTTTTCTACCCTTTTTAAATTTCTGTAATAATCATGGATGAAGTGCCTCTGGCACATCCTCAGGCATTTCCTGGAGCAAATGCAAGCTCAGTAAAATATATTTTGAAGCTGTGAATAGTTCTTAGAAAAACAGTGTCTATTTTAGTACCAATTTAGATATTGTTGCATTCATAATAAAGGCGTTTGAAATAGATTCTAATCTTAAACATTTTCAAAGGTGCTTAACTTTTTTTACCAGTGTTAAAACAAGGGGAGTGATGGTGGGTGTACTGTGCTGTTTTCCAGGTGTGTCTATCCATGCGATCCCTTGAGATGAGAAGAACTCAAATGCATTCTGAAGTTCTTTTATTTCCCTTGTAATAAGCTGATAGCTGACCGGTAGTTGTTGTCTCCTGCTGTGTTTTATTCTGTATTGATAGTTTCCCTTTCAAACACACCTCATCCACCCCCTGTGGCGTGCAGTGCCGGGTTGCCATTGTGCTACATAGTTTGCCCTGACACTAACTCTAATCTTTAGACACAGCAAGCAAAGAGGTGGAGATCTCCTTTCAAAAGAGAAAACAAGGGCAGGTTGTGTTCATGGAATATGACATATATTTGAAAATGGGTTCCTGTTATGCTGATATGCCTCTTCCTGAGGCGTTCAATTGACAACCCACAGCAGGTGACCACCGATTAATCTCTCCACCACACTGACATTCAACCAACAGTGTGGCAAAGGAACTCTTCCGATAGATATTGCAGAGCTGGGGTGAGAATCGGTGAGGAGAAAGGCAGTGAACACTAATATTGTATCCACCCAGGGTTCTGCAGCACTGCTACTGTGTCACATGTAAGAAAGACATCCTTTTCCCTGAGTGATAGGCTGCATATGTTCATTGTTGCTCAGCTGTGTTCACAACAGCAGGACTGTCAATGTTCAGACAGAAACCTTTCTCATTATCATGGCCAGCAACAAATAAGAGGGATAAAGAAAAATGCCTGTTTAACAGAAGCAAAGCTGATCTCCCAATTATCTCTTATCCAGATTTTGTCTATCAGGCAAATTTTATCAGTCATGGGTTAGATGCTAATTAGGACTAATTAGTTTCCTCTCCATCCTTAAATCTGAAATAACACAATATTTAACATAAACGAATCCTGAATGAAAGTACAGTCTGATAAAAGTCTGTGAAAACCTGAGGCATGTACCTGGCAGTGTGGAGTCAATTTGTTTTGGTGCTTAGGTGATAGATCGGTTAGCAAATCTTGGCCGATCTGGCCATTAGTAGAGAAAACAACATGTTAGGGTTTTTTTTAAATGTTAGTGTTATATAGTGATCATGGTGGGAGTAATTAACAAAGGAATATTAGTCTAATGAGTCCCCTTCCTGAGTCTCATGAGAGAAATTAAGTCTGCTGGTATGTTTCAAGTTCATCCTCTCAGAGGTGGTGGGAGGATTTTATTGATTATCTCCAGCTGTTTCTGTCAAGTCTGAGAAAGCCTCGTTGAGGAACTATGCAGCACCACACCTCCTCGCCACAGGTTCAAAGAAACGAGGAGATTTTATTTTGCTTTGAAGGAGCCAAAATGGATAAATTTCGAGGGCATCGGCCAATTTGTGTTTTAATTACCTTGAAATGACATACTCACTGCCAGTGGTACACTTTATTTACAGATGGGATGGATGAAACTACCTTACTGGAGACATTAAAAGTATATGAAAAGTACTGTTGCTGCATCAGCTTCCCAAATATCAGAAGCTGTCAGTTCATTACAGAATATGCATTACAAACAAGCAACAAATAACAGCTGTTTACTAAGATTAACACAACTTACAAAATCAGTTTTACATTTCAAGTTAGTTTGCCTGTGATCAACAAGAACGACATAATGTTATAATTTCACTCATTAGTGCTTGGATTGTGTAACATTCAAAATATATATTTACACTATATTCAGTTCCAGCTCTTGCCTGAAACCAGAGAGGCTGTGAGAAAATAATCAGCAAGAAAAACTTTCAAACAAAATCTGAGCCAAACAAAGAAGACCACTCTAATATGTCACCTAATTGTTCATTAATTATATCATAAATCACTGTGACAATGACAGCTAGTCCCAATTACAAATGTCACGGTTGGCCTGGCTCAAGCGTCATTGTCGCTGGAAACCATATTGTGTACAAATCACCTTGTTTACCTAATGCCGGAGCCATAGGTCATGTAAGAATAGACATCCTAATAGAGTACTTGTTTTTAGATACACCTGTTGCAGAATGATAACAAAGTTTATATTCTAAGCACATGTTAAATACATGTTACACTCAACAAATATATTAAGGTCGTTTAATATAAGAATCAAAAGCTTTTCAGACCTGAGAGTGTGGAAGCTGGTTTTAACCAACACAGATTGTGAAAAATCCTAACAAGGCCTTTGTCCAATTATTGTAATACAATTGTGTCACTCGTATTTTCTACAACAAAAAAATCACGATTATGGAAATGTTTTCATTCTGTTGCTGCAGCTATACTATTTTGCATACTTACAAGTAATTTACTTACTGAACAATTCTAAAAATATTAAAATAGATAGATAAATAGATAGCTTGATTGATTTAGGCAATAATACGAGGGACAGCTAGGGTTAAGGGGGTCTCTCTTGATGTTAGAGGCCCGTTTGCGGAAATGGATCGAGTGGATGTCTCTCACGTTTGGAAGTGGGGAGCCTTGATTAATGATGATTAATGATTAATGACTTAACATAAAATGTTTTCTTAGGCAAAATATGTAGTTTAGTCATTTAGTTTTATGACTGGAGGTTATATTTGATGATGTCAAACTTATTATTTTTGAATTTATTAAAAAAAAAAAAATGTAAACAGTATGTGACAGTTGATTAAAAAGCAGGTTCAATGTGGACAAAAACTGTGCAGAAATTTGGGTGAAAGCAGAATAATAAAAGTATAACTGAAGCACAAAGCTGCTGTAGTTTCAACCTCTTTAATACTTTGTTGGACTCAATGCCATCAACACAACATAATCAGCAGCTCTTTTGCATTTTCTTGCTCAGACTTCAGATAATATCAATCTTTCTTAAAGGGAATTCATTGAACAGCAAAACATTACTTGAAATTCATGTCACCCAACTTAAACAACATTAATTAGAACATTGTTGATACTATTTATTCAGGCAGTTTAACCAGATGTTATAATGATCCCTGCAGCTTAGCTGATTCAAAGAGGATCTCTTACTGTTTGCATTCTATGATGTGTTCACTATTTTAAAGCAAGTGAGTGTGATCCAGGTGTTGGGGGGCCACAGGTCTGCAGGGTGTCCTCTCAACTTGTTGGTCCCTGAACCCAATAAGGACTTGAAAGCAGCTGTAGCTATCATTTGTGATTTTTTCCTTCTCCTCTGCACTGTACATTTGTATTCTGGTTGTGTCTGAATGCCGGCAGTGACAGCTATTTAGCATTATATTTGAATGCCTTTAAAAGGCCCTCTTCAAAGGAGCACAGGCATGGAAACAGGGAATAGAACAAATAGCAGATGGTGTTGAAACTCTATGTTCACATCAGGGGGTGATGCAAATGTTCATCATTCATTAATGCCGAGGACAGTAATTTAATACCAGAATATGTTCCACATACTTCCTTCTTTATGTACTATTATGTGCACTGTGAACTACATAACACAAGATGTATCTGTGTATAGTTTGATTGAAAGAGGTCAGTCATTATGAATGCATAGGAGGAAGGCCTTCTAGCCAGAAAGGTTATTATCTGCTGTGTACTCTGCGGAGATGAAAGGCTGGACTATCAGACTATAAACACACAAATCAATTTATTACCAGGAGTAATTGATGGGGCTTCAGCACTTGGCCAGTATCACATAGCCCAGTAATTTTCATGCAGCAAATCCCGGAATAATTTTAATACTCAGGTGGCAATTGTTGAATATGTGTACTGGTTGGACTGTGACAAACTCAATCAAGTCTCTCTTTGTTGGGCAAGATGTAGCTTCTTATGGCCAATTCGCATAGAAAGCATTTTAGAAGTGTTTTTGACGTCCGTCACTCGTGCGTCTCACGGAATAGATACGCTTCCATTTTATTAAATGTATCAATCCACACTGACTCCGAGATGTGCGAATGACGTGCGTCTCACGGAGACTGCCCGTGTTTTTACGTCCCGAGTCTATTTCTACCATGTTTAGTGAAGCGTAATCTGCACAGACAGCTGTTTAAATCACACAGATATCCCGCTGCATAGGCCTATAGGCTCCCAGTCTGTCTGTGAGCTGCTTGTTTCACTGCAGGCAGATACCCATTGCCTGTTATAGTGGGAAATAAAATCAATGAATCAATCTATACAGACACTGTCGATTTCTTCCTGTGGAGCAGACACAAAAAGTATTTTGGTTCTGTAAATTTCTGCTGTCAGTCGGCCTAGTGAGGGCAGTTTGTCCAGCCACTGTCCTCTCAGCTCCTGGGGAGCTGCTGCTGGCAGACGGCTGCTTCTCTGGACAGAGACGCTGAATACACATCGGGTCGGAATCAGTGTGGATTGAACAAATAGCACTTATGCGCCGCTCACATTTCACTTCCTATGTGGATTCCTACTTAGATTCAGTCTGTCACAGTTTACACAACTGTGATTCAGGTAGTTAACAGTGTCTAATGATCAACAATTAATCTAACTTTAAACACTAATCATTACCAAGCTCTGTGTGTTTGAGTGGTCATACAAACCTGGAGCATTTGATTGGATGGCCATAAATTGAAAGAGGGATCCGAGCTACATGTATGATGTGTTTTCTCCTCGAGATGAGTCGAGACTAAACTTCTGCCTGAATGTCTGTGGGAGTAATTTATCCAATGTCCATATGGAGGTCAGTTTTAAGACACCTATTGCCTCACCCTCTGCTACCTAATCAATAAATAATCTGCGACTGGATCTGCACTACCAATCCTCCATCCATCACTCACTGATCTCCCTTTGTATCATTCTGTGAATTTATAGGCCACCTCCTGCATGCTAAACTCCACTGCAGCAGTGAAATTTCCTCTCAAATCCCCATACTTTGTGCTTTCTTGGATTCATTATGGACTGCGGTTTCTGGAGGGTTGATTGTGTCTGAATGCACCATGTGAAATATCTGTGCTGTCACATATTTTTTTGATACACCAATGGCAGAAAATCACGTACACAGTGAAATCTTTTTTTTTTTTCATTGTCTTTGTTCAAAAAATCTCATTGTTCTGCATCATCCGCTTGTCTCTTGACCTTATCTCAGTTCTTGCCAAACCGACAAAGAAACAGTACACTCACACATCCTGTCACCCAGTGCCACACATAATTGGACTGTTAGAGATTGAGCTTCAAGAAAGTTGATCTTATTTGGTTGATTGTGTTTTTTTTCACACATTTTGTTATCACTTATTCTCCCTCTTCTCTTTTAAACCAGTGTACCTTGTCCTCTCTTATTGTCCTTACCCCTAATCTCTTGCTTTCTCTTTCTTGCTCTGATCCTCTCTGTATATAGACCTTTGTCGCTAGGCAGTGGGCAGTATAGATAGAGGCAGGATTCAGAGGTCATTTTACAAGTGTAGCTGCTAATTAACAGAAATGGAATTAGTCATTTCAAAGGGAGATGGCGTGGACGCACAATTCAACCCTCCATTTCATCTTGTTGTGTTTTTTTTCCCCCTCTTGCCTGGTGTTGCTTGCTTCAAGTGCTCCAAAAGCACTTGATCACTTCTATTTCCATGGACACAGACACCTCTCCCTGCTTGGATTAGCGTATTTCTAACTGTGAGCGCTACTTGGACAAATCCACCCAATTTCCTCATTCCAGAGATGACATTTAATTCCACATGCACAGATCCTACGCTTATCAGTTTTCACTAAATATTACACTTACTGACCTTAAAGTGAGGTCTCTGATAATCAATATCCTTCCCACATGTCAAGAGGCACTAAGAGCAATGTAGCCTACCCTTACTCTGACCATATACTGCTCTTGTGTACTTATCTTGTAGAAAGGCCATGTGTCATTATTTACATAGTGTTTATTCTTAAATAAATTTGTGTTCAACCAAATTACCACAATATTTATTGTATACTGAAGGGTAGTTCTTTCTTTTTATTCAGTGGCTGTCTTTCTTGATAAATTTGTTATTTAAAAATAGTACATTTGGCACTTTGATATTGACATTTTGTATTGTGAATTTTGGTGCTTTTACATTTATATTTTTGATTTGGAATCTTTATATTGTTATTTTTATATATCTCAATGACTTGGCACTGGATTGGAGATGCAACTACAAATTTGCTGTGGGAGATAATAACAATAAAGTTCTCTTGAATCTTCAGTCTCTTGAAAGGGGACATATCATGCTTTTTGTGATTTTCTGCTGTAATGATATCAGTTCCAAAACTTGAGGTGTACACATGTAAAAATGCTCCCTGCAAGTCAAAAGCCAGGGCTTCAGCCTGCTCTAAAAACAACGTTAACTCTACTTGTTCCTCGTCATGAGATCAGATTCCATGACTCCCAGATTTCAGAACAGTTTTGGGCTTGAACATGTAGAGCATACATTTAAGAAGTTTCCATTTCGATTAGAGAACAAGAAAAATAAGTGAAATCCTACTGGTACTGTCTGTTTACGTAGCCTCCCGAGCCACTGGAAGTCTGCTGAGGGTCAGCTTCCGGGAGCTGGCCAATCAGAACAGAGGCAGGAGCTAAAGCAGCCTGTTTCAGACAAAGGCTGAGCTAAGGGGCTGCAAAAAACGGCCAGTATAAGATAAATAAGGAGTTTTTTTTTAACTGTAAATCATGCAAAGATATTCCAGTAGAGCCCCAGAATATAAATTTAGACCTGGAAATGTGCATGTGCATCTGTCCCCTGTAACAAATTAGGTGTCAATGGCTCATTTTTCCCCAGGGGCTCACTATCAGGCTTATTCAACCATGGGTCAGGGCTGTGGGTTACTGGAGCCATATCCCAGCATGCACTGGGGTAGAGGCAGGGTATATTCTGAACAGGCCATCACCAATACTATACTATATGTAAAGAAAAACACATGCTCATTCACATTCACATTTCCACCTGCTGGCATTTCAGTGCTGTTAATTTACCTAACATAACGTGTCTTTGGACTGTTGGATGAAACCACAGCACAGACATGTGAGTATATACTACAGGTTTATGATGCAATTAAAACACCCACAACCCTAGAATACCACTTAAAGGTTACAGCCATGATCACATACGGTGCAATTTTCTCCTGCTCAAGAGCATAATGCAGGTGGAAGAGTTAACACTGATTGCTCATGGCCATTGCAAAATTAGTGGAACACTGTGATAGGTATAGCAAGAAATTTGAATACTGCTTACACCACTGAAAAAGATGTAACTGAATAAGAAGGTGAAGCATATTCCTGCTGCACATCCTGCTTTATAAATTTACCCTTGGAGCAGTATGGCTTTTGTCATGGGTAAGCTAACATAACCTACAGCTACTGAACTACTAATCAATAACTCATTCATCCTTAGTTGAATGACAGGCAAATGTGTGTGTGTGCATGTGTGTGTACACGTGTGTGTGGCGATACATATGAAAATAGTAAAAGCAGAGATGTCTCGTTACAGGTGATGATATTGCAGCCTAGATTGATGCAATATAGTTCTGCCTCTGCCAAGGAATCAATGACATGGCTGCCGGTACGAATCAAGCTCACAGCTGTCAGGAAGCTGAAGTGCAGCTCTGCTGAGATTTGAGACGGCTGGATGGGTTGTCTTAAACAAAATTAGACAACAATGGGATGGTAGATATATTGGAAATGTTTATTTATGTTTGTGTGTGAGAGAGAAGGTGGGAGAGTTGAGCTTTTATGAGTTCTTTAGATGACAGAAAGGGATATAAGCAGTCGACAATTTGGGGAGGAATGACAAGGGTTGGCAATATAACGAATACAAAACACATTTTAAATTCTTCTGCCATTGATTTTAGGGAAGCATTTTAGTTTCACATCATCACCGTCATCAATTCTATACTGGTCAGTCAGCTTTTTGGGGTATGGTTTGTCTTATTCTTTGGATTTCTTCTGAACATCAAGTTCCATGCACAATGACATAATTTACCAGACTGTCATCAGCACCACTCATTCACCTGCAGAAAGAGCAAGACAAAATATAGGATTACAATATGTGACTGCACAGTTTTGGTTAAAAAGAGTATAAGAACTAAAACAGTCTTTTCTCTCCCCTCTCACACCTGCTCACATGCTTCAGGGCACCTCAAAACGGATGGAGGTCATTGTTAGTGGCATCAAGAAATAAAAAAAATCCTTCTTGTTATTCCAAAGAATCTTTCTCTTGCTTGCCTCCACCACAGGCCACATTTAATTAGTCCCATCAGCAAGGTAATTCAGAGTAAAATATGAAGCATAAATTACAGTGTGTGAGAGGCCAGGTAATCTAATCACCTCACTGACTAGCCTATCTAGAAGAGAACTGGTTGATGAAGAAAATGAGACACTGTCAAATGTCCAAAGTATGAAGTCATTTTTTTGCAGTGCACTGTGAAGTTTATAGTCTGTTTCTGAGCCAACACAAATGAAGTAGTAATGTTATCACCCAAAAGACTTCCTACTCTTTGTGCCTTTGTGCATGTGTTGGTGTTGTGTTTATCCGTCAGAAGCTCTGTCATAAGTTGACATTTTTATCCAGTTTTAAGCCACATTTTGACGCTTTACTCAAGATCCAAAAGATTTTAGTTATCAGATGTTGGGATCTTAAGTTTTCACTCTCCTGGGTGGGATAGCCCACCACTAGTGGATTTACTGCTAGCATTACCCGGCTCATTTTTAGCATAGGAGCTAGCTAACCAATGGGTACTGCAGATAATATCACGGCTGTTGTTACGCTTTCACCAGGGGGGAAACCACAACTATCAAACCCACTTACTGGAGGCTGATCCATCACAGCAGGCCCAGTCTTTTGGCCTGTGCCGCAGCCACCACCTGACCTTATAGGTCATGCCTCCAGTCACCCACCATCCGGATGCAACAGCTGTCTTTGCCTGACCCAGAAAATCTCAGAGTTGGAAGGGAGAATATCCGTCCTGTACCAGCTCAAACGGATCCTCGACTTTTTGATCGCCTTGGGCCCTGATGTCACCACCACCACCACCGGAGAACTAGACTCGACTGTCCCATGTCTGGATGTTGTCGCTGCCCAGACAGCAGACCACTGGACCCAGCTAGGAGCTAAGCCCAAGGCCCCGGTTAGCTCCCCTCCTAGCCAGAAGGAGTCATGGACTACTGCCCATAAGGGTAAAGATAGTGGGAAACTTCCCTGTTGTCCCCATCCACCTCAGGCCCTCCAGCTGACTGACCAACAAATTTTCCATCCTGGACGAGCAGGACTTCCCCCCACTTGCCAGTCACTACATCCCCCCTTCTTAAACACGGGAGCTAGCCGCTTGTAGCAGCATTATGGCTAACTGCATAGGGAATTACATCCAGGGCAGTTTGCACGTTAGTTTGTTTACGTCTGAGGCTGTGGATAGTTCGGTGTTTGTTCATGCTAGAGAAGTAGTAACTTAGTGGATGAAATAAAATGGATCATGTCTGCAAGTTTCCAAATTGCAAGGATAAAATTACAAGATAAAGCCTGAGCAGTTTCCATGGACTACCACTGGATGATAGAGACTTTGCATAATGTAATTCCTCACACAGGTACGTGTTATAATCACATTTTTCTTACCATGGGGAGCTAAAAGTTTGATTTCTTCTTTCAGCTGTTTTATCTCTTCTCTGTGTACTCCAGCTCAAATACATATGCTCGGCCATTCAAAGTGGAATGACTCACAATCGTCTTCATAATTGTCCGTGGGACAATCAGTCTTTGCACTTAGTTTGTGTAGTTTCCTTACAGTCTAACTGGGCTGAAAGTCAGCCTCAGAAATGTAAACAAACCAGCATGCGCAGATGAATATGTGGGTGGTTTGGTTTGGCAAACTGCCCCAGATATAGATCTGGGGACAAAAAAATTGTAAAGAAAGACAATCCTTTCTCTCCAGTATCATAAAAATAAAACTCACACTAAAGCTCACACTTAATTTGCTACAGAAGAGAGACTAACATATCCCGCCTCGCAAAAAGCTAAACCAAACCTTCAACTGCCCAACCACACCTACAAGGAACCCAGCCTGATGTCAGAGTTCAGGCCCATCAACAGAGATACCTTATTAAAAATAGTGCAGCACCTTAATTCTTGACAGTATGCCCACAAACTTTTTAAAAAATGTTTTTAACTCCATAGAAACTGATGTTCATAACATTGTGAATGCATCACTTCTGTCTGGCACCTTTCCCTCACCTTTGAAAACTGCAGTTGTTAAGCTCTTATTAAAAAACAAAACAAAACAAAAAAATGTCAGCAACTTCCAATCCATCTCAAACTTACCCTTTTTAGGCAAAATTATAGAGAAGGCAGTTTTTAATCAGCTAACACAATTCTTAATTTTAAATGACTATTTTGATGAATTTCAATCAGGTTTTCGTGCCAATTACAGCACAGAGATGGCTCTTATAAAGGTTTTTAATGATATTCCTTTAAATAGTGATTCAGGCAAGACAAGATTTAAATGTTTTTAGACCTTAGCCTTTGATACCATCAATCACAGTATACTTTTACATAGACTGGAGAACTGGGTTGGTTTTTCTGGAACAATTTTAAAATGGCTGAAATCATACTCAATTCTCAGCCCACTTACGTTTAACCTACACATGATCCCACTTGGCCACATCCTTCAGAACAATAACCTTGCTTATCATAGTTATGCTGATGACACTCAAATTTACTTAGCTCTCTCATCAAATGACTATGGTCCAATAGAGTCATTATGCAAATGAATTGTGCAAATGGATGTCTCAAAATTTCATGCAATTAAGCAAACAAAATACAGGTAGTTTTATTTGGCAGCAAAGATGAGAGGCTCAGGGTTGCTGCTCACTTGAAGGACAAGGCACTAAAAACAAAAGAGCAGGTTAAGAACCTTGGTGTTTTAATTGACTCTGACCTAAGTTTTTAACATTCATGTAAAAGCAATAAAAAAATAAGCATTTTATCACGTTAAAACATAGCCAAGGTCAGGGACCTTATGACAAAACAAGATTTGGAAAAAATGATTCATGCTTTTATCTCCAACAAAAATTGATTACTGTAATGGACTTCCTAAAAGACCATCAGGCACTTGCAACTTCAAAATTCAGCCGCAAGAGTTCTGACCAAAACCAAAAAGACAGCCCACATCACCCCAGTTCTTAAATCTCTACACTAGTTGCCAGTAAACCTCAGAATTGATTTTAAAGTCTTATTACTTATTTATAAATCTCTACATGGAGTTGGCCCTGAATATATGACTGATATGCTTGAGCAATATAACCCTGCAAGACCTCCTAGATCACTAGGGAGTGGACTGCTAGTGGTGCCCAGGGCAAAATCCAAACAAGGAGAAGCAGCTTTTAGTCATTATGCAGCACAGTGCTGGAACCAGCTGCCTGATGGTCTTAGGAATGCCCAAAGCCACACAACTTTTAAATCCAGACTGAAAGCCTTATGTTCCAGCTTTTAACTAAATGCTCTTAAAACTCATGATCTTATTTTTATTGTATTATTATTATTTTTAATCTTTTTATTTATTTCTATTATTTTATTATTTTATTTTACTTCTTAATTCTTTTATATTTTACATTTCTAAATAAAATGTATCTATTCTTTTGCGCTTTTCCAATTACGTCGTTTTAATGTTGAATTGTGTTGTTTTGAATTCTCTGTACAGCACCTTGAATCTACTTCTGGGTATGAAATGTGCTTTATAAATAAAACTGCCTTGCCTTGCCTACCTTGGCATCACAACAACTTGCACAGATGCTTAACAGTTTACTCTGAACTGATGGTCAGAGTTACAAATACAATAGATGTTAAAACAGCGTGCTTCCCTGTGACACTTGACAGTTATGTATTAGATCAGCAAGGGTATTAGTCATCTTTCAGTGGCATGTTATACAACAAACCTCCTCACATCTTTGATATCAGGTCGGCTTCAAAGAAACAAAGCCATCGTTACATGAAGCAAATAGTTTAGCTCTGGAATTAAAATTGCCTTGTTAACTCTTGTATAAAACATACCCTTTTAACTTCATACACTTATCTGAGTGGGTGTGCAGTTAATGTTTGTAGCTGCAAAAGACAGTGATGCTGCTGAAGTCAAACAATACAGTTGGAACAACTGTTTACGGATGCATCACTGCAGAGGCTCCAGCTTGCATTTCATTCTGATTCACTGACAGGATGGATAGCATGTGTTCTACTTTTTCTCCCAGGCTGAATAAAATTGAATACACACACTGGAATAAAACGGGGAGGATTCACTGGTTTGTGACTGTCAAATAATGTGCCAAATGTCTCTGTGTACCTATGTATGTCACAGAGGAGGGGGCTCCACGAGGCAGATGCTGAGGAGAAGGTGCTAAATCATCAGATATTACAAATGTAAATATAATGGGAAAACAATGGGGACTAGGGTGGAAAGCAGGTGGAGCCAATTAGAGAAAATAACAATAGATAAATATAGTATGTAAAGGTAATATGTTTGTATGCACACATCTATGTAAAGAAAAAGCTGCTGAGGGTTGTAGCACAGTTGAGTTTTAAGTTTAGAGGGAGTTAAAGTAGTCATGGGAGAGAGATCTGCACAAGTCATTTTGGTAGGTATTGAACACTTTATGCTGAGGAAGGCCAAAAAAGTTTTGGGTGAGAAAGAGATGAGCAGATATACATCATAATGTTGTACAATTCCATGGGGAGGAAGACTAATCATTCCTCCAAGTTGTGGTCCAGCACTGTGTGAGATGCATTGCATTATACAAAATGATGCAAGCAGGGAGTTTAAATAAAGGACACTCAGCTCCATGTTTAAGTAAAGGGGTAGAACCTGCAAAAACATCATGATGTTATTCAGAAAAACATATTATGTAGAAAAAAATGATGGTATATAGATGACTTATGATATACTACACTAAAATACTATGCAGTGCAGTCACCATGCAATCCCAATCAGGTATACAGTTACTGTTAAAATACTATAAAAATACTTGATTCACTTATCTTGGTACACTAGCATTGTCAAATTAAGGTGCTGCAAAATCTTGCATACAGATACGGCACATGAGATTCATAAAATAGTTAAGATTGCAACATTATATTCACAAAACACTATTTACATTATCATAAAACTGTTTCACTGTAAACAATTACTGCTGTAAAGCTTTAGTGTAATTGTGTCCAGTCCTCAGCTCGTTACTGAGATCCCATCGAGGCTGGTTACTGACATCAAACAGCATATGAAGGAGAAGAAACTACATGATTATAACCTTTGCATTTAGATTATATTTGTTATTGTTTTAAGTTCCTCAATTAGAGAGAGCTGCGACAGAATGGTGTTTTCCTCAGTCAAACGCTGATCCCCAGCTCAGAGGGTAGGAAGCACAGCACAAACATGCAATCTGGTAACCGAAACTGAAGTCTTTGATATTGGTCCCCATGGGCGGCATCAGCTTGAATCCTGTGATGGGGTTGTGTGAATCCTAACAGAAGGCTCCTACTGCAGGGTCAGAGCTACACTGGGAAACAACACGTGCTGAATACATTTGAAAACCACTATGCTTTGATATTCAGATCAGCCAGTGCTCTGCTGCAAAGAGCCTAAGTATTATCATCCAAGGGAGTACATCTGTGAAAATGCATGTTGACTTTTTGCACTGACTAAAAGCATACAAGGATTTTGCATACGAGCAACCATTCTCACTTAATTTAATGACTGTAAGTAGCTAAATCTATCATTTCAATGTGACATTTGTAGAAATGGCATAAATATAAAAATTACATTTGGTAAGATAAAAGCAAAGAGAAGCACAATTTATTCTTGTCTTTGAAACAAATTAGTCCATTTGTTGCAATATCCAGGGCAGAAACTAGTCAACCGTTGTTAGTGGGATTTCCACGATTAATGAAATCATGAGCCAATGTCACATTTCATATCAGTCCTTGCTCATGCTGGAAAAATACTGGTCTCTTTTCAATGCCCTGAAAAATAACCGTACTTAGCAATCAATAGAATAAACTAGATAAAACATTCTGGACTCAACCTTTAATTATGTTACTTACTATCCCATCTTAAGATTTAATCATCGCACGAAATTAATTTTTCTACAAAAGTAAGAAAATTGTAACCCTAAGGTTATATGGGTTCTGTCCTCTATCTAATCACCAGATAAAACACCAGTGGTTTTAATTATTGATAATTAACCTTATAAAATATGATTCATACACCCACTCCGTCTGTCTTTCTCTGCTCTTGCTTTCTCATTAATGTATCCCCTTTTGATACTTATATTATTTATGTAGCCTTCCTCATTTAACATATGCTTTAAAATCTTTTGATGTATATATAACATTATCATCATTTTTTGCTTCCTATAGCAGGGAAAACCTTAGTAGACCTTACCAAGAGCACTCAATCTAATAATCAAATACATGTTCTAGACATGATCTCCTACAGTCCAACACAGCTGCATAATCTGATACATGTTATATTGAGCTGAGAAGTATCCTCCCTTTGTGATGTCTATGCTACTGCATACAGTCCAGTAATGTCAGCTCATATCAGTCATGTAATGCCCTGCCTCTCATGTTCCCAGTCTAATTTCCATTGTCTGACCCAACCGCCCTCCACTTGAAAGGCTGAACGTGGAGATGTTGCTCTCTTGTTCCTAGGATCTCATTAGAATCCCCTTTAGCCACTTGATGACTGGGCCTTCATCAGGGACTCTGTGTCATCCGCACACCAGCAAAGAGAAGGATTTGATTGATAGTTCTTTTCATATACACATCCGTATGCGTACATAGGCACACAAACACTGAAGCATACATAGTATGTGTACAATGTACAGTATGTTGTACACACACTCACAAAATATATACCAGTAATTCACTTGACTACACACACCCAAATGTTCACATTCATGCACAAGCACACACATACTATATGTCCACACACTCAGAATTCTCTCTCCCCACATGTGTAATATCATGCATACCGAATTTATAAGCAAAGTGATCAGGCCTCCAGGGCTCATCAGCTGGCTTAGTGCCTCTTCATACACCCTCAGCTGCTGTGGCCGGTATAGGTTTGTGATTGCCCTGACAGCTCCATTAAAAAAGGGAAGGTGATTGCATTCGGCTCCATTCCCATAGCATGCATGACTAACCAGGCTCAGCAGTCAGTGGGAGGATCCCACTTGAGCTCCATTCCATTGGGTTTATGTCAGTTTTAATACAAAGCTTTCATGTAAGGATGGCTCTACCTCTCACCGCTGTCCCATGGACTGAGGTTGTTAACAAAGAGATTCACTATGTTTACATGCACAGAAAGGAACCAGACTACTTGGAGAAATTTTAAAAATCTGCATTCCAATGCAGATGGTCAGTAATCAGATTATTTCCCCTGTAATTTCTCCTCTATTTTTTTTTTTTTTTAACCATGACGCAGCACATTGTTTCTTTTCCTTGTTTTGTTAGAGCATTTGGACTGACCACCTCACATGCCGAGTGTGAAATTCACAAGTGACTGTTAAACACCTCCCCTGAATAGTGACTGAAATGGAAGGAACTTTATTTTCCTCAACTGTGGAAAATTATCTTTGGTTTTGCCACGCAGTGCTAAAAAAACATCACAAAACAGGACAGTTGTATACAGGACAAAAAATACAGGACACCACAACAAACAAAATTATTTAAAATACATACATACAGTAGAAAAATGCAAAAATACCGTAGAAACTACAGGACAATAAAATAAAATGGGAGGAAATGGGATTTCCCGATCTTAGCTTTGAATTTCTCCTAACAAGTCCTCCAAATTAAACAACAAAATCTTGAAAATAAAAGTACAAGTTGCTCTACCCTGCAATACAATAACCATGCTGCTCCTTTATTTCCATGTTGTCTTCTATGGACCATCAACTTGTGTGGATACTAACTTTTATCCTGGGACATGTAGCTTTAGCTTCATTCTTTTAGCATGATATCATGTAGCCATCAATTGCATACTGAAGACCTTTTTACATGGTTCTTGTTTTAAAACAAGTCAGCCAAAGACAACATTTTCAACCAACTCGTGAAGCATTAATTAGCTAGCTTGCAACAGCTGATAACACTTCCAGTTGTCCAGTTTACTTGAAATGAGAGGCCTGCTTATCAAGTCGTAAATCAGCCACTGTTATCAGTGTTATGCGCCATGTGAGAAGAGAAAACTTGACAGCAAACAGTCAAATTTCATATCATTTCATATATAGTTCATATTTAGCTGGCTGCAGATTCTCCACTAGGGGGAGTTTATCATTAGTATCATTAGCGAGGACATTGCTATTTACCAACAACACAGTGAAGGCATGGTTATTGTGACTAATTGCATGCGCAGAAAAAGGGTAACCTCATCTTTATTTATTTTTTGCTAATGATAGGATGGCGTATTTGTTTAATACAGCAATTGAGCAGCTAGCCTGTGCCAGCCCTACATAGCCTGAAAGCCAAATAGAAGTTCTTCCTGCAGCGTTGGTGCAGTGAGTTAGATTGCTGACATGAAACTGGATCACCTATGTTTAAATCTCAGCAGTGGTGTTCATGCTATTGATATGTATTATTGAATAATATATATAATTCTGTATTATCATCTCTTGCAACATTCCTTCAGGAAGTTTTTGAATAAGGCAAATGTGTGTGTTTGTGTTTGTGTTTGTGTGTGTGAGAGAGAGTGAAGTGCACTTGCTGTGATAATATCAGGAGAAGGGAAAGGGGAGTTATTATGTACACAGAAACATTTAACAAATTCTTTACTCTAATTATAGCCGCCAACACAGCCACAACAACATTCAGTACAACAACCACTGATTTTAACCACCCCAATATTTCAACCACATACTCACATACTCATTTAAATACCCTGCTAGGTTGTGGAGATGGCTACATGCAAAGGACCAAGGGTTCTGTGTTGGAGGGATTGTTCTTTATTTGCAAATGTGTTTGAATTATACAAATAACCTACTTTTCACATGTGGAAAACAATGCATATAGACAATGTCTTAGGATACCCAAACATACTGCATACAGTGCATAGCCAGAGTGTGTTGTCTGAGCTTCACTCCCATACTCAATTAAGGAAACCAGAGAAACCTAGTTTCCTTACATGTTTAAGTATTCAGGTTACAGCAGAAAGTAGTATTGTATTTCTCTCTCTGGTTTCAACAGAACATGTGAAAATACTGAAAGCATGTCAAACTAAAGTCAATAAAATGTGTGAAAATGTTACAGTAATGTGTTTACAGAATATGAAAATACTGTGCAGTAATATGGGCCAAATTAACCACAAATAAAGCTAAACTTTACCAAATTACTGTGAGCTGAGAGTGTGAATGCTTCCAGTGCTATACTTGCAGAAAACACTGTACACAAGGGGAGTTATTAACATAACATTAAAATTGATCCAACAGACTGAGTTCAACGCTGCTATATTTGAAGCAAATTGGTTCCGAGGGCTATTTATTATAATCTTAGTGCTGAATGCATTGTGTCAACATCAGGATTAAACCCAAACTAGACAGATGGAAATCTCCTTACCATCCCCAAACACAAAGGGCTCAGAGTAAGCACTGTCACTTTATGATATCTACATTTAAATATAATGTCTTTGATCTAGCCTGTGGAATGATGCTATTAATTTACCATCTACAAAATAGATACGGTATCTTTGTACACAGTGGCAGAGTGGTGAACATGGTGAGGCAGACAGTCACTAACCATTATGCAGGATGTCAAAAACAGTTCAAAGCAGCTAAGTGGAGTTGTCTTTTCGTCACCAAGGTCAGAAATACTTACTGTTCAGAAACTGCAGCGAGAACAAAGTGACTGTGTGTGTGTGTGTGTGTGTGTGTGTGTGTGTGTGTGTGTCTGTGTCTGTGTCTGTGTATGTGTGTGTGTGATGGGGGAATATGAACATCCAGTCCAAAAGATAAAGAAAGAAGAGAAACCTTCTGTGCACAAAACACACTGCAGTCTGTATATCGTAGTTCAGAGTTGCTTGGAAAAGTTGGAAAAATGCACAACTGCATCGATTATGTGACCTCAAGCGCACACTTGGTCTAAAAATGTAGAGATTTTGAGCTTATGTTCCCTGAAGACAGTTGGGGGGAAAACATTCTTTTGCAGGAACACGTAAGAAGGATCGATGTAGCTTTCATGACTGTGTAACATGAAGTGTTGCACTCTAACCAACAAGTCACATTAAAAAAAGCAAGTAAAAATATCAATACCAAGATTAAGTGCTGAATATGGCTGCAGTAAATTATTGCTTTCATTATTTATTACTCTGTTGAATAAAAGGTATTAATAAAGTGGTCTAAAAACTGTAAATATGTCTAAATATCATAAGTTGCCTAAAACTGCATCTTCAAATTGCTCCATACTTATAAATGACAGGAAAAAATACAAAACGTCACCTATAAGATGCTGTAATCAGTGAATGTTTGATATTTCACTAAATAAATGACTTAAATTATCAAAATTGTAATTAATAAATTAACTGTTCATCAACTAATCACTTAATTGACGTGGGTACCACCATTTGCTAGGAATTATTTTTTTAAATGTACATTTACAAACATACAAGTTTACAAGTTGTATTTATATATATAAAAATGAAATAACAAGCCAGTATAAAGAAGTATTTAAATGAAATTAACAACTCATATAAATGCCAAAGTGAAATGCTGCAGGGCAGCAATATTGTTAATACAAAAATTTTAAGACAGTAACAATTAACTGATACAGTGAAATGTCACACATGTAATGAATTATTGATAACATTTATTTTAATCTATTAATTCTGATAATTAAATATAGATTGGACGGTTTTGGTACCTTTTTGATTTGCCCGTACATTGCCCATAAAATAACTTAATTTATAATTCCCACCTTTTGGAGGCAATTACACGGCTGCCCTAATCTCATCAGTCAGGGAGACAGTCAGAGAGACAGCTGTTGGAGTGTTTCATTCTTATCTCTTGTGCTGGCTCCCTTTTCCTCTCTGTCTTTCTCTCCTCTCCTCCATCTTCCTCAGGCTGGGTGGCTGGCACATCTAGTGACAGCAAGTCCTTGGCACTAACTCACACTGGCTCTTCTTTTCATAGCAGAGCACGTGCTGACAATTATCAGAGCTGTGTCTCCACTGACTTCTTGTTTTGACAATAGTCTGTCCTTCCTTCAGCCCATCCTCCTTTCCTTCTTGCTTACTCTGAAAGAAATCGGTCTGTTAAAGTCATCAGCTCCATGACCACATTAGGACAAGGAGCAAAGTAAGTTAGATGTAAATCTGCTTCCCAAGTGGACAGCCCATTAAAATCAATACCAGCTCATCTCCATATCTAAAGCTCTGGCTGCAGTGGTAAATAATTTGTCCTCTCCCAATTCTCCAATGAAGTAAATGTTGAAACATCTTAACAGAGGAGCTGTAAACATTAGAAAACCATTGTGTGACCAAAATACTAATGTAACCCCTGCAAAATGCAGATATTTCACAAAATCCTCACCCTGCAAATGCAAAAAAATAGCTCCAATCCAAAGAATCCATTTTCAACATCACCTTTGTGTACTGAGCAAAATGTATTTCTGTGCCTGTTTTCTCTGCCCGAATGACAGTTCCTTGGCTGTGTTCTGTCCAGCACATGAGTGGTGTGTCAGCCATATTTATTTTGGATGACAGATGCAATCTGCCCCAGTATCAGCTGATGGGTCAATCTATATCTCATTACTCTATCCAAACAATATCATCTTGGCTGAGATTCACAAGGCATCACAATAAATTCAGTTCCAGTGATCTCATATATGGCTACTTTAGTAGAGCACCCCTCTGTTAAAATGTAGCAGCAAATATAGTAAATCTGTTTGTTTTTTGCCTCTAATGCAACAACTTTAAAAGATTTTTAATTCTATTTCACACCCTTTATACGTTTACTCTTCATTTTGATCTCATCCTCTAGCCCTTGTCCTCTTTCTCCCCCATCTCTCTCTCGCTTTGCTATTATTCGCTTCTTTTTTTTTTTTTCCAGGGCAGCGCTAAAGCAGGCTTTGCTCGTGTGATTTACTTTCTATTAGGGGATTAAAAATCAATTATGCAGGAAGCCATGCGTAGGCGTGATTATAGCTGCGCATGACGGCACCATTCATCACAGGACCACTCATCTCTACAGCCGTTAGTTACACAACACACACCAGGACAGCCATCTTTTACCATGAACTCTGCCCTCATCTTTTACACATTGTAAATAGTGCAGTAGGTCCACCATATATTACAAGATGAATGACTTAGCTACTTTTTCAGTTTTAAAAAACCCTTTATACTGTAATGTGGAAGAGGTAGGGTATAAAATGTCCAAACCACTGCTTATAATATCCACAGCACAAATAATAAAGAATCAGTCATGAAGGGAATTCATTAACATCCATCCCAGTTGACTGTAGCCAATTATACCAATTACAGACCCATTTACTGAGAATAGAATAAAACAGTAACAAGCATGGCAAGCCCTGAAATAGCACTGAAATTGCTTCAATAAAGATCTTCCAAAACAAGAAATATTGTCAGGTGTCTCTTGTGAATAGTGACTTATCCCTCTGTGGATAGATGAGTGATACTGACCTCAGACTAGATAAATGATATCCTTCTCTAGAAACGTCTGCCCTACCTTTTGAGAACATAGCTAATGGATGTAATCCCTAGGATGGTAAAAACAACACTTGCTCATGACGAGACAAGTTCAGCTCTGGTGACTCAGGAGTGTCCTCCAGATATCAAGTTAATACATTAAAACTCATAAAGTCAAAGGGCATTTATTTCCAAGGATCCTGAGTACAGTGGTGGCTGTGTTTAAAATGAAATAAAATCATTGTAAATTCCATTTTGCTTAAAAAACAACATGAAACAATGTTATGTTACTGTAAAGATCAAGACTCAGTGTTAACCGTGACAGTCCTTACAGACAGCAATTTAAAGTTCCATAAGAATGGACACTGGACAATGATTATAATGTGTATTGAGCCGTTATACATTGCTTTATCTTGATTGGTGTTTTCTTTCCTCTCTGCTGATCATACTTGACCATAGCAGATAATTCTAAAGCCCAATGTTTGATTTCAGTATTGGTCTGATAAGTCTTAACTATAACTCCTGTTAAAACCCAATGATCCATATTCTACACAGCCACAATACACAGTGCTGGATGGTTCAGAGCCTTTCTCCATTTATTTCAGTGCATTTCTGGACTGCACTGATAACATGGAGGCACTGTGCACGCTGTGTGTGTCTTCTCGAAGAGACTCAGGTTTTTCAGGCTACTCATCTATGGTGGCTAGCACACTGTTCTGTGCAGTGGTGTGCTGGGGCGAAAACATCAATGCTGGGGATGCAGACAGGACAAACAAGCCAGTGATAAAGGCTGTCTTTGTTGCAGGGCTGAGTCTGAACACCCTGGAGGCTGTGGCACAGGAGAGGAGGAGGACTAAACCGAACTCCATCTTAGACAACCCCTCTCGTCCTGCCCATTCTATCATGCACTGACACAGCGACAGCGCATCCTCTGCCTCGTTACACCAAGTTGCAACACACAAACATAGATCTTTTAAGTTTGCCAGCATCAGACTTCTTCCTGTTCAAATGGATCTTGCCTCAGTCACCTAGGAGAAAGCCAAAGCAGAAAGCCTGTACTGCACTGCGCTTGCCTGATAATCTACCATGTCCTGCTCTCTGCATTCTCTGCAGTATTCTATAAATACAAAGTTATTGGCTGTACTGTTTCCTCTGGATGCATTTCAGTACGTTCCATGTGAATACAGTACTGCATATAAAACTTTCCCACAAAACAGTATGCAACTTTTATTTCTGTCTCATTCTCTCTTTCTTCTCCTGTGTTATTATTAGTTTTTTGTAAAGTCTGTTGGCTTAAACTCGCTTTAATGTGAACTTGCATAATATGTACATTCTCATTTCAGTTAATAGTTGTTTGCATAATGGAACTACTACTGCAGAGCTTATCTAGAGATCAAAAGGATACATGCTATATAACAAAATTCATGGTCATATTCACATAACTGACAGCAGCAAACTATTTAAAACAGCATTCCAGGCTGTTTCATTCCATTCTTAATGCATCTCTAGTTTTTGCATCTAAATACAGATGAAATTTAAGATTTTATTTCAGTCTGAGACAATTCGGTGAAGACAGAGATGTGGTGGAAAAGGCTCAGGTCTCCTTAATAAATAACAAATACATGAACAGAACTGCGACAGCAAACAGTGTTGGCACAAGCATATCACCAGAGTAATTGAGTGTCAGGTTATGAGGGCTGTGCTGTACACCTGCATTATTGTCATTGGATGTCACTGGTCAGCCAAACAGCTGATGAATGAGCCAATGCTTGTGAAGCATGAATGAAGAAGCAGATGCCAATCAGCTAATGTAAGCCTGACTTCAATGCTTTGACTGAACTATGCTCCATTTATTTATTCAATATTTCAGTGTACAGATACAGATAGTATCTCTGTTTTACACCTCTGCTAAAACTTTACAGACAGGCTTTGCTAGATTATTCATCTATAACTGAAGGAGTTTTGGCTATTAACCGCAAGCGGAGCTTTAAAATTCCAGTTTCATCCTTGCAGTGTTGAACATTTGCCAGGAACAAACAGAAGATGCTTTTTTTGTGATTCTGAGTTTTTCTCTGAATCACTGGCCAACATTTTACATCAATAACTGTGGTGTGTACACACACAGTTATATTCTGACAGAGCCACAGTCAATGTTTATCTATACAGTTTCTCATGTGACGCACACGCACACACACACCACCCTTTTCATGCCTATCAGAGTCCAGACTTCTGGAGAATGGCACGTCTGTTTACTCTGAAAGGTTCAAAGATAATTTACCTGGATTAGAGGAGCCATCTGTGCCTGCCATCCCAGATTGCTTTGGAGGTGTCTCAATAAATACTGAGCAGGCTGTGTGGCAGGCAGTGCAATGGAAAGGCTGTGAGAGGTTTGCTCTAAAGCAGGGGCTTAATGTCGCTTTTTACATCAATTACTACTTGGTTCACACTGGTGACACCCCATGACCTCTGGTCATCTTTGGAAAAATATAGCATACACCTGAGCCCACAGTGTATATGGAGCAATTTCTGCTCTTCTCAACCAAACATAAAATGTCAATATATGAGAGTAGCAACATGTTTTTCATTGTTTTGGTTCCTCTCCAGCACATTGAATTTCAAATGAACCAATGACTAGGAGGTTAAAGTGCTGACTCTTAGCTTTGACTGTGTTCACATCCATATTAGGTGAACAGCGGGTGGGGGTGGCGATGTCTAAAAAGGGCCTCAGTCTCTACACAGTTCATCAGATGTCAATGTAAACAACCTCAAATTACAGCTAAAGGTCAGTACTTAAACATCATATTTGGTGTTTCATTTCAAAGCCAGTGTGCTCAAGTACAAAGCAAAAAAAACAGAAATGTCTTCACGCCCTAATACTTCCTGAATGCACTGATTATGTGTTTATAAACATTTATCAGGTTTGTGATGGACTCTGGACAGCTCTCTCATACTGATTGATGTAATGAGTCTGCCATGCAGACAGGAACATAAAAAGCAAACTAAATAAGACACATTGTAACATCAATGTTACTCTTACCTGTTGAATTTAGAGCAAAGTATATAAATTTGCCACTTCACATTTTATGCTTATCTGGAGTGAAGTAAGTGAAGGATGAAGTGTTTGTAGATGTTATAATCCCACAGTACAACTCCGTAATATGAACCTTTGTGTGGGGGCTTATTTGAAGTAAACTTAGATAGTCTCTGACAGTTATGGCCACTGGGGGAAGTGGTAGTCTTGTGAAAAAGAAAAAAAAAGCATGAAACCTGCCTAAGGTGAGGGTATTGATTTTTAAAAAGGCTGCATTTGGTGGTTTCTCAAAACATGCTGAGGTGCAGAAACGCCTCCCCTCTCTTGCTCTGAAACTCACAACCACTAGCACATTGCCATCTTGCAGCAGCATCCCCCCTTACACACAGGCACACACATACACACACATTTAATGGAGACCTATCCAGATGCCTAGTTAGTTGCACAGTCATTAGATTCTGTGTAGGAGTTTGAGGTAGTTATCACTAAATTAAGTCAGTAGGCTGTACACGCCTGGGGACATACCTGCGGCTGAAGAGAATAGAGATTCCAACAAAACATCCAGTAGTATACGAGTAGATCAGACTGACTGTGTTGCACTTTCAATGCAGTTCAAATTCAGATACTCACCCATATTCAGCTTTGTCTTATCCAGTCACCTTTTTTTAAGGAGAAATTTCATTAGAGCAGAGGTGGCAGCTGAGTAAAACCATACATTCACAGAATAAATTGTTGCTGCTGTCCTTGCTGTGATTAGAGTGGGGAGGTTTGGACCTGAGCAGCCATATCCGGATTATTTCCCAACTGCTACAGACAAGAAAATAAAACAGTCTCATTCATTTTTAGAGCTGTGAAAAACAGTGGCCTTGAATCTCAAGTGCAGCATCACGCTATGCATCCACGTGAGCGTGAACACGTGCATTCACGTTTTGTTTTGTTTTTTTGCACTTTGTCATACATGCAGAGCCTTTACACTCCCTTGTCCCCAAAAGTTACGGCACAGCGTGTGTGTGTGTGTGGTGAGATTGTAAAGAATGCAACTCATGCATCTGTGCCACTGATAATCCTGCCTTTACGGGTGAGCCAGGGGATCTACATTCTGCTGATGCTGTGTACAAGTGGGGATGAACACATCTTTCTCTCTTATACGCACATAGGTATGCATGCACACAGAGACGGCACATGTGGCGCATACCACCACATCGCACACAGAATGAAAAAAAAAAAAAATCTGGGGGGGGGGGGCTTCCACTCCCATATAAAGGATATTGCCCACACCAAGTGCAATCCATATTGTTGAGAGGTGAACACTTGAATAAATAGAAAAGTTAAACTTCCTCCCTGGTATCATCAATAAGAAAAGAACGTAATGTTATTAGGCTGTGTGAGCACTTAAAAGACTAAGATCCTGTTGTGACATTACACTCTACCACCACAGGATATCATTTTCACACAGCAGTCCTCTGAAGACAGCCATTATATTTTCTTGATGTTTAGCAAATAGTCTACTTTTGGTATTAAACCAAAAAAGTTTAGAGTGAGAACGCCTTCATGCTGCGGCTTGAGTACGATGATGAAATACACTTTATTCTACATCAAAAGCATTGTACCCTTTTAACGGCAGAGTTGAGCTTAAAGAAGGCCATTTTCAGAACTTGCTGTCAGGTAGGTGCTGAAAGATTTGAATGATTCATGAGTCACTTTGCTGTGTGTGAATGTAGTGCTTATAGGAATGAAGCGTTTCACTCTGAGGTTATGCTAGGGGCTGCTGCTACTGCTGCTGCTGCTGCTGTGCAGTACTTACCTGTGGCTGAATCAGTGGCTTTGAGTCTGTAGTTTTACCTCTCACACCAAGCAGATGCTGTTACCTGGAAGTATTTAGAAAGGGGGGAAATTAGGTCATATGCAGCCTGACCTCAGTGAGGTCACACAACCAGAGGCTCCTGCTCTTTCAGTGCTATTACGGTAGACCTGCTCATGAATCAGTTGCAGATTCCTCTGTCATGTTTTGGTCATTACAGGACTCGTCCTATCTTATACCGTGAACCTGAAAACCCTGACCCCTTTTTGAGTCACATTACTGAATACACAAGCAGAACGTACAGATGCACAAGCTTTCTTCTCTCTGCCTCTATTTCTCACAAAAACACTTTTTCTCCGTTTCTTTCTCTCCCGCACACACCAATTCTGACAGTGGCAGATAGTGAGAGGGAAGAGGATAGATGACACATTTCCTGAGGAGAGGCAGCCAAAGTTATTTGTTATAATTCAGCTCTAATTTCAATATTTTCGAACCTTCTCAGGGATTTATATGTGCTGCCTGAAAGAGCATCCATCTTGACCGAGCCCTGGCTGGCCTCAACTGCACCGGTGTCACATGATCGATGTTTTCCCTGGCCTCCCGACATCTTCGGGGGTCACATGGGCCTCTGTCAAGCTTGGTTAATTTTGCACTCTCAGCTCCACCGCTATTAGCATATGAATATCCTCATAGCCATACATATTCCACAGCCATGCATGGGGATTTCAAAAAGTCCTCCTTTTTAGGAGGGATCTGAAAAGACCGGAGGGGACGAAGAGGAGGAAGGAGTGGATGGGGGCTTGGCAGGATGTTTTCACAGCTGTCATGGTGATGAATTAGGCTCTTATGATTAATCTGTATTTAAATGTAACATTACCATCTCCAGACAGTTAGACCCAGCCCATTTTCAGTGGACTGTGGCCGTCCAACAGCAAAACATGTTGATTATATTGAACACCACCGAAAGGAGCAAATCAAACACTGACTACATTACTAGCCCTATTAGATGAAAGTCATTATTTACAGCCTGTATGTACATGCTCGCTTTCCAAAGTTAAAAGTTAGCAAAGCTATCAAGATTTGCAAGATCTACAGATAGCAGTGACAAGTCAGGTGAAGCGAAATTTGAGCCACAAAATCCCTGTGTTGCAGTGAAATGGAGAGCCGCTGAATAGGTGGCTATAAAAGCTTCCTCATCCATTGACTCTATGAGGACAAACTCTCCTCCCATGTCCATTGTGTGTCTACATGCCAGCTTTTTGGAGCCAAGTTAGTGTTAAAGTGAGAGTTGGGCTCCCACCCCTGCCATTTAGTTCCCACACGACCTTGCGGAGATACAAAAGCGGCCACGCCGAACAGCTGCCCGCTGGGGCGACAGATTTATGTGGGCCAAATCAAACCTCTAAAACTCCAACAGCTGACCTGAGCAGTGAAGAGAAATAAAAATCACAATGTGCATATTATTGCTCTTCTGAGGCTCTTGCCCTCTCCAGTTCAAGGCTTCAGCTGTCATTAGTGTTCATAATAAGAGCTTTCCCATATGCTTCTGTCCACAGATGTTATGATTGGGACATAACATGTTATGACTGCACATTCCCAAACACTGTTACGGGTCAAGTGAGGGACAGACTTAGTAGGAGTGCTAAAGGGAACAAGTTGCCACAGAGCCAGGGTGTTGTGGTTACCGATGCTGACAAAAATCAAACATGATCTGATGTTAACTGTGCTTGGCAGGCTGAAGTGACAGTGTATACTGACTCTGCTATCCTGTTTTCTATCAGGAAGAAGTCAGTTGACTGCCAGAGGAAAAAAAAACAAAGCTTTTACACTGGGGTGTGTTAATTATGACCCGGCCTATTTCACTGATGTACATCATCATCAAGAAATAATCAACAATCATCAAGAAATAATTTGACATTTTGAGAAATACACTTATTTACTTTATGGAGAGGGTTAGATGAGAAGATTGATACCACTCCCATGTCTGGATGATAAGTATTATAGATTAATAAGTATAAAGATTGGAAACAGTTAGCCTGACTCTGTCCAAAGGCAACAAAATCCAACTACAAGCACCTCTGAAGCTCACAAATTAACACATTATATCTTGTTTGTTAAATCTGTACGAAAAACAAATTTTTAAAAAAGTGATGGATAATCTCTCGGCCTGGTGCACTCACTTGGAGTCTTGCCATCAACATGAAAACTACCAGTGAAAACTCAAGTAAATGACTGTGCCTAGTCCAAAAATAGTGTGGCACATAACTCAGTGTAACACATTTCAGTAAATATAATGTGTCAGTTTTGAGCTTGAGAGTGCTAGTAGGCAGATTTTGTAAACTTTGCAGAACCAGGCTAACTGTTTCATCCTTTTTCCAGTCTTTGTGCTAAACTGAGCTAATCAACAGTTGGCAGAAGCTTCATATTTACAGTACAAACCTGAGTGTGGTATCAATCGTCTAAATTTTGCAAGAAAGCAAATAAGTGTATTCCCCAAAATGTCAACCTATTCCTTTAAGACACATTAATATTTTTTTCATCACAGATTATTGACCCAACATAATCAGAGTCATCCATTTCCCCTGTTAACAACTGCCAGTGCCATAAACACGTCCCTTTAACACAGATACACTGTGCAGTGTTTCCCACAGGATTTTGTCAGACTGTGGTGGACGGACCTAGGACCCTCTTGGGGGATCCAGGAGGAACTGTGTGCTCTTGTAAACAATTTTGTGCTCTAGTAAATAATTTATCATAAATACATCGGTTGTATAGATATGAATGGTGATAACATGGCAAATATAACCAACTATTATAACTATTTTCTGACATTGTTTTGTGTTCACTACTTTTTCCTGCTGAAGACAGGAGGACAAAAAATTAGAGCTGCAATGATTAATCTATTAGTTGATTGACAGAAAATCAATCAGCAACCATTTTGATAACCAAATAATATTTTTTAAGGGAAAACGACAAAATTAGCTTGGTTGCAGTTTCTCAAATGATGATTTTAAGCTTTTTTTGTCTGTCATACATGATAGTAAACTGAATATATTTGGATTCAGACAGAATTTGACATTTTCTGACATTTTCTGACATTGTGTTGTGTTGTTTCTGATTGTTTGACAGGAAACAGAAATGAGCCGTTTGTTTCCAATACAGCCAGTTTTGCTCTTAGAAAACATTAAGACAAGACTTTAATGTATATAGTCAGTCATGCTGTTGTCCTGACAAATTGACACTATAAAACAGACAATATTGAACTGTTTTATTATTTTTTCCCCCAGATTGAATGAAATACACTTGTAACGCCAGCACTGAGATAAACTGGTTGCCCTGTCTTTCAGCAATTCGGTGTAAATCT
Organism: Thunnus thynnus; assembly: GCF_963924715.1. Lineage (NCBI taxonomy): Eukaryota > Metazoa > Chordata > Actinopteri > Scombriformes > Scombridae > Thunnus > Thunnus thynnus. Next base: position 14,659,016 of record NC_089528.1, read on the forward strand.
GAGAAATATGACATACTGAAGTTGAAGCTTTGTGTTAGCATGTCTATAGGTAGTAGTGGCTGCTAGTAGCTGAAGCTACCCATATTTAACCTGCATGCAGCCACAGCAGGGCTCCAGTGTTGGTGGCTGAGTGAAAACACACCTGAATCAGTTCACCTAAACAACTCACATTCAGGCAAACCCGACAACAAAATCGCGAGCACTACAAGCTTCAACATCACTGAAGCAATGGTGCAAGACAAAACATTAGAGGTTAAGTTAAATTTAAGTTATTATGAGAGGTATAAAAAATATTTCCGGTTCATTATGAAACTGTGGCGGGACAAATTAGACTGTGGCAGGCCGCCATGGTCTATGTAATTAATAGTAAACACTGCAGTATATAGTCTTTAATCTGACGCCAAGCGAATCCACTGGCCATTTTTTTATTGGCATTATTTATTTTTGCTTCACTGGATGGTCTTCTGACAGTCCCTCATTGCCAAACTCCATGAAGACCATCTGTTTTGAAGAGATCCAGAACCTCTGTGGCATTGTTTATTACCTCTGGGGTATTTTGATGTTGAAGAAGTCGCTGTTGTTTACTGTATTTGTGAAATGAGATGGTCAGACCAGGCTCTGAATTTATGTCCATGACTTTACTGTAATACAAAGAGCTATCTAAAGGTAGCTGATTGAAAGGTCCATGGAGATGGTCTTAGTTCCTCTTGGCTGAGCTGAAGGGGAGATAAGAACGACAGACCTGACTATGATTAATGAGTTGGTATATCTACTTGTGTCATGCAAACCAGCAGACGCTGTGTAAATTATGCTTAAAATGCGTCTGAAACCACTTTGTACATTTCCACTTCAGGCCCTTGTGTTTTACTGTGTATTCATGACATCAGAACAGAGAGAATGGAAATAATTTGACAAGTATTTGGCAGGTGGAGGTTTTTTAAAGGACAGGGGCAGGGAATAGGATGGGACACATTTTGATAGTAAAGCCACAGAGCCTGTATAATATGTCTCAAAGAGTGAGAGAGAGAGAGAAGGAAAAAAAATATCTGATTTAAATTCACATATACCACCACCATCTCCCCACCTTGAATTTTCTTTCACCCAATGTGAATGCCAACATTTTTTGACCTTGCCTTTTATACTGCATGGTAATTTATACAAATGTAAGCATTTCCTTCCTCCTTCATGCTCTAAAGCTAGTTTGTTAGCTTTTTCTGGGTGGGTGAGGTCCTGTCTTGAAACACCCAAATCCCTTGGGAACAGGGAGTGTGTGTAGATAGAAGGGAGAGAGGGGGGGTCATGAGAAACTGAAATTAAAGCTTTGCAGCGGTTCACTGCCTCTTCACTTAAATTAAAGACATTCATGCATTTTGAAAAGGTAAGGGGAATTTTAATGAAAATGTATACAGTGTGGAAAATGTCTTTGTAATTCTCTGGTAATGAAGAATTGGAGATGGGCAGGGTGAAAAAAAACAAAAAACGCGATAATGTATTTTGGAGGATAAACAGAAAGGGTAAACATGACAGAGGTAAATAGTTTGGATATGTGGCTTCCTCATCAAAGCTAATGCCCTGCTGTGTAAATTTGCCAAAGTCTTTGTGCGTAATTGATTCGTGTAGAGGATGATAAGCTGTGTTTTGCGATAAGAGGATGGTTTGAGGACAATTTTGTTTGAGGAAAAATTGGAATTTCAATCCAACTATTTCATGCAAAGGACAAAAGTAAATGAATTATCACAAAGAATGGGTTGAACATCAATATAATCAGACTTAATTTTAGCCGGCAAAACTGAATCCAATTATTCTATTCATTTTCCTTCAACAGAGTAATAAAGTGCATCTGAAATCCCTGTAGAATATGAATTAGCTGTGTTTCTAACATCTAGAGGTTAATGATATGAAGAGCTGCATGTGTACTGTATACTTGATGACTAAGTGCTCTTGCAATCAACCCCTTCAGGCATATGGTGCAATTCCTGGACTTCCTATATTATAATGAACAGTCACAGTCAGTGGCAGTCATTTGAATTTCCAGCTGCAAATCCTTATCTGACAAGTAAATATGTTGAAAAGAAAATTCCTTCACTTTCCGTCTCGCCTCATTCCACCCTCCTACTGGCGAAAATTCTTTTTGGCTCTCTTCTCTGGTGGAGATTTTATTAAAGCATGTCATGAAGAGAAAGACAACAATATAACCAGGCAGACATTAAAGCAAATGAAAAACATCACAGGTTCTCTTTCACTGAGGCTATAGTGCTCACCATAATTCACCCTTGTATACACAAGAATATACCTGTACACACACAGCCAGGTGGCATTCAGTCAAATAACAGACAGGAGCACGTATTCATTCCTGTCATTTCAATTCATTCTCACTCAATACAGTAGAGACTGGCCAATAAAATACCTGTTTAACACATCCGCCCACCCCTCACGACATGCCAGTAATTTCCGTTCCCTCTTCATCTGTCCATCTCCTCTTCTGTCAGTCATTTTTTTTGTGTGTTTGATAGTTATTCTGTCTGCCATTACTTACCTTAGCCTGTGTCCTCGCCTTCTCCTCTCAGCGTGTGGTGTTTTGTGGGTGTGAAAGCTGAATCAGCTTGCTGTGATGTTAAACAGGGGTATGCCCAGGAATAACTCAACAAAAGCGCTAAAGATCAGTTGAGGCACAAGCAAGAAAATATACATTATAGCACAATCGTGGCTTATTATGAAAACTAAAAGAGATCAGAGGCCAGACAGCCATGCAAACAACCTTCAATGCAGCATAATGCACCATTTTTACACCAGTCGACATATATGTGAAAGTCCCTCGCTCTCCCCTCCATGTATTCCTCCTCCTGTCCATCATCTGTCCCCAAGGGCCATAGGGCTGCTGGCATAATTACAAAGATAGTGGTGTTTGCGCTTGTTAAAATCAACCTTGGTGCCTCCCAAATTGCTAAATGATGAAGTAACTAACATAAATTATAGCCTTCATGCTTTTTTTGTCAGCAAAGACCAACACATTTAATAGCAGAGATACAATACTTAAGTTTGGTACTATCTAACAGACAGTGTGTGTGTGATCAAAATTCCTCAAAAGACACAGAGCTCTCATAGCATGGATAATTTCTGTCTCCAGTGTAGCAGAGGTTTCATAACAACCCTGACAAACAGAGGAAAATATGGCAAACATTTTCATCAGAAGTGTTTATCTGACAGGTGCAGGTGTACACAGGTACATGAATGCAGATGGCATCAAATGCGGCGTACATATAATACACACAAGGGTTGCTAGTAACAGAATATGTTTCTTATTATAAATTCTAAGTATATATAAGGAGAGACAATATCCCAGCTACTTTGAGTTGTTTCAGATCACTTCTTGCAATACTTAAAAATTAAAAATCTGCTGCTGTGGCGACATTGTTAGACTTTCAGGCTGCGTCTACACCAAGCTGCCTGACTTTGACACTCTGGATCAGGCAGCAGCAGATGGCATGTCTGCACTGGTCCGAAGTGGCAGAGAAAAACTAAACACACGGCTGTCCAATTAAAAATAGGACTGACTGTAGAGAAATATAACATTCAGCTGATGGTACTCTTCCAAGAGGAAGTCAGAATAGACAAAGATTACTGGAAGATGTCACAGACAAGAAGTTTACAGTCTAGATAGTCCATGCAGGTTGACCTCCAACATTAACTATTACCAAGTATGGACACATTAGCCCAACAACCCTCCCATTAACATCAATTTTAGTACAAACAAAGAATAAATGTGTGTTGGTGGCTGTTTCTCCTGTATACAAAGAAAAAGCAGTAGCAGTACAAACTGACATGACTTAACAAAACTGTGCAGAAATGAGTTTGTATTGAAATTAAACAACACAATTTGATTCCAACTTTTAAACACGCTGAAAATAATTATTTTACATGCAGTGATGTTTTGCACCCAAAAAAACATTGAAAATTTTAAAAAGTATCAGACACATAAATAAAAGTAAAAAAAATAACATCATTGAAAAATATATCTTTCTTAAGGTTTCTATCTTGTAGTTACTATTGTGTTTAAGTGTGTTTAGTTTAACATTCACATTATATATGGGTAGCCACTGTTAAGCTAATTGTTTACACACTTTCTGTCCATTAAGTAAAAACATTGTTTAGACTTATTAAGTGGCGTTAAATGATAAAAATGAACAAGTCTTCCAAATTAAACAACCAAATGGGTCGTTTGACCATGCAAACCAGAATGACCAATAGGAGCGTTTTCTAATCAGGCACCTCTATGAGCAGTAACTGGCAGTACAATATCATTTGTCTGTACTTTCCAAAACCACATCACTGTTAAAAAGTAATGATGTTTCATAATGTGACAACGCTGTGGTTAAGGTCTGGTTAGGTTTAGGCACAAAAACCACTTGGTTAGGGTTTAGGGAAAGATCATAGTTTGGGTTAAAATGATTATTTGGTATAGGTTGAGGTTACTAGTTCTTTAAAGTCATGCAGCCTTCATGGTCATGGCAACAGTAAACACTACGACAATCGTAGTTACAGTTTTTAAAAAACTGTCCTGACTCACAGGTGGAAACAGGAAGCTGTGGTCTCCTGCAGCAAAGTGCACTAAGTCCACTTTTTGCAAGGACCTAACCAGCCACCCAACCCACCATTTCTGAATATGGAAATTTGTCACCTATATATACAACATCATAATGACTACAGCCACTAGATTGCATCTGTCACTCAAAGGTAACAAAAAGTGGTTTTTGGCGACTGACATTACCACCTATTGTGTTGTTTTTCTTGGGAGGACATTCTCATGAAAAGATTTGGTGAATACATTTTTCACCTCAGTTATGTTGCACTCTGCTCTGAAGTTGTTAGGCTGAGTGGGTGGCTGGGATGCCTTATTTCATAGTTGCTGTAACACTTTACTCAGGGATAGTTTCTTTTTTGTCTTTTTTTGCCTCACAGAAATTGGGCAGTACAAAGCTGGCATAGATAAATGAGAGGTCTTCCATGCTTAGGATAATTGCTCCCTGCAATGCTATCATGTGTCCAAACGAGTATTTCGTTATCATTCTTGAGTTGAGACAAACCAAACTATGCTTTTGTGGGTTCATGCTACCATTGGTGTATTGCTTCACATGGTGGGTCATTAAGGGATCTTGGATAATGACGTTTTCCCCTCATACCACCATTTTTCTGCAGGGATCCTTTCATCTTTCAGTCAGCAAAATTTGCAAACATGCATGCAGGCTTCATGCACACTGGATATTTTATGTCATCACCCATATAAATATAAGAAGAGCATTCAATTTGAAAATTGACCTTTTTTGTCCAGCTAATCACTGGAGTTTGTTACAGGTTGTTTAATTTCAGTTTGCGTTCCATCCACTGCCAGCAGGCACGTCATTTGCTGTATGCTTGGTAACAGTTGATAATGAGGTCAGGGTTTTCCTTCCTTTCTAAAGTGACTGCAACTTGACAAGTATTTTTGACCACCTAGACACCCCTGTCAAAAAAGGAAAAGAAAAAAAAAAGCACTGCAACAAGATTATTTGATGCAAAGTCAGAACACTTGTAGCTGCTTTCATTTGCTATTTATTTAGTTGTATAGCCAGGATGTCTTCAGTGATTGTCATTGACTCGAGGTGGGTGAGGATTAAGTTTCGAGTGAGAGAAGAAGAATTTTGCCTGTTTAATAATGTTTCTCTGCTTTTGTTGCTGTTTTAGATTTTCTGTGAAATGATTGGATGAAGAGCTGAAGGTAGATGTCAAACTTCCAAAACACGCAGAATTAAGGTAAGCATGATATTTTCCATGTTTTTTGATGTATGTCATCAAACATGCATTACAAAGTGGCTATGACAATGAACTATTGTCACAAAAGCAGATATGCAGCCTGTCCAATATATCCAATATCATCATCGGTATTCTAATGCTATGCATACCCTGTTTTTCTTCCTCCTAACTTTTGTTACTTTATAGTAAATATCCAGTGCTACTGGATAATTCAGTGGATTGCTTGGTAGTCGGTTATTTGGCGAGGCGAATGCTTCACTAAGATTCAAAGGGATACATAAAATTATCATTATTTAAAAGCTAAGCTAAAGGCTGAACCATTTACACATGGATTGCCAGCAGTGGTCACTTCTAATGATGAGGTCTTAACTGGTAATTGATGAGGTCTCTTGACTACTTTTTACTTTTTTTTCACAGATTGAGGATCTGGTTTTAATGGCAAAATGCTTCACAAATGACTATTACAACAATGCAGTTATTCAGTTAGTACTGACACACCAATTATTTTTAGGAAATTCTCCTAAATTGGCCACTGAAGTTGCTCCATGCCTTCATATATTTTCTGAATATGGTAGCAAGACTTTTTTTTTCTTACAGAGTGTATTTGTTATACAAATGTATTGGGCCAAAGAAACCAATTCAAACCAAATCTTCATGTATACATTTATATTGTACAAGGGTTGATGAAGTTAATATGAACACACTGTAACTATTTTAACCTTGCTATCTTGAAATCACACAGTGTAGAAAACTAGGAGGATGCTGCACTTATTATGGATTAAATGACTATGTTTATGGTTTGGTCAGACACTGCTGTGTAATTTCAATCAGCCAAACTTCCCCCACATACAAAGCGCAGCTCATTACCACTCACCTCTGTGGACGCACTGTTTTGTTCCCTTGATTGGAGGGCCTCAGCTCCAATTAATATGTTAGAAGGCTGACATTTCAAACGAGGCTCCATCCTCTCTTGTTTGGAGCACATCGCCTCATTTAATGAAGGTGCACAAATAGAAATTTCTGGTGTGGAAGAGTAGAGGTGTTTTCCTTTGATCTTTTTTTAAATGTTAGCATATTCTATGTGAATCAGCACGTGTACTGAATGTATTCCCTTCAGAAAATATCTTCACCTGGTGTTTTTAAAAATGTGATTTTTGTATAACAGTAAGCTTATACATTGTTTAGATTCACATGGCTGAATTAATGAGCATGCATTAAGTGGTTTGCATGTGTGTGTGTGTATGTGTATGTGTGTGTGCACCAGGTTTAGTCTTGGTGTCTCAGGGTTTGCTTGAAAATGGGATTCATCCCATACGTACGGTTGCAGCTCAGGCTTAATTATTTTCATTCCTCAATTCTCATCTTTTCCTTTAATGACATATTATTGATTGCAATATTTGTTTTCTGCTGGAGTCAGAAATTACACTCAGGCAGTGCTAATAGTTTTCTTCATCGCCAATAAATAAATATTACAACAGTTGACACAGGCGAATATAAAACATGATAGTTTTTCTGGGTTTTTTTTTAAATTCTGAGATTCATTTAAAGATTGTAGAAGCAGAGTAAGGGTTTCTGGCACAACTTCACTTACTTCCAAGGTGCAGAGGAGAAGAGAAAAAAGTCTAAAGGGGTCAAAAAGTCTAAAGAGGTCAACACTTTTGAAGGAGGAAGAATCATAAGGGAGAGGGTTGTTAAAGCATGTCAGCATTCCAAAGTCCTGAACAGTAAGCTCACAGCTAAACCTCCTCAAGGCAACTGAGCCTGCATAAATTGCCAATATACCAAAAACCTTAAGTCTTTTAATCATCTTACCAATGGAAAGACCATTAACATTGAGGGCTTTAAAACAAAACAAAAAATGTAAAACAGAAAATGTTGTCTATATGATACAGTGTCCATGTGGTAAGATATATACTTAAAGAGTGTATCACTGAATATAGGGGCTCCATTAAATGAAACGATGTAACCAGTCCTGTTGCAAGACATTTCAGTGAAAAGCAACATCACATCTCTATTTTTATAGGCATAGAAGTGATCAAGTCCAGCCAAAGAGGTATTAATGTCAATTATCTCAGGAAAAAGAGAGAAGCATTTTGGATTTTCTATTTCAAAACTTGATTTCCAGGGGGCTTGAATGAGGACTTCTCAGTTAATGAGTTTTTATAGTGGTTCTTAAATATCTCTCATTTATGTAGTTTTATAGTAGTTTTTATGACATGTTGTTTTATGATGTATTTTGTTGCTCTTCCTACTCTTTCTATATATAGCACTTTTTTTCTTTTAATTAAAGTTTTTTTGAATTACAGTCCAAAAAGGCACATTTTGGATTAAGGCCTCTTCTGTACAAACTCAAGTACCTCTCCTTAGTTGCACTTCTCTAGTTAATGGACCACATATGGTGTTACCCATGTCCCTTATTGGACACTGCCCTTGCCTTTTTCTGCTTTATATCTACCCTATTTAAATGTTTGTAATGTGTTTCATTATGACCCTGATGAAGGCCACAAGCGGAAACGTTGGTCTAACAATTAAGTTGTTCTATATACTACAAGTGTTGCTGGAGTTTTGACCTCTTTATTCATTTGAAGATTCTCAGGAAGAGAAAAAGAGAGAAACTGTGAAAAGAGGAAAAAATAAAATTAGACCCTGTTTCATATGCAGAGCTACATCCTCTGAGCCATCAGTCCAGACCTTTCTCTTTTAGAGGCACAGTGGATTTCAAGCCAGCCACTATCTCTTTCTTTCTCTCACATAATGTAGCTCCAGCTGGCCACGCTGCTTTAGAGATGTCATGAAGGGTCACACGCGTGACGCTATTTCCCTTCCCCCTTGCACCAAGCCCTACAGGTTGTTTAGCATTTCAGACAGGGCTCTTGTGTTGCCTCGCAGCCTAGCACAAGGGCGCTTAGGGATGTCATCTCCTCAAAGCTAATTGCTGTGCCCTTCTCTTAACGAAACAAGCTCAGGAAATAAATAACTAATGTGCCCCTTGGTACGCTCATTAGCTAACTGCAAATTCGCTGTTCCACAACTTTTCTTGCTCTCACCATCTCACTCCATCTCACTTAGCTTTCACACCGCACTGCCAACCCACCTATCACACACACATGCACACACACGCACATACACACACACATTTGTACTACATTCAACTTCATACTCCATTTTCTTCTCTGTCACAAAGTCTCACATTCTGTCTTTTCCTCTGCAACGAGAGATCAACGTAATGAGGATGCTAAAGAGTCTTTCTGCAATTCCTTTGAAGGATTCTGAGCCGGTTAAAAACAAACAGCTCTATTCAGTAGGCAATGAGAGATCTTGTTATCATTCCTGGCATAAAAGTCACCACAGTCACTGGAATTTGACACGTTCTTTATTCTGAATTCAGTGACAGGTGGAGGTGCTGTGAATTGTAAGAGAACTGACGCTTTCTTTTCAATTGTTGCAATTCATCAAGTACCTAACATTCACAGCACTTATGTTGTTTCGAAGTTTTTGAACTAAATTAGCATATTCAAAACTGTTTTACATTATGTAATAATCATCATATTTACAAAACTAGCAGTAAGGTAGAGAGTGTAGTTTTACTTCATCAGGGTCTGAAAATCTAGTGGAATGTGTAAACAGTTGACCTCTCCCAACATTTCACTTAATAAATTAATTCTGGTATTTATACGTTTTTAAAAAGAAATAGTTTTTATATATAAAAAAAAACAAAATAAGTTCCCTCTATGATATCCCTGAATATAGTGTCATAGAATCATTTCTTTCAGATTGAAAGAGCGAGCTTTCCCTTTTGAATTCTTCCTTTGACTTGCTCTTGCACTCAATCAATTTAGTTTGTATGTATGATGATAATTGTAAATGGGAGAGGGACCTTGGCAACAAATAGATAGAGGATACACGACAAGATGCTTTGACTGTATCAAGACGGTTTTGTGTATTTTTCCCTCCATTTCCTCCCAGTTTGCATTATTACCTATGCACTATAGTCCTTGTCACTACTTTTGGCAGGCCAAGGGTATAGACACCAAAGCCGTTGCTCTTTGCTGACATAGCTGCAGGAACGTACTCTGAACAAGGGGTGCTGAAAAAAAGGGGGCGGGGGGGGCGACACTTAACTGGACAGAATTGCACCTGGAAAGAATGGTGTTATGAGTGCGCATATAGACACTTAACTAAAACATTGATAAAATATACAGATGTGGGTTGACTATGTGGAATGCTTGTACACTATCTATGCTGCTGAACACCATGGCAACAGTAAATAATGTGTTACAGCAGCCATATACCTTTTGGATATTCATTTTTCTTTTCTAGGTTGGCAATGAGCTAATAAAACTCAGCCCAAATTTGTTTTTGTTTTTGTATAAACCAGAAGTTGCACATTTAATCTTTTTGGACCCTCTCTGTAAAGACATTTTTATAAAGTATGTATAAACAAATACACACTTTCTCAGGCACAGTGCTTTACAGAGAGGAACCAAAATGATTAGATATTGGCATGGCAACTTGCTCATAGCCAACCTAGATATGATAAATGAATATCCAAAAGGTATACGGACCAGATTCGAAAAAACAAGAACATATTACACATATAGCCAAAGCCCAGTCTCCAAAGACAAATGCATGCTGCATGACAGCAGCATTAAAAAAATGAAGAACATTGTCTTACTGCCTGCATCACAGAACTCCAAATGTGGCCTTTCTCTCCAGGTTGGCACTGACAAAGGTCCTCATTAGGGCAACAAGGTCCAGACTGTATATTGCCATGAGCATGCATCAGAGCAAAGGTGCGATGAGATGGGGAGACATAGGCATAGTTTAATGAGGTTTTTGACTTCTTTGAAAATTGTTTGTGGATGGAGTTTAGACATAGTTGTGACTATATCTTTTACGGTGTTACAGGGAGAATCACCAAAGACATCTCCAATCATTTTCAGCTGGATTCCAGTTGGACTCTGTCAAAGTGCAAGGGAAAGTGAAGGGAATCTACATTCACTTTGATCCTTGTTGGCTGCCTTACTATCCCTCTGAGAGCTGCTGTTTTCATGCCATCTTGGTCAAATCTCCCCTTTGTTCCTCTGTAACCAAGTCCACTGCTTCATAAAACTGGTGGTGCCATGAGTGTCGTGCCTCTGCCTCTAGCTCTGTTGTGCACCAATAATGGACTGGGGTTTTTGTTACCCTGTGCAACTCAGCATCACCTGGCATTTTCAGTCTCACTATGGATACCATGTATAGTATGTTCTTCCCCACTCCATCATCTCAAAGTGCGTCCATGTGCTTTCTAAGCAATCCAGTTCACTCAAGGGCACCCAGTCTGCAGGCTTTGGTGTCTGCTTCATAAAACTGGTGGTGCCATGAGTGTCGTGCCTCTGCCTCTAGCTCTGTTGTGCACCAATAATGGACTGGGGTTTTTGTTACCCTGTGCAACTCAGCATCACCTGGCATTTTCAGTCTCACTATGGATACCATGTATAGTATGTTCTTCCCCACTCCATCATCTCAAAGTGCGTCCATGTGCTTTCTAAGCAATCCAGTTCACTCAAGGGCACCCAGTCTGCAGGCTTTGGTGTTCTGTAAACTCCTGGCCAGCGACTCACACAGCTCGAAAAGTACTTCACAATACAGGTTTTAGCTGTCATTTCTTGCTTATACAGACCTCAAATCTTGGCTCTGGTGTCTCATCTTACACCCTTGTCATCCTTAAGCCACTACATAGTTCCATTGATTTCTTTGTAGGCATGCTTGATAGCTATCATTGGTATGCACCATCTTCTTGGACATATGGCCAGTATGGTAACTACCTCATCGCATCCAAACATTGACTGGTAGAGCCTCTTATGTTTGGATGACTCATAGATTACCACAGCTATGCCCTGAACAAAGTCCATGGAATCAGTGATCAGTGATAAATCTCACCTCACAGGCGGCCTCTTGAAGAACAAAGTCAAACGAGTAGTTGGCACAGTGGACGAACAGAGACTCTTCTTTCAGTCGCACCTGAACACACGAAAACCATCCTGACATATTGCTAGCTCCATCAAAACAGTATCCCCAGAGACGTTCAACTGGGATGTTCAGCCTGAGAAATACATCTTTGATGCACTTGCACAGGGTCTCTCCCCTGCTGTTGGAAACATTGTAAAATCCAAGGAAATCTGAGTAAATCTCAATGTTCTTGTCTACATATTGCAGCATCAATGAAAATTGTTCTATTGTACTGGCGTCCATGGTACCATCAGCTGTGAGTCCATAGTACAGACTATTTACAGCATGTGATACAATCTCACTGTGAATTGTATCCAATAACCAGTTATCTCTCCTAAGAATCCATTCTCTTGCTTTTGGGAAGTTGTAGGTACGTTCCAGCATAAGGTCATACAAAATGCCATCACGATTGCTGTCACCCCAAAAAGCCACCCCCTTCTTTAGCAGGAAGAACACTGACTTGAACATCAGTTCCAGAACATGCCTTGCTCTATTCCGAGCTTGGTGGTCAGCGTCAGATAAAGGGGCATTAATTAGGGTGTTTTCTAGAGCAGAGATTTTTTGAATGGCATCACTGTGAAGCTTAGACTTCTCATGCTCGTTGAATTTTTCTGTGGCCTTCCACCAGTTTGTGAAGTCTCCCTTAACAAAATTGCTGTCTAACCTTATGCAATCTTCATAATTCGATCTTTCTCCACCACTGTGACACAGCTAAAACACAATGTGATCACCATCCTCAATATTATGCACCCATCTCCATTTGGTGAACTGGCTTGCATTGAATGAATGACTAAACGTTTCTTTCTCAAACGGCCTTCCAGGAAAACTGAAGCTGGTTGGGTGATGCAATGCCTCTAAAATGTTAGCATTTTGACCTGCAACGTTAGCTTGAATTGCGGGGGGACGGCTCCTGTCAATGTGCTCCCGATCATCAAACTCTGGGGAGGGTGCATTGGTCGTTTCGGAGATGCTTGGATTGGGCTGAAAGTCTGCCTCCACCCACTTGCTGAATCTTTTTTTGCTTTATTGAGGCTTCCCAAAAAAATCAAAAATGTGTTTTGACGCCATTTTGACAGGAGGTCAGCTTGCTACATCAGTGACGAGAAGGTCAATAGCTTCATGATTAGTCACATGACACAAATTGTTGCTGTCATTAATGGGTTACTGTTACAATCACTTGTGTTTCTAATGCATTTTAATGAATGTTCATTAATTTTATTTAATTTTTTTATTTTTGGGTTAATACATTTTTGGGTGCCCTGAGCACCCTATGTCCTGCAGTGATGTGTGCTGGTGCCCAAACCAACCGAGAGTTGAACATGGAAGTTCCTTTTTGACCTTGGAAACCTAATTTGACAAGACAAACAAACAAAAAGAACACTTTATAAAAGGACCACTTAATAGCTTTCAAGTGCATCTCATGGTCCTCCTCAGTCGATGTTTGCTCTGGTGTGAAAAAGATAATGTCAGGCAGTCATAAATGGGGGTCTTTGTCAAGGACTGTCCTCACATTAATACAACTCACACAGAAAAAGCAGGTAAGTGGACTTTGAGTGAAGACTGTGTTTGTCAAATAACCAAGAGTCGCCTGTTCAGTTCATTGTTCAGCTGGCTTTCCCACCCGCAACAGGGCCAATTGTGTTTGTTGGAACACACATGCAAGCTGTAAGTGCTGCCATAGGGAATAAAATCCATCAGTGCTCTAGATCTTATATCCCAACGCCACTGGTGGACTACAAGACAGTCTTTACTTGTAATAAACTTCTTCACAGACTACATGTAACTTCCATTATCCAGAACAAATTGGATAACAGTTTCTCACATCTGTGTGTAAAATGTCACAGGAAACAAAGGGATTAGGATTGTTGTGTTTTTTTGACAGTGTATATACTGTATATATGGTTTGGTTTTGGAACTGCATAGCTATGGAGATCAGTAGAATTATTTATAATCAATACCAGGACAGATATCTGGCTTTTCTTGCTGGATTCACTCTCTGAAGGTGTGTCAGTTCCCTATCTGAAATATGAAGTACTTATGAATTATTGCTTCTGGCAGGGAAACGTATTCTGCTATAATGGAGCTAGGTAACCCCTCTGCTACGTTGTAGATGTAGAGAGATTTTTAATATATTTCCATATCAAAGGATTAGTTCTGTATTTAATGGTAATGATCTGTCATTTCTGAACATAAGGAGGCCACATGTGGACTGTCTTCCGGCAGAGATTTATAACATATTGCTGAATGGACATTACACTGGAATGGAAACCTTCAGGGCATAACGTTAATACTGATTTGAGACAGTGCACGGACTATGATGATATGGCTGATAGTAGGTGGCCTATGGGACAATATTGTGAGTTGTCAGCAGGAGATGAGTGTTTTGTTCATGTTTGTTGAAAAATCAAAATAAAAAGTAGAGGAGTGCAGGGTTTGGTCAGATATATCCCTATATTACGTCTGTGGCATTCTCATCCATCCATAACTAGATTTTATACCCACAGGAGAAGTTGAACAGATTGATTTTGAAAAATCATGAATCTTTGGAGTAAAGGCTGTCTTACTGAGCTTAATGTTAAGGCTAGGGGATATGTGGACACACAGCTCAAAACTAATGTCTGCCTAAGCCTCCCAATAATCAAAGGTTGTATCATGAATAAACCTTGGTAGAAAGTACATTTCCAGGCATTTTTCATTGAGAAAATATTTGATTTTTCTTACAATATCAACACAAGTTGCTCTTATTTAAGACAGCCCATTCTTAAGGCAATCTGTCCTTGGCCAAGCATGAGCCTCAGGTTGTTGCAGCATTATATTTCAGTTCTCCATTAGTGAACTATGACTGAGATATATCTATCATTAAAGGGAAGTGCTTACAAGTGTAACTTAATGAAATAAATAATACAATGTCACCGTTTAATAGTTATCTCTAGCCCTTTTTTATGGATCTATTCTGTTGTAAAACCTTTTAGCTGCATTCTTGTACTAATCAGTTGAATTTGGCAAATGAAAATGTCACCCTGCACGCCATCACAAAGGGCAAAAGAAGATAAGAGATATTAACTAAAAGCAGATGTCCCATTGGAGCTTGTACAGAGGAACATGTCTCTCTCAAACCTCAATCCTATGGGGAAATGGGATAGCATAAATATGTGACTGCATGCTAAAACACAAAAGCACACATACTTACTAGTCTGTATAAATGCACAGATGCATACACACAAGTAGCTAAGAAGTCTCAGATGGGTTTATGTTTGGTTAATGAATGAGTGACAGAGAGACATGAATACCCATTAGTACGTACTTTGAAAACATACAACCTCAGACTACTATCAAGCAAATTATTGATTTCTTGAAAGACAAAATGTCTGTAGAATGAATTCACTTGTTTGGATCTTGTCACTAAAGCCTGATTAATGTGCTGTTAAAGTAAACAGCACGTAACCTGCATTCAGAGACTATAACGATGAGGAATGTTCTTCATGCTACAGCTATGGATGTTAATTATTTTACATACCATAACCTGACATCAGTAGTGCACTGTAGCAACCAAAATAAAGGCTGTGTCAGCTTAGTTTAGATTACCCGGGCACGTGGTGAGGCTGAGCAGCTATTTCTTAACGTAATAGCTCTGCCTCAGGTAATGGTAGAGAGCCGGAGCATCTCCCAAATTAATTTTGATTTCTGGGCTCAACTCAAACCTAATCAGGTTTCTCCTGAGTGCCATGCCTTGCTTTTATAGATTTCCCATAAAGTGTACACACACACACACACACACACACACACACACACAGGGGCTAGTGTTACAATATTTGTGAGGACCTTCATTCACTATTTTAATTCCCCAACATGTACTGTAACCCAAACTGTAATCATAACCCTCTCCACAACACACCAAGCCACAGAAAGTGTAGCCAGCCATTTAAGTATGTTTTTGTGATGTGTTCATCATTGTTGGCTGTTGTCTGCCTTTCGGCGTCCATTCAGGCAATTTCGGCATGATGAATTATTGTCAGAAGCAGACTGTAAAATAGAGCTCTCTGACTTGCTGTTCAGCCTAGCTAATCAGTGTTTTCACCTCTTCTGTTAATTTTTCTATATTTTTTTCCTCTCTCCTCTATTTTCTTATTTAAAAGACTTTGGGCTGACAACAGCAGTTTAAAGCAAATCCAAGCCAAATTCTACCCTGCCAGTTGTAATGCTTTTTTCTATCACATTAAAATGTGCATACCTAGAATATAATGAGACTATTAAAGCAGATTCACAGTGCCATGAGGCTGGCTAGTATGTTTTTTTGTTTGTTTGTTTTTTTTTTTTACTTTGTGAGTACAGATACAGACTACTTAGTTATTTCCTCTCACGCAGAGAGTGTGTGCATGTTACCAGTCAGCTAGCCGTCAGCTGTGATCTTTGCAGTGTATGTAAGTACAGCTTTAGAAGAGTTTATGCAGCCTTGTGAGTATATGCATTAATCTGCTCAGTGTCAGGACAGTTAGTGCAAGAATTTACAGTGCCAGAATAAATTCACATGCCACTTAAATTGGCATTATTCTGATAATGTGACTAGTGAGAAATTGGTCAGTAAAATGTGTATTCAAGTATGACATGCATATTTTTGGAACACTGGTGTTCCTTGGTTTAATCACTCCCAGCAGTGATAGTAATCACATAAGGTAACTGATGATCAGACTGTTTGATACTGTAGATCACCTTAAATCGTTTTTTGAAATAATTTGTTGGGTGTTTCAAGTCTTAATTATAGACAACAGAGAGATGACAGGAAAAGAGCGGGAGAGAGAGGCCTGGCTGGGGATGTTGCGATTCATTGTGGGGGCCTGATCAGCTGTAATCATGGTTTGCAAACATAAAGAAAATCACTATTTAATCACAGCCCAATGTGACTAACCAGCTTTGAGGCAACTCTATATTGTCAGCTGACCAACAATATTTTGCACTTTGTGGATTAACTTTAGACTATTCTGAGAAGTCAGTTGATAAATGATTCTGGGGGAGTGTAATGGTGGTAGGACCCCCATGATAGCTCCTGTAAAATGTTTTGCCCCCATCCCTGCTAAGTGAAGGTGGACGTCTCACTGAAAATTGACTGCTGTTGGATAAAATATTGAAGTTTGGTAGATTAGGGAGGAAAAGGAAAATGAAAAGGTCTTTTCATTGTATTGTTATGGCCTGGAAGGGAAGCAAGCGTGAGGGGTTAACTAAAATAAAGGAATTTTATTTAACAGGGATTAATTTAATTTAACAAATGTAACAAAAATGCTGTTTCTAATAAAAGAAACAGGCAGGGAAACATGCTGCCAGGTTAACTTAGATAATACCAAATAAACTATACAGGAAATAATAGAACTCCAACGTAACATGACGTGGTGCCAGGGAAGTGGGAGCCACCAGACTACCAGGAACAGGTTTTATGCAACCTGGAGACAGTGGCCAGCTGCCTCCAATTCCTCTGGTCTCAGCTCCTCCCAGTGAAGATGTGAGAGAGATGTGAGGAAGACGAGTGAGGAGGAGACGGCAACTACTCATGATGCACAGCACCTTAACTCTTGAACAAAATTCATGTACAATTAGTTAACAATAACACAGTTAATAATTTCTACACAATGGTAGCTGGAAGGAAAACACCTGATTACTGATCACATCTTTATCATTTGATTATAGATCTATAGCAGCATCTGTCTGTCAGAATAGCACACAAATAGACAATTTAAATCCATTAATTATCGAAAAAACACAATAAAAGAAAAGGAGCAATAAAAGCAGCTTCAGCCTGCAGAACATGTTTAAATAAAATATTGCTTATTTAGTTTGTGAAAGTCTGACGTCCTCAGGATGATTTTAAAGGAGACGCACAGCTGTGCGGCGTCATATTTTCCAAAAGGAGCTGAGACCTACTTGAAATGCAAAAGAATAAAGGGGAAGCCTTTTGGCTTATGAAGAACAATAATAAATTTACAAAAATGTTTTTTGTGATTGATTCATGATTCGGTCATTTTTATTTTATGAATAAAGATAATCAGCTGCTGTTGGTGCTTTCATTCCTGTTCAGCTGACCAATCAGTAAACACACTGGATCAAAGGGGTGTTGCTGTCCGGTAAAAAACTTCCACATAGGATACACTTGGGGTTCCTCGCTCTCAGCTCCTCCAGGAGCCTCCTCTCTCCTCACTCCTCGTTTCCTCTGGATGCATTTAAGGGAATGGAAGATCCTCCATGATGTCAGTGGGAGATTGGTTTCCATATCACAGCCAGAGGATGGAGGAGAGAGGACGCAAGGAAGCATAGTTAGCATAATGAAAAGCACCCCTTGATGGCCTCCAGCTCCAACCTACCAGGAACCAGCAACACTGAAAGACAACACACAACACAGCAACACCACAACACACATAAGCCCTGGCAGAGGCCCTGGGGCCGTCACAGTATGAAAATGTTTTGCAACAGATAGACCTACACCTGGGTCAAATTGACCCAAACATTATCTCTGTGATATTAAGACGCTGGGGGATATTGTCTTTGTTCTTTCTTTCTCAAAACTTCATCACACTGAGGCACCAAAAAAGGTACTATGCTGAAAAGAATACAGTTTCTCAGTGCAAAAACTGGAACGGGTCGATTTGACACCATGCCTTTTTTTTTTTCTTACAAAATCTTGGCAGACTAAGCTCCCTCATAAATAGGGTAGATACATACATACACACAGTATGAAACCTCAAAAATTCCCTGTACATTTTAATAATTGAAAATGTGAGCTTTCTCCCATTGGTCTTTATGTGATGTACAACAATGTCTGGGCCTCATTTACAGTCAGGGCTGCTGAGACCGCTCCATGCATTCAGATGTGGTTTTGCTGCCAGGCTCAGAGCATGAAAACGAACAGTGAATTGAATTGTCAGGCTGGAGCCATACAACGAGGATCCACTCTGCAGCGAAACAGTGAAAAACTGAGTTGCAGACTAATGTCTCCCCTTGGAATAGCTTCTCTGTCTAAGATGAGACAGCGACAGTCTGTATCTTGTATCTAAAGGCATCGATGACAGCAGCCGTGCTCTATCTGTGTCTGGGTTTGGGTGTTTGACACTAGACTCTGGAGAAATAGTCTGGAGGAATAGTCCCCCAACAATCATGCTGTGAAACTAATCAAATCAATTCTCCAAAGAAAAAAAAAAGATTAAATGTTTTCAGTTTGAATTTTCCAACTATTCCACTCTGGGTGTCAGAGTATTAGGAGTTATAGCTGGATGATTGGGTAGTAGCTGAAATTAAATGTCTGTATTACTCACATAGGTAAAACATCAGAAATCCTTGCAAACCTCCTACGAAGAGAGGGTGGATGTGGGAGTTTTTCGCCCAAGAGAAAAAGTTATTTCAAAACATTTCTCATATTTTTTTTTCAGAAACTTAAAACACATGTCCAGCAGGTGGGAAAAAAATGAGGGTTAATGTCATGACCTTGCCTCCGAATCCGTTTTCAGGAAACCACTAAGGACAATGGCAACCTGTGCACACCCTGATATTTATGCACATAATCATACACTCAAGCCACCAGAGCTACCTGTCAAAATCAGGAACCAATCTGCAAGAGTGATTAGTTATGCCTGACTGGGTTTGCTGAACATTCCCCATCTGCATGCTCTAGTAATGTATGGAATAAGCAGAGTTGGTAATAAGGCTAGAGACTGACAAGGTTAAGCTGATGCAGATGCAGGATAAACAGTTTGGCATGGACAGAGGTCACTAAGGTCTGACAATTTGAAAGGTTCTTGTAAGTTTTTTTTTTTTTTAATTGGAGGATAATAAAAAAGGCAAAGCCAGATACATGAATACATGACTGAGCTGAAGTCCCAAATATTCTATAATTAGAGTTTTGGAGGCTGATTTGTGGTAAAGAACAGTGGCAGCACAAACTGTGGTCTAATTCTAATTTCATTTAAAATTTTAGAGCATGAAATATGAGAAGCATGATATCATTTACAGAACATCAAGTTTCAAAAGGACAAACAGATGTATGGAACAAGACTGCACAGATTTTTAAAACTATCTAACACCTATTAACACATTGGGGTTCAAAATAGGGCCAGTGATTTAAACAGAAAAAAAATACAAGATTACTTTGGCAACATAGTCCTGCTGACATCAAGTTTGCTATCATGAGCTGCTGCTAGAACTGCTGAACAGTTACCATAATTGTTTTCCAGACAAGTGTTAAAATATTCAACACATGCACTGTCTCTCTGCCATTTAATCTGTGGACAATAAAACACTGTAAATCTCTCAGATTTGATAGTTAGCTTTGATGCTTGTGTTGCCAGCTGTACAGAAGACACTGTAAGTGCATTGTTTGGTAAAAATTGGCAGCAGGCTAAAAGAAATGCTGTCTGTTGTGAATTTTTGTCTCTGGACAGATGGGGGCAATTTTCACCATGAAGTGATACAATTACATAGATATAGGGTGGTAAAGTAAGACAAAACAACAATAACCACACCGAAGGTTACCTTTTTGTCAGTGTAAATGTTTTCATTCCTTCTGCTGTAGTTCTGTGGCTGAGAGGAAAATAAAGTCACAGAGGGAAAACCCAGTGCTTACCTTTGTGCTGTATCACTATTGATTTCACTCATAGTGGTCCTGACCACAAGAGTGCAACACTGCCATTTAAGATATCATTCACAGGCATTGACAGAATTGTGTCAGTTCTCTGTAATCCTGATTGCTGAGTGAAACATGCCTGAACTTGCAGTCATCTACACTGTATTAAGAAAACTTGAGTGAGACTACAATATACTGTATTTTGCCGCTATGTGCTGCTTCATTGTTTACCAGCTAACATGTCCACACACTGTGTTTTTGACTATATGATTTATTATTGTTAATAATAGTATAGTCATAGGCAACACCATCCACCGTTCTCATGTAGAAAGATGCCAGACTTGTGACAATGTGATTGACTCTCAAGATTAATTGGATTTATAAGGCTGACAACAGCATATATTACATTTTCAAGAAACTACTGGAAGGTGTCCTCTCAAAAGAAGACAGCAAGAGGCTACTGTGTCAGGCTTTCCCTCTTCTTAGTGTAACGGTATCATAATGTAGAAAATGTTTGTTTCTGATGACTCTTTTTCTATTTTCCATTTTGATCTTACCACAGTGAAGCATATAGCTATATAAGTCTTTGTCTGTGAGGGGCTTTGTACTTTGAGATATTGTTTGTGCATTTTATCATGCTCAAGCATGCTGTGACATTTTCACAAAACACTGTACTATAGAAAACAATAGAACTTCATAGTCTAATCATCACTGAAAATGTATCCTCAGACTCACTTCAGGCACAGTAAGGCACATCACAGTGTATGCATAAAAACATTACAGTGACAGTAGACACCTGCCTACGTACACACACTCCTGAATTCCTACACCCAACATCAAGGTCACCTGCTTTTGTTCAGATGACGGACTGCTGTAGGAGTAAACAACCTCTTTATAGCTCTTCATAGCTCAAACTCTTTGTGGAGAGGATGGCAAGTGTCACTCACTACCTGAGGCCTCTTGTATATGCATTTTACAAATCAGACAACTGCCTTTTCTATCTGTATAATATCTTTCCAAACGCTTTGCAAATTCTGGCTCATTGGTTCCTGCCCCCTGTGTTAAGGTTGTTGAACCTTTGACGAATATTAAGAACTAGAATGCTGTCTGCCAGACAGACAGAGTCTCTGTAGTATTGTACAGCTGCTGTGTACTGAAAATGGTTTACTTTGTACAAATAAAATCAGATGGGATGTTTAATCTCTGTTCAGAGTATGTTACTTGTCTGTGCCCTCAAAACCGTTACAGATCACAGCTGAAAAAGAAATACATTTTATGATGTAACAACACTATTTTTAAGGTCTGTGTAGGTTTAGGCACCAAGACAACTTAGTTAGGTATAGCAAAACATCAGAGTTTAGGTTAAAACAACTGTTTCCGTAAGGTTAGGAGACCATTGTTGTCTTGGTTACAATAATAACCACGTGGTTAAGGGACAATCATGAGTCATGGTTTTTAAGAAACAATGTTGACTCATGGTTGGAAACAGGAAATGAACAGCAATCTCCCATGTTATGGTCTGATGTTTTGTTGACCCATCCAACCACCCCAACCTCATCCCTCTGTGGACATTGTCACTATAATAACGTCATCTGATTTTCTGCTTTGCTCGACTCATAATCATAAATATATGCCATTTGGGGCACTCGCGTAAATGACTGATCCTGTAACTTTTCCTGGTGGGGATATTTATGATATACTGTCCTATTTGTTTATGCTTGTTTAAGAATGCTTTGATCATATGAAGCAAGCCTCCATTTAAAATGAGTTCCAGGAGTTTCTTGAAAAGCTATGGCAAAATCAACAAATAAAATCTGTGCATATTTAGTTTGTTGCAGTAGTTTGGCCAACATATTGTCATCAGTGACAAAGACACTGTCTGTGTGCCTGTGTGCTTTGTAAGCAAACTGCAAGGGGGCCAGTTGATCAGTTTTGGATGAGCTCAGATGGTCCCACACACCTCTCTTCACAGATTTATGTGTACCCTTTCAGCTGGTTGGCACACAATTTAGGTAGGGCTGCCAGCTTGGAGTGAGATTTGTTCCTGGGGGGCTGGTGGTACGCAAGTAGTACTTATGTTTGTTCATAATAAAATAAGCATTATTCATGGTCAATTGACCCACTCAACTCTCTCTGGCCCTATGAACCAGCAACTTTTTCATAAGACTTTCTTTTTGCGAATCTGTGTTTATTGGGTAGCATTTTTGATATACACTCCAGATATTACACATATTTTTCTTCAAAACACTCCTGACCATGGGCGCCTAGTTATGTTTTACAATGGGGGAGCAAACTTGCAAAAATACATTAAAAAAAAATTGTAATTTAAAACAAATTTCCTGCATTTCTACACAGGATTAAGTCAAGAAACAGCCATCTGCACTAGTCTAGATTAGTTAGATTGAGGGTGCTATGAAAACTAAGAATGCATCAAGAAGAGTAACTAATTGGATGGATCAGGACAAGAAATGATTATTAGAAGAATGGCTATTTCATATTTAAATTATATTTATAAAAACATTATGTAGCCTAAAATTGTAGTAGGTTGCAGGCTACTAGGCCATCTTCAAGGTCAAAAAAGGACAAACAATTTATAGAAAGGAAATAGCCTTACAACACATCACAATATGATTTGGAAAATTAAACCTAGTTAAACAACGGTAAACCTTAGGGTTGATATTCTCAATAATCTTCATTCATCTTCAAAGTCAAACAATTTGGATGAATGAAATGGCCTTACAACTAACCTAAAAACCTATTATTGGGAATTGCAAGAAAGTTTCACAGCAATAGAGACACAGAGCGTCCCGTAACCATAAGCCTCTTTTACACAGAGAACCTGCATTATACCTGTAAAGAGGATCCGCCTTTGCTTTCTTACACTTGACCACACAAAGCCAACATAAAGCCATCTCCGTGTGTGCTTTTACATTGCATGCCGGTGTTCTGGATTCAGAGGACGGAGATCAGACTGATCAGAGCTGTAAACTCTGTCATGAGAAAGGACAAAGATGTCACTAGGATGAGGGGAGGACATTTCTCTTTGTTTGATAACATTAAAAGTTAATTTAGACTTTTCTGTTGGCTTCCCAACTAATTTTACAAAAGACAAGAGAAAGAGAGAGAGAGAGCAGCTGTGGTTGAGTGAGCTAGAGGGTGAATGAAGAGAGGGAGCACAGGTAGTGAGGAAGCCGGTGAATCAGATCAATAAAACATTATTTTCTGATTGTTTCACAGCGGTTACATTCTACAGCACAAACACGCCCACACCTCCGCTCAACCCTGCAGCTGTATGCTGCACCGCCTTATTTGGTCTGAATACAGGCTAAGACAACAGTGTCAGCTCCCTGTCCCGTTTACACACACAGTCGATCATTGCTGGCTTATTGGCGGAGCAACTCTGCCCCCCTACTCCGTGTCTGTACATTTGATATGGAACGGCAAGGCGGATTAAAGGTGCAGTATTCCCGCCCTGAACGGGCTGTGTAAAAGGGGCTATAGTAACTAGCTCTCACTCCTGCATGTGTTCGCATGGAGCAAGAGGAGAGGGAGAGATGCTGTCTGTGCGCTGTCAGTGTCCTCTTTTCACGCTGTGACATTATCAGTTATGAATTTGTTTTTCACCGTGAGAGAGAAATGGACGTGTGGCATGAGAGCATGTGAAAAGTTTCAGTTGCGTGAGTCTCACGGTCAATGCGTGAGACTTGAGCCCTGCTTTAGGACCCAGCCACAGAGTTCAACAAGGCCAGTTGCCTTTCATGCCTAATCAGTGATAGATATGACTAACCTCTCTCTCTGGATAATATGCAGTAATAAAGATTTTAACATAAGTTTAACATAGGAGGAAGACAATGACCATTCAAATTTCCTCATCCCACCAGTTCTCTATGTCCCATTTGAAAATGGATCCACATTGCTGTTTTTTCAATGGCTGTTCAAGCTGTAGCTGAAGGGACATTTAAACTAGCTGTGTTATCTTCTCCGTGTATGCCACTTTGGCCCTTCACCAGTGTCAAAGCCCTGTCTATGACTTCTGAATCCCTGAAGTGCCCACAATGTATAGGGTTTTACAATCAATACATTGTTTTTCTTAATGGCTATAGCTCCAAAGTTCTTTAAATTATAAAAAAATATACCTTTTGGTCATGGTGGTTGAACTTTTACCAGCTAATGGTCTTGTACCAAACAAGGTCTGAGCATAAGATTAGTGGCAAAACTGGCCGTAGGAACAAAAATGCACATTTATCATTAGACCATATTATATTTATCCTGCTACGTGACCTCTTTTAGTCCCCAGTTAGCTGTGGTCCTTAAACATTTTTTAAGTAATACAACTCCTATCTCCTCCGCTGCTGCTGCTGCAAGCAAATTCATGGTGGCAGAACGGAAGTATAGCACTACAGCTTCACTTCCCATTGCTGCTAGCTAGAAAAGCAGAGAACTAACGTCTCCCTGGGTGTCAGTCAGAGTGTGGTCTATATGGGAAATGACACATGAGCTGACCACATACTGTGCCTGCTTGGTGGGATAAAGGCACATGTCTAAAACCCCTTGCACCTTAATGTGATTTGCTTTAGAGTGCAACAGGCTTTTACAGCACACAGAGAATTATATTAGGATTATGGTGCCCAAGGATGTAGGCTTCTTAGACCCCCGACTGTGTGGAAACCCTTGTCAGTTGTCAGTCAAAAGAACTGAGCAGAAGATATTGTAACTATGGTGTCCAAGGCTCTGACATTGCCGTTTAAATCATTCATAAGTGAGGATTCTTTCACAAAAGCTTCAATGTCTTAAGTGCTCCAACTGCCAGAATACAGTTTATCAAGGAGTGAAAGGATCCTGCGTATTTGAAAATACATGTTAGGGGCTTGATGTTTGATTGCAGTCACAAATTCCTGAAAAATTGAGGCACTGTAAGTATGCTACCCATAAATGTCAGTCTGTCCCTGACATATTGCACAAAAATATATGTAATTATTCTTTTGGTGAAACTTTATTTGTCTCCATTTTGTTTATTCATAGTTTCAAAATATATGTAAATATAAGGTTGGTATCTTTCATCCAGCAGCAGGAGTTCCACTTTATTTACAGCTAGAGTAGCTCATCATTACTGCAGTACAGACAAGCCTTGGTCTGATGAAACTAATTGGGTTAAAGCAAAATGTAAGTGTATTTTCTCTTGCTGAGTTGACAGAACTGACTTGCAGCGCTGGAAATGTCAATAATTAAACACTGGCATGGCAAAACCTTCTTGGTTCACAGCTTGCATCTTCACTCTATTTGATCTTCAAGGCTGGTACGGTCTGGCATCGTCAGTCTTTAATGTGGGTTCAGGGTGGATTCCCGGGACTGAATCCCACCCTCTAAAGTCTCTCCATCTTCCCAGCTTACTTGGGTTGGGCCTGGCAGGAGGCTGAGATCTGACCTTTTGCGTCAACCCCTCTGAAGGTGCCCCCGCACTGAACGTATTTCTCCCGCTGTGCTGAGACACCTCTCATGCTTTACACACACCCACGCACACAAGTACAAACACACCTACAGACTAAAAGTCAGTTTGTTTCTGCCTGTTCGTGTGTTCACGTACTCTCACACACACAAGACACATGTGCACACGCATCACAAACAGCTGATGCTTTTGAAAATAACAGATAGTAATGCTTAATGCCAGCTAAGAAGAAACATCTGAATTCATTACTTGCACTGACAGTCAGCCAGACATACAAATCCTGTCCCAAGGTCACCACCAGGGTGCGTACACAGATCCACCCCTTCATAATAACTCAGAAGAAACTGTCAGCTTAAGTATTTTAAAACTTTGAATTTATAAATTGCAAAAGTGGTATACGGTTCTGTGAACAAGTGGGATATTTTGGTTTTTTTGCCGATTTTCTTTCCACTGAATAAATACAAAACATCAAAACATAGGCTTACATACAGTGAGTTCTATTATATTTTTTATATAAATTGAACAATTCAAAAATAAATTGAGAGGGTGCATGGATGACAAATGAACAAAGTGGGAAAGAAAAAAGAGAGAGTGAAGCAGGTAGATGTATGAGTCTCTCTGGTGCTCTGTCTAGCCCTGATTGGTGAATTAGAAAAGGAATGGTGCTCCTCCATCCATCCATTCGTTCACAGGCGGTGCGTCTCCCTGGCCTAATGAAACCATAATAGAGGATGACAGGAAGCAGGGTGGGAACTCGGCCTTCATAGATACTCGACTGGACCTGTAGATCATTGTTTGACTGTGTGTATGTGTGTGTTTGT